>NC_090407.1:37077147-37695417 GCF_036365525.1 Heterodontus francisci | reverse complement strand
TCCAGGTAAACAATTTTAGCTCACAAACTGTCTACATGCTCAGAAACAGACTGAATGATTTTCTGGCATCAATATTGGGTCCTCTGTACCTTCGTGCATCTAACTAGATTCTAACTAAAATTTAAGTGCTGATTTGCAGAAGCATATTCTGTTAAGTACGTTGACAGACTTGAACAGAAACTTGGAGTTCATATGAATCCTAGCCACACTACAAATTGTTAACAATTAATCAACTATTTACAGGAGCCCCATTTAAGTAAATTCTTCAAAGTCATGGGCAACTCATTTTGATAGATCAGCAAATTATGTTGGAGATAGAAGCAAAGTTTAAGTCTGAGCACCTCAAGGTCACTGCCCAACAACGAAGTCAATCATCTACAGTATGCAATCCTCAGCATATTTCTCCATGGCTATGTTTATCGTAATGATTAGAACTCTCAACAAGATTCACATCACTGTCAATTTGTATCTCAACACACAACCTGAGTTGGAGTCCAAGAATTTGATCTGTATGAGTAAATTTCCAACAGGCTTTGGGACATTTGTAAACAGTGTAAAACTTTATATATGCTTGCCAAAACAAAAGTGTATAGATTTATTATACATGTTTTATACTTGCTGAAATTCCCCTGTATCATCTGCAAAGAGAAAAAAAGGTGTTTGAAATAAAATATTCATTCAGCAACTGGGTCAGATGTCAACAGCCCTGGAATGTGGGTCTGTGGCCTAGAGCAACAGTCAGTAATGAGGCTTAAATTTGACAGAAGTCATAGTCCGCTAAATTTCTTGTTGTAGAATGATTTCTGTACAGATAAAATATAGCCCTGTAAAACACAATCCAAAACTGATGATAAATTCAAATTACTACTCCCTCTCGGACGTCATTTTCTGTTCCTCCCCTGAAATTGCTGACAGATACTGGAGTAAAATGCCTCAGACATCAGCTGGTTTCTGCTATCTCATCCAAGCAGTTATTCTTCATGTGCATGTCTAGTCAGAGAGAGTAGACAGATATTCAACCATGGAGCCACCACAGCCAAGCCTAACTCTAACCTGACATCCATAAACCTGTACTTTTAAACACTGGAAAAATCAGGATTTGGATCTGTGGCTGAATTTTCCTCTACCAGTCAAAGGACCCAGAGGCCTATTATTGCACCTTGACAACAGTCTAAGTAGGTAGTCTTTCTTATTCACCTCTACCTACTTTCGTCTAACTGCAAAACCAGCAGTGGAACTTGGCCTACATTTCCAGGTCAGTTTGGAGCGGTGCATTCCTGAAGCAGCCTATCCTGAGCATTAAAATTAAACAGCAGTACTAAGTGAAAGTGTACATATTACTCTAAGACAAGTTCCTGGGAGAGGAACCCCCCACATGTTGGCACAAAAAGTGGCACAGGAAGTCTGAACTCTGACTCCTCAATGGAAGCTTCTTTGCTAGGGAATAATGAAAGATACACTACTCCATTTGTTAACCTGTGCTATGTAAGCATTTGCACAATGTTTGCCAAAGGAAGATCGCCATCTACATAAAACGAATACTAAGTGGCCATCAATTAAGAAATCATTCCTCTGAACATGAAGCAGAACAAAATTCGTACATAATGACTGACTTCAGCATGCAAAACCCAAGTATAAGCTTTGGAGGGAAAAAAGCACCATCAGGCTTCAAAATTACACCACCTTTGCGAAATAAGGAGTGAATTATCTTCGAGCAATATGTTGCTCACCATTCTTCTGTACCAAGACCAAGGCTGGTATCAGTAATTGTTTCAAATGAAAAAGATCTGCTAAAATAATTTGTATGTTATACTTAACAGGTTGAACATGTAATAAAATTGAAATCGACAATTGCTGAAACTCTGGTTCTCCTATGCCATTGAACTGCCAATGGAAATTCTGGGCTTGTTGTGCTAGGTGCAATTGTCCATCAGACTTGCACGTTATGTGGTTTGAGAACCAAGATTTCCTCTGTCAATAAAGAGTTTCAAGATTAGACGAGTTTTTCCTTGAATATACTCAATGATCTATGTAATGATACAAATTGGATTAAGCTATTCAAAAAACATTCCTGGTCGTGGAATAGACAGTCCCTCAGGAGCTGAAGCAGAATTCTAGTCACCTCTCCTTCTGAATGTGACTATAAAAAAAAGAGATTCAGAATAATCCAATGTGACAAAAATTTAACTGATGACCTTTAAAAGAATAGTAACACATTTTGGTTGCGTTTGCCTCCACTAAGAGTCATTGGCACATTCCTTAGCATGTCCAAGAGATAGACTGACAGATCTTTCAGATTTCATACAGCATTATATACTGATAATAGGAAGGAAAAGTGCTGGGAGTTCAGTTGTCAGTTAATGCAGTGGAGTGTTATGTTATTGGTCTACATGTTCACAGTTCTCCTCTGAATTCCATTTCTAAATCAGTTTGAAAGTAAGCTTTGTTGAAAATTCTAAATAACTAAACTTAGGGCAATCATAACATACTATAAACCACACTTAAACCACGATTAACAACCAACTTTGTCTATGAGCAGCAGTTCACAATTTGAAAAACGAAAGCACATTGCACAGAGTGACACCTTATAGTCACATGATATAGAAGGGAGGAACCAACTGACTATAACAGCTGGGAAAAGACATTAATTTCTTAAAGATCTAGTGCTGCTATGCAATTTCATGCTGCCAATGATTATGCCAAATTTAAAATAAAATGAACAGCTATTCTAATGCATCCTGTGGTATGATACTGAACCAGACAGACCAAGAAAGATCAACTCCCGATCTATGATTTTAGCTAGGGGAGCAATGAGCTACTACAACTGGTGTCCATTGATTTTTGGGGCAGGGGAAAATTAAGCAGTTCTCTTTTCTCAATCACTATCTAGTGACCCATGCTGTAAAATATGTATGCAGGCATTAAGTGAGGGAAGAATGGTTTCAAACTGCTTTACTTTTTCTCAGGTCAACAGTTGGGACCAGGCCTCAGGTCAGTGGCTCGCAGAACATGGAGTATTTTTCTCACATCATAGAGCCTGCCTGACCTGCTGAGTATTTCCAGCATTTTCTGCTTTTATTTCCGATTTCTAGCATCTGCAGTACTTTGTTTCTGTATTAATAAATAATGACCTCTTCAGTAAGGTTCCTTGTGGAACTGATTTGACAGAAGAGGAAAGATAACTGGGTGGGAAATGCATTTCAATCAAAATTTCAGCTCAATGCTTTCTCTTTTTAAAAATACGAACGAAAAGTAGATTTAAACTTAGGTACAGTAGTTGTAGAATGCTATGCAATCTATTACCTACTCCAATTTTCTTCATGCACCTTCATTACCAATGTAGCTCTGCCTACGCTTTCTTCAAGCATTATTTATCTTCCTTGCTCAGATTTCTCCCCTCATTGTCGATGGCATTCAAGGCAAAAAGGACTTGCCATTCAAAAGGAACAGACTGGAAATTACGATTTTTAATTACAGCATTCCATCTACGAGAACTGTTGATAAACAATGACACTTGTCCAAAATGAAACAAAAAAAATGAGAGACATTGTTTCCTTCACCTAGATTCAATCTTTATTCAAGAAGAATCACGATTATCAATTTTTCCATCATTTATCCCGATAAAATCACCTCACTGGTTACTACTGAATCCATCAGTAATTCTTGACCGCACATTTCATGACGTTCAATCCAGATCAATTCTACATGCAGTCTCCTGCTTTGAACCTGATCACTGTCCTGCCAGACCTTGACCCAGGGTCCCAATGCAGCCTACGTTGGATCCACCACATTATCATTCAACTGTACCTCCTGGTTTCAGTATGGACCTGCTGAATAAAGCTAGAGTGCAGCCTGGAAACCCCTACCCCAACTTCCATACTTTTGACCAAGGGTCACCCTTGGTTTCAATCCTGATATTCACCACCTACACACAACCCTATGCCTGAACACCCCATTGCTGCCTCTCACTGGGTTATCAAGTTGAGAGTAGAAAAAATACATTATTTCTATTGCATTCACATGAGCGGACAAACCACTTAGAGAGAAACTGCTGACTGAGAATATACCAAAAGCATCCAATCGAGTTAGTCAGTTTATTTCAAAGGAAAGTACAACAAACTGAAATGTTCCTGCACTGCTTCCAGAGTACATGAAAATGTCAACTTCAAGCTTGTATGAAAGTCAGATTCCTGGCAATGGCAAACACAAAATCGCCACTCTGGCTTCTCAATCTGAGGATTTGTCACTTCTCTATAAGCATCATTCTAGGAGGGTTTAATACACAAGCATGGCAGGGACACATGCTTACTTACCTGGATGAAATTCATTGCAGCCACTCGAAGATGTGTTGTGGCATCACCAGTCTTGCTGAGAAGATTGGGAAACGTTCTCTCCACACAATGTGTAATTTCTACTTTGCCCAGCTTGTGTTTGGGAGCATACTGTGTAATGAGCATTTTTAATAACTTCAGAGATGCCTGGAAAACCTAAGAAAAATATAATTAGAAATTACCTACACACTTTGTACAAACAGATTTACCTCCACCACAAACAGCTTTTCAAAGAAACATTTCTAACGTGTTCAAAATTGTTGTAAAATATCACGGTTGTCAACAATGAGGTCTAACCAGTGTTTTATCAAGGTTTAGCACAACTTATTTGCTTTTGTACCCTATACCTCTATTTATAAAGCCATAAGCTTTTTAACAGCTTTTTCAACTTGTCTCGCCACAGTCAAAGACTTGCATGCGAGAACCCCCAGGTGTATCTATTTCTGCATCCCCTTAAAAATTGCACCATTTAATGAATTTGCAATTTTATCCCCTTACGCCTCCACCTCAATGAATTTCACACTCGGCATGATGTTCAGCTCTTCTTCCATCACCTTCGTCTCCAGCCTCACTCCTTTGGCCAGGAGTCCCATGACTAGCGAACCCATTCACTCGCCTCCAGCATTCTCCCTCCGGCTTGTTAACCACTCTTGATCTTTTCATTGAGAACTGTCAGCGTTACATTGGTTGTCTCTATTTCTCCACTCCCCTCACTCATTCTAACCTGTCTCCCCCCGAACTTTCCGCACTCTGTTCTCTCAGGTCTAACCCCGACATTGTGATCAAACCTGCCGACAAGGGTGGTGATGTTGTTGTCTGGCATACTGACCTTTGCCTTGCAGAGCCTGAATGCCAACTCTCAGTTCTTCCTACCTCCCCCTGGACCATGACCCCACCACCGAACGTCAAGCTACTGCCTCCAGGAGTGTCGCTGACCTAATCTCCTGTGGAGATCTTCCCTCAACAGTTATCCACCTCACAGTCCCACAACTCCGGATAGTCCACTTCTACCTCCTTCCCAAAATCCACAAACAGGACTGTCCTGTTAGACCAAGTGTTTCAGCCTGTTCCTGCCCCATGGAACTTATTTCTTCCTATCTTGACATCTGCAAACTTGGGTATGGGGCTTTCTATCCCATCATCTAGGTAGTTAATAAATACAGTGAATAGTTGAGGCCCCAACGTCCCTGCAGGATGCCACGAATCACATCCTGCCAGTTAGAGTACCTGCCCATTATCCCTGCTGACCGTCTTCTGTTGCTCAGCCAATTTCCTATCCAGGTCAATAACTGGCCTTCAATTCCATAAGTTTCAACTTCAGCAAACCCAGATAAAGACAAGCCAATGGTTATCCATAGTGCTACTAAATGCTACCAAGTCTCCTGTTTAAGGAAAGAAACACAATAAAATTGAGTAAGTGGTGTAGCATATGGAAGCACCAATCACAGATCATCTGGATGAGTTGATGCAAGTCTGATCCTCCATTCTGGGGCGAAAACGGGAACAGGTTACCGAATTGGATGATCAGCCATGATCATCATGAATGGTGGAGCAGGCTCGAAGGGCCGAATGGCCTACTCCTGCTCCTATTTTCTATGTTTCTATTCCACAAAGTTTGAAATATTAGCATTGGTGTGGGTAGAAAGCAAGCAGAAGACACTTCTCCACAGATACCAAGTGGAAGGGAAAGTTCACAAGCCTTTCTTGCAGATCTACCAGCCGCTGGCTCAGAAAAGCATTAGGAATACTGCTTGCCTTTCAGCTCAGCCGCAATCCTAAGTAGCTTGGCAAGCCTCAGAAGATTTATGGGGAGGGTGGGTATATAAACTTCAAATGACAGTTCTCCACAGGGCAGTCTGCCCTTGCGTAGAGTGGCAAATAAACAAGGTAAAATGTCAGTTGTCAGCAACATTTGGTGATGAGTAATTTTCATTGTCTTCCATTGAAGCCAATGAAAGATGAAAGACGTTACTCCATTCCACTCTTATTTTGGTACTATTCTTTGTTACAGAATAAACTTTTATGCAGAATTGGGGAAAAGCCAAAACTGTGCGTTACTTATTTTTTTTAAGCTTTCATCACACCACACAGAATCCCATGGTCTGGGCCAATCCAGGCAACTAAACCTGAGAATCAAAACATGATGACATTTCTGAATCTACATAGCAGTTATGAACCTGTAGTAAGATTGTAGCCCAATATCAACCAATTGTAAGTGTCACAATTCTGAAGTTTGAGTGAGCGAGTGTAGTTTTCTCAGTCAATGCAATCAATTTGCTTCCGGTGGAAGTGCATTTGATGGAAATAAATTGGTAAAACTAGGTCACTGCCTAGGTGCTATCACATGTTGCAATAGAATAATCTCAATTCTTCTAGTATATTGTAATCAATAAGCTTTTTCTAAAAGAAAGATATTTTGAAGCAAAAATTAACTTGTGGAGAAGAACGCGAGAAACCAAAGTCAGGTCTCATGCTCTTCCCAACTCAATGTCATATCTATTAACCTTTCTGCTAGGATGGAGGAAGACAACCAGTTTTTGACAGTTCTCTCTGCCAGCAGAAAGACATTCCTCCACACACAACAATGATATAGATAAAAATTTGGGAACTTATGGCAAACTGAATGGATTACAACTTATATTTACATAAGCCCCTTTTATGTGTTAAGTATTCCCAAAGGCATTCCAGAGGCACACTCAGAACAAAAAGGATGCTGAACCAGCTAATGAAAACTTAAAAGGGGTGGGAATGGGTTTTAAACGCAATCTTAAAGGAGGAGGAGAGGGGGTTGGGGGGAATTTAAGATGGTAATTCCCAAGCATGTGGCCTAAATGGAGTGTCAGGCTGCAGAGCTGAAAGAGGTGGAGGCACAAAGGCCATGAAACACAAGTAATATTTTAAAATTGAGGCACTGTGAGACCAGGCAACAGTAAAAGCCAGCCAGGGTAGAGCTGAAGTTTAAGAAGGAAGGTGCGCCTGCCAGAAGAGCTTCAGAATAATAGGAGTACAGCGGGTTTCATTGGCAGATGGAGTGAAGGTAAAAAATGACAATACTACTGAACTGGAAGTAAGTGGTCTCTGACGGTCAGGATATCGGGTCCAAGACTCGAGAGCTGACTACGGTACAGCGGTTATAAGCAGTCTGGTTCAGCCTGACAATAGCAGGGGAGGGGAACAGGATTAGTGATAAGGGTACAGAGTTGGTGTTAGGGACCTTAGAAGATGGCTAAATGCAGCTCATCCAAAACTGGATATCAGAGAATGAATCCAACAACACAGGCGGTGGATGGTTCAAGAGAGGTGGTAGAGAGGTCGATCTGGGTGTCATTTGCGTATATAGGGTGCCAAGCCTATAGCTCAGGATAATGTAGATGAAGAGTGGGGCCAAGAATAAATCCTTTGGGAAATGTGGCGTTCACAGTGTTATGAAGGGAAAAAAAACTATTGCTGGGCATACTCTGGCTTTGGTTGGATAGCTAAGTGCAGAACCAAGTGAGGGCAGTCTCACTGAGCTGGACAGTGGAGGAGAGTTGTTGGAGGAGAATAGCATGGTTGGCCATATCAAGGCTGCAGAGAGGACAAGAAGGGATAATGCATCACGGTTATAGGCATTGGGAATATCATTTGTAATTTTGATGCTGTAGCAGGGGCAGAAACCAGATTGAAGCGATTCAATATAGATTGCTCCAAGGTAAATTGCTCTGAAAACATTTCCATTGTCTGGGGCACTGCATGTGCTCCAGTCCCTGTTGTAAATTGCTCTGAAAACATTTCCATTGTCTGGGGCACAGCATGTGCTCCAGTCCACTGCACTGCACTAAAATCCTTTCCATTGCCTGGGGCTGTGTGCAGGCAGTACATGTGCTCCAGTCCCTGTTGTAAATTGCTCTGTTCCTGCACCCATCAGAGTAGTGCACATGGACACACAGCCACATATTTCCCCATCTGCCCTTGAAACAACCATGCAGAGCCTTGTGAGACTCCGCAATTGCCAGCTGCTGCCTGTCAAGCAGAGAGGGCGTCTAAAGCGGTCAAGCACTTGGGGAACATTCAGCAAGAAGAGACTGAGCACTAAAAGAAACAAGCATGCCGTGTCCAGTGGTAGCACAAATGCGAATGCTCTTGCTGTGTACACAACTGGTGAGGTGGGAGTGCAGCCACACACTTCTCCATCCTCAATGTTGCTTAAGGCAAAGGTAGATAAGAGCAAAAGAAATGGAAGGTGATGCTGATAGTAGTAGGCAGGATTAAATGGGAGCGGATGGGAAGGCGCAGGAGTAGCATAACCACTAGCAGGGAACAGCTGGGCTAAATGGCCTGCTTTACGTTCACAGTCCAAAAGAAATGTGCTTCTTTATCCAGCACCCTCACATCATTCATGTTTTCCGAGAGCAGCATTGAACCATCATGAGATAGGGGCAGTATCATCCTGACTCCTGCAGCTGAGGTGGGTACTAAGTGATTCATTGGCGGTGTTATCAGTACATGCCTTTACTGCAGAACATAAAGCATGCTCAACATAATTTCATTGGAGGCGGGGGGGGGGGCGGGGGGGAAAGCTCTGACACTGATGTTCTTTCCTTATTTCTTTTCACGTAAAACATGCCGTCGAGAAAACAATCCTTGACACTGAAGGTCAGCATTCAAGCAACGAAGGCAACTGGATCATGATGCGGAGCTTGTCACGATACGGAAAGGAACCTTGCATTTATGGATGAAGTGGGACGCGTTTGGGGAACATTCACCAAGAATAGACTGAGCTCAGACTCTTGTGACTTTGCCTTCTTCACATGGACAATACAGTAATGGAATAGAGAGCCACGCGTTCATTCACCACAAGGCTCTCCAAGAACAATCTCTTTAGTTCTGCATAGCAGAGACTCGGCCTGTCTGGCTCAGGGGAATGCTGGCGACACAACACTCATGTATCCATGCACAGCAGTGCCTCGAATGTTTAATGCACATAATAAAATTTTTCAATAATTAAACCTGGAATTGTTGAGGTTTTTGATGTTATTTTCCCAACTTTGCAACTGCACTTCAGATATTCAACTGTGGTGTGGTCCTGGGGGAAGAGGGGAGGAGCGGGGGGCAGGGGGGAGAGATAGTGAGGGGGTGGAGGGAGAGGTAGAGAGGGGGTGTGGGGGTGTAGTGGGAGGGAATTAAATTCAGAAGTTCCTGAAGAGGGGGATGCAAATGGCAGGGACCAGACAGCAGCAATGCCTGAAGTACAGTTGAGAAGGGAGAAAGCGGCTGGATGGGGGATCCACAGCTGGAAGGAACGGCTGGATGAAGAGGGCCGGAAGCGAGAGGCCATACAGAGCTGCGTGGAGCGAGCTGCCGAAGACCTTGGTGTCGTCGGGTGCGGAGACTGGCCGGTGCGTCTTTTGCCATTGCGAGTTTATGGCGCACGCGCAGTAAAACGTACTCCTCCTTCCCCTCCCCCCCACCCCCATCTCCGGCCACTCCGCTTCCCTCCGTCACCGGCCCGTTCGTTCACCCACTCGCCGGCCGCTCCGCTCCCCCCAGGCCCACTCCGCTCTCCCCCACACCCCCCACCCCCCTAGGCCCCGGCCCGCTCTTTCTCTCACTCCGCCATTGTATGCTGACATGTGTTTATTAGGTTGCCTGTGTGATTATTTGAGCAGTGTCATCTTTCGTCCTGGCAGCTGCCTAAAGTCACAGTCTGTGACGTTTTAGTGGCACATGCTGCATTTGCGCATGTGCCACAGCAGCGCCACCTAGCGGTAGCGTTGTCAGCAAAAGCAGCCAAATCTCTGCCTCCTGGTTATAGACACCTCCGCTAAGTGAAAAAGTTTCTTCCTATCTATCCCATCAATGCCCCTCATCATTTTGTATATTCAATCAGGTCCCCTCTCGGCCTTCTCTGCTTCAAGGAAAACAACCCCAGCCTGTCCCGTCTCTCCACACAGCTGAAATGCTCCAGCCCAGGCAACATCCTGGTGAATCGCCTCTGCACCCTCTCCAGGGCAATCACATCCTTCCTATAGTGTGGTGACCAGAACTGTACACAGTACTCCAGCTGTGGCCTAACTAGCGTTTTATACTGCTCCATCATAACATCCCTGCTCTTATATTCTATGCCTCAGCTAATAAAGGCAAGTATCCCATATGCCTTCCTAACCACATTATCTGCCTGTGCTGCTGCCTTCAGTGATCTATGGACAAGTACACCAAGGTCCCTCTGACCCTCTGTTTCCTAGGGTCCTACCATCCATTGTATTTTCCCTTACCTTGTTAGTGCTCCCAAAACGCATCACCTCACACCTCTCAGGATTAAATTCCATCTGCCACTGCTCCACCAATCTTACCAGCCCAACCATATCGTCCTGTAATCTAAGGCTTTCCTCGTCACTATTTACGACACCACCAATTTCCGTGTCATCTGCAAACTTACTGATCATACCTCCTATATTCACATCTAAATCATTAATGTACACTACAAACAGTAAGGGTCCCAGCACCGATCCCTGTGGTACACCAATGGTCACAGGTCTCCATTCGCAAAAACAACCCTCGACCATCACCCTCGGCCTCCTGCCACTAAGCCAATTTTGGATCCAATGTACCAAATTGCCCTGGATCCCATGGGCTCTAACCTTCTTAACCAATCTCCCATGAGGGACCATATTATTATTAGTTATTCACAATATATATTAATGATATAGATGAGGGAATTAAATGTAATATATTCAAGTTCGCAGATGACACAAAGCTGGGTGGGAGAGTGAGCTGTGAGGAGGATGCAGAGAAGCTCCAGTGTGATTTGGACAGGTTGAGTGAGTCGGCAAATATATGGCAGATGCAGTATAATGTGGATAAATGTGAGGTTATCCACTTTGGTGGCAAAAACAGAAAGGCAGATTATCTGAACAGCAACGGATGGGAAAGGGGGAGGTGCAGCGAGACCTGGGTGTCCTTGTGCATCAGAGGCTGAAAGTAAGCATGCAGGTGCAGCAGGCAATTAAGGCGGCAAATGGAATGTTGGTCTACATAGCGAGAGGATTCGAGTACAGGAGCAAGGATGTCTTGCTGCAATTCTACATGGCCTTAGTGAGACCACATCTGGGTAGCGTGTGCAGTTTTGGTCTCCTTATCTGAGGAAGGATGTTCTTGCTATGGAGCGAGTGCAGCGAAGGTTCACCAGACTGATTCCTGGGATGGCAGGACTGATGTATGAAGAGAGATTGGGTCAATTAGGCTTGTATTCGCTAGAGTTTAGAAGAATGAGAGGGGATCTCATAGAAACCTACAAAATTCTAACAGGACTGGACAGACTAGATGCAAGAAGGATGTTCCCGATGACGGGGGAGTCCAAGACCAGGGGTCACAGTCTAAGGATAAGGGGTAAGGGGTAAGCCATTTAGGACTGAGATAAGGAGGGATTTCTTCACCGAGAGTGGTGAACCTGTGGAATTCTCTACCACAGAAAGCAGTTGAGGCCAAATCATTAAATATATTCAAGAAAGAGTTACATACAGTTCTTAGGGCTAAAGGGATCAAGGGATATGGGGAGAAAGCAGGAACAGGGTACTGAGTTTGGATGATCAGCCATGATCGTAATGAATGGCGGTGCAGGCTCGAAGAGCTGAATGGCCTACTTCCGCTCCTATTTTTCTAATGTTTCTAAAAGCCTTATTGAAGTCCATGTAGACTAGATCAGCTGCTTTCCCCTCATCTACACATCCAGGCACCTCCTCAAAAAACTGAATCAAGTTTGTTAGACACGATCTCCCCCTGACAAAGCCATGCTGACTATCCACAAAGGTCCCTCACTTCCCTACACTTCTCAGTATTTTCCCATTAATCATGTATTCCTTCGCCTTGTTTGACCTCCCCAAATGCATCACCTCACACTTCTCCAAGTTGAATTCAATTTGCCATTTCTCTGCCCATCTGACCAGACCATCAAAATCTTCCTGCAGCCTACAGCTATCCTCCTCGCTATCTACCACACGGCCAATCTTTGTGTCATCTGCAAACTTCTCGATCATGCCCCCATTTACGTCCAAATCGTTAACATATACCACAAAAAGCAGGGGACCCAATACTGAGCCCTGCAGAACACCACTGGAAACAGCCCTCCAGTCGCTAAAACAGCCGTCAACAATTACCCTTTGTTTCCTGTCACTGAGCCAATTTTGGATCCACCTTGCTGCATTTCCCTGGATCCCATGGGATTTTTCTTTTAAACCAGTCTGTCATGTGTGACCTTGTCAAAAGCCTTGCTAAAATCCATGTAGACCACATCAACTGCACTACCCTCATCTATCTTCCTTGTTACTTCTTCAAAAAATTTAATCAAGTTGGTCAAACAAGATCTTCCCTTAACAAATACATGTTGACCGTGCTCGATTAACCTGTGCCTTTTTAAGTGACAGTTTATCCTCTCTCTCAGAATAGATTCCAATAATTTGCCTACTACTGAGGTTAGACTGACTGGCCTGTAATTATTTGGTCTATCCTTCACACCCTTTTTAAACAGAGGTACAACGTTAGCATTTCTCCTATTTTCCAGCACCACACCTGTATCCAGGGAGGACTGGAAAATGATGGTCAGACTTTCTGCTATTGCCTGTCTTGCTTCTGTTAACAACCTTGGGTACATTTCATCTGGTCCTGGCAATTTATCAACTTTCAAGGGTGCTAATCCCATTTATACTTCCTCTCTCCCTAGGTTTATCACAACCAATACTTCACACTCCTCCTCAATTACAATATCTGCAGTGTCCCTCTCTTTTGTGAAGACAGACACAAAGTCTTCAATTAGGACCATACCAACATCTTCCGCCCCTACATGTACGTTACCTTTTTGGTCTTTTATGGGCCCTATTCTCTCCTTAGTTATCCTCTTAATGTATTGAAAAAACATCTTTGGGTTCACCTTGATTTTGCTTGCCAGTATTTTTTCATTTGCTTTCCTAATTTCCTTCTTGATTGCATCCGTCCACTTTCTATAGTCCTCTCGGCTTTCTGTAGTATTGAGTTGTGTGTGTTGGACACAAGCTTCCCTTTTCTGCCTTATCTTACCCGTAGGCACCTTGACATCCATGGGGCTCTAGATTTGGCCGTCTCACCCTTTCTCTTTGAGGCAACATGTTTACTCTGAACCCCTTGAATCTCCTGTTTGAATGCCCCCAACTGTTCTGACACTGATTTACCTTCAAGTAGCTGTTTCCAGTCCACTTTCGCTAAATCATTCCTCAGTTTAGTAAAATTGGCCTTGTCCCAATTGAGAACTCTAACTCCTGTTCTATTATTGTCCTTTTCCATAGTCATGCTAGGCCCCCACCTGCCAAGAATGAGGCACATGAATTTTGTCATGAACATTGATTTTACACTGTTACTGGAGTGAAGAAAGAACTTGTTAAACAGATCAGCTGTGGCTGGAAAAGATATTTGCATATTAACAGATAGTGCTTGGAAGGACAAAGAACCATTCTTTGACACATTCAACCCACAATGGACCTCGATCATCAGCTACTGTGTGTAAGAGGAGCATTCCAGAGACTGCTAAATTGACACAATCCAAGACCATGTCAGGCCAATTAGTCATGACTAACCTGTTTGGCAACCTGGGTTTTTCTGAATTGTACAAACAGTTTGAACGGAGAGTGTCTGTTTGCTCCTGGACTGAAGATCTCTCCTGTCTGTTCCCATCTCTTTCTCACAAGCCTCTGAATCCACTGAAAACACATGAACCCCACGAGAGAAAAGTCTCCTACAGCGAACAAAGTTTAAGAATACTGGGCCCCAACGAAAAGCAAGATCTACCTACAATCAAGGACTCTGCAGTGAGCTCGAAGAACAGTAATAACAATTCTCCAGATATTACCTCAAACTTTTCCACTTTATTTTTCTTCTGCTCTTTTCTGTCTCTATTTGCATCTGTGTATCGCATATGCGTGCTAGCACGGGCACGTCGTGTATCCGTAGGCGTCAACCGAATTAGAGTTTAAGTTCAAGTTCAATAAATTTCAACTTTTCTTCTTTAAACTTAAGTAAACCTGTTTGTGCTGGTTTCTTTGCCTTATAATTGAAAAGCAGTGAACAAGGATTCATCAAGGGGGGAGCTAAAAACAGCGTGTTTAAAATTAAACCCTCTTACGGCAAGACCAAGTGAAGGCTGAAAGGGACAACTAGACACCTTTCTCACCTGGTCGTAACATCATTATGATGTTAAAACTGACTGACTTATGATCACTACCACCAAAATGCTCTCCCATTGCCACCCCTTCCACCTGCCCATCTTCATTTCCTAAAACTAAGTCTAAAACTGCGCCCTCTCTTGTTGGACTTGCTACATAGTGGTCAAAAAAGCTCTCCTGAATGCACCGAAGGAATTCTGCTCCCTCAATTTCTTTCACACTAAAACTAGCCCAGTTAATATGGGGTAGCTAAAATCCCCTACTATCACTGCCCTATTTTTCTTGCACTTCTCAGAGATTTGCCGACATATCTACTCTTCTATCTCCCTCTGACTGTTTGGGGCTCTACAGTACACTCCCAGCAGTGTGATCACCCCTTTTTTTTAGCTCAATCCATATGGCCTCATTTGATGAACTTTCCCACATATCATCCCTCCTCACATCTTTAATAGTTTCCTTGACCAAAATTGCCACCCCCTCCCCTCCTTTCTTATCCCCTTCCCTATCGTGTCTGAAAACCCTGTAACCAGGAACGTTGAGCTGCATTGCTAGCCCTCCTTAGGCCATGTTTCTGTAATAGCTATGATATCATACTGCCACGTGTCTATCTGTGCCCTCAGCTCATCTACTTTATTTGCTATACTCCTTGCACTGAAATAGATACCCTTGAGCACTGCCAAACTCTCTTTTTTATTTTATAACCTTTGTTTCCTCTGTCTTCCAGACTCATCCATTAATTTTCTGCCTTCCATTTTTATTTCTGATTTTGTCCTAACTGAGTCTACCCTCAGGTCCCATATCCTTGCCAAACTAGTTTAAACCCTCCCCAACAGCACAAGCAAAACGTCCCACATCCAGTCCTGGCTCTGTTCAGGTGCAACCCGTCCGGCCTGTACAGGTCCGATCTCCCCCAGAGCTGGTCCCAATGCCCCAGGAATCTAAAGCCCTCCCTCCTGCACCATCTTTCCAGCCACGCATTCATCTGTCTTCTATTTCTATACTCACTTGCGTGTGGCATTAGGAGTAATCCAGAGATTACTACTTTTGAAGTCCTGCTTGCTAATTTCTTACCCCACTCCCTAAATAGCTTAAGGAGTGGCTGAGTGGTTCTGTAGCAGCAGGATCATAGTATGCTGTAAATAACCATTCGACCGTGCTATTCCTGCCTCTTCCCATTTCTTAAAGAAATCCATAGTTCATTTAATACCATATTTACATTTCTTAATGGTTTTCTTCAGAGGAATTTTGTTCTACTTTTTCAATATTAAAAGAAAACAAAAAGGAACTAAAAGAAAAATACTGCAGATGCTGGAAATCAAATAAAAACAAAGTGCTGGAAATGCTCAGCAGGTCAAGCAGTAGGAGCCTGCTACCTGACCCAAACCGAACAATGTGTCGGGTTCGGGTCGGATCGGGCCCATCTTCCAGGGCCAGCTTTCGGGCTCGGGTTGGGTCGGGCAAGTCCAGGTCGAATCAGGTCGGGTCGGGCCTGACACACACGTTAAGTGCTCTGCCGGTAAGTATTAAAAATAAAAATAAAAACTTACCTGAGCTGGGAGTCCAGGATGAAACAGAGTCTGCACAGTGAGCGAGTGATGTCACTACGATGTCATCACGCACGCGCTGCAGCTTCTTGCCGGTTTGGTGGCAGGAAGGTAAGTAAAGGGATGGTCAGGTCGGGTCAGGGGCTAAATCGGAGGGACTCGGGCTGGGTCGGGCTTGGGTCCGCTGTGGTTCGGGTCAGGTTCCTATTCCCAACCTAAAGCAGGCCTCTATCAGGCAGCATCTGTGGACAGAGAAGCAGAGACCTGAAAAGTTAAGTCTGCTTCTCTCTCCACAGATGCTGCCTGACCTCCTGAATATTTCCAGCCCTTTCTGTTTTTAAACAAAAAGCAACTATCCTTCCAGTCTCTCTTATGAAGGACTTTAATCGAATGCCTTGGGGAATTCCACATAAATAACATGCAAAGATATTCCCCTGTCCACTAATTTAGGATCCTCTTCGGAAAATTCAATCATGTTGGTCACTAAATGAACATAACTCCTGCAGAACAGAAAAATTCATTTGCAAATAACACAAGTTAAAAAGTCATTGCTCTAAATGTGGCAAGGTTCAAGTCAATTGCGTTCATTGAACCGAACACAAACTTTATAGCCTTCTTGTTAAACGCACTTCATAAAAAAAGAAAAAAAACTTGCATTTCATGACCACAGGACATCCCCAAGTGCCTTATAGCCAATGAAGTACTTTTGTAAGCGCAGTCGCTATTGTAATGTTGGAAAGTTTCATGTACATAAAAGTTATCACTGTAAATGTATAGGATTAGTCTGAAGGAATATCATGATTATACACGCTTTTGTCTTGAATTTATTAGAAAACAAAAGAGGGTCGTTAAGAGATGGTGATATTCTAAATGAAAATAAAGAAATGATGGACAGGTTGGATAATTAATTTGCGTCAGTATTTAAAAGTGGAGAAACAGACAACATGCTGGACACCCCAAGGAAATAAATATTGAATTGGGGAGGGAGAAAATCACCAAAATTACTGCAAGCAAATAAACTAGAGTGTGCCAAATCCCCAGGATCAGATGGTTTTCATCCCAGGGTTTTAAAGGAAGTAGCTGCTCTATGATTTTCCTAAGTTCTCTCATTCAGGAACCATTCCTTTGGATTGGAAAATTGCATGTCACTCCACTAAGATGAGAGGGGGAAACCAAGGAATTATAGACTGTTTAGTCCAACATCTGTTGTTGGGAAATCATAAAGGATAGGGAGACTGAACATCTTGAAAATTTTCATCTCATCCAAGAGCCTGTAGGATATGTAAAGGTGTAAAAGTCGGTCATGCCTGACAAACATGATTGAATTTTCTAAAGAGGATCCTAAATTAGTGGACAGGGGAATATCGCTGCATGTTATTTATGTGGAATTCCCAAAGGCATTCGATAAAGTCCTTCATAAGAGAGACTGTTAGCTAAAGTTGAAGCTCACGGAATTGAGGACAAGTTATTGACCTGGTTTGGTAGGAGATTGGTTGAGTGGCAGGAGACAGAGCAGGGACATTGGGCAGGTGCTCTAATTGGCAGGATGTGTTGGAGCTTATTAATGACTTAGGTAACGGGAGAGAGCCACATATCCAAATTTGCCGATGACACAAAGAAAGGTGGCCTTGTAATCAGTGTAGATGGAAGCATAAAATTACAAAGATATTAATAGAATAAGTGAATGGACAAAACGGTGGCAAATGGATTTCAATATATGCTAGTGTGAGGTCATCCACTTTGGACCCAAAAAGAATAGATCAGAATATTTTCTAAATGATGAGAAGCTCAAAACAGTAAAGGTCTGAAGGGAAAAAACAGAAAATGCTGGAAATACTCAGCAGGTCTGGCAGCATCTGTGGGAGAGAGAAACAGAGTTAACATTTCAAGTCTGTTACCTTTCATCAGTTCACAATGATACCTGACTCCAACAGTTACATTACAGGAGATTTTACAGAAACCAGGGTGATAATCCCTGGAATTTGGAAGATTATGGCGTGATTTGATCAAAGCTTTCAAACTACTAAGGGGAACGCAAAGAAATTATTTCCACTGATTGGGGTATTTCAGATGAGGGGACATAATCTAAAAGTTAGAGCCGGGTTTTTCAGGAGTGAGGTTAGGAAACACTTCTACATGCAAAGGGTGTTAGAACCTTGGAACTCTCTTCTGCAAATGGCAGTTGATGCTTCGTCAATTGTTAATTATAAATCTGAGAATAATACATTTCTGTTAACCAAAGGTATGAAGATATATGGGGCAAAGGTGGGTATATGAAGTCAGGTCACAGATCAGCATGATCTAATTGAATGGTGAATAGGCTTGAGGAGCTAAATGGCTTATTCCTTTTCCTATGTTATATCTGGGTGATAAAGTGTTACTCAAGGGGACTGAAACTGGACATTTCAGGAAGGGTGAGCAAGAGGGAGAAGTCAGTTATTCAGATGGGTGGGTGGGGTGGAAAGAGAAAGAGGGTTCCTGTATTTGTCCACAAACTCTGAACAAATCTTGATTGGTATTATGAGGAAAGTACTTTGCTGTCCCCTAGTGGCAGTTATGATACATTTAGTCCACATTGCACCAACTAAATATATAAATGCTTTATTTATCTTGAAAATAATCTCTCTTCCATAATATTTGTCATGCCACATGCCATCCCTTTCTTTCATTGGGCAGACAAGTAACCTGTTTCCAGACGACAAATATCCATCAACAGGTGTACAAGAACCGCCTCAAATAAATTATCATTGGATTTCTCACTCCCTCGTGCCCTATAGGAACGTGGCTGGCTTCACTCAGTACCTTCCTCAACTGACTGCGTGGCACTAAAAAGGTCACACACTCAGATTCAATCCTTCCATGGTACAGTAGGTTGGAGTTGCAACTTACTACCCAAAAATCCATCCAATTATCTTTCTATGATTTACTTATTTGTTTTCCAGACAGGAAAAGGGCAGTTCAGAATAAACAAAGAGAGACTTTAACGCATTATGGGATATTACCTGTTGGGATAACTAACTACAAACCAGCCAGCTGATTTTGATATTATCCTCAAATGATGCACAATAGAGAGTCTGACTCCATACCAATTTTTTTTTTGATCCAGAGCTCATTTCTTTCTTCCTGTTCTGTTTGTACAGTGATAGGAACTCTGGAGGCCGTGAGCCTCAAAGCTCCTCTTTGCCCACTTGGTACAAATTTGCCTCAGTGCACCTCCCTCACTTTCAGTACAAGACTGAAATCTACCTTGCATCAAGCATCACAGCCTTTGTGTGCTAATTGAGTTTGTCAAGAAATGCTGCTGGGACCTCAGCATGCCAGTCTCCCATGCACTGTTGTAATTACAGGAGGCAGAGCTGAGGAGTGAGGTAAAACAAATAGGTAAAGGCAGTTCTTGAGTTTCAGTTGACAAATGTCCTAGACAGCTTGAAGCCTTATTGATTTAAAAACTCTGTTTTCCTCAAATAAACTATAATTTGCTCCTATATAAAGTAGTCATGCTGTATGTTGGTCAACACTATTCCACACTACCACAACCTTACAGCTCTCAACATTTCAAGATGTGGCTCTCACCTATAAATCCCCATACAGCTATGCTGCACTGTATTTTGAAATCCTCTCCAGCCCTAGATCATTTCCCAAATGCTTTGTACCTTCGATTCCGGTCCTGAGTGCATCCCCTTCACCCTCTTCAATCCATCAATGATTGGCAGAGGTTTCAATCATCACAGATCAACTCTTTGGAACTCCCTCCCTCAACTGCTTTGTCTTTAAAGAATCAGTTAAAACCCAGCTCTTCACTCCAGAGTTTGGTCACCCCTCCTTCCTTCCTTGACAGCAGTTTCCATCATGCCACTGGTGAAGCAGAGTGCATTTTTTTACATTTACATTAAAGTCCTCAAAATGCAGAGTTACTTTAATGGTTTCCAACCAGTTTCTAGCTTAATTTGCCTGCATACTTCAATAAAGCTGTTTGTCATCTAGATCTCACAGCTTAAGAAAATCTTGGTCTGAAGTACAAATTCCAATGAATGTACTCCCTCGATGGCTCTGAGTTTATCCAGTAAACAGCTCTGACCTATATAGACTAGGAAAGGTGAATCCCTTGTCTACACTGAGTTAGCTAATCTCAGGCTCAGTAGTGAAAACAGCCCCAGTGAGGGAATGAACAAAAAGATAATTTGAGTTCCACTCCTGATCACTATTCCTGTTGGAAGTACATGTGTAAATGTTGGTGAGGAAATGTTTGGGCCCAGCTATCTTGCTCCCTGAATAGCTTGCTGACATGGTCATGGTCACATGTAAATAGTGGCCACTTGTTGAACGTACTGGAAGGCAACTTGTACTTCTGGAATCATTATCCAAGCAAGGAGTCAACATCTTCAGAAGGAAGTTAGGGGGAGGAAATCTGGTGAGCAAAAAAGATTAATAAAAAGAAATACCATTGTCTGTGCAGTACTTACAGATGACACTTTGTCCTTAATAGCTCTACGAACAAGGAAGATTGCTGCTTTCAACATATTCTTTAGTTCATCCTTAGGTATACCTTCAGGAAGAGTGGAAAGTTTTTTATACACAGCCAGCAAAGCATCTTCTCTATATGACCAAGTTTTAGAATAGGCACCAGCCACCTATGACAAACAAAATGAATATACAGAAATTAACTCACAAAGCAAACTTACATCATGAACAATTCGAAAATTACACTGCTCTTGCATTGTGCCTCTTGCAAAAATCTTCTGCAAATTGGTCTCCATGGCCAAGGTCATGGATCCCAAGGTCTTCTTTGCTAGTGGTTGGAAACATTAGAGGTCCTGATGTTTAAATATAACATGACTGTATAGGATAGAGTCAACTGACAAGCTGGTCCTTTCCTGTGCATCTTTTCTCATATGTTCAATATGGTCCGTAATGCCAACTGTTCGGGTAACAACTTGAACTTGTCTCTAACTGGTGTTAGTAAACTGCTGCCAACAAACCTGTTTCAGTCCACCTCTACTGGTACTGATGACAATACAAAGGAAACTGCCCAGTCTAGAGCTGCTATGGGAAGAACAAAGTCATGATCAGAGTGTTCAAAGAATCGTTACAGTGCAGGAGGAGGCTATTTGGCCCATCATATCCGCACCAGCTCTCTGAAAGAGCAACTCCCTCAGTTCCATTCCCCTGCCTTCTCCCCATAACCCTGCACATTCTTCCTTTTCATCTAACAGTCTAATTCTCTTTTGAATGCTTCAATTGAACCTGCCTCCACCACATTCTCAGGCAGCACCATTCCAGACCTTAACCGCACTCTGCGTGACAAAGTTTCTCCTCATGTCACATTTGTTTCTCTTACCAAATACTTTAAATCTGTGTCCTCTTGTTTTCGATCCTTTCACGAGTGGGAACAGTTTCTCTCTATTTACTCTGTCCAGACCCCTCATGATTTTGAACACCTCTATTAAATCACCTCTTAGCCTTCTCTTCTCCAAGAAAAATAGTCCTAACTTCTCCAATCTATCTTCATAACTGAAATTCCTCATCCCTGGAACCATTCTTGTGAATCTTTTCTGTACTCTCTCCAATGCCCTCACGTCTTTCAAGTGCAGCGCCCAGAATTGGATGCAATGCTCCAGCTGAGGCCGAACTAGTGCCCTATACAAGTTCAACATAACTTCCTTGCTCTTGTACTCTACGCCCCTATTAATAAAACATACAGTAACCTAGGCTTTATTAACCACTCTCTCAACCTGTCCTGCCACCTTCAATGATTTATGCAGATATACACCAAGGTATCTCTGCTCCTGCACCCCCTTTAGAATTCTGCACTTTATTCTATATTGTCTCTCCGTGTCATTCCTACCAAAATGAATCACTTCACGGAACTTCATCTGCCACCTGTCTGCCCATTCCACCAACTTGTCTCTGTCCTTTTGAAGTTCTACACTATCTTCCTCACAGTTCACAGCGCTTCCAAGTTTCGTATCATCTGCAAACTTTGAAACTGCGCCCTGTACACAAAGGTGAAGGTCAATAATATACATCAAGAAAAGCAAGTGTCCCAACATTGACCCCTGGGGAACTCCACTACAAACCTTCCTCCAGCCCAAAAAACATCCATCAACTCGAGGGGGGGGGGGGGGGGGGGCAGCAGAGGAGAGAGACAGACCCCCCACTTGGGTCTACATGTGTCAGAATCCAGAAGCTTCTCTTTTGTGCCGCAGAGAAACACCAGCTTAAAACCACAGGTGGAGGGCGGGGGCTTGTCACATGACAGTCACTCGGTGATTCAAGCATGGTAGTTAACAGTGCATTTCTTTTTGCTAAAAAGAACAGGCAGCTCCCTTAAACATTATGGGTTTGGTTCTTACTGGGATAAGTAGACATTTTATCACCCTCACAGGCCTTGTAATAACTGAGGATACAGTTTTGCAAATTAGGTGGCCATCTTAAGCTGCGAGCAAAGTCATCTTTTATCTGTTCCTTTTTAAATTTCTTTAAAAAAATAAATTCAGATCTCCAGTCAGTGGAGTAAAGAAAATTATCGTTCACCAAATCACGTTGGAGTAACATATGGCATTCTATGCCCCATTATATCAAACTAACGTATCACCCATCTTTGCAAAGCTACATCGGTTCCTAGTATATAGAGAGAGTGAGAGCCATACAGTACTGAAACAGGCCCTTCGGCCCAACGAGTCTGTGCCGACCAACAACCACCCATTTATACTAACCCTACATTAATCCCATATTCCCACCATTCTCCTACCACCTACCTACACTAGGGGCAATTTATAACCGCCAATTTACCTATCAACCCGCAAGTCTTTGGCTGTGGGAGGAAACCGGAGCACCTGGCGGAAACCCACGCGGTCACAGGGAGAACTTGCAAATTCCACACAGACAGTACCCAGAACTGAACCCGGGTCGCTGGAGCTGTGTGGCTGGGGTGCTAACCACTGCGCCGCCCTGTGCTGTCTCTCAACACCTCCAAATTAAAAATCATACTATTTAAATCCCTCCATTCATCAGCCTCTGGCTATGTTATGAAAGTGCTTCCTTTTAATATTTTATTTTTTTGAGGACTTGTGTTAGAACTGAAAAGAAACCATGGATTTTTTTTTTACCAAGTTAACTGACAGGACAAGATGTTGTTTGAAAGCCACCTGTGATTTGGGTTCAGAAAACAGAACCCTTGGTGACCTGGGGGAAAAATGGTTGCAAAGAAGCCACATGTCAAGGTTATGGAGGTCAGGAGGACGACGACTCACTGTTTGGGGTTTGAACAACGTTTTCAGTTTTAGTTTGGGTGTAGACTGTTTGAAGACAGCTGGTGTTTTCCTGCCAAAGAAAAAGAAATCACCCTTCTCTACCTTTTTGAAGAAATCCTGCCAAGATCCAATGTGGGAAAAATAATCCCTGGTGCTGTATAGTTCCTGAGCAGCTGAAAGAAAAATCCTGCGATTCAAGTGTGTGCTGGCGGAAAAACCTCAACACCACATTTCTCCCAGAAAGGCTACTGGAATAATCCTCGACATCTCCAGAACAGACAGCTTCTGAAATGATCCTCGTGACCCAGATGCCAGATCATAAAAAAGGACAAATGACTTCCTTCCATATCTTCTTTTCTCGTCAAGAACTAGCAAGTATTTGGCCGAAGTAGTTTTTTGACTTTTTTTTTTGTAACAGACCTCTGCAGAATGAATTTCTGTATTTTTTCCACTGTGTGCAAGAGTGTAGCTGGGGAATTTTTAAAAGGGGAATTTTCAACTTTTAATCGGTGTGTTAATGCTATGCTTCGTTCCTGATTAAGTCTTGTTTTATAATAAACCGATAATTTTATTGTTTATTAAAGAAACCTGGTGGTGTATTTTGTTCTGGGATAAAATAGAGTATATGATTGGCTGTATCGGTAACCAGATAAACATTTAAATAGATGTTGTGACCTGTGGAGAAGTGGAACTAGAAGACAGTGCACTCCTCCCACCTTGGTCATAACAGTATCTCCATGACCACTGCCCCCACCCCCACCCCCATCCCTTTAAACATCCCCCAAATTCTCCTTTGCTCTGCTTCTGGCCATTTGTGTATCCTCCAAAACACATTCACTCCCTGCTATTTTTTTTCTACGTTAAAGGTACGATATTAATGCAAGCTGTTTTTGTTGAAAGCAATGCGCAGCTACTTAGTTTATTGATAAATGGTGAAAAACATTTTTGCATTGGAGACAACAGGAGATTTACTACTGGCAATGAGGAATAAATTGAAAATCAGTATTCAAATAAGAGTGAGGGCAAAGGTAATCTGCCCTTTCAAGGAAGAAGTTTTTTGAAGGAATATTTCTTGTAGTCTACCAGCATCAGCTGCTTTTCCTCCAGATGACAGCCAATATCATCTGCATATGTATGCTGAACAAAAGAATCGCTCAATTTTTCATGCTTACCAGAGCCTCTCCAAATAAGTCAATGGCAAAACTCGCTTCTCTGAAAGCTTTCTCAGTTAGCGGTTCTGGTTCTCCAGTGATTCCACTTCTTGATGTGGACGAAGTGTCTGTGTTTATTGCAGACAACTCATTAACTTCTAGTTGGGGGATGCCATACAGTTCTGCTGGTTTGCGCTGAGTTGGTAGTGGCCGCTCATCATAGGGAAGTGAGCTAGGATCCACCTGAGGAAGAACCCAAAAAAAAAATTTGAATTGTGATTAGCTTGACAGGTTTCCCTGTCAACTGCAGGTCACAGATGGAGTACTCCATCCCTCTGGGCATGCATGGACAGGTTACTTAAAATGGGTCCAAACTTCTTCTGGATTGGACTGAACACTCAACTCACCAACATTCCATTCCTGTTTTGACAGAAAAATGTTTCAAACATCAAGTTGGCCGACTCAATAGGTTTGCCACTGAATTAGTTAAAAACAATGCTATGGATCTTGTTTGTGACACTTTCCTGCTCCCCAGTTGCTTCAACCCATATATTAGAGTTCAAAAATGTTTTAAATGATAGAATGGCAAACAGAAGAGAAAAAAATTGAGCACTTGTTTTAAGTTTACTGTTACAGTGTTATTTTAGTTGAAAAGAATACAAATTGCAATAAGTGCAATTTTTCAGTCTTGGTGTTTAAGCTAAAAAAAAAAAATCAGAGGGTAAGAAGAATCTTGTTGGAACATTTGGCAATCTCAGAACTCTTCTTTGGCCTCCTTGTCTCGAGAGACAATGGGTAAGCGACAATGGGTAAGAGATGGTCAACGGTTTGTGGAGCAGCGCCTGGAGCGGCTATAAAGGCCAATTCTAGAGAGTGACAGACTCTTCCACAGGCGCTGCAGATAAAATTGGTTGACAGGGCTGTTACACAGTTGGCTCGCTCCTTGCACTTCTGTCTTTTTTCCTGCCAACTGCTAAGTCTCTTTGACTCGCCACTCTTTAGCCCCGCCTTTATGGCTGTCCGCCAGCTCTGGCGATCACTGGCAACTGACTCCCACGACTTGTGGTCAATGCCACAGGACTTCATGTCGCGTTTGCAGACATCTTTAAAGCGGAGACATGGATGGTCGGTGGGTCTGATACCAGTGACGGGCTCGCTGTGCAATGAGTCTTTGGGGATCCTGCCATCTTCCATGCGGCTCACATGGCCAAGCCACCTAAAACGCAGCTGGCTCAGTAGGGCGTATATGCTGGGGATGTTGGCCGCCTCGAGGACTTCCGCGTTGGAGATACGGTCCGGCCACCTGATGCCAAGGATTCTCTGGAAACAGCGATGATGGATTGAGTTGAGACATCGCTCTTGGCTGACATACGTTGTCCAGGCCTCGCTGCCATAGAGCAAGGTACTGAGGACACAGGCTTGAAACACTCGGACTTTTGTGTTCCGTGTCAGTGCGCCATTTTCCCACACCCTCTTGGCTAGTCTGGACATAGCAGCGGATGCCTTTCCCATGCGCTTGTTGATTTCTGCATCGAGAGACAGGTTACTGGTGATAGTTAAGCCTAGGTAGGTGAACTCTTGAACCACTTCCAGAGAGTAGTCTGGTATATTGATGGATGGAGCATTTCTGACATCCCGTCCCATAATGTTAGTTTTCTTGAGGCTGATGGTTAGGCCATATTCGTTGCAGGCAGCCGCAATCCTGTCGATGAGTCTCTGCAGACAATCTTCTGTGTGGGATGTTAATGCAGCATTGTCAGCAAAGAGGAGTTCCCTGATGAGGACTTTCCGTACTCTGGTCTTCGCTCTAAGACGAGCAAGGTTGAACAACCTGCCATCTGATCTTGTGTGGAGGAAAATTCCTTCTTCTGAAGACTTGAGCGCATGTGAGAGCAGTGGTGAGAAGGTCCCGAACAGTGTAGGTATGAGAACACGGTCCTGTTTCACGCCACTTAGGATGGGAACGGGGTGTGATGAGGCACCGCTGTGCTGAATTGTGCCTTTCATATTGTCATGGAATGAGGTGATGATACTTGGTAGCTTTGGTGGACATCCGGATCTTTGCTAATCTCAGAATTAAGGATTGCATAATGGCACAGACTCAATACTTTGTGCCTTGGAGTGGCAGGACAAGGTCCATATCCACAATTCTCACAATGCAAGTCATCAATCTCAGTCATGCTGCCTGATCACATATTGACAAAAGCACTGGCCCACTGGAAAAGGAAGTGAGATGGATGGGGAGGACTCCATCATCTCCAGTGGAGAGCAGAAAATCTAGCCTTATTAAACTTGCACAGTCCACAGCAGCCAGTTATAGCATCGCTAGGAGAAGGCTGAGAGTAGAGCACTTGCTTGCCCTCTCAGTCAAGCTAATGATTAAGGTATGTGATATGACCAAGCTAAAATTGCAGACCATTACAGGAGACTTTTATTGCAGTTCCATTAACTTTCTCACTTCACTGGTATTTCAATTCTCAAATAAGTCTGCTTTAAAAGTGCCAATGCTTCTGTGTCTCAGCCCACACAAGAGTGAAGGAAATTTCCAACTTGTTACTGATATACCTGTTAACAGTCAACAAACACTCAGCTCAAAAAGATACTTAAAAATCAGAATTTAAGTGCTAGTTAGAAGACAGGGACGGGTGTCAATGGTACAAGTTGCTGTTACAATGATCAGTTAGAAACCTCAAGCACTTGGGTAGGCAGAGATAGAACCCTAATGCTTTAAAATTTTGAATCATAGAATAGTACAGCACAGAAGGAGGCCATACAGCCCATCGAGTCTGTACCAGTTCTTTCGAAGAGCAATCCAATTAGTCCCACTCCCCCATATCCTTGCAATTTTTTCTCCTGTATTTATCCAATTCCTTTTTGAAGGCTACAATTGATTCTAGATCCTTCACCCGATCAGGCAGTATAATCCAAATCCTAACCACTCATTGTTTTTCCTCACATCAACTCAGGTTCTTTTGCCAATCATCTCAAACCCTCCATTTATCAACCCTTCATAATTCTAAACATCTCCATCAAATCTCCACTTAACCTTCTCTGCTCGAAGGAACAAACGCACGTTTCCCACGTAACGGTGATCCCTCATCCCTGGAGCCGTTCAAGTAAATCTCTTCTGTACCATTTCCAAAGCATTCACTTCCTTCCTAAAGTGTAGTCCCCAGAATCGGATGCAATACTCTGGCTGGGCCAATTGTCGTTTTTTTTTTAATGTAGGTTTAGCATAATTTTCTGACTTTTATATTCTATGCCTCTATTCACAAAGCTTAAGATTCCAAATGTTTAATTAACTGCTTTGTTAAGCTATCCTGACACCTTTAAAGGTTTCCGCACAATCACCCTCAGGTGTTTCTGTTCTTACACCCACTTTCAAAATTGCACCATTTAGTATGCATTATCTCTCCTCATTCTTCTTCCCAAAACCCATCAGCTCACACTTTCTCAAGCTGAATTTCATCTGCCACATGTCCACCCATCCCGCCAGTCTATGTCCTTGAAATCTATTATCTTCTTCACTGTTTACTTGACTTGCAAGTTTCATGTCATGGACAAATTTTGAAATTGTGCCCTGAAACTCCAAGCCATTCATATATCAAAAACTGTAGTGGTCCTATACTGAATGCTGGGGAACATCACTGTATAGCATCCAGTCCAAAATACAGCCATTTTTCTTTATTCGTTCATGGGATGTGGGTGTCACAGGCTAGGCCAGCATTTATTGCTCATCCCTAATTGCCCCTGAACTGAGTGGCTTGCAAGGCCATTTAACACAACTCTGTTTTCTATCAGCATCCATACTGCTACTGCCCCTTTTATCCCATGGGTTTTAATTTTGCTAACAAGCCTTTTATGTGACACTTTATCAAGCACATTTTGAAAGTCCATATACACATCAACAACACTGCACTCATCCACCCTCTGTTACCCCATCAAAAAGCTCAAATTAGTCAAACACGATTTGCCCTTAACAAATATTAAAGTGCAGAATTTATCAATGGATGTTGCACTGTGACAAACCATTTGCTCTCACAATAGTAGATGGGATAGAGAGAAAAATAACAGAAGAGACCAAGAGACCGAACTCATCATACAAATTCATCATGACTCAAGTGCTTTCTAAACCCAACAGTCTGCAAAATACTTTTGGATCACTGAAATCTAGTAATGAGCTTTTTCAATGTTTTAGTACCCGAACTTACAACAATTGTCTTTTTACAAATCCAGGGTTGCTGCAACAGATTCTGCAGCCATCTTCTTTCCATAATTATAAACAGATCATACAACTTTATCATTAGTTTCACTCCTCTCTTCCCAAGCTAATGACAAAGATGTTACAGCAAAATACATACCCTTGGAGAAGGCAGTCTGGCAGGTGGAGTCGGAAAACGCTGTGGTGTGGGAGACCGTTGTTGCTTTCCAGGGGTCTGATACCGTAACTTGGGGCTTTCTTGAGATGATTCTTGCAGATAGGTTTCCACAGCTGGTTCGAATTTCAGCCCCAAAACCTTCTCCTGCTGTTGGATTCGACTGGGGTTATCCACTGGTTCAAGAGGAAATTCAGGAAGCTTTCGAATCTGGAGAGTAAAAATGTTCAGGGTATTTTTTTTAAATAAAGGATTATATCTGACCTGGAGTCTTCTGTAAACAACTTTTTGAACCTCACACTGGCTTATAACACATTTCATTACACCACTTAAATTAGTTGCCTTAGATCTTAAAAGATTAACAGTTCAAATTATGCTTAAAGCAGTCCACCAATGAGCAGGAGAGAACTTTTAACATTGACTATCCCACTTAATCCAGACTCAATTCCTGATTTGTGTTTAGTTACAACAGCAGATATGACATACCATTGATCTCTGAGCCCAGGAAAGAGCTAAAGGAAAAAGAATGACTTGCATTTATATAGCATCCCGAAGTGTTTTACGGCCAATGCGGTACTTTTGAAGTGTAGTTACTGTTGTAATGTAGGAAACACAGCAGTCAATGTGCACACAAGGTCCCACAAGCAACAATGTGATAAAATGATCAGATAAATCTGTTTTTGTGGTAATGGCGGAGGCATAAATATTGGCCAAGACAAGGGAGAATACCCATGCTCTTAAAAACAGAACCATGGAATCTTTGACAGCACCTCAGACAGTGGAGCACTCCTTCAATAGTGTAGCGTCAGCCTGGATTATGCGCTCAAATTTCTTAAGTGGGATTTGAACTCTCAATCTTGGAAACAATCAATCAATGCTCCCGCTCACAATCATCATGCACTGAACTTTATTGAAAGCTGCATATTGATGACCTTTGAGTTGACGGTGGGAAGAGTATGGCTTTGATACCTCCTGCCATTCAGTTTGCCAACACTGTTCAGGCTCACACTGGATATATGACCATCTGGGTGAGGCACCAGAAGGTCACTGGTGCCATTCAGCATGAGCTAAGAGGCTTCAGAGAGGAGGGAAGAATGGGGACAATTATATTTTTTAAAAGAACATGTCCCCCATTTAAAAGTAGTAGACTCCTTAAAACTAATAAATTCTTAAAATGTGTCACAACCAGTGTCAGATCAGAATCCAGAAATCAATCTGCAACAAACAGCATTGCAGTTCATCTCCAGTGCATCTCCAGCAGGCTACTGCTGAGCAGAGCATGCTTTCTTTCTAATTTTGATTACAGGTAACTTTACAATAAACTCTTCCAACAACTGAAAATTGAAGACTCCCATCTAGTTCCTCTCCTGAGCCACACTACTGACAACTTGGGGGAGGGTGAGCAGGAATTATTCTTAACCTCAAGTGTTATAACCTAAACCCATACTGACCATTCCCAAGTCTAACAAGTTATGTAGCTCGAGTTGCTGGTAAACTTTCATCCTGTAATCATCCATTTGCTGTTTCTTCTGTTTAGCCAGGTCATAGTCCTCTTTCTCTATTGCACAGCGCTTTTCCACCTCATAACGGCCCAGGCGCTCTCCTACCTGAACAAAACAAACTGTTACCTACCACCAGAATTAATGATCGACATTTATATAAGCAATTCTCCAAACAACATACATTGTTTCTATTCAAAGAAGCAGTAAGCATTTAAGAAGCATGCTAAACTTCATTAACCATAGAATTAATAGGTAGGTACAGAGTTCTGATGAAAGGTCATCAACCTGAAACGTTACCTCCGTCTCTCTATCCACAGATGCTACCTGATCTACTGAATATTTTCCAGAAAAATCTGTTTTTATTTCAGGCTTCAGGCATCCATAGTACTTTGCTTTTAAATAATTACTGGTTACCTTTTCCTCCAATTTTGTATGAATGTTTCATGTTAATCAACATAATGCAGGGACAATTAAGAACAGAAATGCTGGAAATACTCACCTGCTCAGTACTTCCAGCATTTTCAGCTCTTATTTCAAAGTTACAGCAACCACAATATTTTGGTCCTGTATTAGTGCTGGGAGAAAGCTAATCCATAATTTACAAGCCAAATAGTAATCCACAAAAATGAGGCTCCCTGGTGCTTAGATTTAGTTTTTTTTTTGCTGAATCTGGGTCCAAATAAATCAGTGTAAAATCAGTTGCTTTGATCAAAGATAAAATAGATCATCTGGAATCAAGAAACCAAGTTTAAAATCAACATAATAATTTTCAAATGAATAAATGTAAGTGTCTTCACAAAGCATAATGTTAAATGGAAGATTAGCTGCATCCTCTGCACCCATCCTCCCCAACCCACCAACTCCCCAACACATAAAACTTTGCTCATTAATCAGCATATTATCCAGCCAACTGCAGGTACAGTCTATGTTAATGTTGCCTATCAGCATAGATGGGTGGGAAGAAGTGTTTAGAATCCAACAAATAAGCACTGTATGCGTCACAGCAAGACTGCAGTATGCCAACATGAAAGCTTCTGAATTTCACCAGTTGTAATTTTTCAAACTCAGCTTCCAGGAGCTCAATTCTTAAATTCAAATGGCTTCTTTATAATATATACTGGATGTGTTATTTGCCAGTACAAAAAGTGTTGCTCTACTACAAATGTTCAAATGTTTCTCTTTTTTGCTACAATTCCACCTCACGACTTGCTTGCATGTGGGTCAGAGGAAGTTCTTCTACTGCAGGCCTAGGTGTTCTGAACTGAGAAAGACAGCACGTTTAAATACATACTGAGGTTATTGGTTCAAGCCTATTGAGGCCAACTGTGGTGCCCCTATGGCTGACTTAGCAAATATCCCCTAGTTCAGAACAAACCAGGAATCAAATAAGGGATATTCATGGCCTGTATGCTTCAATATCACACTGAGAAGATATTTTGCTGACTAAGTCTTTGAGGTTTCATAATCAGAGGCAACATTCAGATACATAACCAGGTGCCATATGGATGAGTTTGCATACCAGTGACTGTTTGCTATCAAGTACATAAAACAGACCAAAGCCAGAATTTTACACCCTCCCAATGAGCGGACTGGTGGCGGAGGGGGGGCATAAAATGGAGTGGGAGGCTCGGGGAGCCCTTCCCGACCCGCTCCCGCCTCCGCCAATTTATGCAGGCCAGTGGCGGCGAGAAACAGCCTGCCTACCCCAGGCCAATCAAGGCCCTTAAGTGACCAATTAACAGGCACTTAATGGCCTCCACCCACCACCACAGGGATTTTACGGTTGGCAGGCAGGCACCCCAAGCCTGAGAAAAGCTGCCTGATAAAAGTAGGCAGCCTTCTGATGGCTGGGGGTCCTCCTGATCAGGCACCCTGTGCCTGACAGAGGGTCGCTCCCGATGCCCCAACCGCCAACACCCAACATGCCCCCTGCCCCTCCGACCAACCCCCCTTGCCTCACCATGGCCCGACCGATCGTCCCCGGCGAGGCCCCAAAAACTTACCCATTCTCCGTTGCTCCCAGACATCTTCATTCTTCAGATGGGCGCACTCCCAGCAGTGGCCACCGCTCCCGGTGCTGCCGCAGGGACTAAGAGCTGCCGGCCCACTGATTCGCCGGCAACTCCATTAGACGGGACTTCCTGCCCAAGTCCAATTAAGGACCTGGGGACCATAAATTCTGGCCTGGATCCCCAGGCCCGGCAGAGGCAGGATGGCCACTAACTTCTCAGTTGATGGACAGCTCCCCTCCGCACACCGTAAATTTCCAGCCCAGGTTTATTTTTTCTTTTCTTTGGGCCTCCTTATCTCGAGAGACAATGGATATGCGCCTGGAGGTGGTCAGTGGTTTGTGAAGCAGTGCCTGGAGTGGCTATAAAGGCCAATTCTAGAGTGACAAGCTCTTCCACAGGTGCTGCAGAGAAATTTGTTTGTCGGGGCTGTTGCACAGTTGGCTCTCCCCTTGCGCCTCTGTCTTTTTTCCTGCCAACTACTAAGGCTCTTCGACTCGCCACATTTTAGCCCTGTCTTTATGGCTGCCCGCCAGCTCTGGCGAACGCTGGCAACTGACTCCCACGACTTGTGATCAATGTCACAGGATTTCATGTCGCGTTTGCAGATGTCTTTAAAGCGGAGACATGGACGGCCGGTGGGTCTGATACCAGTGGCGAGCTCGCTGTACAATGTGTCTTTGGGGATCCTGCCATCTTCCATGCGGCTCACATGGCCAAGCCATCTCAAGCGCCGCTGACTCAGTAGTGTGTACAAGCTGGGGATGTTGGCTGCCTCGAGGACTTCTGTGTTGGAGATACGGTCCGGCCACCTGATGCCAAGGATTCTCCGGAGGCAGCGAAGATGGAATGAATTGAGACGTCGCTCTTGGCTGACATATGTTGTCCAGGCCTCGCTGCCATAGAGCAAGGTACTGAGGACACAGGCCTGATACACTCGGACTTTTGTGTTCCGTGTCATTGCGCCATTTTCCCACACTCTCTTGGCCAGTCTGGACATAGCAGTGGAAGCCTTACCCATGCGCTTGTTGATTTCTGCATCTAGAGACAGGTTACTGGTGATAGCTGAGCCGAGGTAGGTGAACTCTTGAACCACTTTCAGAGCATGGTCACCAATATTGATGGATGGAGCATTTCTGACGTCCTGCCCCATGATGTTTGTTTTCTTGAGGCTGATGGTTAGGCCAAATTCATTGCAGGCAGCCGCAAACCTGTCGATGAGACACTGCAGGCACTCTTCAGTGTGAGATGTTAAAGCAGCATCGTCAGCAAAGAGGAGTTCCCTGATGAGGACTTTCCGTACTTTGGACTTCGCTCTTAGATGGGCAAGGTTGAACAACCTGCCCCCTGATCTTGTGTGGAAGAAAATTCCTTCTTCAGAGGACTTCAACGCATGTGAAAGCAGCAGGGAGAAGAAAATCCCAAAAAGCGTGGGTGCGAGAACACAGCCCTGTTTCACGACACTCAGGATAGGAAAGGGCTCTGATGAGGAGCCACCATGTTGAATTGTGCCTTTCATATTGTCATGGAATGAGGTGATGATACTTAGTAGCTTTGGTGGGCATCCGATCTTTTCTAGTAGTCTGAAGAGACCACGTCTGCCGACGAGGTCAAAGGCTTTGGTGAGATCAATGAAAGCAATGTAGAGAGGCATCTGTTGTTCACGGCATTTGTCCTGTAGCTGACGAAGGGAGAACAGCATATCAACGGTCGATCTCTCTGCACGAAAACCACACTGTGCCTCAGGGTAGACGCGCTCGGCCAGCTTCTGGAGCCTGTTCAGAGCGACTCGAGCAAAGACTTTCCCCACTATGCTGAGCAGGGAGATTCCACGGTAGTTGTTGCAGTCACCGCGGTCACCTTTGTTTTTATAGAGGGTGATGATATTGGCATCGCGCATGTCCTGTGGTACTGCTCCCTCGTCCCAGCACAGGCATAGCAGTTCATGTAGTGCTGAGAGTATAGCAAGCTTGGCACTCGATTATTTCAGGGGTAATGCTGTCCTTCCCAGGGGCTTTTCCGCTGGCTAGAGAATCAATGGCATCACTGAGTTCTGATTTGGTTAGCTGTATGTCCAGCTCATCCATGACTGGTAGAGGCTGGGCTGCATTGAGGGCAGTCTCAGTGACAGCATTCTCCCTGGAGTACAGTTCTAGGTAGTGCTCAACCCAGCGGTCCATTTGTTTGTGTTGGTCAGTGATTATGTCCCCTGATTTAGATTTGAGGGGGGCGATCTTCTTGATGGTTGGCCCAAGAGCTCTCTTCCTGCCATCATACATTCCTCTGATGTTTCCGGTATCTGAGGCCAGCTGAATATGACTGCATAGGTGTTGCCAGTAGTCGTTTGCGCAGCGCCTGGCTGTTCTTTGTGCAGTGCTTCTGGCTGCTTTAAGTGTTGCGGATGTTAAATCGCTGGGGGCTTATAATGTGTAATATATGTAAATACTTCACCTATTTTCTTCCATGCCTTGCCTAAAGACAGACTTCTAGATTGTCAGCATTGGTTCAATGGTCGTGTTCGTGCCTTTGAATCAGAAGGCCATGGACTCAAGCTTATTTCAGAGATTTGAGCAAATAATCCATGTTTCAGTGCAAAAGTGCTGCATCAGAGAAGCTGCTTTTCAGATGAGACTTTCAACATTTGCCCCCGCTAAGCTGGAAGTAATAGGTTCAATGGCACTATTCAGGGAATAGCAGGGGAGTGCACACGTTTCTCCACCATTTCCTCCACCTCCAATGTGATGCCACCACCAAACACATCTTCCCCTCCCTTTTCAGCATTCCAAAGGGACTATTCCCTCCGTGACACCCTGGTCTACTCTTCTATCACCCCCAATGGCACCTTTCCCTGCAAGTGCAGAGATGTAACACCTGCCCTTTTACCTCCTCTCTTCTCGCTAACCAAGGCCCCAAACACTCCAAGTAAAACAGCGATTTACAACTGGCTAGGCTAAGGTTATTTTCCTTAAAGCAGAGAAGGCGGAGGGGGGACCTGATTGAGGTATACAAAATTATGAGGGGCATAGATAGGGTAAATAGGAAGAAACTTTTTCCCTTAGCGGAGGTATCAATAACCAGGAGGCATAGATTTAAAGTAAGGGGCAGGAGGTAGAGAGGGGATTTGAGGAACAAATTTGAATCTGGAACACACTGCCTGAAGGGGAGATAGAGGCAGGAACCCTCACAACATTTAAGAAGTATTCAGATGAGCACTTGAAACGCCATAGCATACAAGGCTACAGGCCAACTGCTGGAAAACGGGATTAGAATAGATAGGCTCGATGGCCAGCACAGACACAGTGGGCCGAAGGGCCTGTTTCCGTGCTGTATAACTCTATAAACTTCTCTGCATTTAATATTCTGTATTCACTCCTCACAATGCTCTACATCGGGGGGACCAAACACAGATTGGGAGACTACTTTGCGGAACACCTCTATTCAGTCCACAAGCATGACCCAAGCTTCCAGTGGCCTACTATTTTAATCCTCCAATAATATAAAAGCAAAATACTGTTGATGCTGGAAATCTGGAATAAAAACAAGAAATGCTGGAAATACTCAGCAGGTCTGGCAGCATCTGTGGAGAGAGAAGCAGAGTTAAGTTTCAGGTCAGTGACCCTTCTTCAGAACTGCAAAACTGTTCTGAAGAAGGGTCACGGACCTGAAATGTTAACTCTGCTTCTCTCTCCACAGATGCTGCCTGACCTGCTGAGTATTTCCAGCATTTCTTGTTTATATTTTAATTCTCCACTTTGCTCTCACGCTGACCTCTCTGTCCTCGGCCTACTGTAGTATTCCACTGAAGCTCAACTCAAGCTTGAGGAACAGCACCTCACCTTTCAATTCGGCACTTTACAACCTTCTGGACTCAAGAAGGAGTTCGAGTTCAACAACTTCAGCTTGTAATCTCTGCCCCCATTTTGTTTGCTTTTCGTTGCATGTTCCAGTCTTAATCTTGTTTTCTCTTATTTTGGTTTTGGATGGCAGCAGTTCATAATCCTGCCATTCACACCTCCTCTGGACACATATTTTGTCTCTTTACTTATCCATGATCTCTGGCCCTACCCCACCAACTCTCGTGATTTAATGTCTCCCATCATATGCCCTATCAGAGACCTTCCATTTTGTTCTTTTTCCACCCTCCCCATTTGACCTACTTAAAAGCTATTATATTTCTAACTTTTACTGGTTCTGATGAAGGGTCATCAACCTCCACAGATGCTGCCAGACCTGAGTATTTCCAGCACTTTCTGTTTCTATTTCAAATTTCCAGCATCTGCAGTATTTTGCTTTTGTGTTTGAGTTTGCATGTTCTCTTGGCCAACACTTATCCATCAACATCACTAAAACAGATTATCTGGCCATTAATTATAATGCTATATGTGGATGCTTTCTATGTGCAGAGTGCCTGTCTCGTTTCTTTAAATTACACTTAAAAAGTACTTCACTGCTTGTGAAGTGCCAGGAAGGGACATAAAGGGGATTATACAAATGCAATTTCTTTTCCCCCCCCCACTGGGTTCAATTCTACAACCCAATTCTTCCCATTTCAGGTGCCCAAGTGAAAAAGGACACAACCAGAGTAAAAATCTCTCTACTCTCCCCCACAACATACCTCAACCCCAGAAAAGCATACATCTCTGCACCAGTGACATTTTTTTCAATTTCCTACAACAACCATTCTGTTGCTCAGCGAGATTATTAATTAGCGATATATTAGCAGGGCCATGTCTACTAGGAAATAGATTGAAATTGCTCAAGCTCATTTCACATAGGACCCTCGCAGAAAGAAAACAGGATCATCCCTTCAGTCTGGACTTGCTTTCAATCTATCTTGGAGATGAAAGCCCAGCATCAAACCCACTGCAGTTCCCCACAAGGCCTTTACTAATTCCTGACTTTTCTATGTTCCAACAAAGATTGGTGGCGTGCAATTAGGAATAGAACCTGAATGATTTCTCCTTCCAGGGCTGAAGGGTACTGAGACCAATTGTCGTGGGCCTACTGCTAGCACGGTTAAGGACAGATAAGCTCCTGTTTAAATGTACAAACCAGTACTGCAGAGTCAAATGTATTAATCATTTATTTCATTGGAATAAAGAATACAGTGATTTCACCTTGCAGTATACACACGATTGATATCACAATGGAATCATCGTTCAGTCAACTTCTTCCCCCAAGGTTTTGCTATTTTGCTTGTAGACTGTTGCTTCTCCATCCATCCCTCCCCACCAAATATAGTCACATGGGTCTGTTAATGAGTACATTTTACAAAAGCACTCAATTTGATACATCCTGAACTGTTTTACAAAAAAGACACACTAATCACACACATAGCTTAGGACACATGGAGGTCTACAACCTGCCCTTAGATTATGCTACTCCTTCAATAAACAACTGCTCCCTGCCAACACAACCTGCCATACTACTACTACTACTACTACCATTTATATGGCAGCTTTAATGTAGTAAATGTAGGAGAGGCAGTGGCGTAGTGGTAATAGCACTGGACTGGTAACTCAGAGCCCAGGCTCATGCTCTGGGGGGGCATGGGTTTGAATCCCACCACGGCAGATGGTGAAATTTGAATTCAATTAATAAATCTGGAATTAAAAGCTAATCTAATGGTGACCATGAAACCATTGTCGATTGCTGTAAAAACCCATCTGGTTCACTAATGTCCTTTAGGGAAGGAAAACTGCTGTCCTTACCTAGTCTGGCCCACATGTGACTCCAGACCCACAGCAATGTGGTCGACTCTTAAATGCCCTCTGAAATGGCCTAGCAAGTCACTCAGTTCAAGGGCAATGAGGGATGAGCAATAAATGCTGGCCTTGCCAGCGACGCTCACAAACGAATAAAAAAAATTCCAATGTGCTTCACAGAGTGTTATTAGATAAAATTTGACACAGAGCCTGATAAGGAGATATTAAGGCAGGAGCCTCATAGGTGGGAGAGGTGGAGAAAGGTTTAGAGAGAAGCTTGCGGGGCTGGAGCAGATTACAGAGATAGGGAGGGGCAAGGCCAGGGAGGAATTTGAAAACAAGGATAAGAATTTTAAAATCAAGGCGTTGCTCAACTGGGAGCCAAAGAAGGTTAATGAGCACAGGGGTGATAGGTGAAAGGGACTTGGTGCGAGTTAAGACACAGGCAGCAAGGTTTTGGATGACCTCAAGTTTATAGAAGATAGAACGTGGGAGACCAGCCAGAAAAATGTTGGAATAGTCAAGTTTAGAGGAAATAAAGGCATGAATGAGGGTTTCAGCGGCACATGAGCTCAGACAGGGGCGGATTAAGGCGATGTTATGGAGGTGGAAATAGACAGTCTTAGGGATGGTGCAAGTATGAGGTCAGAAGTTCGGAGTCAAATGTGGCACCACGGCTGCAAACAGACTGGCTTAATCTCAGACTGTTGCCAGGGAGAGGGATGGAGTCAGTAGTTAGGGAAAGTAGTTTGGGGTGGGGACCAAAAATGATAGCTTCAGTCTTCCCAATATTTAATTGGAGGAAATTTCTGCTCATCCAGTAGTGGATCTCATCAACTGTGGAAGAGTCGAGAATGGTGGCCACGAGGTAGAGCTGGGTGTTGTCAGCGTACATGTGAAAACTAACGCTGTGCTTTTGAATGATGTCACTGAGAGGTAGCATGTAGAGGAGAAGGAGGGGGCCATAGATAGATCCTTGGAGGACACCAAAGGTAAAAGTGCAGGTGCAGGAAGAGAATCCATTGCAAGTGATTTTCTGGCTACGAGTAGATAGATAAAAATGGAACCAGGTGAGAAAAGTCCCACCCAGCTGGACAACAGTGGAGAGGTGTTGGAGGATGATGTGGGGTCAACTGTGCCAAAGGCCACAGACAAGTCAAGAAGGACAAGGAGGGAAAGTTTACCTTTGTTATAGTCACTTAGGATGTCTTTGGTACTGCGGCAGGAGCGGACACCTGATTGGGGGGGATTCAAACATGTAGTTCTGGCAAAGATGGGAATGCATTTGGGAAGTAACAACGTATTCAAGGACTTTGGAAAGGAAAGGGAGGTTAGAGATGGGACAGGAGGACAGTGGGGTCAAAGGTTTGTTTTTTTGAGAGGGGTGACGATGGCAGATTTTACAAAGGAGAGATGGACAATACCTGAAGACAGGGAACCATTAACAATATTGGCTAACATGGGGACCAAAAGTGGAAGCGGGGTGATCAGCAATTTAGAGGAAATAGGATCAGGAAGCAGAGAGGTGGGTCCCATGGACAAGATGAGGGCATGAGGGAAGAGGGCGGGTGGGGGCATTAGAGGACGTTTGGCCAGGTGGGCTAGTGGAAGGGAGGGACGCAGTATAGGCAGCTGATTGGACGGTCTCGATCTTAGTGACAAAGAAGTCCATTAGCTGTGTGCACTTATTGACTTACTGTTGGAGGTGAGGGGGCAGGGAAGAGGGGTTTAAGATGACGGTTTGCAGTAGAGGAAAGTCGTCAGGGTTTATCTTTTTCATTCCAGAATAATGCTGGAATAGTGAGCAGTTTTAGCAGATGAGAGCAGGACCCAATAGCGTTTTAAGTGGTCCAGCCAGATGGATGCTAAACAAATTGTCAGCCATATCCTTTCAAGTCTGCACCTCATTGACTAAAAGGAGTGGAGATAAAAGTCGTAATGGTCTGTTGTTGTCATTTACAGCTTCTCTACAGCGATCTTTTGTTTCTTTACTTGTCCCCCTCATCATCGCCTTTTGCCTTGCACCATCATCCCATTTGTCGTTTAATCACTCCGGCCCTCCATCCCATCACAGACCATCCCTTTTGTCATTTCTCCACCACCTTTTTCCATAGTTCTGTACTTGCTTTACAGGTGTACATCTCTAACATCTTCCAATGCTGATGTAAAGGTCATCAAACTGAAACCTTAACTCTGTTTTTCCGTCCATAGATGCTGCCAGACCTGAGTATTTCTAGTATTTTGAGAATATAATGCACTTTTGTACCTTCCGCTCCCTGCCAATATCAGCACCAGTGCACAGATTACACTAATGAAAACTGCACGATACAAGACAGAGAGTGAGAGATAAGTCATAATTCTAACTCAGTTCAGATAATATGTATAAAGCACACATTTAGATTGAGACTGCTTTGTTTTAGAACAAAGCTATTACTGCGGCACAATGGTTAGCACCGCAGCCTCACAGCTCCAGCGACCCGGGTTCAGTTCTGGGTACTGCCTGTGTGGAGTTTGCAAGTTCTCCCTGTGTCTGCATGGGTTTCTGCCGGGTGCTCCGGTTTCCTCCCACAGCCAAAGACTTGCTGGTTGATAGGTAAATTGGCCATTGTAAATTGCCCCTAGTGTAGGTAGGTGGTAGGAGAATGGTGGGGATGTGGTAGAGAATATGGGGTTAATGTAGGATTAGTATAAATGGGTGGTTGTTGGTCGGCACAGACTCGGTGGGCCGAAGGGCCTGTTTCAGTGCTGTATCTCTAAATATAAAATAACTTTTTCATGTCTCAGGACATCCCAAAGTGCATAACAGCCAATTCATTACTTTTAAAGTCTAGCCATCTTTCCTTCGTTAGAAATGCAGCAGCCAATTGGCACATACCAAGGTCTCACATACAAAATGACATGAATGATGAATTTGTTTGATGTTGGTTGATAACTGGCAAATATTGGCCAGATTACTGAGAAACTCTCCAGCTTTTCTGCAAGTAGTGACATGGGATCTTTCATGTCTAATCGAGAGGATGGAGTTTAATATGTCCTCCAAAAGAGGACACCTCCAACAATGCAACACTACCTTAGTATTGCACTGGAGTGTCAGGTTCGATTTATATGCTCAAGTCCTGAAGTGGAACTTGAATACATGAAATCCTTACTTCTAGGACAGAGTTCTTACCTTGAGCCAAAGCTGACACTATTTTAGTTTAAAACCTATTTTAATGCATTTCATTCTGAAAAATAATCACTTCATTTATAAATGTCTGTGCCACTCTTGCAAGTAATTTCCATGATGCTGACCACTCTGCTAAACCAAACTATTAAGGCATTAATAACCCTTCCATGGAATGATGTTGTAACTCACTTCCAGTGAGCCATGATTGCTAATTCCAACACATTTTTTCCTAAAATCTACTCACATCTTTCCATTATGAGTAATAACCATCAAAGCAGAAATCTGAAAATTAGTGCAATCATAATTATTTTTATATTCAAATCGAAGTTGGATAGATTTCCAACCTTAATTATGTACAAAATCAAACATAATTGTGATACGTCCTGATCTACGATGCAATTGCTCTTCACAATCAGTAATAAGTACGTCTAACTGCAGTTGTATAATACCGGATACTTAATTACACTTTACCTTCTGAAGATCTGCTATGGCTTGTTTAAGTTTCTTTGCAAAATCATAGCGCTCATGTTTAACTGCTTCATGTTTCTCTTCATCCAATTTACGTATGATTTGGGCTACCTCCGGATCCTGGTACATGTCAAAGGCTAGGTCATCCAGGGGCGAGATAATCTCAGACTTACTGAAAACATAAGGAGTGACAACCACCCTTGAATAAATGAAAGTTTTAAATAATCCATTGTAATCTTTTAGCCAACCAAGTCGAAAAAAATTAAACCTCAAATACAATCGTATAATGCTACATTTAAAGATACTGTGCAGGTGGTTTCTTTCCTCTCAGTTGACCCTGGAAGGCAGCACAGCCAAGCCCACACTGTTTTGAACAAATGTTTACATGCATATTCAGCAGATGGTCACCAGTAATCAGGAAGCCTGCCTGCTTTTGCTTTGCCAGCCAATGGATGTTCATACCAATTTAAGACCTCAGCTGAGACTAGTTAACATTGAACATGCAGACAGTGGGAATAAAATAATAGGCTTTTATTTATTTTACAAGAGGAAAGAAATAAAGCACAATACGAAGGTAAAAATGCACTAAATTATCAACAGTGTGCCAAGCTGTTGAGTCCCATCCTGCTCCCCTACCCCCGGACCTATGAACGCTCCTCTAAAACACAGACCATCCAAACGGCATAGGGCCAAACTAATCACATCCCAACATACCCATGGACTTTCCCACTCGTGTTACAATAACTTAGTGCTTCAAACTTATTCTTTTTATCTCTGGGAACTGGACTTAAATCCAGATAAGATTGATTTGATGTTTCTGATTATATGCTGTAAGGGGCCGAAATATAATAAGTGCTGTAGTTTCAATTAATTCATACCACATTTATTTCATGGGGCTGCTGCCAAAGGTGACAGTAATATTGGAAGCAAGCCTGCAAACAATGCAATGGCAGCAAACCTCCAAGAAAATCCATAGTCAGATAAACAGATGGATGAACAGACAAACAACTCTGATCCTTCCCTCAACATTCTGCATCAACGATTGCCAACAAAAACTAAAACCTTAAAAGACATTTCTCTCTTGGCATGGGAGCACAGCCTGTTTAGAAAACTGCCTACCCCCACACTGGACTTAATCAGCTTGCAAATTGCAGTTGTAAAGATGGTGAAACTGTCAGCAACTTCTGGTGTCCCCACACGTGCAATGAAATGGAGAAATCCAGAAGCTGCTGTCAATCAGACCCTGCTCCTCCACAGAGTGCACTGGTGCAGTCATCGCAGATGCAATCAGCGCAGAATCAGTGATTTGACATTAATTTTCACTTTTTGAGCTCTATTCTCATAAAAACCAATGAAAAAAGTTCAGGCTTGTTGAGTGTGGTGTAATGATTTTTTTTAAAATTATAATCAGGGTTTTTTACTTAAATAGAAACAAGAAATGCTGGAAATACTCAGCAGATCTGACAGCATCTGTGGAGAGAGAAGCAGAGTTAACGTTTCAGGTCACTGAACTCTGCTTCGCTCCCAACAGATGCTGCCAGACCTGCTGAGTATTTCCAGCATTTCTTGTTTTTATTTCAGATTTCCAGCATCCACAGTATTTTGCTTTTATTTTAGGGTTTTTTATTTCCTGGTTTGCTGACTGAGAATTCTTCAAACTGATTAAGCAGGTTGAGCAGCCACAAAGACTTCATCGCTCCTCGATGCCAGAGACCTCCGATGGATAGTGCCAGAATGAAAGTGATGTAATATGGGAAATAAGTGCCAGAGAGCACACAAAGGCAGGGATTTTGTTTTGGAGGCTGGGCTCCCAGCGCCAGGTCAAAAAGGTGGGGGAAAGCCTGCTTGCCCCCACCCTCAGCCATACTCTTGTCTTTTTAAATCTAAGTTTCACGAGCTGGGATCCCCATCACTTTAAAGACGGAGAGGGCCAGCAACTCAGCAGGTGCAGTGGCCATGGCCAGTACAGGACATAGGCCCAGGGCTGGAACCCCAGAGCTCAGGAAAGTGAGGTGGGGTTGCTGGGGCCAGTCCAGAAGGCCCCGATGAGGGGCCAGCGGGGGGTGTGGAGGAATTGGTTGTGCAGTCCAGGGGAAGGGGAGTCCCAGGGAGGATAAAGTGGCTCTCGGCGATGTCCCTGCGTGGGCCACAGATTGCCCACAGAGAGACACATTGAACAACTCCTCCTTCAATTCCACTCACTTCCTTCAAGTAAAAGGTATTGCTATGGGCACCCACATGGGTCCCAGTTATGCTGGTCTTTTTGTGGGGTATGTCAAAAATTCCTTGTTCCAGTCCTACTCAGGCCCCCATCCCAACTTTTTCCGGTATATCGATGACTATATCAGTGCCGTTTCCTGCTCCTGCCCTGAACTAGAAAACGTCATCAACTTTGCTTCCAATTTCCACCCTTCTCTCACCTTCACATGGTCCATCTCCAACACTTCCTCGACTTCTATGTCTCCATCTCTGGGGATAGACTGTCCACTAATTTATTTATTTTATTTATTTAGAGATACAACACTGAAACAGGCCCTTCGGCCCACCGAGTCTGTGCTGACCAACAACCACCCATTTATACTAACCCTAACAGAATCCCATATCCCCTACCACCTACCTACACTAGGGGCAATTTACAACAGCCAATTTACCTATCACCTGCAAGTTTTTGGCGGTGGGAGGAAACCAGAGCACTCGGCAAAAACCCACGCGGTCACAAGGAGAACTTGCAAACTCCGCACAGGCAGTGTCCAGGATCGAACCCAGGTCCCTGGAGCTGTGAGGCCGCAGTGCTAACCACTGCGCCACTGCTCCCTCAACAGCACCTTCGAAATTCGCAACCTCCATCACCTAGAAGGGCAAGGGCAGCAGATGCATGCGAACACCACCACCTGCAAGTTCCCCTCCAAGCCACACACCATCCTGACCATTTGTCGCCGTGTCAAAATCCTGGAACTCCCTTCTCAACAGCACTGTTGGTGTGCCAAACCCAAAGGACTGCAGCAATTCAGGAAGGCAGCTCACCACCACCTTTTCAAGGGCAATTAGGGATGGGCAATAAATGCTGGCCTAGTCAGCGACGCCCACATCCCACGAACGAATGAATTAAAAAAAACAGAAAGACGACAGGGAAGGCAGCCATAATGCAGACAAAGGCACAGTGGCTCAGCAGGCTGTCTGGGGTTTTGGGGGTGGAGAATGGTGGTGGAAAGCAGAAGAGAATGTAGGTTCTATCATTAGGGGGAATAGACTGTGTCCTCTGCAATCACAAACAGGAATCCCGAAGGGGGTGTTGCCTACTGGTGTCAGGGTAAGGGATATCCCAAGATGCTGGATAGGAATTTGGAAAGTAAGGGGGGGAAATCCAGCTGACATGGTCCATATTGAAACAAAAAATATAGACATGACCTTGGGGATAATAATCTGTGGATTACTGCCCAAGCCACATGCATATTGGGACAGAGACTGAGAAACTATTGCAAGTTATACTCTGGATTTACTTAAAGATAATTAACAAGGGGGTAAGCATGACAACAACTGGGTAATAAATTGGAGGAAACTAATTTTGAGGGGCTTATGAGAAAGAAGGGAATAAGAGGTTTATATATGGAAGTTGATACAATGCTTATGCATAAATGTTGCCAACAAGCCATATAAAGATAAGAAAAGGGGAAATGGGACAAGGACGGAACCTTGAATATTCAGAGGTGATCAACTTCTTTCAAAAAGTTGGATGACAACCTACTTAAGAATAGAACTAGGGTCTATAAGACTATCACCATTAGTTTCTGTGCTTCCAAAATCAAGATAAATTAACATGTGGCGTGTAACTGCTCTGCACTGCATAATATAAACTGCAATAAGGTGATCTTGTGGTTCAGTTAATTTGAGGTCAGGAAGAAATTTCAAAGTTTTATACGTGTAGAATTTCAACTCAACCTTCTACAAGAGACTAAGCAAACTAGGAATTCAATCTGTTCAGACTGCAGTGTGTAGGCTTTTTCTTGTTTCATGTGTTATATTCTTATGTGCTTATTGAAAAAGATATTTCAGATGGGTAGCACAACAAATGCTACATTCAGCTTCTAGTCTACTAATAATTCAATTTAACAATCCATCACAAAATATGCAACAAATCTCAGGTTACTATTGAGTTTCAACACATTCATCCCCCAAGTGAATAGTTGTGAACTTGTCAAACTAACCAATTAATCCCTAATTACCAGTGTGTCCTTTCTAGAAGAATGATTTTCATTCAAAAAATGTTGAATACTACTTTTGCTCAGTGACAAATTACACAATTTACCACTTCTACAGCCAGGACAAAGTTTAAATTAACACAGATTCGCAAAACCCAAGGTCCTTCTTAAACAGGCCACCCATACTGCACTGAAACCAGTCTTCCAGGCCCCTTACAGCAATACAGAGTATTAGCAGAGTTGTGCTCTACAGATCTGAATTGGAGAAGATGGGGGGGGGGGGGGGGGGGGTGCAGTGAGGAATGTTTCCATTTTAGACTTTCCAATGAGAAGGGATCCTATAGTCATTAAGGATACATTTGACTTTCCTTCAATATTTGTGGGTATATCTCCAACTCAGTTTTAAAAAAGTACTTTCAATTCTATAGTTCCTTTCACAACCTCAGGACATCCCAAAGCGCTTGAGAGGCACCAAAGTACTTTTGAAGTGTAGTCATTGTTATAATGTAGGATTGCAATGTAGTTTCATCCTTGAACTAAATTAAGAAGTTCAGTGAACTAATATAAATTTTTGAGAGAGGAAGGAATAGATTTTAATTTTTCACATGTGACTCAGTTGGTAACACCCTTGCCTCTGAATCACAAGGTTCCAGGTTCAAGTCCCATTCCAGAACTTGAGCACAAAAATTAAGGCTAATACTCCAGTACAATATTGAGGGGAGTGCTGTACTGTCAGAGGTGCCATTTTTTGGATGAGACGTTAAACCGAGGCCCTATCTGCCCTCTTAACTGGGCATAAAAGATTCCATGGCACTATTTCCAAGAGGAGCAGGGGAGTTATCCCCAGTGTCCTGGTCAATATTTAACCCTCAATCAATATCGCAAAAACAGTTTATCTGGTCAATTGCTGTTTGTCGGAGTTTGCTGTGTGCAAATTGGCTGCCGTGTTTCCTACGTAATAACAGTGACTATATTTCAAAAGTTCTTCATTGGCTGTGAAGCATTTTGAGACATCCAGTGGTTGTGAAAAGTGCTATATAAACACAAGACTTTCTTTCTATGTAAAGCATCTGATTTTTGAAAATATAATGGAGGTTTTGTTTAGCTCTACAGTTTACATTTTCTTTACTAAACACCCTGAATCAGTGTTTTTTTTTTAAAAGGAGTGTCATCTCCAGAGTCCTTCAATACCAATGTTCAATTCTTAATTTGATTACTCAAACATACCTTAAATTTCAATGGCAGAACATTATTTTTATATTGGTGCATAGAAACTGTGCGAACAAATGCTAGTATGGCTCGCTAATATTATCACACTGCTCAATTAGAAAAAAATTACCAAAAAAAACAAATAAGTTGCTATTCACAACCAAAACCTCAGTTGAAATGTTGGAGTTTCACTATGCTTCTGCCACTGCTATCTCTCTATTTGGCTACCTTGCTACCAACATGAGGGGACAAACACGAGGGGACATAGCTTTAAGTTGAGGGGTGATAGATATAGGACAGATGTCAGAGGTAGTTTCTTTACTCAGAGAGTAGTAGGGGCGTGGAACGCCCTGCCTGCAACAGTAGTAGACTCGCCAACTTTAAGGGCATTTAAGTGGTCATTGGATAGACATATGGATGAAAATGGAATAGTGTAGGTCAGATGGTTTAACAGGTCGGCGCAACATCGAGGGCCGAAGGGCCTGTACTGAGCTGTAATGTTCTAATATTCTAACTATTGGAAAAATGCCAACTTCAAATCTTTTGTTTTTTCATCCTGCTGGAAAGGCAATTCACACAAGATACCTAGCTGGAAGTATGGGATTAAATGGGGATGATGTAATCTCAAACAGCTTTACATTAATTTACAATCAGAAGCAACAAAACTAAAAAAAGGATAGAGCAGCTTCCCACTAATCTGACACAAATGAGCTCATATCATAATATGACCTCCCATCAACAACCCACTAAAGAACAGACAATCCACATTATTATGCTAGACTTACTGAAGTGACAAAGCTTTAACAGCACAAACACATGGCCTCTGGTGTGAAGGCAGCATTCAAGGTCAATCAGGAGTCCTATTCCCAGTGGTAATGTGTAACTGGCCACCAGCAGGTGAAAGAGAAAGTTACAAATTTTTACATCTTCAGTCTCTCCTCTCATAAATTGTGTACACAGTCTTAGGGTCAAACAGATCTCCTATCACTCCATGCTGCAGCACATTAATACACTAACCCACTGTTTCAGCTATTTGTTTTACAGTTCAAATACTTAGTCAATGAAGAGCATTCTCAAATATTTACCTGAAATAAGTTCCATCAAGTGCTGGGTCATCCGGGCTACATCCAAGGTAGTGATCAATCAGCTTATCTTTAGTGGTCTGCAAGAAAAAAAATGATACTTTTCATTTAATTACTTCAATTAATTTGGTTGAGACAACATGCTGCAATATGTAAATCTGTGCTATGATAACACCATGCCATTTTTGTATTGAATTACAATGGACAGTTTTGATAAAATGGACAATAAGGAAATGTTTTTGTTCCAGGAATGGAACCTGCCTAAATATCAAACAAACACTCAAAAGTAAATAATATTCCACATCACAAACCAGAAGCCATTGCTACACAGATGGAAAACTGTCAATTTGTTCCAAAATACCACACACAGAAAGCAAAGTTATAAATAGTTTCTGAGCATTGACTCCTCTATTACAGAACAACACAATTTTGCAGTATAAAAATTGCAGTACTTTCTGGCATTTTAAACTATTATTTCAGCTTTAGCAGTACAAAAAACTCAAGTACACAAAGTACCTTTGGTTCAATTCAGATATAGCTTACCAATAAAATGGTGTGCATTATAGCACAATCAATATAGTTTTAAAAGAAATCTTATCCTTTTATGATCAAATTGAAGCATTTCCCTTAATGATAAATTTTCAAAATCCCAAACCAGGACACCGATGCTTTAAAGACCACAATTCTATCTTAGTTCCTGGAATGTAGGTGGGAGGCCCTCAAGTCTCGGGTTAGACAGACCAGAGACTGAGAGTGTGCAGTTGGGAGAAGATACAATTTGTTGAAAACAAAAATTACCCAGGAATTGAGATATGCATAATTCCTCCACACTATATTTTAAATACAGACTTCCTGAAGTCAGTGCCTGGGAAACTCTTAAGAAATCCTCTCTCCACCATGACTTGTGACTGTGAAGGAATCCAGTCATAATAATGGGTTATAAGGTTAAAAGAGTTATTTCCCCATGAATTAGGGATTAAAAATTAAAAGCAGGGTTCATCTTCCTAAAAGGTTGAAAGAAGTTCTTAAGCATGCTTCTGACATGCCTTGGTGGTGAAGGGCTTGCCTCATCTTAGAGCATAGAGGGAGCTTTGATAAGAAAGATTCACTCCTAAAAGTCACAAACCTCATCACATGATAAAACATTGATAACAGTTTGCAAATGATCACATAAGCTACCACAGTACAACAGTTAATAAGATGGTCTTAAGCTGACAGCCCTGAACCACAGCCAACAGAAATTTTGACAAAACTAACCAAACCCAAGAAACTGAACTACAATCTTGAAACATAGGTGACTAAAGAAATCAACCACCATGAGAGACTCCCAGCTTGCTGCTGGTCTGGTCTTTCTTAGAAATCAAAGAAGGTGACCTGAACCAGAAATTAACAGTTATACAGTCTTATTTGGGAAACAGAAGGGGGACGAACCTATTTACAAGAGAGGCAACACCATCGTATGTAAAAAAGCTAGTTATGCAGCTTAGAAACAGTATAAATATTGAATCCACTATTCATTGGATTCACTCCAGCGTTTCTCACAGTAAAGGTACAAGCAACGGTGGTGCAATGACAATAGTTCTCCCCTTGATTGGGATAGAGGTATTTTGCTAAACTCTAACTTTCTACTGGGGGATTTAAGGTAAATGGTATTTTAAATGTTGATAGCTTAAATATATATCAATATTTAGACTTGTATATTATTTTTCTAGAACTATTAATGTTGTGATTGACTTCCCATCATGTGAATTATATGTTCAGTTCTTGAATAAACTTTTAAATAATTTAGAAAATATATTTTCTCACATAGTCTTCTGTACCGCAAACTCCAAAAAGGGATTAGGATTATAATCCACTTCAAGACTTGAGCCATGATACCTGACCAAGAGGCCAGCCCCAGTCAAATTGGGTTGAATAAACAATATATATTATATGTAGCTTTTTTTTTAAAAAGTGATTCAATTGGGAGTAATTAGTGTCTGCTCTCTACATAAACAATACATAGTCCAACCAATAAGGACAGTCCAAAATTTAACTAAACCTAATGAACCTTCAGACTTGAAGTCAGAAACAAATTATTTTCCCAACTTGTCGTTAAAATGCACAACAAAATAGACATGGATAAAAATTCCATTTTAATGATACATGGTTCAGTGGTAGGATAAAAAGCAAACTGCAATGCACTACAATGAAAAAAAATCATTTTCCAATCATGCTGAGTGGGTTGCTTAGCAAGAGTATAGATCCATATGTGTGACCACAGGTGGCATCACAATCAACATTTACACAGATGCACTTTACTGGATAGCACTCAGGCTTGGGAGCCCAGGCTGATTTCATCCACCCCCCCCCCCTCCCCTCCCCTCATCGGTTTCACCCTAATACAAAACACAGACTACTTACAGTATTCCACAACCACCTTGGCTGAGACTAGCTAACTTAGCACAACACAGGGATCAAATCTGTGACCTTGTTGGTCGATATGATGGAGCACTGACACAACAACAGTCAGGAGATGTGTGCTCTTTTATTTCACCAGAATACAAAGCTGCAAACTGCAGGAACTGCCTTTCTACATTTCCACACTAATCTACTTGTATATATATGTAACAAATATATAGATTAGAGAAACTAATTACATTTGGCTACAATTGTGCACTTTTTAATGCAGTATAGTAACTGAAACTGGGCCAGGTGCCATTTATAATGAGAGGCTGTCCTTTTAAAACAAGTTACCTTTCAGTGCTGAAAGACCTGTTGTCTACTTCCATCACTTTTCCAGTTTAGTGTGTTAAGAAGTCATAAAGGTAAATACCGCATGGATCAAATATTACACTAGCACACCATCATTAATATATTCATAAAATTGCAAACAAGTAGCAATGCTTAGGACCAGGGCAAGGTAGAGCAAAAAACAGCACAAGTCAGCATCAACAGGCCCATATAACTGGTGCACATTCCAGCAAAGCAAATATCCCAGTCTGTTTTCAAACAAGAACAGGAGGATAGGCAGTAGATTATTACCAAGAACAAGAATACTCTCAGTGAGCATTACAAACACCTCCACTGTTGGAAAAGGTTTACCAATTGCAATTATGTTAGCTTTCGAAATAAAATATTTTAAAAATTACTGTTTAAATAATTACTGTTATGGGAAGAGTGTTAAATCATGTAAATAATAGGGAAATTCAATTAGCATAGATTGCTCCAATGAAGGAGCTAAAGCCAGCACAAGCATGATGAACTGAATGGTATCCTCGATCAATATTCCTATCATTCTATAAAATGCACTTTTATATCCTGAGTGCTGACTTTAGGAAGAGGCTGCATTTGCTGACAACGCAACCACTAGGTGGTGCTGCAGTGGCATAACATGCACAAATACAGCCTGTGCCACTAAAACATCACAGTCTGCGACGTCGGGCAGCTGCCAGGACTAAAGATGGCGCTGCTCAAATAATCACACAAAGACAACCTAAATACATGGCAGCATACAATGGCCAGAGGGAGGGAGCAAGCGGGTGTGGGGGAGGAGGAGAGCGCAGATGCCGCCACAAAGGTCTTCGGCCGTGCTCCCCCCGCTCTCCCCCACCCCCGCGCGTTATGCGATGACGCCATCTGCGCATGCGCCAACCAGTCCTGACAACGCAGAACGCAGCGCAAGTGCAGAGAGTAGGAGCCAATCTGCGCAGATTGGCGCAGTCTGATGACGTCAGCTGCCGGCTGCGTTGTCAATAATCACTGTTCTGAAAAACAATGCACAACAGACATACTGCACTGAGTCTATGATTGCTAGAGGAAAATTTAACACATTTTATGTACGTTTTTCTGAACAGCCTGAAAACAACAACTTGCATTTACATTGCACCTTCACTGTAGTAAAACACCCCACAGTGCTTCACCAGATCATTTAACAAAATTTGACGCCGAGCCACATAATGCGATATCAGGATGACCAAGAGGCAAGGATTGGGAAAATGAAAGGATCTCAGACAATTGTAAAGCTGAAGAAGATTAGAGATAGGGAAGGGCGAGTCTATGGAGAGATTTAAAACCAAGGATGAGAATTTTAAAATTGAGGTGCTGCTGGAGGACAGCAAACACAGGAATGATGGTTGAACGCAACTTGGTGCAAGTTAGGATACAGGCAGCAGAGAATTGGATGAGCTCAAGTTTTAGAAGGGTGGAAGATGAGAGGTCAGCCAGGAGTGTGTTCGGATCGTCGAGTCCAGAGGCAATAAAGGCATGAATGAGCGAAGTAGGGATGGAGTCGGGCAATGTTACAGAGGTGGAACTCTGAGGTCTCAGTGATGTCACAGTCAGAAGCTCATCTCAGGGTCAAATATAACACCAAAGGTTGCAAGCAGTTTGATTTGGACAGACAGTTGCCAGGGAGAGGAATGGAGATGGTGGCTAGGGAATGGAGTTTGTGGCGAGGCTCGAAGACAACAACTTCGGTCTTCTTAATATTTAGATGGAGGATATTTTCAATCATTTCAGTGCTGGATATCAGACAAGTAGTCTGACAAGTTAGAGATGGTGAAGGGGTCGAGAGAGGTGATGATGAGGTAGAGCTAGGTGTGATCAGCATACAGCTTGACATTGTGTTGTAAAAGCAGACTATTGGGCACTGAGCACAATTTTCCTTGAACAAAGTAAAAGAAAATTCATCAAGGAGGAAATAATACATGAAGCAACCATATCATGTAAGTCATCTGTTCTCAATTCTAGTTGGCCAATATAGGAAACTGCAGTCACATGATGCCTATCAAATAGGATTAACTGTCTTCTGAGGCCACCTGCTGGTAATGGATTGTATTACAGATAACAGGATCCACTGCAAAATCAAATTGACATTTTGTCAGCAAAGGAGCTTTTTATAAACAATAAAGCTTAATTAAGTAACATGGATTTGGAGACTCATTTTCTTCTGAGAAGTGCTAATGTTCAACTATCTTTAATAATAATCACAGAATGTTTACAGCACAGAAAGAGGCCATTTGTTACATCATGTCAGTGCCAGCTCTCTGAAAGAGCAACTCAGCTAGCCCAACTTCCCCACCCATTCCCCACAGCTTCGAAATTCTTCTCTCTTCAGGTACTTATCCAATTCTCTTTTGAGAGCTACAATTGAATCTGCCTCCAACACACTCTCAAATAGTGCATTGCAGATCCTGGCCACTCGCTGTGTAAAAAACATTTTCCCCATGTCGCTGTTGGTTCTTTTGTCATTCACCTTATAATCAGCGTCTTCAGGTTCTGGACTCTTCCACCAATGGGAACAGTTTCTCTTTATCTACTCTGTATTGATCACTCATGATTTTGAACACCTCTATCAAACTTCTTCTCAAGCTTCTCCAATCTATCGACATAACTGAAGTACCTCATCCTGAAACCATTCACATGAATCTTTTCTGCACCTCTCTAAAACCTTTACATCTTTCCTAAAGTGTGGTACCCAGAATTGGACGCAATACTCCATTTGAGGCAGAACCAGAGTTTTATAAAAGGTACTCTATGACAATTTATAAAGCTCAAGATCCCGAATGCCATTTTAACTACTTTCTCAACGAGCCCTGGCATCTTCAACGATTTGTGCACATATACCCCAGGCCTCTCCTCAGTCTCCCTACCAAAATCTATCACTTCACACTTCTTTGCATTAAATTTCATCTGCCACGTGTCTGCCCATTCCATCAGCCAGTTTATGTCCTTTGAAGTCTATCACTATCCTCCTCACAGTTCCCAGTACTTATAAGTTTTGTGTCATCTGCAAATTTTGAAATTCTGCCTTGTATACCCAAGTGATCCCAGTATCGACCCCGGGGACTTCCAAATTCCTCCAGTCCGAAACACAACCATTCACCACTATGGTTTCCTGTCACTCAGCCACTTCGTATCAATGCTGGCACTGTCCCTTTTATTTCATGGGCTTCAAATATGTTAACAAGCCTGTTATGTGGCATTTTATCAAACACCTTTTAAAAATCCATTTCCACCATATCAACCACATTACTCTCATCAAAAAACTCCATCAAGTTAGTTAAACATGATTTGCTCTTAACAAATCCGTGCTGGCTTTCCTTAATTAATCCACATTTGTCCAAGTGACTGGTAATTTTGTCCCAGATTATCATTTCTAAAAGCTTTCCCATCACCAAGGTTAAACGGACTGGCCTGTAGTTGGTGGGTTTATCCTTACATCATTTTTTGAACAAGGGTGCAATATTTGCAATTCTCAAGTCCTCTGGCGCCACCCCTATATCTAAGGAGGAGTGGAAGATTATGGCCAGTGCCTCCACAATTTCCTCTCTTACTTCACTCAGTATCCTTGGGTGCATCCCATCCAGTCCTGGTGACTTATCAACTTTAAGTACAGCCTAACACCTCCTCTTGATTAATTTTTCGACCATCCAGTATCTCAATTACCTCCTCTTGCACTATGACTTGGGCAGCATCATCTTTCTTGGTAAAGTCAAATACAAAGTACTCATTTAATACCACAGCCATGCCCTCTGCCTCCAAGTGTAGCTCCCTTATTTAGTCCCTAAATCAGCCACATCCTCCTCTTACTACCCTTTTAATTTATATGCCTATAGAAGACTCCTCTATCCTATAGAAGACTATAGGATTCCCCTTTATGGTAGCTGCCAGTCTCTTCTCATACTGTTTCTATGCCTCTGATTCCCTTTTCCACTTCCCATCTGAAATTTCTATATTCAGCCTGGTTTTCAGTTGCATTATCAACTTGACATCTGTCATACATACCCTTTTTCTGCTTCATCTTACTCTCCATCTCTTTCACCATTCACGGAGCTCTGGTTTTGGTTGCACCAACTTTCCCCCTTGTGGAAACATACCTCAACTATATCTGAACCATCTTCGCTTGAAAGGCAGCAATTGTTCCATTGCAGTTTTAGTTTAGTTTAGTGATACAGCACTGAAACAGGCCCTTCGGCACACCGAGTCTGTGCTGACCATCAACCACCCATTTATACTAATCCTACACTAATTCCATATTCCTACCACATCCCCACCTGTTCCTATATTTCCCTACCACCTACCTATACTAAGGTTAATTGGCCATTATAAATTGCCCCATCAACCAGCAAGTCTTTGGCATGTGGGAGGAAACCGGAGCACCCGGAGGAAACCCACACAGACACAGGGAGAACTTGCAAACTCCACACAGGCAGTACCCAGAATTGAACCCGGGTCACTGGAGCTGTGAGGCTGCGGTGCTAACCACTGCGCCGCCCTTTGTTTTGCCAGACAATCTTTCATTCCAATTTACCTGTACCAGATCTGTTCTCACATTCCTCCTCCAGTAAAGTATTTTTACTCTAGATTGCTCCTTGACCTTTTCCACCATATCATAAGGCTTGATTAGCTATGATCATTGTTCCCTAAATATTCCCCGACTGACACTTGATCACTTTACCCACCTCATTCTCCACACCCAGCAATGTCTCTTTCCTCGTTGGGCTGGAAACATACTGATTAAGAAAATTCAAGAACACACCTCAAAAACTCTTCCCCCTCTCTGCCCTTAACGCTATTATCTCAGTGTACAGTAGGATAATTAAAGTCCCCCATTACCTATATACTATTGTTTTTGCACCTCTGCATAAGTTCCCTACAAATATTCTCCTTTATATCGTTCCCACTAGTTGGTGGCTGATAGAGGTACCATTACATTACTGGGTGTATTCTATTATTTATCAACTCGAACCAAATAGACCCTGTCCTGCCCAATATTAATACTGTATATTAAATGAAAGGCATTAAATGGTACAAGGTTTTAAAAAATCTGCAAATGTTGGAAACCAAATAAAAACCAGGTACTGGAGATGTAGTGCCCTCAGCAATCAAAAAGAAATAAATGTTTCAGGTGTGGATCCTTCATCAAAACTAGAAATTGAATGATAAAACAAATCTCTTCTTACAAAAGAACAATAAAGATGGTGGGGGATAAATCATTCAAGAGTGCAGTTATGGGTTTAATAGCCTGCAAACAGCCTTCTTCAAATACAAGATACGACAATCTCCTTGAGGTAAACAGGCCATTCAAGCCATTAACTATGCCTGTGACAGGCTTACATACGAACATACGAATTAGGAGCAGGATTAGGCCCCTTGAGCCTGCTCCACCATTCAATATCATGTCTGATCTGATTGTAGCTTCAACTCCACATTTCTGCCTATCCCCGATAACCTTTCACCTCGTTGCTTATTAAGAATCTATGTACCTCTGCCTTAAAAATATTTAAAAGACTATGCTTCCACTGCCTTTTAAGGAAGAGAGTTCCAAAAACATGACCCTCAGAGAAAAAATTTCATCTCTGTCTTAAATGGGTGGACCCCTTATTTTTCAATAGGGAACCCCAGTTCTAGATTTTCCCACTAGAGGAAATATTCTTTCCACATCCACCCTGTCAAGACCCCTCAGGATCTTGCGTTTCAATCAAGTCGCCTCTTACTCTACTAAACTCCAGCGGATACATGCCTAACCTGTCCAACCTTTCCTCAAATGATAACCTGTCCATTCCAGATATTAGTCTAGTAAACTTCTGAACTGCTTCCCATGCATTTACATCCTTCCTTAAATAAGGAGACCCAATACTGTACACAGTACTCCAGATGTGTTCTCATCAATGCTCCATATAACGGAAGCATAACCTCCCTAATTTTGTAACCAATTCCCCTCGCAATAAACGATAACATTCTATAAGCTTTCCCAAATACTTGCTGAACCTGCATACTAACCTAGTGCATGAATTGCAAAAGGTCACCCAGATCCCTCTGCATCTCAGAGCTCTGCAATATCTCACCATTTAGATAATATGTTTTTTTTTATTCTTCCTGTCGAAACGGACCATTTCATATTTTCCCACGATACTCCATTTGCCAGATCTTTGCCTACTCACCTAACCTTTCTATATCCCTTTGTAGCCCCCTTATGTTCTCTTCACAAGTTACTTTCCTACCTATCTTTGTGTCATCAGCAAATTTAGCAACCATACCTTTGGTCCCTTCACCCAAGTCATTTATATAAACTGTAAAAAGTTGAGGCCCAGCACAGATCCCTGTGGCACACCGCTCATTACATCTTGCCAACCAGAAAAGGACCCATTTATGCCTGGTTTCCTGTTAGTTAGCCAATCTACTATCCATGCCAATATGTTACCTCCTACGCCATGAGCTTTTATTTTCTGCAATAACCTTTGATGTGGCACTTTATCAAATGCCTTCTGGAAATCTAAGTGCAGTACATCCAATAGTTCCCCTTTATCCACAGCACATGTAACTTCCTCAAAGAACTCCAATAAATTGGTTAAACATGATTTCCCTTTCACAAAACCATGTTGACTCTGCCCGATTACCTTGAAATTTTCTAAATGCCCTGCTATAAAGTCTTTAATAATAGTTTCTAACATTTTCCCTATGACAGATGTTAAGTTAACTGGCCTGCAGTTTCCTGCTTTCTGTCTCCCTCCCTTTTTGAATATAGGATTTATATTCGCTATCTTCCAATCCAATAGAACCTTCGCTGAAACGAGGGAATTTTGGAAAATTAAAACCAACCCATCAACTATCGCGCTAGCCACTCCTTTTAGGACCCTAGGATGAAGTCCATCAGGACCTGGGGACTTGTTGGCCCGCAGCTCCAACAATTTGCTCAATACCACTTCCCTGGTGATTGCAATTTTCTCGAGTTCCTCTCTCCCTTCCATTTCCTGATTTACAGCTATTTTTGGGATGTTACTTGTATCCTCAATAGTGAAGACCAATGCAAAATACCTGTTCAATTCATCTGCCATCTCCTTATTTTCCCTTATTAATTCCCCAGATTCATTTTCTATAGGACCAACGCTCACTAACTTTTTTTAAAAATATCTATAGAAATTCTTACTATCTGTTTTCATATTTCTAGCTAGCTTTCTCTCATACTCTAACTTTTCCCTCATCAATCCTTTACTCATTCTTTGCTTTTTTAATATTCTGTCCAATCTTCTGCCACTCATCTTTGCAAAATTATATGCTTTTTCTTTAACTTTGATTAGATCTTTAACTTTTTTAGTTAACCATGGATGGTGGTCCTCCCTTTGGAATTTTTCTTTCTCGTTGAAATGTATCTATTCTGTGTATTCTAAAAAATCCCCTTATATGTCTGCCACTGCATCTCTGCTGACCTATCCCCCACCCTGATTTGCCAGTTCACTTTAGCTAGCTCTGCTTTCATGCCCTCATAACTGCCCTTATTTCTGTTTAAAATACTCATCTTAGACCCACTCTTCTCTCCCTCAAACTGAATGTAAAATTCTATCATATTATGATCACTGCTGCTTAGGGGCACCTTCACTATGAGGTCATTAATTAATCCTATCTCGTTGCACAATACCAGGTCTAGTATAGCCTGCTCTCTGGTTGGCTACAGAACATGCTGTTCGAAGAAACTATCCTGAAAACATTCTTCCCGTATACCCCGTCCAACCGTGTGGTTACTGTTAGGGAGCCTGTACACCATTCCCACAAGTGACTTCTTGCCTTTATCATTTCCCATCTCGATCCAAACAGTTTCTACATTCTGGTTTCATGAACTTAGGTCATCCCTGTCTACTGTGCTAATACCATCAGTAATTAATAGAGCCACCCCTCCACCTTTTCCTAGCCTCCTGTCCTTCCTAAATGTCATGTACCCTTCAATATTCAGGTCCCAATCTATGTCATCCTGCAGCCATGTCTCTGTAATGGCTATGAGATCGTAATTATTTATTTCTATTTGCACTATCAATTCACCTGTTTTCTTTCAAATGCTACGTGCATTCAGATACGCAGCCTGTAGTTTTATAAAAGTAATTCTCTTCCTCTCAATGGTTCCACAATAGTTTATATTAAGTGTATCCAGATACTGTACTTTTGGTAATCTGCCCTTGCGGAGTTTCATAACACACTTCCAATGTGTTCTCCTTGACACTCTACAGACAAAATGTAGATTGGGCGATTGCTTTGCTGAACATCTCCATTCAAGTCTACAAACATGACCCTAAGCTTCCCATATTGTTCCAATGAAACTCAAAGAACAGTACCTCATCTTTCTATCAAGCATTTTACAGAGTTTAACAACTTTAGATCTTAACCCATTTTCACTCAGACACCAGGTTATGGCAACGGAAGATGTCACCCAGAGCCACTGGGAGCAAGAAAGGTGTGGACTGATGCTAGAGGTTGGGTTTCCCCCATCAGTACACATTTGGCAGGGTGGTAACAGCCCTGGAGTCTACCCACCTTACTCTGGCACATTCCAGAGATGCAATCCTCTCCAGTTTGCTCTTCACTCCATTCTGCTTTAACATTTACATCTCCTCTGTATCCATTGTTTGTTTCTATAATCGTCTCATTATCACCTTCTGCCTTTCAGCATCATCCCTATGCATTGCAAACGCTCCTACCCTCCAACCCATCACAGGCCTTTCCCTTTTGTTCTTTCCCTGCCCCTGAATTTTTTTGTTTTTCAAAGCTTGTTTGTCTCCAACATCTTCCAGTTCTGATGAAAGGTGAAACATTAACTGTGCTTGTATCTCCATAGATGTTGCTTGACCTGCTGAGTGTTCCAGCATTTTCTCTTTTTATTTCATGACACGGTAGAATGTTTCGAGTAGGAGATGACTATTGGTCCATCTAGCCGACCGCACTAAACCTTCCATGAACTTCCTTAATGTACTTCTAGAACTAACAGCTCTGTATCTCATTTCCCAATACAATTAATCCAAAACTTCATCAAAAGCCAGAATGGCTATTTGTTACACCACCAACCTCGAGCATATTCGGTTCCATCATCCTGTCATCACTAAATTCAAGGTGCCTCAATTTCCTACTTTGTTTTGCCACCTTTAACTGTAAACTATGTCTTAGTTTTTAAATTCCTCAGAACTTTCCTGGGTTCAAATTATCCGTACCAATATAAATTAAAAGACCTCAAATCATGTGCTACCCCCTCCTTCTCTTTGCCAAAGTCCCATTGTAAACAATCCTTCCTCATAACACAGCCCTCTTAAGTTCAAGAGTCAACTTGTGTGATTACTATTGGCTTCCTCCAATCATTCTGAATCTTTCTGTAATAGGGCAACCAAACCCCCAGGTTAAAAAGGACCTGGCTTGAAATGACTGGCCTTCTCTTCAAAAAAGATGATTTTTTTTGTATCTTCAATGACATACAATGCTCTGCAATGTGACATAAGTGTGCTAATCACAAGACCAGATAGATTATAGATTTAATCTATTTCTACTTACAGTTGTACTTGTCTCACTGTACTCTACTGGATCTCCAAGGATATTTACAGCTACCAGGGCAACCTAAAATTAAACATACACAGATTCAAAATATATAAATTATCCCTTTGACTTCACAGATGGATTCCAGCAATTACAAGTGTCCATTTAATGGGCTGTAAGGCAAAAGGTACCCCTGATCATACTTTTTCAGCCTGCCAACATTCGACTCTTCAGGAAAGGTCAAAATATTTTACAGACATGTTCTGTTTGGAACCCAGGCTGGATGCTGGTTTTTCGACAGATTCCTAAAAATTCACAGCACAGCAGAGTGCCATTCGTGCCATGCTGACCATCATGTTTGTGCCAGCTCTTTGCTAGAGCAATCCAAAACTATTCCCACTGCCCTGCTCTCTCCCCATAGCTCTGTCTCCCCATCTGCCTCTGCTTCAAATATTAAGCCAATATTCCTGTAAAAGAAATAATCTCTGTGGCAAAGTTAGCTCATCTCCAAGCAGAATATGCCAAGCTTCTTAAAGTATACCTCATAGGCTTGATTCCCATTCTGTGTGGAGTTAGTTGATTTCAGCAAGGCAAGAGTTTGGGGACCAGAACTGAGGTCAACACTCATTAGGCCTGATCAGGTAAAAAAAAAAAGGATCCCCTATCCTGGACTCACCATTTCGGCTCACAAATAGACGAAGTTCACTTGGGTGAGGTATAGGTGAGCTCCCTGGTCCCTTGAGACCGCCCCAGTAAACATCAATATCTTAATAAGAGGGGAGAAATTTGGGAGTTAGAAAAATTCTAAAAAAGAAAATCTCAATTTAGATTTGAGACTTGATATCTCCTTGAATGCACACTGGGCAATAAAATCTTTAAGTGTTTAAATTAGTAGAATTAATTTTAGATTGATAAAATGGAATTGTGTTTAACAGTAATTTTGGAAAGAAAAGTATTTAAAAAATTAATAGATGGAGACAGTGGAGGGTACTCTATTAGCAAATTTGATCTCATTCGGAAGTGTATTTCTCCTGCTAGACAGTTTTTTTTTGAAGTCTGCAATAGATTCTGGTACAGCTATTAGATTTTATAATTAAAACATCCTTATTCTTATTTATTACTGCATCGTTTAAGTCTTAGATTTTCTCAAGTTCTTGAATGTTGCTGCTTGCTTTAGTCACACCCAAGGTTACTGTACAAACATTGCTTCACAAACCATACATCTCTTCTAGTTGACAGCTTTTATGCCTGTAGCTTCGGAACTCATGCCTTTAACTGAAACTGATCAATACAGTAGCTACTACTGAACGTCATTAAAATGCATACACACAGACATTATGGGGCTGTTAGGGTACACTGATAGCTTCAATAGTTTCAGTTTGCTCGCCAACAGAACTATAAAAAAAGAGCTGGACTGCATGGTACAAATTATGGTTACTCGAGGTCTAGCTAGGTACTTAAAAATAATCTAAATAGCCCTTAAATAAGAACATAAAGTGCTGGAAATACTCAGCAGCTCTGGCAGCATCTGTGTAGAGAGAAACAGAATTAACATTTCATGTCTGTCACCTGTCATCAGAACCTCAAGAAGTTAACCTTCAGCTGTTACCCTCATTGGTACACATTTAACAGTAGAACACGTCATTATTGCTCCATTTTCTGAATCTACAACTACCAATACACATAAAATGCATTTAAATAATCATCAACAGCACCAAAAATAGAAACAAAAAAAATTACAGAGATACATTTGTTAAACAGCCCTCTCATTAAATTGGGAAAGTACACGACTATATTGGACCATCTCCCTTTAAAACTACCTCACACCCTCCTCAAAAAACCTGCATATGACCGATCCATCCTCTCCAGCCTCCCTTACCTCTCCAGTACTCAGTTTCATCTACTTCTGTGGCCACGTCTCTTGAAACACCCTGTTCAAATCACTCCTTCTGCAGTTCACAACTAAAATGGTCCTACCAAACTTCACGAACAACATCCTCCATGACTGAACAGCGATGCACTCTCACTCAACCATGCCTCTGCGTCCACACGGCACAGTGGCTAGCACCGCAGCCTCACAGCTCAGGGACCCGGGTTCGATTCTGGGTACTGCCTGTGCGGAGTTTGCAGGTTCTCCCTGTGACTGCGTGGGTTTTCGCCAGGTGCTCCGGTTTCCTCCCACCACCAGAGACTTGCAGGTGATAGGTAAATTGGCCATTGTAAATTGCCCCTAGTGTAGGTAGGTGGTAGGGAATATGGGATTACTGCAGGGGTAGTATAAATGGGTGGTTGCTAGTCGGCACAGACTCGGTGGGCTGAAGCGCCTGTTTCAGTGCTGTATCTATAAATAAAATAAAATTTAAAAAAACTTGGATTGACTGTAATGGCTCTCCTCTTTCACCCAGCTCGTATAAATCCCTTCATAACCCTGACCCACCCTATCCAGACAGTCCCCTCCAGCTCCAATTTTCCCTCCAAAACACTTCTGATTCAACCTGTCTCCCCACCAACGCTCTTCCCTTTACCCCACCATTGGTGACAGTCTTGATCCTACTCTTTGGAACTCCCTCCCTAAACCTCTCCATCTTTAAGAGACTTGCTCAAAACTCAGATACCCTAGCTTTTGATAATCCATCCTAATCTCGTCCTTCCTAGGTCAGCATTAGTTTTCATGACATTTATTTTTTGAAGCACCTCGGGATTTTGCTTTAACTTTTAAGTTATTGTTGCATGTTCACCACAGCAGGAAATTACGGATTTCTTTTTAAAGAAGACAAGCGTTTTGAATGAAAACAGCGTTTGAATGTTAATTCTCATTTTAGGTCAAAGAAGTTAATTTGACAAAATAGGGTATTAAATTACTGACTTAAAAGATGAGTCAGTCAGTGATCTTGGTATCAGTAACTGCTGCAAAGAAAGTTGCACCAGCAGCATTCTCCATCAAAACAGCACTTCAGGAACCAGCTACAAGCAGTCTCAAAAAAACTGAATTTAATAACCAAGTTGTTTTACTGCATTTTAATAAAACTACTTTTATCCAACCAATTATGAGTAACCTTTAAATGGTGAAACTCGGCTTGGAGGCATGGAACAGTACACAACTAGGAACCCAAAGAAAATCACAAGATGAACCTTTTGTAATAATATGGTATTGCAACAACTGCTTTAGAAATTCCCCAACTAACATTAAAGACACTTGTTATTTGGAGATATTAACAGGGCTATATAAAGTTAACACACTCTTACCTGATTGTACAAGTTGTATCTGTTGACATGGTTTTTATGGAATGTTAATTTCAGATATTGCCCAATCGCATCAACATGGACTGACTTAAGTTCCCGGGCTTTGAACCCCGTTTTTTGATTATCCGAGAGGGAAACATACCTGTAAGAACAGATTATTATATAGAATATGATATACATTAGCATTGTTTGAGATATTCACTTTATAAATTCTTTAAAAACTAGCAATTAGATAGCAAAACTTCAAGTTTCAGTTTGATGCCTGAACTAAGCAGGAATAGGAGGGAAATTAGGAAAGATGGTTGAAGGAAACTTTAAAGGGCAAGGGGAATTTTGATGGTGTAGAAGGATATCACAAGGTGGAGAAATTTAGGGCGACTGTTCCAAATGCGAAAGCTAAATGGTTGTGGACTCTATGTTGTCGTGGAGGTAACAGGGGATGCTCAACAGACCACGGTTCTATGACCAAGGTGCAAGATGTAGGGCTGGAGGACACTGGAGAAGTAGCATTCAGCAAAACTATGTGAGATCTGAACAGGACAAGATTTTTAAGTCAATATGCTAAAGGATGCGAGGAAATGGAGGTCACAAAGAGAGGATGATAGGGCTAGGATCCAGGCAACAGAGTTCAAGTTAAGAGTTTATAAAAGGATGGAGATCACTATCCATTTTTTCCCCTTATACCACTGAAACGCCCACCATATTTGTAGACAAACAATTACTCTACTTAAAATGGTCTGGGGTTACTACTACATGCACAAGTTTATTTACCAAAAGGGATGAACAATGCTAGTTTGTCTATTTACAAATTGTACATCCAAAGTACCACTTTGCATTAATATTTCAAGATACCGTGACTTTTATTCCTTCCTCTGATTATCTTTAGCTCACCCTGAAAGTTGAGGCTTGTGGGGCATATCTTTCAGTTTGCTGATGTTGCACTTTCTCTGCCAATACGCACACCAACTATTTTTTGCCAACGTTCTTGGAAGAAAATGTTACTTTGTATGTTCATTTGAAAAACTGTCCAGCAACCAAGGTGAGGTAATTTCTTCTTTCCCCCTCCCCTTCAAAACAGGTTAAAATAAAACTATTAATTTGCTCCCAGAAATGCCCTGGAGTTAAAGGCACTCACCAGGTCCACTGTTGCTCTCAGAAAGGCAGTGATGCTGAGGGGTGAAAAAAGATTTCCCCTCTCCCAAGATAATTGAATGTACAGGAAAGAATCCTTCCTTAAAAACTTAATCAAAACACAAGTAGTTTCCCTCTATCCATTTGAGCCCTAGTCCTCAAAAGGTTCACTCAGGACCTTGCAGTTTCTGTTTTTTTTCCAAACCTTGCATTTTCATCAGACTGAGTGGCAGCAATTATAATGACAGCAACTTCGAGCTCTGTTGTTAATCTGTCACAAGAGACCATATTCACCCATACCCAAGTCTGCGGAATCTGTCCACGTCGTGGGACCCAAGGTGATCCGGAAGACTGTCGCTGATGTAAAATTCAATTTTAGTTGAAATCAAGTACTGGTGTGCAAGTAACTGCAACTTGCGGATTCGACAACGCTCTACCATCTGCAGAACAATCTCCTGTGGGTACAGGCAGAATCTAAACAAACCAAATTAGAGGCAAAAATAGTTTAGACAAATGCAGTGGAAACAAATTTGAGCTAGATTTTAATGTGTAAAGTATAATATAATGTGCTTAATTAGAGATTGCTGAACGCAATGGCTATATGGGAGTGGAGTGGGGGCAAAAGAGAAATTCAGATATAAAAATCCATAAGAGTGGTTAGATATCTGAATCCCGAGATTAAATTATGCACATCAATTTCTGCCATCCACAGACTTTTGCTAAAAAAAGATATTGTACTGTTTCAATAAAGCAAGGAAAACATCAATGACAGTTAAAAATAAACATAGACAATGCCCACAATGGCTCACAGGAAGGGTCTATCTTTGATCCCTGTTGCAAAAAGGCAAAAGTATGGTTTCTGCATTTGGCCTAAACATGGCCAAAACGAAAACATCCAGCGTTCCAACTACTGATCCCCTAAAAAAAGAGACAGAACTTGCAAGCACGAATATTGGCTGGGAACAGAATTGGGCTCACCTGTGCTACAAGGAAATCAAGTAATCTACTAGCACTTGCTCACCTCTAACAGTCAATACTTGTGCAAGACATTTTAAATGTTGCACTATTTATAAAACTTCATTCCAGAAAAAGTCAACATTGCCTGCAGTGGAATGAAGAAAAGCTAGTATAGGAGGATCAGATTTATGCTATTCCATGTGTTATGTTTATTTTTGACCTTGCATGTGGAATACTGAGAACTCAGGATACTTTAATATTCAACACAATAATTTTCTCTGGAATTATGATTACTGTTTATTGTAACTATTATTGAAGATATAACTTTTTTTCCAGGAAACTATTTTCTTACAACTTCCTTGATTTCTATGTGCCATTCACCAGACTCAAGAAAACAAGCAACCTAGACAACAAGACAAGTGTGCACACGCAGACAAACAATACCATATCTGAACCTTAATCCTGCTGGGAAATATTAGCAGCAGTATTTTAGCCTCTTCCTTACCTTGGAGATCGCCAACCGTTTACCGTTGGCGCATGCACCATCAGTTCATTTGAATTATACCCATCTTCATGGCCAGAGGAGCTTATTGCAACAAATCCAATTTTGTGGGGCATTCTGGAGTTCTATGCTGCAAAAGGTCACAGATAAATGAAACAAAAGGAGTCATCACACTGTAGATTTTTCCCTGTGCAGATGTCCATATATTATTGATAAGCCAATTGGAAAAACTTCCATTTGCATAATGCCTTATCACAACTCCAAGAGAAAAAATTCTCAAAACGCCTTACTCAATTTATTTTTGAAGTGTAGGGTGTAGGCCGAAATGTTATGCTCCCCGCAGGAGTGGGCTGGGGGCTGGCGGGGGGGGGGGGGGGGGGGGGGGGGTGGGTGGGCAACACGCTCCTGTCGCCTGCACACCCCTGCTGCAATTTTTCAGCGGCAGTGGAGGTGACAAACCCCCACCTCAAACTCTTGGTGGCGCTGCTGGGACTGAAGAGCTGCTGGCCCGCTGACTGACCAGCAGCTCTTGTAGGTGGGAGTTCCTGCCTCAGAAGGGCGGAAGTCCCACCCGAGACCAATTCAGGGCCTGGGCCACATAAAATTATGGTGTGGCTTCCAGACGCGGCAGAGGCGGGCTCACCACTGACTTTTTTTGCCAATGGGTGAGGCCTCTGGCCCAACGTAAAATTCCAGCCGTAATCATGGTTACATAGGCAAAAGCGTTTGCCAATTTCTGTACAAGTTCCAAAAAGAGCAATGAGTTGAAAGACCATGTAATGCTTTCGGTGCTGATTGAAGGAGAAATGTTGGCCAAGTCCTCAACAGCACCACCCGCTATCCCTCAGAAAGTGTCTTGGGATCTTTAATGTCCACCTAAACCACGGGAACAGGCAGAGGATTCTCAATAATAGGCCTCCAAGATCATGAAAGGATTTGATAGGGTAGATGTAGAGAAAATATTCCCACTTGCAGGCGAGACTAGAACTAGGAGCCATAAATATAAAGGTTGTCAATAATCTAATAGTGAATTAAGAAGAAAAAGTAATTGGCAAGAGAAGTAAAAGTGACATGAAGAGAAACATTTTTCACGCAGCGAGTGGTTATCAACTGGAATGCACTGCCTGAGAATGTGGAGGAGGCAGGTTCAATCATGATATTCAAAAGTGAGTTAAATTGTTATCTGAAAAGGAAGAACATACAGGGTTACAGGGAGAAGGCAGGGGAATGGCACTAGGTGAATTGCTCAGACAGCCGGTGCAGACACGATGGGCTGAATGGCCTCCTTCTGTGCTGTAATAATTCTGTAATTCTGGGAATGTAACATTTCATCCGAAGGACAGCACCTCCATCACTATAGCCTCAGTATTGAGCATGAACAGCTTGAATCCAGAAACTTCTAATTTGGAGGTATTAGCGGAGATATGAGCAAGGTGACTTGGAAAATGAATTACAATATAAAATCCATACTGCACAAGAACCGAAAAACAGGAGTACGCCATACCTCCCTTTGAGTCTGTTCCACCATTCAGTAAGATCACAGCCAATCTTCTACCGCAACTCCACTTTCCCACACTATCCCCATATCCCTTGATTCCTTCAGTACTTGAAAATCAGTGTGTCTTGAATATACTGGACAACTGAGCATCCACAACCCTCAGACAGAATTCCAAAGATTCACGCCCCTTTGAGTGAGGAAATTTCTCATTCAATCACAAATGCCTGACCTCTGACACTGACCACAAGATCAAAACTCCCCAGCCAGGGAAACATCCTCCCGGCATCTACCATGCCAAGTCCTTTAAGAATTTTCTATGTTTCAATGAGATCACCTCTCATTTTACTAAACTCGAAGGAATATAGACCTAGTCGCCTCAATCTCTCATCAAAGAACAATCCTCTCATCCCAGGACTCAATCTAGTGAGCCTTTGTTGCACTCCCTCTAAGGCAAGTATATCCTTCCTTAGGTAAGGAGACCAAAGTTGTACAAAGAACTCCAGATGTGATCTCACCAAAACCCTATATAATTGCAGCAAGACCTAATTACAAAGAGCTTGAGGATAGGAGTAAAGAAGACCAACATATCACTGACTTTCCATATTACTTGCTGTACCTGCAAGTTAGCTTTCTTTGATTCTTGTACAAGGACACCCAGGTCCCTCTGAATACCAGCACTTCCCAGTCTCTCACCATTTAAAGAATATTCTTTTCTATTTTTCCTACCAAAATGAATAACTTCACATCTCTCCACATGATATTCCATCTGCCACGCTCCTGCCCACTCACTTAACCTATCTTTATCCCTTTGCAACCTCTTCACATCTTCCTCACAGCTTACTTTCCCACCCAACTTTGTAACATCAGCAAACTTGGACACATGATCCACAGTCCCCTCATCCAAGTCACAGAGTTATACAGCACAGAAAACAACCCCAGCCTGTCCCGTCTCTCCACACAGCTGAAAAACTCCAGCCCAGGCAACATCCTGATGAATCTCCTCTGCACCCTATCCAGGGCAATCACATCCTTCCTATAATGTGGTGTCCAGAACTGTACACAGTACTCCAGCTGTGGCCTAACTAGCATTTTATACATCTCCATCATAACCTCCCTGCTCTTATATTCTTTGCCTCGGCTAATAAAGGAAAGTATCCCATATGCCTTCCTAACCACCTTATCTACCTGTGCTGCTGCCTTCAGTGATCTATGGACAAGTACACAAAGGTCCCTCTGTACTTCCTAGGGTCCTACCATCCAATGTATATTCCCTTGCCTTGTTAGTCCTCCCAAACTGCATCATCTCACACTTCTCAGGATTAAATTCCATTTGCCACTGCTCCACCCATCTTACCAGCCCAACTATATCATCCTGTAATCTAAGGTTTTCCTTCTCACTATTTACGACACCACCAATTCTCATGTCATCTGCGAACTTCAGGTCATTAATATAGACTGTTAATAGCTGACGCCTAAGCACTGATCATTGCAGTACCCCAATAATTATAGTCTGACAACCCGAAAATGACCCAGTTAATCCTATTTTTTTTTTGTTGACCAATCCTCAACCCATGCGAATACATTATCCCCAATCCTGAGTCCTCATTTTGTGTAATAACCACGTATGGCACCTGATCAAATGCTTTTTGCAATTCCAAATGCACTACTTCCAATAGTTTCCGCCACCACCACCGGCCCCCCACCACCTCTTACCGACCCTGCTATAGTTATCACCTCAAAAACTCTCAACAGGTTTGTCAAACACATTTTCCTTTTCAGAAGTCCATGCTGACTCTACCCAATCTGATAATTTTCTAAGTGCCCTGTTACCATGTTCCTAATATTAGATTCTAGCATTTTCCGTAACACTGATGTCAGGTTATCTCGCCTATAGTGTCCTGTTTTCTCTCTCCCTCCTTTCCTGAATAGTGGGATTATATTTGCTACCTTCCAATTGTCCAGGACCTTTCTAGAATCTAGGGAATTCTAGAAGATCAAAACCAACTGTCTCTGCAGTCACTTCCTTTAAAACACTCGGGTGTAGGCCATCAGGTCTAGAGGATCTGTCGGTGTTACGGTCAGGGGAGGAAGGGTCGAAGGGCATCCCTCTTTTCCCTGTCCTTGTTTGACCACAACTGGTCACAGAGACACAGAGGGGGGGGGAAGAGGGAGACACACAGAGGGGGGGGGGGAAGAGGGAGACACACAGAGGGAGAGGGAGACACACAGAGGGAGAGGGAGACACACAGAGGGAGAGGGAGACACACAGAGGGAGAGGGAGACACACAGAGGGAGAGAGAGTCACAGAGAGGGAGAGAGAGACCCCCCACTTGAGTCTGCACATCTCCTTGCTGCTGCAGAGAAACACCAGCTTAAAAGCATAGTTTTGGGGTGGGAGAGGGGGGAGGCTTGTCACGAGTCAACCAGCGATTGAAACATGATAGCAGTGTTTTCTTGCTAAAAAGAATGGGTAGTTCCCTTAAACTTCCTGGGTCTTGATTCTTGCTGGGAGGAGCAGCCATTTCATCTCCACCTCACAGGCCTTGCAATGTAGGATACAGTATTGCAAATTAGGTGACCATCTTAAGCTACTAGCAAAGTCATCTTTTCTCTGTTCCTTTTTAAATTTCTTTAAAAATATATAAATTCAGTTCTGCGGTCAGCGGATTAAAGAAAATTTTCAACCAAGCACGTTGGCATGAGGTCGGCTTTTCGTCCCATTAATTTTTTAATACTACTTTCACTGACTTTCTCATTCTCACTCGACACTTGATTTTCCACTATTTCCAGAATTTCTTTGTGCCTCCTTCTTGTTTAACATTTCAGCCATTTTCTTATTCCCCATTACAAGTCATCCTACCTCTGCCTGCAAGGGTCAAATGTTTACTTTCAGTAACTCCTTCCTTGTTGCATACTTACAGAAACTTTTACAATCTCATATACTCTTACTTTCTGTATATTTATTGGTCGTTCTTTGCTGAATCCTAAAGTCTTTCCAATCCTCAGGCTTACTACTCTTTTTGGCAAGATTTTAAGCCTCTTCCTTTGATCTAATACTATCTAAGTTCTCGTTTGCCATGATTTAACCACTTTCCCCATGTTTTTTTAAATTCTTTAATGGAATGTATATTTGTTGCAAATTATGAATTCTTTCAATGTTTGCCATTGCTTATCTGCTGTCATATCTATCATTCTAGTTTCTCAATCTACCCTAGCCAATTTGCCCCTCATACCTGTGTAGTTTGCTTTGTTCAGATTGAAGACCCTTGTTTCAGGCACAACTAAAAATCACTCTCAAACTCAATATAACATATTATGATCACTCTTTCCAAGAGTCTTCTTTACAAAGTAATTAATAAACCCCATTTCATTTCACAATACTGGATTCCAAAATAGCCAGTTCCCTAGTTGGCTCCTCAACATACTGACCTTCACAGTATTCCATGAACCCATCCTCCACACTGTTACTGCTAATTTGGTTTGCCCAGTATACATGGAGAGTGAAGTCCCCCATGATTACTCTATCAACCTTGTTGCATGCACCTCTAATTTCATGATTTATGCTCCTCTTGACACTTCAGTTACTGTTACTATAAACTACTCCGATTAGTATTTTCAGCCCCTTGTTTTTTCTTAGCTCCATCCAAATGTATTGCACATCTTGATTTTCCAAGGTGGGATCCTTTCTCTTTATTGTCTTTAAACCATCCTTTGTTATCAAGATTACCCTCCAACACACCCCACCCCCGCACCCACACTCATTATTGCAAACTAAAGAGCAAATGCGGCCAATTATTGCAAAATAGGATAAAAATATGAAGCAACCAAAAGGTCCTTAAATATAAACAGGAGTTAGAAACAGAATTATGCCATATAGCCCCTTGAGCCTGTTCTGCCATTCAATTAGATCTCAGTTGATCTGTATCTGAACTCCATCTACTCTCCATCACATCTTGTAAACCCTCTCCCAAAGCAACAGGCTGCTACTTAGGAAACCTAAATGACAGGAGTTTATAGTACTGTGGAGCTAGTGACAATTCTTTGCACAAAGAAAGGCATGAAAGAGGTGAGGTATCTATCATTCACGGCAACATATAGCATTTCTATGCCCAATATAATCTGTTATTAGCTGAACAGTGTTGTGTATTGGTTAAAACTCAGCTTCCAAATGACAAAAGAAAGTCCTTTGGAAGCAACTGACATTTTCAACTCTAAAGCACAATGACCAAGCCACAATTTTGCGTGAACAATATTCAGGACAGAAATACTTAAATGACATGACAAAAGCTTGCAAATACTCACTACCAGATTTGTTCATGCCACATTAAATATCATCCCATTCAGCATAATAACTGTCCAGATGGTCTATGAAGTTTAAAAAATTTTATCTGCCAAAATGTAAACTGACCAATCAGGTGTTGTGAAAACCAACACAGGTTATGCAACAGAACTGTAGACAAAATGATCCAATTTTCAGTACTGTTCTTTAGAGTATGGTGATAGTAAAAATGGGCAAATAAATTCAATTTGACTAAAGTGCAACTTACCAGTACTATTTCAGCAATAATTAGTTTGCTGTAAGCTGTGTGCCTAAAGTTACAAGAATGTGGTTGACTCTTAAATGCCCTCTGAAATGGGCCAGCAAGCTACTCAGTTCAAGGGCAATTAGGGATGGGCAATAAACGCTGGCCTAGCTGGCGACATCAACTGCATCATCGATGCAGCTGGACGATCCGGCAGTGACATCAGCAAACTGGACGCTACATCCAGATTCCTGATGGAAACAGTAAAAGATGCCAAGCTGTACAACATCTTCAGCAACTCTGCAGATGGAGCACAGCATAAATACACCTGGTCAAGACCGGACGGGTCTGCCCATTCCAGGACTGACTTCCTTTTTGTGTCCCGTACATTCATGGTCAGATCCACTGACATCAAGCCGGTGTTCTTCTCCGACCACTGCCTCCTGCTGGCCAACTATCACTTACAGGACAACCAGCAGGTTGGCAGGAGGACATGGAAGCTGAACGTAAAACTGCTGACCCCAGAGAACATCAAGGAGCTCAAAAGGGATTACAAAGGTTGGAGAACCGTGAAACCCCTCTTTTGAGTCTCCGGCACACTGGTGGGAAGCGATCAAGGGGAACATCAAGAGGGTCTTCATCCTCAAAGGTGTTCAGAGGTATAGAGAGAGAGACAGAGGGAAATCTGATTCCAGAAAAGAATTCAGAATCTGCTCCTGCTACAGTCGATGGGGGTCGAGGTCAAGGAGGACCTCCAAGAGGTGAAGAGCCAGCAGGCCTCGCACATTGCCGTGGAGGCCTCCAAGATTGTCTTCCGGTCCAGAGATCGCTCCATTGAGTGGGATGAGATGTGCTCACATTTCTTCCTCCAAAAAGGTACACAAGAGAGCTGTGTGATCAGCAGCCTGAAGGAAGCAGATGGCTCGGTAAAGTCATCACAGTCTGACATACTAAGTATTAGCAAATCCTTTTATGCCGGGCTGTACGACATGAAGCACACGGACAGCACGGCCTCCCAGTCCTTCCTGTTATCCATCACGGAGATCTTAGATGACAGAATGCAAGAGAGTCTGGACAAACCGCTAACTCTGGACGAGCTGACAAAGGCAGTCAGGTCCTTCGAAACGAGTAAAACCCCTGGAAGCAATGGCTTACCGGTTGAGTTGTATTCGGCTCTATGGGACTGGATCGGCCCAGACCTGCTGCAAGTGTATGAGAGTATGCTTCTGGACGGCAGCATGTCACAATCCATGAGGAAAGGCATCATCACCTTCATCTACAAGCGGAAGGGGGAAGAGGGCGGAAATCAGAAATTGGCGGCCCATCTCACTGCTCAATGTAGACAACAAGATACTGTCCAAGGTCATCGCCAGTCAGGTCAAGTCTGCTCTGGAGTTGGTGATCCACCCCAATCAAACCTGCACTATACCCAGCAAGAAGTTCTCTGATAGCCTCACGCTATTCAGGGATATGATCACCTATGTATGGGATGGGGGATGGACACCTGCCTCATCAGCTTGGACCAGGAGAAGGCTTTTAACAGGATATCGCACACATACATGATGGACGTGCTTTCCAAAATGGGGTTTGGGGAGGGAATCTGCAATTGGATCAAACTGCTCTACACAAACATCAGTAGTGCAGTCTCAATTAATGGGTGGGAATCAGAAAGTTTTCCAATCAAATCTGAAGTCAGACAGGGCTGCCCTCTCTCCCGTCTTGTTTGTTTGCTGTATCGAATCTTTTGCTGTGTCCATTAGGAAGGATGGGGTCATAAGAGGGGAGACAATCCCAGGCAACGGAGGCACTCAGGTCAAAGCCTCCCAATACATGGACGCGTCGCCATCTTCTGCTTGGATACGCCGTCCGTTCGCAGGCTGATGAGCACCCGTGACCAGTTCAACCTGGCCTCGGGAGCCAAAGTAAATCGCGACAAGAGTGAGGCCATGTTCTTTGTGAACTGGGCCAACCGATCCTTTGTTCCCTTTACCATCAGGTCAAACTACCTGAAGGTGCTGGGGATATGGTTCGGAGGGGCCAGGGCATGCGCCAAAAACTGAAAGGACCGTATAGCCATGGTGAAACATAAACCGAGCATGTGGGAGCAGCATTCTCTCTCCATTGCGGGTAAGAACCTGGTCATCAGATGCGAGGCGCTCACGTTGTTCCTGTAGGTGGCGCAGGTCTGGCCCATACCACATTCCTGCGCCATGGCAGTCACCCAAGCCATCTTCCGCTTTATCCGGGGATCGAAAATGGACCGTGTCTGCAGGGACACAATCTTCAAACCTCTGGATAAAGGGGGGGAAAAAGTACCCAACGTTGCCCTCATCCTGATGGCCACCTTTGTTTGCAGCTGCATCAAGCGGTGCTTAGAACCCCAGTACGCAAATACCAAGTGTCACCATGTGCTGAATGAAGTTCTCTGTCCCCAGTGTTGAGGATGGGTCTGACCACATTGCCGCAGAATACTCCATTCAGTTGGACCGTGCCATACCACCTATCCTTCGTGGGAAAGTTTATGCAAAAAAAAACCTTTGACCACCAATCCTTCAGGCAATGGTCTGCACGGAATTTCCTCAAGACCCTGCGGGAAAAGCAGATGGCGGATCTTGTTGGATGGTTCCCCGAGCACACTGCCGAAGTAATTTGGCAGAATGCCTCATCGCCAGAACTTTCAAACAAGCACCAAGACGTAGCTTGGCTGGTGGTGAGAAGAGCCCTCCCCGTCAGAACCTTCCTGCACGCCCGGAATCTCACCGCCTCCGCACGCTGCCCTCGTGGTGGGGATGAGTCTGTTGCCCACCTCCTTCTGGAACGTGCCTTTGCAAAGCAGGTGTGGCAAGAGATGCACTGGTTTTTGTCGAGGTTCATCCCGAGCAGCTCCGCAACACAGGAGTCTGTGCTCTAAGGGCTGTTCCCAGGGACGCACAGCGAAATGAACATCAACTCAGTGAAGGACTCCCTTTGATCTGCCCTTAAACCTGCTGGTCTTCCAGTGCAAAGGGGCGTCCACGACCAAGCATTGCAGACTGGCACATTCCAAGACTAGGTGCTGAGGGACGCATTAAAGCTTGGGGCAGCCACCGCAAAGGCTCAATGGGGAAAGGCCAGTGTGTAAGGTTCTCCCGCCATAGTGAACCTGTGTAAAACCCCTCGGGCTGTATGTGTCAAAATGTTTTTTTCACTATTTAATTCCAATGTCCTTTCTTTGGCCTCCTTGTCTCGAGAGACAATGGGTAAGCGCCTAGAGGTGGTCAGTGGTTTGTGAAGCAGCGCCTTGGAGTGGCTATAAAGGCCAATTCTAGAGTGACAGGCTCTTCCACAGGCGCTGCAGATAAAACTGGTTGTCGGGGCTGTTAACACAGTTGGCCAATGTACATTGCATTTAAAATGGAATAGCAAGAACTGTGAAGCACTTCATGTTTTTCTGTATCAAAGTAGTCTGATCTCTATTGTACTTTCCGAAATGTGAAATTTTAACTGTTTCCTAATGTATTCTCGCAAATCTTTATGAATAAAGTATATTTTTGGTGAAAAAAGGCCTAGCCAGGAATGCCCACATTCCACGAATTAATAAAAAAAAAATCCTGAGTACAAGATCCAAAGTGCTTTTAATACTGGAACTGAATAAATCAGACAAAAATTGTCAGAATACTATCCACAACATGAAACCAATTCACATTACAGTACATTACCTCTATTTCGGCCTTTGGCAAAATAACCTCCTCTGACAAATTGTCTTGTCTTTGTGCATGCAAAAGGGCAAGCTGCAGAAACAAAACCCAGCTTTAATGTTCAGTCGTACGATTGGCTGGAAAAACAGCACCTTGAACCAGTTTTCTACTGATGAAGGAGGCACCAAATTTCAGAATTACATGAAAATGGTATACAATACCAGAAAATATCAGAACTAAACATAAAATACCAATATAATAGCAGAAAAGATCCCATAATAATCAATAAGTTATTAATAAAGTGCCATAATTCTCATTAAAAGTTTTCGCAAACTATTCCCCTGGATAGAGCAGATAATTTCTGAATCTACATCACATGCAACTGATTCAATCCATTTCAATGCATCAGACATAACATAAGATTTAGAAAAACTCTCATGAAGAATTTGATCCACTAAGTTGACGTAGAAATATAAATGATTTATGTTGACCAGTGAATGTTTTCAAACATCCTTCCCCAATTGGGAAAAAAAACCAAAAGCTAAGTTCAAAAGCAACACTAGAGGAGCCCTGTCTTCACTGTGTGGTCAACAGGGCTGGGCTCTGGTTGAACCTCATGGCTGCACATCAGGAAAGGCCACTTGGCGCTGCAGCCAGGGCACGTGGACCCATTAACAGGGAGATCGCCATCCCCAGCAGAGGGGAGAATACTGCGGAAACGGTGAACATTCTGCAGCGGCAATCAGCGCCAGAAAATGCTGGAACTTTCTGCGAGCCAAAAAGAACGGCGCCAACTTCAGTGAGTCCCCAGAGTCAGAGAGGCCCGAGTCGGCCGGGGGTCAAGTCCCGGCTCTAAATATTATATTTCTGTTACAATGTTTGTACTGTTTTTTTTTAAATTGTTCACCCGGTTTCTGGCGCCGCGATTTAACACACGCTTACCAAGACGGCTCAGCGTTGCATTCCCCGCCACCAGCCGACGCATCTCCATAACCACCGGCACCAACAGTCAGCAATGCGCAGGCGCCAGCGCACCGCCAGGCCTTCTGGGAACTGTAGTCTTTGTGTGGCCGTGACGCATGCGCACTTTTAGGCTCTTTCAGGTGTCATGCTCTTACAGTAAAGAAGGATTTGCATTTCTATAGCGCCTTTCACGACCACCGGAGGTCTCAAAGTGCTTTCTAACCAATGAAGTACTTTTGAAGTAGGAAACATGGCAGACAATTTGTGTACAGCAAGCTCCCACAAAAAGCAACATGATAATGACCAGATAATCAGTTTTTGTGATGTTGCTTGAGAGATAAATATTGGGCAGTGCACCAGCAATAACTTCCCTGGTCTTCTTCAAAACAACACCATGGGATCTTTCACGTCTACCTGAGAGGGTTAACATCTCACCCAAGAGACAGCACCTACCAACAATGCGGTTCTCCCTCAGGCCTGCATTGGAGTGTCAACCTTGATCTTTCTGCTCCAGTCATGGGGCAGGACTTCAGCCCACAACCTTCTAATTCAGAGGTGAGAATACTACCAACTGAACCTCAGCTGACACTTTAAGAATCAAGTGGATGCTGCAGTGAGGGAATTGAATATCTTTCTGTATGTATGATTTAAGATGGGCTAAATGGCCTTCTTCTTCTGTAATTATTTTATGATCTAGTGATTATCTTCCAGGATCACCTTCCAAACCCCCGACCTCTACCAACTAGAAGGACAAGAGCAGCAAATACATGGGAACACCACCACCTGCAAGTTCCCCTCCAAGTCACACACCATCCTGACTTGGAACTATATCGCCGTTCCTTCACTGTCGCTGGGTCAAAATCCTGGAACTCCCTTCCTAACAGCACTGTGGGTATACCAACCCCAAATGGACTGCAGCGGTTCAAGAAGGCAGCTCACCACCACCCTCTCAAGGGCAATTAGGGATGGGCAATAAATGCTGGCCTCGCCAGCGTCGCCCAATTCTCATGAATGAATTATAAAAAAGGATCTCAGTGGGTTGTTTTGGGGATCAAATTGGCTTCAGATGAGACACAATGATGATGCAGATTGGAATCATAGCTATCCTCTGTCGTCAGAAAGGTCTGTATATGCGCTGCCAGATTTTGTATGTGTTCCTGCAGTATTCAACCATATGATATCTGGTTGCATTACACTTGTTTGCAGTTTGCTAATGTTATTGTAAGGGTTGGTACCCTGTAGTTACGTGCCTTTGCTCATGGTTTTGTGCCAGCAGTCGTGACAAACTAGAACACTGTCACAAGTAGGCAAAAAAAGTGCATAGGCATGGAGTTCCAAAGTAATGACGGTACTGGAGCTTAAAGGATTACATTATGGGGATGGGTTGCATTCCCTTGAGGTTTGATGATTGCGGGATGATTAATTGAGGTGTTCAAAGCCATAAAATGATTTGATATAGTAACTTCAGAGAACCTATTACCTGCGGTGGGATAATCTAGAACAGGAGGCCACAATCTTAAAATTAGAAATACAAACATGAAATGCTGGAAATATTCAGCATCTGAAACGTTAACTCTGCTTCTCTCTCCACAGATGCTGCCAGACCTGCTGTGTATTTCCAGCATTTCTTGTTTTTATTTCAGATTTCCAGCAGCTGCAGTATTTTGCTTTTATCTTAAAATTAGAGTTAGGCCATTCAGGAAGCACTTTTCAGCCAAAGGATCCTGGAAAACTGGAAATTTCTCCCTCCAATGGCTGTACATGCTGTGAGAATTGAAACTTTCAAGACTAAGATGGACAGATCATTAGGGAAAGGTATTAAGGATATAGCTCAAAGGCTGGTAAATGGTCTTGATGTACAGATCAGCCCTGATATAATTGAAAGGCAGAACAGGTTTGAGGATCTGAGACTTACTTCTGTTCCTATTCTTGCATTCATCTACTTGCATATTTCTGACTGCCACATTTGAAATTGAATGCACTCATTATAAAAGTTTTTAATCGCCCTGCGCACAGAGCTATCAAATTTGTAGAAATGTTAAAAGGGACTTTGGAAGGGCTGCAAATAAATCAATCCTATATATGAAGCAGGTGTCTACATAAATGAGAGAATGAAACAGGGCCTTTGGCGTGTCCAGTGATCCCATGTCTTTATTTAATAGTTGCTGTTATCTCCAACTAAGCATTCAACAACTTATCCTCCTCCAGTCTGCGTTTTCGAAAAGCTATCAGGCTCAAAGGTCACTGACCTGAAACGTTAACTTTGCTTCTCTCTCTCCACCTACGCTGCCACACCTGAGTATTTCCAGCACTTTTGGTTTTATTTCAGATTTCCAGCATCTGCAGTATTTTGCTTTTATAATCAGGCGTGGGGTGCGCATGCGCAGTTACGTTCCAGTGTAACAAAGCGACGGGTTGTAACATGGGGTCCAAATTCAAAGTGAGAAGTTTGAAGACTGATACGAAATATGGAATCGTAGCCCGCAATTTGGAAGAGCTAATGCAAAAAGGGTGTCAGAAATTGCAGGTGACATTTTAATCGATTGTGTAGCATACAAAAGGATATGATTAATTTCATGAAACCAAGTTTCAATGTCAGTGTCTGGTCTAAACAGGGACGGCCCGGAAACCTGTTCATTTCCATTCATGTTCAGTTACACATTCGAGAATCCGCCTTTCGTGGAGGGAGGTCGCTTACAAATCGCGGATGTTTCTGTTTTTTCTTAAAACCGAAATGAAAACGTTTACCATATCATTCAGGGCTTCCTGCATTTACAGTAGGGCTGGAGCCTGGTGCGAAGCGCTTTCCTTCCGCATAGATTATTGCAGTCTGAATCCAGAGTCAGAACCCACACGAAACCCAAGTGAAATTTCCAGGAGAGGGGGTGTGGAATGTCACGCAACTTTGGGAATCATTTTGGAGCCTTAACACCTGATTTATACTCCGCAGTTTAGCATCAGTGTATAGTCAAATCCCGGAGTTTAAACACTAAAATAAAAGCAAAATACTGCGGATGCTGGAAATCTGAAATAAAAACAAGAAATGCTGGAAATACTCAGCAGGTCTGGCAGCATCTGTGGAGAGAGAAGCAGAGTTAACGTTTCAGGTCCGTGACCCTTCTTCAGAACTGGCAAATATTAGAAATGTAAAAGGTTATAAGCAAGTAAAGCAGGGGTGGGGCAAGAGATAACAAAGGAGAAGGTGTAGATCGGACAAGGTCACAGAATAGCTGACCAGAAGGTCATGGAGCAAAGGCAAACAATATGTTCATAGTGTGTTAAAAGACAAAGCATTAGTACAGATAAGGTGTTTCAGAGCATGATGGCCCCCCCCCCCCCCATTTTACTTTTATTTTTAATTATTTTTTCTTTTTATATATTTTTTGTGTGTTTATTTTATTTTACTTCATCTTAGTTTGTTCAGTTTGCTTACCCACTTTTTTTCATGTTGGTACTTGCTGCTGTTCAATTTTCAGTCCGTTAACACCCTATCTGTACTAATGCTTTGTCTTTCAACACACCATTGTTTGCCTTTGCTCCATGACCTTCTGGTCAGCTGTTCTGTGACCTTGACCTATCTACACATTCTCCTTTGTTATCTCTTGCCCCACCCCCGCTTTACTTGCTTATAACCTTTCACATTTCTAATATTTGCCAGTTCTGAAGAAGGGTCACTGACCTGAAACGTTAACTCTGCTTCTCTCTCCACAGATGCTGCCAGACGTGCTGAGTATTTCCAACATTTCTTCTTTTTATCCCGTAGTTTAAATGCCGTTCATTGCATATTCGTGGTGTGTTTGCCCTTTTAATGGAGGCCTGCTGCCCTTAAATTTTAAATAATCTGATATTATAAAGCAACTATTTAGAGCATGAATACCTGACACGAAACCCGACGACATGTCGGGTTCGGGTCGTTCTTCCTGGTCCGGAGTTCAGGCTCGGGTCGGGTCAGGTCGGGTCGGACGCAGTGACAGCCAGGACATCAAGGCGGGAAACACTCCACACTAGTCTGCAGTGAGCGATTCCATCCAAGGTAGAGCACAACCTCTTCAATAAAGTTGATTATATTCCGGTGGTCGGGTCGGGTGCAGGAAGAATGAAAGGACTCGGGCCGGGTCGGGCTTGGGTCGAATATGGTTCTGTCGGGCTCAAGTCAGGTCTCATTTGCAGACCCGAGCAGGCCTTTACTATGTATTCAAAGTTTACAATTTCACAGTACCTTATCAGACTTCTTAAACTGCTTCACAAATTTAACAAGTTTTGAAATGCCGTGATGTTTAGGAAACAAAGCAGCCATTCTGTGAAAGCAATGGCCGGAATTTTACACTTGGTGGAAAGTCGGTGGCAAACCCGCCTCCGCCTGGCCTGGGAATTAGATCTGTATTTTACGGTCCCCAGGCCTTTAATTGGTCTGAGCAGCCGGCAATCAACCGCTGGCAGCTCTCTGTCCCAGCAGAGCCACCGGGAGCGTTGGCCACTGCTGGGACTGCAACCCAGCTGAAGATGGCTGGGAGCCCCGGAGACCAGGTAGGTTTTTGGGGCCGCGCCGGGGGGTAATTGGTCGGGCCCTGGTGAGGCAAGGGCAGTCGATTGGGGGGACGGGTGTGTTGGGCGTTGGGACATTGGGGCCAGCCCTTTGTCAGGCACAGGGTGCCTGATCAGGAGGGCCCCCACCAGGCCGTCAGAAAACCACCTGCTTTTAACAGGCGGCTTTTCTCGTGCCTGGGCCGCCCGCTAGCCACGGGTAAAATACCTGTGGTGGCAGGCAGTGGCCCTTAAGTGGCCATTAACTGGCCACTTTAAGGGCTTTGATTGGCCTGGGGTGGGCAGGTCATTCTCCACTGCCACCGCGCTGCGTAAAGTGGCTGCGGGAGTGGGTAAGGAAGGGGCCCCCCCCCCCCCCCCACTCGCTACCATCCTGCCTTTTTGGGAGAGGCATAAAATTCCAGCCAATGAAATAAATTGATGGTTAATCTAGTGTTTTGAAGGAGCAATGATGGCTCTTTAACCAGAAGGTAGGCAACAACAACTTGCATTTATATAATTGCATCTTTAACGTAGTAAAACATCCCAAAGCGCTTCACAGGCGCGTTATCGGGTATAACATGACACTGAGCCAGTCATGGACGAGTTGGACGAACAGCCAACAAAATCGGAACTCAGTATGCCGTTGATTCTCTAGCCAGTGGAAAAGCCCCTGGAAAGGACGGCATTACCCCTGAAATAATCAAGAGTGCCAAGCCTGCTATACTCTCAGCATTCCATGAACTGCTCTGCCTGTGCTGGGATGAGGGAGCAGTACTACAGGACATGCGCGATGCCAATATCATCACCCTCTATAAGAACAAGGGTGACTGCGGTCACTGCAACAACTATCGTGGAATCTCCCTGCTCAGCATTGTGGGGAAAATGTTTGCTCAAGTCATTTTAAACAGGCTCCAGAAGCTGGCTGAGCGTGTCTACCCTGAGGCACAGTGAGGCTTTCGAGCAGAGAGATCCACCATTGACATGCTGTTCTCCCTTTGCCAGCTACAGGAGAAATGCCACAAACAACAGGTGCCCCTCTACGTTGCTTTCATAGATCTCACCAAAGCCTTTGACCTCGTCAGCATACGTGGTCTCTTCAGAGTACTAACAAAGATCAGATGTCCACCAAAACTATTATGTATCATCACCTCATTCCATGACAATATGAAAGGCACAATTCAGCATAGCGGTGCCTCATCAGACCCCTTTCCCATCCTGAGTGGTGTGGAACAGGGCTGTGTTCTCGCACGTACACTGTTTGGGATTTTCTTCTCCCTGCAGCTCTCACATGCGTTCAAGTCTTCAGAAGAAAGGGATTTTCCTCCACAGAAGATCAGATGGCAGATTGTTCAACCTTGCCCGTCTAAGAGCGAAGACCAAAGTACAGAAAGTCCTCATCAGGGAACTCCTCTTTGCTGACGATGCTGCATTAACATCTCACACTGAAGAGTGTCTGCAGAGACTCATTGACAGGATTGCGGCTGCCTGCAACAAATTTGGCCTCACTATCAGCCTCAAGAAAACAAACATCATGGGACACGATGTCAGAAATGCTCCATCCATCAATATCGGTGACCACGCTCTGGAAGTGGTTCAAGAGTTCACCTACCTAGGCTCAACTATCACCATTAACCTATCTCTCGATGCAGAAATCAACAAGTGCATGGGAAAGGCGTCCGCTGCTATGTCCAGATTGGCCAAGAGAGTGTGGGAAAATGGCGCACTGACACAGAACACAAAAGTCCAAGTGTTTCAAGCCTGTGTCCTCAGTACCTTGCTCTACGGCAGCAAGGCCTGGGCAACGTATGTCAGCCAAGAGCGACGTCTCAACTCATTCCATCTTTGCTGCCTCCAGAGAATCCTTGGCATCAGGTGGCAGGACCGTATCTCCAACACAGAAGTCCTCGAGGAAGCCAACATCTCCAGTATATACACCCTACTGATCTAGCTGCGCTTGAGATGGCTTGGCCATGTGAGCCGCATGGAAGATGGCAGGATCCCCAAGGACACATTGTACAGCGAGCTCGTCACTGGTATCATACCCACCGGCTGTCCATGTCTCCGCTTTAAAGGCATCTGCAAACGCGACATGAAGTCCTGTGACATTGATCACAAGTCGTGGGAGTCAGTTGCCAGCGATCGCCAGAGCTGGCGGACAGCCTCAAAGGTGGGGCTAAAGAGTGGTGAGTCGAAGAGACTTAGCGGTTGGCAGGAAAAGAGACAGAAGCGCAAGCAGAGAGCCAACTTTGTAACAGCCCCGACAACCAATTTTATCTGCAGTGCCTGTGGAAGAGTCTGTCACTCTAGAATTGGCCTTTATAGCCACTTCAGGCGCTGCTCCACAAACCACTGACCACCTCCAGGCACTTACCCATTGTCTCTCGAGACAAGGAGGCCAAAGAAGAAGAAAGAGAAGAGTCACATAAGGAGATATTTAGGGCAGGTTACCAAAAGCTTGACTAAAAAGGTAAGTTTAAAGGGTGTCTTAAAGGGGAAGATAGAGGTAGAGCGGCCGAACGGTTTAGGGAGTGAGTTCCAGATTATTTAATCCACAAAAACAAAATAAAAATTTGAGAATTGGATCAATATTGGGATCACTGCTATTTTATCATTTTTATAAATGGCTTAGAAACTGGATCCAGTTCTTAAGTTTGCAGAAGACAACAAAATGGATAGAGTGGGGTAGATATGTATGGCGAACCAGTGTCGATAAATTCAGGTGAGTTGGATTTGTTGACCTAAAGTATATATTAAAAGATGATTTAAAAATCATACTTGACCACATCAAACTTTCAGGCTCAATTCTGTCCTTATCGATCATGCATTTCCAGTGCAGTTCACTGTGTAACAAATAACAGTAGAAACCCTGATGGTTAGCTGGAGGATACTGAGCTCAATCATAATTCTACACTGCCGTTTTTACAGAGATCAGTAAACTAAGCACAATCTAGAATCCCGATCTAGGACCTTGCCTCTGAGTCGGAAGGTTGTGAGTTTAAGTTCCATTCCAGAGACTTGAACACAAAATCTTGACAGACACTTCAGTGCCAGTACTGAGGGAGTGCTACACTGTTGGAGGTGCTATCTTTTGGATGAGACACTAAACTGAGGCCCCATCTGCCCTCTCAGGTGGATGTAAAAGATCCCATGGCACTATTTTGAAGAAGAGCAGGGGTGTTATCCCTAGTGTCCTGGCCAATATTTATTCCTCAATCAACATTGTCAAACAGATTATCTGGTCATTATCATATTGCTAATTGTGGGATCTTGCTGTGTGCAAATTAGTTGTGCTGTTTCTTATCTGACTACTGTGATTACACTTCAAATAGCACTCCATTGGTGTAAAGCGCTTTGGGACCCAAGATCGTGAAAATCAATATCTAATTGCAAGTCTTTCTTTAAATGTTAATATGGCTGCTTACTGCACCAAAAAGTGCACTTACCCACTGAGCCACTGTGGGGGAGTGGGGGCATTTGTCACTTTTAATGAGAACATTCTACCTGCACCTGAAACAGGCAGAAAGAGAGGAGGCCTTGAAACTGTGTAGAGGACAGCAGATTTTTTTTTCTTTCTTTTTTATTCATTCCTGGGATTTGGGCGTCACTGGCCAGGCCAGCATTTACTGCCCAACACTAATTGCCCTCGATTGCATTGCACAATTGCATTGTTGTTGCTGCTCTTGAATGCTAGAGATGTTTGATGTTGAGTGTAATTAAAACATAGTTTTGGAAGGACAGTGTGTATTCTTTCTTGTGTATCTAAGTTCCTGTCTTGTGGTCTGCCAGTTTAGCTCTCCAGTCTAAGCTGTGGTGAGGTTATTTGCAGTGTTAATTTGTGTACTTGATATAGATTCACATTATTGAATTTTGCTCTGTTGTTTTCCCTCAGTCTTGTAAAGTTGGCATGCTGCCTTTATTTTTAAGTTTGTCATGCCACACTGAGGTATATAGTCCATGCTTTGCTCAGTATCAGTCTCTATCTACATGCTGGCCATTTTAACAAGCTCTGAGAAAACATTAAACATGTGGTTTTACATGCTTCCCTTGTTCGTAAATGATTAAGGAGTAGAATTAAATATGTTTCATAGGTTATCATAATTAATGTAATTTATTATGATTTCCATGGCACATATATAATATTTATTGATTGTTTTGCAGTACTTGCAGAAACAATTTGAAGTTGAATACTGGGAGACGTACTGTGAATTGTTGGGGCCACGTGGTGAGGGGTTCAGGTGCTTCCCACTGTTCAACTCCCACCTGACCGCAGCAAGTTTCTTTTGTTATTAGGATTTAACCCCTTGGTGTTTTATTTCTCAAATAGACAGCAACAGATTTTTCTTGTAGGTTTAAAACAGAAACTCAGTTATTTATTGATTAATGCACCTTAACCTGAAATTGACGCAACCACATCCAGTCACGCAATCACTCACGCACACACACACACACACACACACACACACACAAAAGAGACAGATAAAGAGGGAAAATGGGTAAGCAATTATAAGTGGGGGGGTAGGTTTCGGCGGGGGCACGGTAAACCTGTTATTTTCTCTTGGAAGTCAAGTTAGCATTGGTTGCAGGTCTGAAGTGTTTGTAGATTTCTCTTTTGGTTGGAAGTTCAGTTCTAATTCACTGCTGTATAAAGTGTAGATGTAAAATTCTACAGCAGGGTGTGTCCCTTCCACTTTGCTGGAGACGAGCTTCTTGGATGCTGCTTTCTGGGTGTCTCGCTTTCTGTCTCTCTAGGCTGCCTTTTAAGATAAAGATGTATTACGTCTCATCTCTGGGTAGGAGATGCTTTGATCTCCCCCCCCCCCCCCACCCCCCCACCCCATGATGGTCACACAATGGCCCAGCAACTTCACACCTTCTTTGTTTCTGAAGAACCCATTAAATTCTGGAATATTTTAGAATATGTGTAGGATGGGTGCAATTGACACCTCTTAGTTTTGAAGATTTTCCTTTGTCTCTGTCAGACAGTTTGAATACATAAAGGCCAAGTTCTTTTCCTTCAGTGGCCATTTTTGGAGCACATTGTCCACTTTTTAAAAGAAAAGTCCTTTTTTAAAAAGATAAAGTCAGTTGTTATGACTCTTCAGATTTTGTCCATAATGTTTCATCGCCACACTTCTCGTGCTTGTGATAGAATGTAAAACTTACCAGTTTTAAGTTTGTGTATTCACCCACACAGTGAAGTAGTACTGTGTGTGAGTTTTGCCCAGAAAATAATTTGATAACATTTGCACATTATGTGGCCCTGGCCTATTTGTGGACATTGTGTAATGGGCCACAATACATGCTGAACAAAGTTCTTGATGTTTAGCTATTTGGGTTGGCCACTAACTTTAGTCAAGGACCACTTCCTGAGTAGTAACCTGTTGGAGTGACCTAGTAAAAGGCAACTGCATTGGCTCATTTTTTTCAAATAATCTTTTCTATAACTCTCTTTCACACTTTGTGTAAATTCAGCCCACATCATATATAGTGGCAGCCATGCAGAAGGCTGCAAATGCTGGGGAGGTTTCAGTTACCCACTGCCAAAGTTCATGCTTTACGTAAAATTGTAGGTTGCAGCCTGTACTTAATTTTCAAATAAAATCTGCACATCAACAAAAAAGAAAATCAAAAATCCAGCAATGAAGATTTGATCTGTCAGGAAATATTTGATTTTGAAGCTTTGTTATCATGGCAGGGGGTCAGTAAAGCTGCTTTATGAAAAGTTACGAGTATGTCCAGTCTATTCATGGAAGGGTCATTGACAAAGATGAACTGTAAACTCTCTAACTAAATATGGTGTGTATTATTTGGTTTGTATTGGAGAAACTGCTGTATGTGCAAATGTCATTGATTTACTTCTGAATTACAGCACAAATAATGCACTCAAGATGTAAAGCATTTCTACAACACAACTTCATAACAAGACAGATCCAATAATGCAGATTGTACCTGCATGGACTTTTCATTCTAGTTTCAGCTATGTAACAGTGTTTTAATAGTATAGCTGGGTAGAGATACATGTCTAACACTACTTCTGAAAACCCCTGTCCCACCTGCATCAGTGTCAATGTTCCCATTTCAGACACCAGCCATTCTTCTGTAACCTGTGCAAAGTGATTAGATTAGATTAGAGATACAGCACTGACACAGGCCCTTCGGCCCACCGAGTTTGTGCCGAACATCAACCACCCATTTATACTAATCCTACACTAATCCCATATTCCTACCAAACATCCCCACCTGTCCCTATATTTCCCTACCGCCTACCTATACTAGTGACAATTTTATAATGGCCAATTTACCTATCAACCTGCAAGTCTTTTGGCTTGTGGGAGGAAACCGGAGCACCCGGAGAAAACCCACGCAGACACAGGGAGAACTTGCAAACTCCACACAGGCAGTACCTGGAATCGAACCCGGGTCCCTGGAGCTGTGAGGCTGCGGTGCTAACCACTGCGCCGCCCCTGTTAGGGTGGTGGTGATTTGTGCCAAATCATGTTTGCATTCACTGGAAACTAGGCTCAGTCTCCCCAGACAAAAGTTATTTACAGTAGAAGAGAAAGGAGACAGTTATGCCACTGTATAGGCTAGATTTAATCCCAAGTCTCTGAGGTGAAAGGACCACCAAATTATTCTTTGAAAAGAAAATGTTGTTTCAATAATAACACACGTCTCCGGTACAAAATGATGATAGTGTTTATTGCACTTGATGGTAACTGCTTATTTTATCTTGGATAGCTGCCACGTAAAAAGTGTCGTGTGTGTTTATTTAAAAGTGGGACAGAAGTTGATGCTGAGAATTTCTCGCATTTGGAAGATAACTGTGAGCTCATCATTCTGCAGCGGGGACAACAGTGGAATGGAGGTAAATGCAAACTCTGATCTTGACTGGGGCAGGTTTTGTGAGTAAAGGAAATGAGTTTCATTCGGGAAACCCAGAAGTCCTGGGTTTTTCTTCAAGTGGGTTCCCCACCCGGAGGCTCGTCTGATTGACAGGTTTGACACCCTGTTATGCGGAGAACGCCCCAGAGGAGACCGCAGCTGGGAGCCTGCTACTGGGTTGGTGGGGATGGGGTGGGCAGCCACTGATCCTTGAGGAGTGGGAGAAAGGCGATTCGCCAATCCTGGTGCGGGGAGTGGTGTTCGATGGCAGGCAGAGAAGAAGGTAGGCTTGGTGGGCTGGGGGGAAGCACTCCTGCTGTTCTTGACCCACAAGCAGTACTGTAAAAGGCACCTACTTTTTTCATGAAGCAATCTTTGCCTCTTTTTAGCTGCCAAGTTTCCCTCAGGAAATTCAGATGGCCAGAGGTAAACCTGTAAAACATATTAAATATGAGATATGTAGCCTCATCATGATATTTAAATGGCCAACGCGACTCCTGGGAGTGAGCTGGTTGCCCTTCCCAACCACCACCTGTCCCCTGTCCCAGTTCATTAAAACTGAAAGTGGGCGGGTTGGAGTCGGGTTTGAGATTTAAACATTTTTACATTCTATCCAACCTCCAAAGTGCCTTTTACCTGAAAGTCTTTTACAACTGCTTTCATAAAGTCATTACGGCACAGAAGGAGGCCATTCAGCCCATCGAGTCCATGCCGGTCTCTCTAGAGCAATCCAATCAAACCCATTCCCCCGCTCTTAACACCGTAGTCCTTCAAGCGCCCATCCAATATTCTTTTGAACTCATTGATCGTCTCTGTTTCTACCACCCTCGTAGCCAGCAAGTTCCAGGTCATTACCACTCGCAGCGCAAAAAAAAGTTGTTCTTCATATCCCCCGTGTATCTGTTGCCCAAAACCTTAAATCTGTGCCCCCTAGACCTTGTACCAACAGCTAATGGGAACAGCTTTCTGGGAGATCTGTGATAAATCTACACTATTAGTTGGTTGCACACACTGACATCAGTCCTCATCCCTGGATTTAGGTAGCATACTAGAACAACAACACTTAGTGTTGCCAATGGCTGCGTTTGCTGACAACGCCACCAATAGGTGGCGCTGCAATGGCACATGCGCAAATGTAGCCTGTGCCACTAAAACGTCACAGACTGCGACGTCAGGCAGCTGCCAGGATTCAAGATGGCACTACTCAAATAATCACACGATGGCAACCTAAACACATGGCAGCACACAATGGCTGGAGGGGAGCGAGCGAGTGGGCCGGGGAGGGGAGGGAACGAGAGGGCGGGCGTGCAGTGAATGAGCGGGTGGGTGGGTGAGCCAGCGGTCGAGGGTGTGCCAAGCGGGCGGTGAGCGAGCAGGCGGGGGGGCTGTGAGCGAGCGGGCGGGGGGGCGGGGTTCGGGAGTGGGTGGCGGGGGGAAGGAGAGCGCTCCCGCCACCAGCAAGGTCTTCGGCCACGCTCTCCCCGCACCCGCTCCCAGACCCCCTCTCCCCCCACCGCTGCTCTCTCCGGCCCGGATCCCCTGCACCATCTGCCCGCATTATGCGATGGCGTCATCTGCGCATGCACCAACCAGTCCTAGCACTGTGGAACGCAGCGCATACGCAAAGGGTAGGAACCTATCCTGCATGTGCGCCGATTGGCGCAGTCAGAAGATGTAAACTGCCGGCTGTGTTGTCAGTAATCACTTTGGTTGCCAAATGGGAGCAATTGACTTGGCTGGGTGGTACTTTGTGTGTCTAGGCACCATGCTAGACTGTATGAAGCACAGTTTGCAGCACTGAAAGTTTGTTGATGAGATATTCTATTGCATAACAAACAGTGAGATCTGATTGTTGTTTATAATTATTGAAGGTTATTATTCCAATTCAGCCTGGTTTTAAGATTGGTAACTCATCTCCATCCAATTTACAGAGGGTTGCTACTATTTAAATAAAGTATTGCATGGACTGGATACAAATGAAGAATTCATTACAATTGCAAGACAAATATTATCTGATGAACTATCACCTAAGAAAAGGACGCTGCTGCAGAAACTTATTGAAAGTTCTGCTGAAAATATTACAGCAGAAAAGCGTCAGGATGACCAGGAATGGTTTAAAGGTGATGTGTCATCATAAGTAGACAGTAATATAAGACTGAAAAAAGTGACTTTGGTTATTCAGTAACACCACACAAGATGTACATGTGGTCGAGTTGTGCCCAAATGAAATGAGAAATTGCCATTCACCCCATTGATTGCACTCCTTTCACAGGCCATGCCCAATTTTCCCAATCATGGATGTGACTTCACATATTTAACATTTTCCCTTCCCCTTACCCACAATTTTCTTCCTTCCTTTCCTAGAGATGCTAACTTTTACTTTTGTATAGTTCAGTGGATACCAGCAGCCCTCCAGTACATTTCCCAAGTACTTATTGTTTGTCTCTAATTCTAGAGAGTAAATGTTGGCAGGCTCTTTGACTGGGCATTACCCTTAACGCTGCACTCAATGTCTAGACATAATAACTTTTCATTGATGAGAATTTGAAACCTGATTCATTTTCCCTAACCCAGATGTGCTAAACCACTTGGAGAAGCCAATACTCCCTGAGGCTGAGGACCTTGGCAGTCTTCATGTCAAATTCTATCTCTATCACAGAGTCTACCGCCACATTGCATTTAAAGTGCTTGGCATTATTCACATTTGCTGCAGTGGGATTTAGGCAAACTTTCTCCGAGACAACCCAGCATTTTATTTTGCTCTTTTTGTAAGGGTGGAGTGTTAGTGTAAAGGGAAAAAGAATCTTGGCAAAGCTGCATCAGATTTATTGTAGAATCTGTACTTCACATAATCAAGGGGGCACAAAGTAACTAACTACAGGCCAACAATATATGTGCTTCAAGGCGGCCCAGACTTTTCAGAAATAGGCTGTTCAATTCCTTTGTGTCTTTATGATTCAGTTAGTATAAAACTGTTGTCACAAATTGCAAGTACTAACTATAGGATGTTAATTTGCAGGTCTGGACTCGCATTTTCAGACCAAATCTGCTTACATGAGATCCAGCTGTAAAAGAAGAATGAGAAATTACCTCTCGGAGGTATGAAATTGGAACAGTTTAAATTCTTTAATACGAAATTGTCTGCATGAACTGCTGCTTTGCCCGATATGTTCTTTCTACGTTATTGCCATATTAACATGCTAGTTATTGTTGAAGGCGTTTCCAAAGAAGAATGTAATGTTATGATATGAAGGATGACCTTGTGACATTCACCCAGCGTGCATGCCACACGACCAATTGACAGAGTGCCACATTTTGGAGCAACTGACTTGGGAGGCTGCACTACAGACATGCGCAGGTTCATTTAAAAAGGAAAATTATTTAAAACCAATCCCACGCTGAACGTGCATGTGTGCTAGGCTGGGACAGAAGAAGGGCAGGAACATTGGTCCCACAGTGCATTTGTATTGCTATATTACAAATTTGCACCTCGAGAACTGCTATTAGTCAATTAGGAGGCTGTTTCCATCATATTGTAATGACAAGAATTGTAAATGTGATAATTTCAAAAACCTACCCACTTCCATCTTTACAGCTGCTCCCAGAATGTGTGTATACTAATAGCGGTGATGCTCAGTTTGGGTTCCAACAAGGCCACTCAGCTCCTGACCTCATTACACCCTTGGTTCAAACATGGACAAAAGAGCTGAACTCGAGGTGAGGTGAGAGTGAATGCCCTTGACACCAAGGCAGCATTTGACCGAGTATGGCATCAAGGAGCCCTAGCAAAACTGGAGTCACTGGGAATCAGGGGGAAAACTCTCTGCTGGTTGGAGTCATACCTAGCACAAAGGAAGATGGTTGTGGTTGTTGGAGGTCAATCATCTGAGCTCCAGGACATCATTGCAGGAGATCTTCAGGGTAGTGTCCTAGACCCAACCATTTTCAGCTGCTTCATCAATGACCTTCCTTCAATCATAAGGTCAGAAGTGGGGATGTTCGCTGATGATTGCACAATGTTCAGCACCAATTGCGACTTCTCAAATACTGAAGCAGTCCGTGTAGAAATGCAGCAAGACCTGGACAATATCCAGGCTTGGGCTGATAAGTGACAAGTAACATTTGCGCCGCACAAGTGCCAGGCAATGACCATCTCCAACAAGAGAGAATCTAACCATCTCCCCTTGACATTCAATGGCATTACCATCGCTGAATCCCCCACTATTAACATCCTAGGGGCTACCATTGACCAGAAACTGAACTGGAGTAGCCATATAAATACCGTGGCTGCAAGAGCAAGTCAGAGGCTAGGAATCCTGCAGCGAGTAACTCACCTCCTGACTCCCCAAAGCCTGTCCACCATCTACAAGGCACTAGTCAGGAGTGTGATGGAATACTCTCCACTTGCCTGGATGAGTGCAGCTCTAACAACACTCAAGAAGCTCGACACCATCCAGGACAAAGCAGCCTACTTGATTGGCACACCATCCACAAACATTCATTCCCTCCACCACCGACGCACAGTGGCAGCAGTGTGTACCATCTACAAGATGCACTGCAGCAACACACCAGGGCTCCTTAAACAGCACCTTCCAAACCCGCGACCTCTATCAACTAGAGGGACAAGGGCAGCAAATGCATTGGAACATCACCACCTACAAGTTCCCGTCCAAGTCACGCACCATCCTGACTTGGAACTATATCGCCATTCCTTTACTATCGCTGGGTCAAAATCCTGGAACTCCCTTCCTAACAGCACTGTGGGTGTACCTACCCCAAATGGACTGCAGCAGTTCAAGAAGGCAGCTCACCACCACCTTCTCAAGGGCAATCAGGGATGGGCAATAAATGCTGGCCTAGCCAGTGACACCCAGATCCCATGAATGAATAAAGTTCTCAAGGTGCAAGTTTGAGAATTCAATCAGTAGAATGCTCTTGATTTTTAAAGGTATGCCAACATATTTTTTTCCATCAACAGGTTAAGAAGCATGCTGACAAACTTGAAAGAAAAACGAAGGAAAAGTACTGTGCATTTGTAACAAGAATAGAGAGGCAGCTTCAACAAAATCACTTCAATGAATGTTACTTTGACAGAACAGCAAATGACGAGAGTCGGCTCTGCACTGACAGAGGATGGTTTACTTGCCAGGTGAGTATTGGTTGACAATCGAATGACCTACAAGCCGTAAGTAAACGCCTTATCCTAGAATATGGGATTTTTCTTGTGTCATATCGAGATCTGTTGTAGATTGATTGATAGAGATTAATCAGTATTAATCAACGACTCCATTATCATGACAAAGACAAAATACTGTGGATGTTGGAAATACTCAAGCCAGGCAGCATCTGTGGAGAGAGAAACCGTGTTAATGTTTCAGGTCAATAACCTTTCATCAGAACTTCTAAAAATAAAAAAAGTAATAGATTTTAAGTCGATGAAATGAGGTGGAAAAAGAACAAGAGGGAAGGTCTATGATATGGTGGAAGACGGGAGACATTAAATGACGCAGAGCCAAAGGGAGTGGTAATGGGACAAGTAAAGAAACAAAAGATGTGTCTTGAGGAAGTGTGAATGGCAGAATGATGAACAGTTGCCGTTCAAAAGGAAAAGCAAGATTAAGACTGAAACATGCAAAGAAAAGGAAACAAAATGGAGGCAGAGATTACAGTCTGAAATTGTGGAACTCAATGTTGAGTCTGGAAAGCTGTAAAGTGCCTAATCGAAAGAGGAGGTACTGTTCCTCAAGCGTTGAGCGTCACTGGAACACTGCAGTTGACCAAGGACAGAGAGATCAGCATGAGAGTGAGGTGGAGTATGCTGAGTGTTTCCAGCATTTTCTGTGTTTACTCCATTATCCTTGTGTTACGACCAGGTGAGAAAGGTGTCTAGGGATCACTCTCAGCCTTCACCTGGTCTTAGCTGTTTTTAGCTCCCCCTTGGTGAATCCTTGTTCACTGCTTTCCAATTATAAGGCAAATTAACCAGCACAAACAGGCTTTCTTAGGTTTAAAGAAGAAAAGTGGAAATTTATTAAACTTAAACTCTAATTTGGTTAATGCCTACGGATACACGCCGCGCCCCACGCTAGCATGCATACGCGATACACACATGCAAATAGAGACAGAAAAGAGGAAAAGAAAAATAAAGTGGACAGGTTTGAGGCAATATCTGAAGAGTTGTTGTTACGGTTCTTCAAACGCATAATAGAGTCCTTGACTGTAAGTCTTGCTTTTCGATGGGGCCCAGTATTCTTCTTAAATCTTGTTCAGTGTAGGAGACTTTTCTCTCTCGGGGTTCATGTGAATTCAGAGGCTTCTGAGAAAGAGATGGGAGCAGACAGGAGAGAGATCTTCTCAGTCCAGGAGCAAACAGCTTTCTCCCCAAACTGTACAAAGTCAAAAAGCTCAGGTGGCCAGCAGGTTAGTCATGTGACTAGATGGTTTGACCATGTCCGTTTGTGTATTCGGCCATCTTAGCAGTCAACCTGGAATGCAAGCTCCCCCACCGTCAACGTCTGGTGATCAAAAATCCATTGTGGGTTGAATGTCAGGGAATGGCTGCTTTGTCCTTCCAAACACTCTGTTAATATGCAAATGTCTTTTCCAGCCATGGCCGATCTGTTTAACAAGTCATCTTCACTCCAGTAACATCAATGTTCATGATAAAATTAATGTGCCTCATTCTTGGCAGGTGGGGGCTTAGCATGACACTTGTAATAAGTGACAATCAGGATGGTAGTTGGTGAACTAGATTGACCTTGGTCTTCTTTTCACCGAGCAGTTCCTATGTTCTTATGGATGGGTGGCAGGGAGTTTCAGCCAGTAATTCAATTTCGGGGATTCAGATGACTCACTAGATTGAACTTCACTCCTGCTACATGTTGTCAACTCAATCCTTTGATTGGATAATGGCTTTGTAGTTCAGTCTCCAGTCCTCTTTCTGTCTATTGTTCAGTTTTGAAAATTGACATGTTTGTTGACAACACAACCACTAGGTGGCACACTACTGGCACATAAGCAGATGCAGCCTCATCAACTGAAACATCAGTGTCTGCGGCGTGTCGGACAGCTGTCAGTAATAAAGATGGCGCTGCTCAATTTGACACAAAAAAACTAATTACACCCAACCCCCCCCCCCCCCCCCCCAATTGCCACATTCAGTTCCCCGTTCAATCACAGTTTCTTTTCCCTGCTCCCTCCTCCGCTGTCTGCTCGCTGTTCCCAAATATTCGCCGCCCCCCCCCCACTCGCCCTTCCCTCTTGCTGCTCCCCCCACCTTGCCACTCCATGCCCCCTTCCCCCGCCAGTGGCCACTCAATCTCCCACTGCCCCTTGTGGCTGCTCGTCACTGCTACCTGCTGATTGCCAGCTCAGTGCATGGTGACGTCAGCGTGCATGCACGGATTCATGCTGGCAAGTGTTCAGACACATTGATGACATTGACGATTGCTCTGCACATACTCTGCGTTGTCAGGAGATTGTCTTTTAAAAATATCACTTGCTGTGTTTGTCATATCTGCCTTTCTCTGTTTCTCTGCATGTTTCTGTGCCAGAAACAAGACGTTCAAATCTAGCCTACAGCCTGCGAGATAGCAAAACACTTATCGCACGGATCAATTACAGTTTTTAAAGATTAAACATATGTGAAAAAATACCAGTAAAATAAATTCAATACTCTTACAAAACTGTAATATAATGCTATGCATTCATTATGATTTTGAGCAAACATTAGCCTTTAGTTTACCCATCTCTCTTTTTGATTTTGTGAGGAGTTTAAAGGTAATATATTTTTCAATTGATCACATTAATGTACCTAAACTAACCTGATGATTAGCTCGAGAGAAATAGCAGCTTTGAATTTCCTCGATGTCAGTTTTGCTGTTGTTGTGCTAAAAAAATTACACCTGTTACCAGCAGAGGGAGCTACACCCAAGTTTCCTGGGGTATGCTAATCTAAATATTCATGATGGAACTCTGGTGTAACATTGGGGCAGCAGTAGGTTATTCAGCCCCTCATACCTGTTGACCATTCAGTTAAATCAAGGCTAATCTGTATCTCAACTCCATTTACCTCCCTTTGCTCCATATCCCTTCACCTAACAAAAATCTGTTGTCTTACATCTTGGAAATTAAATTTCTACCAGCCTTTGGGAGAGAGAGTTCCAGATTTCCACTAACCTTTGTGCAAAAAAGTGCTTCCTGGTTTCAGTTATAAGTGACCTAGGTCTGAATTTTAAGGTTATGCCCCCTTGTTCTGAATTTCCCCACCAGAGGAAATTGTTTTATATTGACCTACTCTATTGAATCACTTCTTAATTTTAGAACACCTCAGTTGGTTCACTCTTCAAACTTCCAAACTCAAGAGAATATTACCCAAGTTTCAGCAACTAGTCCTCATAATTTAACCATTTAAGCCCTGGCATCATTTTGGCAGATCTACACTCTCCCCCACTCTAAAGCCATTATACCTTTCCTGAGGTTCATTATTATAAAATAAAGAGGAAATTAAAACAATTACTGGGACTGGAGAATAAGATAAAAAAATATATACTGCAACCAAAGGGGCTTTATATAGAAACACAGGAAGGTAGAAACATTTATCCCTCGAGTATGTATCACTGTTCAATTAGATCAAAGCTGACCTGTATCTTAACTCCATCTAGTCTCCATCACATCTTCTAATCCCACTTCCTAAAGCAACAGACTGTTACTCATCCACAGGAGATCTAAATGACAGGAGTTTACAGTACTGTGAAGTTAGTGACAATTCTTTGCACCAAGAAAAGCATGAGGTATTTATCATTCACTGCAACATATGGCATTTCAATGCCCAGTTTAATCTGTTCTGTATAGTTACTTCAAACTTTCAACCAATTCCCATATCAATTTCAGCTCTTCTTCATACACTTGCTCACTCATTGATCAATCTAGGAGAGCACCATCCTCTCCTAAAGTTATCTCTGGATTGCAGCCTATCCTCTGTACACATTGATTAATTATTCCTGAACTGATAATTGATGTGTGCTTTAAAGTGTTACTGCGTAACCATTTTGCAACACGTATAAAAAGGTTATCTAGTCACTTTGTATTACAATTTACACATTTAAAGTTTTAGTATGCTAAAAATAAGATTATACTTCTTTATAACCTCTTCAGTTGAACCAAAATAATTAGCACGCAGTTCCAAGGAAAAAGGCATAATATTAAGAGCTACTTAATGCTAGTACTAAATACCATTTCATAAAATATGCATTGTCCATAAAAAGTCACGGTTAAATTCAGAAATGCTCTGTTACAATTTGAGCTCTCTCCCAACACACTATTCATGCTTAGAGCAAAAGACAGAGGCAGATTCAGACTTTGAGCAACCAAATGTATTCCAAGCCTATAACAAAATATGAATTAAAAAGGTTAGCATGCCATAGGATAGAAAATAACCTTTTAACAAGATAATTTCCAGTGAAGATTGAGAGTTTCCCACCACATTTTTGTTAACCTCAATAGACTTCATACTGTCATTCCATATTGATTACTTGGCATTCACACACAAGAACATCAGATATAGGAGCAGAAGTTGGCCATACAACCCCTCAAGTCTGCTCCGCCATTCAATAAGATTATGCCTGAACTTCTATATTAACTCCAACTTCCTGCCCTATCCCCACACCCGTTGATTCCCTTAGTGCCCAAAAGTCTATCAGTCTATCTCTTGAATGCACTGTTTGACTGAACATCAACAGCCGTCTGGGTTAGAAAATTCCAAAGATTCACATCTCTCTCAGTGAAAAAATTTCTCCTCACCTCAGTCCTAAATGCCTGACCCCATGTCTTGAGATTATGACTCCTAGTTCTAAACTCTCCAGCCAGGGGTAACAGCCTCTGATTATCAACCCTCTCAAGCCCTCTAAGGATTTTATACTTTTCAGTGAGATCACCTCTCATTCTTCTAAACTCTCGAGAATATAGGCCCCTTCGACAAAAGCATAACTTCCTCACTTCTGAATTCTAAGCCCTGGGAGTTAAAGGCTAACATTCCAGTAACCCTTTTGGTTACTTTTTGTACATGTGCACTAGCTTTAATTAACTTGTGTACATGAACACCAAAATCCATTTGCTCCTCCACAGCTTCTAGTCTCTTGCCATTAAGAAAATATTATAATTTGTCTTGGATCTAAGATAGATAATCTCAAATATCCCCATATTGAACTCCATTTGCCACAGCTTTTCTCACTTCACCTCTGTCCCTTTGACGCTGTCTGATTCCATCTATACATCTTACTGTTCCTCCTAAGATAAGTGTCATTTGCAAACTTGAACATGCAACTCTCTATTCATTCATTCAAGCCATTGATATATATGGTGAAAAGCTGAGGCCACTTGTCACATCCTGCTATTAAATAGAATAAATATATCTGACTTCAAGCAGGCTTAGATTTGATATCATACCCAGAAGTAAAAGACTGTTCCCACCTACATTCTATGTTCTATACGGCTTTTAGATAGGTATATGGATAAAGGAGAATGATGGGGTATAGATTAAATTGTCCTTGACAGAGGACAAAGGATCGGCACAACATCGTGGGCCGAAGGGCCTGTTCTGTGCTGTATTTTCTATGTTCTATGTTCTACATTGCAGAGTCTTTTTGTTGGCTATTAAAACATTTCAGTTGGAAATAGCTCGAGCTGTCCCTGCACCCAAAACTCCTAATCCTTCATCATTAAGCAGATATTCCAATTTGTTTCTCTCGAATCCAAAGTGGAAGTGGTAACCTCACACTTCTACAGTAAAGAAATTTTTACATGTTAGGTCTCAGCCGTGGCTCGATGGTAGCAGTCTCACCTCTGAATCGTGAGGCTGAGGGTTCAAACCCCAATCCAGACACTTGAACACTGAATCCAGGTTGACAGCCCAGTGCAGTACTAAGGGTGTGCTGCACTGTCACAGGTGCCATCTTTGGATGGGACATTAAACTGAGGTCCCATATGCCCTCTCAGGTCAATGGAGAAAAATCCCATGACATTTTTTGCGAAAAGTTCTCAGTGTCCTAGCCAACATTTATCCTTCAACCAACATCACTAAAGCAGATTATCTGCTCATTATTTCATTGTTGTTTGTGGGACCTGACTGTGTGCAAATTGGCTGCTGCATTGCCTACATTGCAGCAGTGACTGAACAGTACCTCAAGACAAGGCTGCTGGAATTCCTCCTCCATTATGATGCCCATGGGGAAAGTCATCCCATGTCTGGTCGATGTAGGTGTGGGTTTAGGTCGGGGGATGTCAGGAGCCCAAAAATATCTTTCTGGGAAGAGTTAAAAGTACTATGATAATTCGAAGCGCAAGTGACAGTGATGAAAAATGTGAAGTTTCTCAGAAGCCTATTATCATGAAATGAGTTTGGTGCATTCTTCATCTCGCCAACTCCTCACTTTCACATGTTTGAGCTGTTAGACCAGTTTTTGGGGATGTAATTTCACACAGAGTGCATGACCTCGGGAACCTCCAAGTGCTCGAACTGTGCAGCTATATGCAAATGAGCCCTGAGACTTTGATGGGCATCGGCTTACACTGTTAAAAAGATCAAGGAAACTTGCATTTTAAAACAATATGCAGCATAAATATAAAAAGAATGAAAGACTTGTATTTTTTTTTTTTTACAGACCCTTTTACAACCTCAGGACATCATAAAGTGCTTTACACCCAATGAAATACTTTCGAAGAGTAGTCAGTGTGATTATCAACAGATAATTAGCTTTTTAGTGATGGCGATGGAGGGAAAATATCGGCCAGGACACTAGGGAGAACTCCCCTGCTCTTCTTTGAAATAACTCAGTGGGATCTTCTCCATCCACTTGAGAGGGTAGGTGGGATCTTGATTCAACATCCCATCTGAAAGACGGCATCTCCAACAGTGCAGCACTCCCTCAGTACTGCACTGGAGTGTCAGCCTAGATTTTGTGCTGAAGTCTCTGGAGTGGAATTTGAATACACAACCTTCTAATTCAGAGGCGAGAATATTACCGACTGAGCCACAGCAGATACCTGTACCCAAATGCAAGTTTCTTCTATCTTTTTAGGACACTAATAGACAAGTGTATGAAGAAATTCAGGGGTACTGCAATGGTTCATCTGCTTTGTTTGGGTTGAGCTGGTTGAGGATGCTCCAGAGAGCTCAGTTATACAAACTGTTCCAGTTTAAACAAGAGCTTCAGCCAAATCTCTGTTCAAGGCAAAATAAGTTTTCAAGTTGGAATTAAAAAGTTGAAACATTGTGCATTTCCAGGGGGCGTTTGACGAGGATTCCTGCAACTTTTTCCATTCCATAAATCCGTATGGTAACAGACAAAATAGAATTATCTTCAGCACCTGGAATCTGGATCATAGGTAGGTGGAGATATCCAAACATCTCTGCTGTTTCAGCCATTTTTTTATCGTAATTTGAGAAACTAAAATGACAAAACTCACCAGCCTATCCTCAGTAAGTTTCCTGCCTGAAAGTGGCAGGAAGTGGACACTGGCCAGTTGGTGGGAGCGTAAATTCAGGTCGCAGGAGCCTGCGCCGCGGAATGAAGGAACAGTCCTGGGCTCTCGATCAAGGCACAATAAAAAGACTTACTTTTTTATGCCTCCTCTTGTCCCAGCTCCACTCCTTGCCGGGTTGGCCTGGCTGAAAAGCCACAACAGTTATCGTGCCCAGGCCTCTGGTTAAAATAGCAAGTTGATCCTGATGACATCATCAGAGCTCGATCTGCATATTTAAAGAAGGACCCTGCTGCTTTCTGGCAGGCGTCCCTCTCGCCTGCTCAGAATAGGAGGTTAAAGTCATAGCTTGTGGAATTTGCAGGGGTCGTCGGTAGGCGAGTTTCGGAGCTGACTTTAACTGCCTGTTAAAATTACCCCTAAAGTTTCCAGACTTGATTTGATTTCAGAAAGTACAATTTGATTGCAGCTGCCGCATGATCATTACAATCAGTTAACACTACAATTGGATTCTACTTTATTCTGAGCCCTGCGTCTTACTATACATGTTGGTTGGACAGGAAATTATGCCGATGCACCTATCAATTTTCCTTCTTACTTTTCTCAACCTAGCAATATCCTGTCAATGTTTGGAAATTAACCCCCTGTTCAGCATAAGCTTTAGTAGCCCTCAAGGCTAATATATGACTTTGTAACCTTTATGGTTGACTTATTAATCCTTTTTACGAACTGTGACGTTCCACTTGTATAAGTGTGTACAAAGCATGGAAGATTGGGGACCTTGCATTTTATTTTAACATCCCTAGTTCAACATTTTCTCCACAGGATTGAGAAGAAACGGACCATAATTCCAGAAATAGTCAAATCTGTCATAAAGCAGGAAACTGATGACAGTAAGGCTGGAGATTTCTACAGCCTCTTGTTTACTCTGGACAATCTGAAGCTGGTTCACATTGTCTGTCACAAGAAAATACAGCACAATCTTTCATGTGACTCATCCCAGATCTACACAAGAAAGAAACGCAAGATTCATAATTTGCACCCTTTATAGTTGCCTGACTGCTTTCTGAGACAGAGGCTTTTTGCTGTGCTGAAATCGGTACAATACTTAATCACTTGTCGCTGCATAATTGTCATTGTTTGTACCAAAGGAAAATCAGATTGGTCCACTCGGTAGTTGCTCTGTGTTTGTACTGTGAACTCAAAATCAGGCCAAATGCTGCACGACCAGTATGTGTAAAATAAAATGTTAGACTTTGATTTCTAGACACGATCATACATGATGTCTTCTAAATACTTTTATTGTTTAGTGTTCAGAATTGATCACAAAATAATGTGGAAATATAATTATAATACATTTTTTGATATTGGTAGTTGAAAATGAGTTGTATTCACAGGTACGTAGCGTAATGGTTATGTTACTGGACTAGTAACCCAAAAGTTTGGACGAATAAACCAGAGGATACAAGCTACAATGGCACTTTGAAAATTTGAACGTGACTATCAAATTGTCATTAAATCCCAACTAGTTCACTAATGTCCTTTTAAGGAAGGAAACCTGCTGTCCTTACCTGGTCTGGCCTGTGTGTGACTCCGGTCTCACACCAATGTGGTTGACTCTTAATTGTTCTCTAGTGGTCTTGGGGTGGGCAATAAGTACCAGCCTTGTCAGCAACACCCAAGTCCCAACAATGAATTTATAAAACATATTGTCCAGAATTACGAATGCACTCAGTCGTGTTGGGGTGCGGTATCCATGACTACTTCACCCAAATGGCCAGCTGGCCTGTGAGCCTAGAGGGTGAGCCAACTTGTTCATTCACAGAGACACTTTTCCCAATGTCTACGCATGTGACTTTTTGGTAAAGTACCCTGTACATTGCCTGAAGGATGCCTTTTAAGATTCTCACTGGGGGAGTTAGGGGGAATGGAAATTCCCTGTAAACTTCCTGAAATGTGCAATCAAAAAGAAGTTCAGCTTCACAGTGGTCACTCGATGGGGAGCCAGTAAGTGAACTGAATGCTGGGATGGGGCTAAAAAGCAAAGTTAATCAAGCCACAAAAGCTTGTGCAGATGTACACAATATATTGCTTACTATTGTTAGAAAGCCATTAGGAGACGGTCAAACCCAGGCAATTAGTAACAGTTAAAGACACCACACCTCCTCACATTTGTATGGGACCCCTTGGAAAAATAAAAGTTGAATTGGTATGGTATGTTGTAAAACAGAAATGCAGTTTATTGTGCTCAGGATATTCAGGCTTCACCAATGCAAAGACATCCGAGAAGCCTCCATGTTAATTAGAAGTGAATGACAGAAAAAGGCATGGACCTTTCTGATATATCACCGAGATTAGCCAATTGAACATAAGAAGCTTCTTATAAGACAGGGAGCTTTTTCAACTTTCCAACCAGTCATTAGTAGAAGTCTGTAGTAGAAGCATAGTCAATGGTAATAGAAGCAGAATCTTTCTATGCTTGGCAGACAGAAGGAGACAATCTTTATCTTCTATATTGAAAGCAGAAAATGCTGGAAACACATAGCACGTCTGGCAGCATCTGTGGAGAGAGAAACAGGTTTAAAGTTTCAGGTTAATGACCTTTCATCAGAACTGGGAAAAGTTAGAAATGTAATAGATTTTAAGTAGGTCAAATGGGGGAGGGGGAAATGGAACATAAGGAAGGTCTGTGACGGGACAGAAAACAGGAGATATTAAATGCCAAAAGCGTTGGTGGAGCAGAGCCAAATGGAGTAGTAATGGAACCAGTAAAGGAACAAAAGATGTGTCCGGAGGAGGTGTGAATGGCAGAACAGCTGCCATCCAAAAACAAAAACAAGATGAAGACCAAAACGTACAAAGAAAAGGAAACAAAATGGGGGCAAAGATTTCAATCTTGAGTCCAGAAGGCTGTGAAGTGCCTAATTGACAGACGAGTTGCTGTTCCTCAAGCTTGTGTTGAGCTTCATTAGAACTCAGCTGAGGACACAAGAAATAGGAGCAGAAGTTGACCATATGGCCCATCGAGCCTGCTCCGCCATTCAATATGATCATGGCTGATTTTGGGCTTCAATTCCACTTTCCTGCCCGCTCCCCATATCCCTTCATTCCCTGCGAGACCAAAAGTCTATCAATCCCAGCCTTAAATGTATTCAGTGATGGAGCATCCACAACCCTCTGGGGTAGAGAATTCCAAAGATTCACAACTCTTTGAGTGAAGAGATTTCTCCGCTTCGCCGTCCTGAATAATTGACCCCTTGTCCTGAGACTGTGTCCCCATGTTCTAGATTCCCTGACCAGTGGGAACAATCTCTCAGCCTCTACCCTATCAAGCCCTTTCAGAATCTTCTATGTCTCAATTAGATCACCTCTCATTCTTCTAAGCGCCAGAGAATATAGGCCCAATTTACTCAGCCACTCATCACAGGACAACCCCTTCATCCCAGGGACCAATTTAGTAAATCTTCATTGCACGGCCTCCGATGCAACTATATCTTTTCTTAAATATGGAGACCAAAACGGCACACAGTATTCCAGGTGCGGTCTCACCAAAGCCCTGTACTATTTTAGGAAGACTCCTTTATTCCTGCACTCCAATCCCCTTGCAATAAAGACCAAATTGCCATTTGCCTTCCGAATAGCCTGCTGCACCTGCATGTTTATGCGTTCCTTGTACGAGTACCCCCAAGTCTTCCTAAACATCAACACTTACCAGTTTCACACTTTTAAAAAAAGATTCTGCTTTTCTATTTTTACGACCAAAATGAACAACTTCACACTTCCCTACATTATACTCCATTTGACATCTTGTTGCCCACTCACTTAACCTGTCTATATCTGTTTGCAGCCTCTCTACGTCCTCTCCGCAGTTGACCTTTCCACCAAGCTTTGTATTATCAGCAAACTTAGATGCATTACTCTCTATCTCTTCATCCAAGTCATTAATATAGATTGTAAATAGCTGAGGCCCAAGCACTGATCCTTGCAGCACCCCACCATTCATTGCCTGCCAACTTGAAAATGCCCCATTTATGCCCACTCTCTGCTTCCTGTCTGTTAACTAATCCTCTATCCACGCTAATATATTACCCCCAACACCATGAGCCCTTATCTTGCCAATTAATCTTTTATGTGGCACCTTATCGAATGCCTTTTGAAAATCCAGGTATACTACATCTACTGGTTCCCCTTTATCTACCCTACTAGTTATATCCCAAAAAGCTCTAATAAATTTATCAAACAGGATCTCCCTTTAGTAAAACATGCTGACTTGTTCTAATCATACTATGCTTTTCCAAGTGCAATGTTAAGACTTCTTTAATAATAGTTTCCAGCATCTTCCCAATGACTGATGTTAAGCTAACTGGCCTGTAGTTCCCTGTTTCCACTCTACCTTTTTTTTTGTTCAGTCATGGGATGTGGGCGTTGCTGGCTAGGCCAGCATTTATTGCCCATCCCTAATTGCCCTCGAGAAGGTGGTGGTGAGCTGCCTTCTTGAACCGCTGCAGTCCATATGGGGTAGGTACACCCACAGTGCTGTTAGGAAGGGAGTTTCAGGATTTTGACCCAGTGACAGTGAAGGAACGGCGATATAGTTCCAAGTCAGGATGGTGTATGACTTGGAGGGGAACTTGCAGGTGGTGGTATTCCCATGCATTTGCTGCCCTTGTCCTAGTTGGTAGAGGTTGCGGGTTTGGAGGTGCTATCTAAGGAGCCTTGGTGCGTTGCTGCAGTGCATCTTGTAGATGGTATGCGCTGCTAACATTGTGCGTCGGTGGTGGAGGGAGTGAATGTTTGTAGATGGGGTGCCAATCAAGCGGGTTGCTTTGTCCTGGATGGTGTTGAGCTTCTTGAGTGTTGTTGGAGCTGCACCCATCCAGGCAAGTGGAGAGTATTCCATCACACCCCTGACTTGTGCCTTGTAGATGGTGGACAGACTTTGGGGAGTCAGGAGTTGAGTTACTCGCCGTAAGATTCCTAGCCTCTGACCTGCTCTTGTAGCCACGGTATTTATATGGCGACTCCAGTTCAGTTTCTGGTCAATGGTAGCCCCTAGGATGTTGATAGGAGGATTCAGCGATGGTAATGCCATTGAATGCTAAGGGGAGATGGTTAGATTCTGTCTTGTTGGAGATGGTCATTGCCTGGCACTTGTCTGGTGCGAATGTTACTTGTCACTTATCAGCCCAAGCCTGGATATTGTCCAGGTCTTGATGCATTTCTACACGGACTGCTTCAGTATCTGAGGAGTAGCGAATGGTGCTGAACATTGTGCAATCATCAGCGAACGTCCCGACTTCTGACCTAATGATTGAAGGAAGGTCATTGATGAAGGAGCTGAAGATGGTTGGGCCTAGGATACTACCCTGAGGAACTCCTGCAGTGATGTCCTGGAGCTCAGATGATTGACCTCCAACAACCATCTTCCTTTGCTTTAGGTATGACTCCAACTTGCGGAGAGTTTTTCCCCTGATTCCCATTGACATCAGTTTTGCTCGGGCTTCTTGATGCCATACACTCTGTGAAATGCCGCCTTGATGTCGAGGGCAGTCACTCTCACCTCACCTCTGGAGTTCAGCTCTTTTATCCACGTTTGAACCAAGGCTGTAATGAGGTCAGGAGCTGGGTGGAACCCAAACTGAGCATCACTGAGCAGTGATTGCTAAGCAAGTGCTGCTTGATGGCACTGTTATGACACCTTCCATCACTTTACTGATGATTGAGAGTAGACTGATGGGGCTGTAATTGGCCGGATTGGACTTGTCCTGCTTTTTGTGTACAGGACATACCTGGGCAATTTTCCACATTGCCGGGTAGATGCCAGTGTTGTAGCTGTACTAGAAGAGCTTGGCTAGGGGCGCGGCAAGTTCTGGAGCACAGGTCTTCAGTACTATTGCCAGAATATTGTCAGGGCCCATAGCCTTTGCAGTATCCAGTGCCTTCAGTCGTTTCTTGATATCACGCGGAGTGAATCGAATTGGCTGAAGTCTGGCAGCTGTGACTTTCTTGAAAAACGGTATAACATTTGGCAACTTCCAATCTGACGGGACCATTCCTGAATCTAAGGAATTCTGGAAAATTATAGCCAGCGCATCCACTACCTCTGCAGCTATCTCTTTTAGAAACCTAGAATGTAGGCCATCTGGTCCAGGGACTTGTCAGATTTTAGTCCCTCAAGTTTCTCCAATACTTTTTCCTCGACTGATATCAATATCCTTAATTTCCTCACTTTTTAGCCCCTAGGTTACTGCCTATTTCTGGTACGGAACTTCTAACTTCTACTATGAAGACAGACGCAAAATGCCTCTGCCATTTCCTCATTCCCCATGATGATTTCTCCTGTCTCAGCCTCTAAGGGACAAACATCTACTTTAGCTACTCTCTCCCTTTTTATGTACTTATAAAAGCTCTTATAATCTGTTTTTATATTGCTGGCTAGTTTACTCTCATTCTATTTTTTCCCTTTTTATCAACTTTTTGGTGACCCTTTTGCTGGTTTCTAAAACACTTCCAATCTTCAGACTTGCTACTATTTTTTGCAACATTGTAAGCCTTTTCTTTTAGTCTTATACTCTCCTTAACTTCCTCAGTGAGCCAAGGATGCATTTTTCTGGACGAATTTTTGTTTTTGAATGGAATGTACTTTTGTTGAACCCTTTGAATTGTTTCTTTAAATGTTTCCCACTGTTAATTTACGGCCATACCTTCCAGTCGATTTACCCAATTAACCTTAGCCAGTTCTCCCTTCATACCTTCGTAATTGGCTTTGTTTAAGTTTAAGGTTCTTGTTTGTGATTGAAATGTGTCACTTTCGAACTTAACATGAAATTCAATGTATTGTGATCACTATTTCACAGTGGATCTTTTACTATGACATTGCTTATTAACAATACGAGATTTAAGACAGCTTTATCCCTAGTTGGTTCTGCAACATCTTGCTCCAAGAAACTGTCACAAAAGCATTCTACAAATTCATCTTCTGGACCACTGTTGCAAATTTGATTGTCCCAGTCTATATACAGACTAAATTCCTCCACAATTAATACATTACCTTTTTTACATGCTGCAATAATTTCCCGTTTAATGTTCTGTTCAATAATATAACTACTGTTAGGGGGCCTGTAACCTGTTCCCACCAGTGTTTTCTGACTCCTGCTATTTCTGATTTCCACCCAAACTGATTCTACATCATGATCTTCTGAGGCCAGATCCCTTCTTATTAATGTCGTTATGTCATCCTTTACTATCAGGGATACTCCTCCTCCTTTGCCATTCTGTCTGTCTAAGGAGTGTGGCTGCCTCCTGGAACAAAGTGTCCAGGTAACTGCCCCCACCTCCCCACCACCCCCATCCCGATGCTCCGCAATGTCTCCAACTCAGTCTCCAGCTCAGCAATTCTCAGCTGAAGTTGTGCAAGCTGCAGCCATTTACTGCAGACATGGTTGTCCGGGATTGCAGTGCATTCCACAGATTCCCACATGTTGCAGTTGCAGCACACCACCAGACCTGCCATCTCTGTACAATATTTTTTGAGTCAATTAGTTAATAATTCAAGCTGGATTAATGGAAAGTTGCACTCACCTAGCTTGGAGTCAGAGGAAGAAGACTCACCAACTGCTGGAGGCTGAAAAAGATAAGTAAAAGAGTCCCTCCCTCCCCCTCTGAACCAAATTGCCATGTGCACCAAATTTCCAAATTCACTCTGGCTGATGTCTCACGAAGGCGACTGTCTCTTCACGGCGTCCCCTCACTGCGTTCGGCTAAGAAACTGGTTTGCTTTATACAGAGAAGTCAGCATGAGAACAAGGTGGAGAATTAAAATGGAAGGCCACCAGAAGCTCGGGGGTCAAGCTTGCAAGACTGAGTGGAGGTGTTCCACAAAGTGGTCACCCCAATGTAGAGCAAACAGCGTTGCTAGCAGCGAATACAGTAGACTAAATTGAAAGGTACACGCAAATCATTGTCTCATCTGGAAGTAGTGTTTGGGGCTCCCGAGAGGAGGTAAAGGAGCAGGTGTTGCATCTCTTGCGCTTGCATGGAAAGGTGCAGTGGGAATGGGAAGGGGTGTTGGGTGTGCTCGAGGAGTGGACAAGGGTGTCACGGAGGGAACGGTCCCTTTGGAATGCTGAAAGGGGAGGGAGGTGAAAATCCATTTGGTGGTAGGATCATTTTATCTTCTTCTGCAGTTAATCTTTACCTAGCAGATGTAGAGTTTTGTACAAGGTATTTCAATACACTGAGGAAGAAGTTAGATTGTACCACTATACCGGACAGTTACAGAGTCAAGTGTGTCACCTAACTGTGTCACCAAAATGCACAGGTGTCTGTGACTGAGGCTAGCTCAGATCCCATCATTTGTGCTTTTATAAAATTCTTTCGTGGGATGTGGGCGTCGCTGGCAAAGCCAGCATTTGTTGCCCATCCCTAATTGCCCTTGAACTGAGTGGCTTGCTAGGCCATTTCTGAGGACAGTTAAGAGTCAACCACATTGCTGCTGGTCCAGAGTCACATGTAGGCCAGACCAGGTAAGGACGGCAGATTTCCTTCCCTAAAGGACATTAGTGAACCAGATGGATTTTTATGACCCAGTGATAGTTTTGTGGCACCGTTGCTGAGACTAGTTTTCAATTCCAGGTTTTTTATTAATTAATTGAATTTAAAATTCTACCAGCTGCAGTGGTGGGATTTGAACCCACATCCTCAGGGCATTAGCCTGGGCCTCTGGATTACTAGTCCGGTGACATTACCACTACGCCACCATCTCCCCAAAGGTGGGTTTAGTTGGAAACAAGAATCCAAGTGGAACAGATAACCAGCCACCAAAGGGGCTCATTGATTCGACATTCCAGAGACTAATGCCTGCATTCCAGTGAAAGAAGAGGATCGACTCAGCAACGTTCCTCGTGAAGACATGGTTGTTAAATGTCTGGAATCACACATACATTAAGCTAGCCAGTAAACTGGTTCTCCAAAGCTGTTAATGTGTCAGTTATCTATGGACTTATTCTTTGAGTAATGTCACGAGCTTGCAACAGTCTCAGATACTGAACTATAATCAATGATTCCTTTAGTGCTGATTTATTGTGACACCACTGACATGCCTTTACAACCTCTGTTCCTCGTTTTGTCAAGTAACTCAATCTATTAATGGTTTGCTATTCAAATTGCTGGGGAATCCTAAACACATCTGCTCATACCTGTTCATTACTTGTAATCTCATTGTAACTTTACGTTGTGAGTCAGTAAATAATTGTTAGACTGTTGTCTGACTTTTTGATTTGTCAAAAAAGGATATTGGCAATTTATCAACCTCACTAGCTTGTGGATATCCTAATCAAACTCAAATTTGATCTGACAGTTTGGTGAGCTGACTTGGGTATCATTCATACTTGGACCTAAAACCACGTGGTAAAATGAGGGGCTTTAAGGATTCATCTGGTTGCTCTGACATTAACTTGCTGGGATTCCTAAAACTCGGTGTTCTTACAGAACGTCCAGCAGGAATCACTGGATCGTGATCAGGAGCAGGGACCATAATTGTTTGATCCTTTCCAAACGTTGTCATGTTGAAGCCAGTTATCACTGTCCTGGTGCTGTTTGACTGAGATCAACTCATTCAGTATAGAAGATTGAACTGAGAAAAGTCTGTATGACTCTACTGTAGTACGCAGTGCATTTACTGAGCCATAGCAATCCTATAATAATGTTTTGTGTGTTATGTTATCTGTACATGTACAAATATTTGTAATTCTGTTAAGAAAGTGCTACTTTTAATGTGGAAAATAATGTTGCAAACTTATCCAAATCACCAGTTGTTTGGAGAGTTGTTTTTGAAATTGTTTGTGTTCTCGGTGTTTCTGGTTTTCTCATCAAGATACATAATCTCATATTTGACTGTAAAACCCGATGTCTGATGTGTATCATGATTGATTATGAATAACATCCTAGGTTTAAAGCTGTATCCTTTGAATCATGTAACATCTAACGTAGTCCTCCAACTACCTCTACATTATTAAAGAAAGGTTCACACATCATTCTCAACAAGCACTGAGGTTCTGCAATTTTATAACAGGTATGGAAGCCTTGGAACTATGAAAGGCAATTCACCAAATTGTGAAAAAATTGAATCTGTAAACCAATCAGTTGCTTTTATTTACATTTTTGCTACAGAATTTATCTGCCTAAATTGTTAGATTGCTGCTGTCGTACTGAAAATATTGGATTGGAATAAATGAGTGTTTTTAAAGCCTGTGTTTTTGTAGTTCATTTAATTAGCATATTTAATCCATCTTCTTCTTCTTTGGCTTCCTTATCTCAGGAGACAATGGGTAAGCGCCTGGAGGTGGTCAGTGGTTTGTGAAGCAGCACCTGGAGTGGCTATAAAGGCCAATACTAGAGTGACAGACTCTTCCACAGGTGCTGAAGAAAAAATTGGTTGTCAGGGCTGTTACACAGTTGGCTCTCTCCTTGCACTTCTGTCTTTTTTCCTGCCAACTGCTAAGTCTCTTCGACTCGCCACACTTTAGCCCCGCCTTTATAGCTGCCCGCCAGCTCTGGCGATCGCTGGCAACTGACTCCCACGACTTGTGATCAATGTTACAGGACCTCATGTTGTGTTTGCAGACATCTTTAAAGCAGAGACATGGACGGCTGGTAGGTCTAATACCAGTGGCGAGCTCGCTGTACAATGTGTCCTTGGGGATCCTGCCATCTTCCATGCGGCTCACATGGCCAAGCCATACCACAATAATATATGGCTGCATATAATCATACCACAAATCCTGGCCAGAATGGAGATGATTAATGGGGGAACTACCCAACCACACTGCTGTAAATAACTGGGATTGAATTTATGCACATGATTTGTACTATGTAGCTATCCTCCACATAGTGCATTTTGTTTGCAAAATAATCATGCTGTACTAAAGAGATTCTGCTGTAGCTTTGGTCATGAGTTCAGAGACTAAATTAAAACCACAAATCCTGTCCCATCTCCCACTCTTTGGTTGATTAAGAGGTATTAATATTGTTACGACCAACCGCTCAAGACAAAGGCCCCAATCAAAATATATGATTCTGATTGGAGTGGGAGAAATGCACTGTAAATTCAGTCCTGTCCTTCCACAGATCGCCTAACATATCACTTTAAACTTTCCAAATTAAAGAAAACCACAGCCGAATTGAACCATCTATTAACCTCCAAATGAGGCGAACCAAACCAGGTATCTTTAGATCAACAAACTATTTATTTATTAGAGAATACTGAATTCTTAAACACTACTAAGATATAAACCAAATTTAAAGAAAAACAAAGTCTTTTCAGATTTACGCTCCTGCCAAAGTGGAATCTTCCAATGTGGAACTGTCCAACGTTGCTTGAAGCCTCACAGCTGTCTGATAGCAAAAAAAAGGTTCTTCAACAGTAGGACCGTCAGTAGCCTGATTCAGCAGATGAAGTGATGTTCTTCTTTTCCAGCGGTGAATTCAGCAATTTCAGTTCAGTAAAGTACTTGGTTATTTTCTTTTAAGAAATTAATTTGGCTTGACTTTTCAGAATTCTGAGAGTATAATAATTAGGGTTTAAACAGACCGAGGGAGAGCTCTCTTATTTCCTTCAGTATATGCTGGCAGACAGTCTGTGTGTCTGTATCTGTTAAAAGCCAGTTTTTCAGCTAGTTTCAAAAATTAATCGCAACATTGTATATTGTGTTCTCGGTCTCTGAATGGCTGTTGCTGGGTAACCAAAATGCACTTTGGCTCACAGTCCCTGGAACCTGTTGCCTTAAAGCAGTACTGATCCTTTGCTGACTTAAAGGCACACCACATACATCCCGCGGGAAAAAATACCAGGATCGTCATACCTCCGCCCCGGCAGAATGAAACTCCATTCCTGAAATGCGTTTCATTACAATGTAAAAAAAAATAAAAGAAAGCTAACTTTTTTTTCCTGCATTCACAGTCATATTCTTTTTCAAAAAGTTTTAGGACTACCGCAACAAGTTCCGCCGGAACATTTTCAGTTTTAAATTTGCAAAACGTTTGTCCCAATTAACCCATTTCATATTTCCAAGCATGGTCCTCCAGTTGTTTCGTGTTTTCCTTCCAAGTGTCCCTATTGTCCATCACCTCAGCCAGGTGAGCTGCACAGCTAGGAGCACTGACCACTACTGGGTTTACTATGAGAAGTTTCTCGAGTACCCCTTAAACAATGCGGCATCACTTGACACTGGAAAACCCTATCCAGTATAACAGAAGCCGAGCTTTTCTTACCCTGGGGTGTCAAAGGAATTTGATAGTATCCCTCCAACACGTCTGTCTTTTTAAAACACATGGTGTTGCCCACTCTGTCCATACAGACCTTTAAATAAGAATTTGGGTAGGAGTCTGCCTTCTTTACCACAGTTACTTTTCTAGAGTCTATGCAAGTTTGGGCCGACCCAGCAGGTTTAGGTATGAAGACCACCTACAAATTCCAGCTGTCTTGACTAGGTTCAACTAAGCTGCCCTTCAACATGCATTGTACCTTTGCTTCCACTTGGGCCTGACTCTCTGGACCCAAGCGGCAAGGATGTTGTTTTAAAGGAATGGTCCCATCATGTGTGGCTAAGGTTGTACCCCCCAGCTTATCCCTACAAATGTTTTGAAATGTTGTGAAAAGCCTGGTTAAGTCTTCACGCTGTTTTGCCTCTAAGTGTAAAAGCATATTTTTAATTTTCCTAGCCATTCTGTATTTTCTAATCGGATAGTTGGAGGTGCAATCTGAGAATTTCCTCGGCTTGCTTCTGCCTCATCCTCACCATCCTTTTCTTTCTCAACAGTCCCGATTACTTGACATACCTGTAATGGCTTATCCTCCTCCCTGCGGTAATATTGTTTGAGCATATCAATGTGACACAACTAGTTCTTCTCTGGCGAGCAGGGGTGTCAATCAAGTAATCGACCTTACCCACTCTTTTGATCACTCTTTATGGGCCACTGGATCATGCTTTTAATGGTTCACCCTGTAATGGTAACAATACAATACTTCAGCCCCTGGTTTAATGGTAGGTTGTGGTTTTCCCACCATTTGACAGATATGGCATGTCCTGCAAAATTGTCTCACATCCTTTGTAAGACCTGGAAAGTAATAATGTTGGCTTATGTGTGATTTGGTCTTTCGAATTCCCCTATGTTCTGCAAAAGGAATGTCATGTGCTAACCTTAATAATCCTTGTCGATATTTAGGTGGTACCACTATCTGTTCAACAACTATTCAGTTTTCAGTGGCAGGTCTATGAGGTGGTCTCCATTTCCTCCTCGAAACCCCATTTGCCATATAATAGCCTTCCAGAACTCCTTTTGCCTCAGCTTCTGACAGAGCTGTCTGTGCTATTCGGTATATCTCTGGATCAGCTTACTGTGCTGCAATGATAGACAATCTGTTAAACATCTCATTTGGATTATTTAAATCCCCAAATAAGGTTTCAGATACTTGGCTATCGATTTGTGATGTTCCTTTTACCTCCCACAATGGATCTTGTTTAGCCATTGCTCAGGTGACTACACACGCAGGAAATACTTGTTCCTGTAATTGCTCTGTTTCCTTAATTTCACTTGGTTCCACTGTAATTATAGGAGAAACTGATACTTTTGATTCAGCCAAATCATTTCCTAGGAGTAGATCAATTCCCTTTACTGGCAAACTGTAGACAACTCCTACAGTTACTATCCCAGATAGTAAGTCACTCTCTAGGCATACTTTATACAAAGATACGGGTACATACTCCCCACCAATTCCAGTAACTAAAACTTTAGTGTTCAAGGCACTCTCTGGTGGAAATGTTACATCTTTCCCCAGCAAGAATGTTTGGGTTGCTCCTGTGTCCCTGAGTATAATGATAGGTTTTCCTGCCTCACTTACAGGATATGGAGTTACTCTCCCCTTTGACAGAAAGTCATTATAACTCTGAGGTATTTTATTCTTAACCTCTACACTCCTTTCAGTTTTAGTATCTGGTTTCACAGCTGTCATTAAAGCTATAGCCTGGTCTGCTATAATGTCAGTCAGAGTCTTTTCCTCTGCACTATCTTTGCGTACCCCAACAAGTCCTATCTGTTTACCTTGCAATTTCCAGCATTCTGAACGAAGATGACCCGTTTTGTTGCAATGATAACACTTTGGCTTGCGAACCTCACTTCTACCCTCAGCACCTTCCTTTCTGACCTGAGGAAGTGATCCTGGGGCATTCCCAGCTGTTCCTTCCTGTCCTCGGCTACTTGCCTTCCTTTCACTCTCCCACTTATTATCCTTCTTGGGTTTATGAGGGTGACAGACAAAATAGGTTGGTTATTCACAAGCTCAAAATCATCAGCAATTTCTGCTGCTTGCCTAGCTTTCAAAACTTTCAGGTTATCTATATGAGTTCTCACTACTGATGGAATTGAGTTTTTAAACTCTTCTAAGAGAATCAATTCTCAAAGGTTCTCATATGTGTTTTCTATCTTTAATGCCCATATCCGACGGTCAAAAGTAATTTGCTTCACCCTCTCAAATTCTAAATATGTCTGCCCAGTTTCATAAGTTCCTAAACCTCTGATGGTAAGCTTCACGGACTAACTCATACGCAGCGAGAATAGCCTTTTTTCCATAATCTTCAGAAGCCTCTTCAGGAAGCATGGCATAAGCTTCATGAGCTCTGCCTACCAACCTGCCCTGTATAAGCAATGTTCAGCTTTCTTTCAGCCATTTCATCTGTTTGGCTATTTTTTCAAAAGATATGAAAAATGCCTCTACGTCCCTTTCCTTGAACTTAGGAAGAGCCTGTATAAATTTAAACAACTTTTCGTATGGTCCTGATCTAAATTCAGATTCTTCCTGTCCCGAATTTTCCCTGGATTCAAGACTACCCTTTTGTCTTAGTTCCATCTCTTTTAACTTAAATTCCCTCTTTCACTTTCTCTCTGAAATGCTCTCTCTTTCTCCCTTTCCTCCAATTCAAGTTTTCTTAATGCTATTGCTTTTTCTTTTTCTATTTCAAGTTTTTTATTTTTAACTGAATCCTAGCCAATAGCACTGCATCGCTCTCAGACCTACTAGTTTCTTGTTCCTCGTATTGCCCTTCATCAGCATCATCATCATCTTCCTCCTCTACTAATTCCAGATGTTTGGCTATTATGTCAATTATCTCTGCTTTTTTGGCACCTAGTTTCAATTCCAACCCCAATTTCACTGCCAGTTCTTTTAATTTGTTCTTAGTTAAAGTTATCAAGTCACTCAGGGAAACATTCTGCTTTCCTAAAAACTCTGCTGCAACCACTAATGCCATTACAATGGTATAGATTGTACCTTATTATACAAGAGACCTGGTTCTTTTATTTTCTTTGTAATTGGCGTTAGATTTAGATCCCAACAATTGAGTTTCCAATTGACCCCAGTTTAAATATGTTATTCCAGAGACAAGTAGTTAATATGATTCCAAATGTGAGCCTTCCAGATTAGTCTGATTCTGATCCCAAACATGAGCCACATAATAAATATGATTCAACCGCGAGCGAAGCCCCAATTAATATGATACAACCAACCGCTCAAAACAAGGCCCGCAATCAAAATATATGATTCTGATTGCGGTGGGAGAAATGCACTGTCAATTCAGTCCCATCCTTCCACAGATCGCCTAACATATCATTTTAAACTTTCCAAATTACTTCACCTCTGGAATTCAGTTCTTTTGTCCATATTTGGACAAAGGCTGTAATGAGTCTGGAGACAAGTGTCCCTGGCAGAACCCAAACTGAGCTTTGGTTACCAGGTTGTTGGTAAGTAAGCACCACTTGATAGCACTGTTGACGACCCTTTCCTTTGCTGATGATTGAGAGTAGACAGATAGGATAGTAATTGGCTGGATTGGATTTGTCCTGCTTTTTGTGGACAGGACATAACTGGGTAATATTCGATTTTGTTGGGTAGTTGACTGTATTATAGCTAGTTTTGAAACACAAGTCTTCAGAACTACATCCAACATGTTGTCAGGGCCCACAGCCTTTGCGATATCCAGTGAGCTCAGCCATTTCATGATATCACATGGAGTGAATTGAATTGGCTGAAGATTAGCATCTGTGATGGTAAGAACCTCAATAGGAGTTCAAGATGGATCATCCACTTGGCACTTCTGCCTGAAGATAGTTGGGAACACTTCAACCTTGTCTATGCCCTTATGTGCTGGGCTGTCCTGTCATTGAGCTTGGGTATATTCATAGAGTCTTCTCCTCCAGTTAGTTGTTTAATTGTCCACGACCAATCCTGAAATGTGGCAGGATGCTTTGATGTGATCCATTGGTTGTGGGATTGCTTAGGCTCATCTATAGCATGCTGCTTCTGTTGTTTAGTGTGCAGGTAGTCCTGTATTGTAGCTTCACCTGGTTGGCACCTCATTTTCCAGACATGGCTGGTGCTGCTCCTGACATGCTGTCCTACACTCTTCATTGAACTAAGATAGGTCCCCTAGCTCGATGGTGAAGGTAGAGTGAGGGATATGCCAGGCCATGAGGTTACAGATTGTGGTAGAATACAATTCTGCTGCTGTTGCTATCCCACTGCACTTCATAGATGCCCAGTTTTGAGCTGTGGGATTTGTTCTGAATCTGTCTCGTTTAGCATGGTTCTGGTGCCACACAAGATGATGGATTGTGTCCTCAGTGTGAAAACAGGACTTTGTCTCTACAAAGTCAAATGCTTGAGCTTTATCTTTTGCACTCTTATGCTGGGCTTCAACATAATTGAGGATGGGATGTTCATGGAACCCCTTCCTCCCATTAATTGTTTAACTGTCTGTGGCCACTCCTACTCATGGACAGATGAATCTGTGACAGGTAGATTGATGAAAAAAAGATCAAATAGGTTTTTCATTCTTGTTGCTTCTCTCACCACTTGCCTCAAGCCCAGTCTGGCAGATCTATCCTTTGCGACTTGGCCAGCTCGGTCAATAGTGGTGCTACCAAGCTACCCTTGGCGATGGACATTGAAATCCCCCACCCAGAGTACATTCTGTGCCCTTGCTTCTTCCAAATGGTATTCAACATGGAGGAGTACTGATCATTAGCTGAGGGAGGCAAATAATCAGCAAGAGATATCCTTGCCCATGTTTGACTTGATGCCATGAGATTTTATGGGGTCTGAAGTCACTGGTGAGGGCTACCAGGGTCACTCAATGTGCCACCACCTCTCGTGTTTCTGTCCTGCTGGCAGGCCAGGTCATACCCAGGGATGGTGATGGAGTAATTTGGAACATTGGCTGATAGTCTAATTCACTGAATCATACCTATGTCCGCTTCCCCAGTTTTGGAACAAGTCTTCAGATGTTAGTGCAGAGGAATTTGCAGGGTTGACACTGTCATGTCCGAATCTGATGCTGAGCATTCCATTCGCTTTTATTCTTAGTACACTTTTTTGTAGTGGTTTGATGCAACTGAATCACATATAGGCCAGACTGGGTAGGGAAAGCAGGTTTCCTTCCCTAAAGGATATTAATGAACCAGATTTGTTTGTACAGTAATCCAATAGCTTCATGGTTACCATTACTGATACTAGCCATATTTATTTAATTAGCTCAAATTCAAATTCACAAACTGCACTGTTGGGATTTGAACTCAGGTTTCCAGATTATTAGTTTAGGCTTCTGAAGTAGTACAAGTAACATAACCAGCATGCCACTGCACCTCCACCAACTCCTTTGCCATGAGACTACCAATGTTTTAAGTTTCCAGGTTTTGTGTGGGAAAGCACCATTTGTGCTTTGCTATTACCTGGTTTTAATACATTAAGAATATTTAATGTGTTATTATCCCTGTGGAGACCACCGACACATGAAAAGAATTGACCCCAATTTAAGAAACCAAACCAAACGGACAAGAATAAAAGCAAAATACTGCAGATACCAGAAATCTGAAATAAAAACAGAAAGTGCTGGGAATGCTCAGCAGGTCTGGCAGCATCTGCAGAGAGAGAAACAGAGTCAACATTTCAGGTTGATGACCTTTCATCAGAACTCAAACTGGACAAGTTTTCACTTTTATAAATTTTACTTAAACACTCAAATCATACGACCATACGAATTAGGAGCAGGAGTAGGCCACTCGGCCCTTCAAGCCTGCTCCACCATTCAATAAATTCATGGCTGAACTGATTACTCCACATTTCCACCTACCCCCGATAACCTTCCACCCCCTTGCTTATCAAGAATCTATCTACCTCTGCCTTAAGAATATTCAAAGATTCTGCTTCCATCGTCTTTTGAGGAAGAGAATTCCAAAGACTCACGACCCTCTGAGAGAAAAATTTCTCCTCATCTTTGTCTGAAATGAGCGACCCCCTTATTTTTAAACAGTGAACCCTAGTTCTCGATTCTCCCACAAGGGGAAACATCCTTTCCATATCCATCCTGTCGAGACCCCTCAGGAGCATCCATGTTTCAATCAAGTCATCTCTTACTCTTTTAAATTCCAGCGGATACTAGCCTCGCCTGTCCAATCGTTCCTCGTAAGACAGCCCACCCATTCCAGGTATTAGTCTAGTAAACCTTCTCTGTACTGCCTCCAACACATTTACATCCTTCCTTAAATAAGGAGACCAGTACTGTACACAGTACTCCAGATGTGGTCTCACCAATGCCCTATATAGCTGAAGCATAACCTCCCTACTTTTGTATTCAATTCACCTCACAATAAATGACAACATTATATTAGCTTTCCTAATTATGTGCTGTACCTGCATACTAACCTCTTGCGACACCCAGATCCCTCTGCATCTCAGAGCTCTGCAATCTCTCACCATTTAGATAATATGCTTCTTTGTTATTCTTCCTGCCAAAGTGGACAATTTCCCACTTTCCCACATTATACTCCCTTATGTCCTCTTCACAAGTTACTTTCCTACCTATCTTTGTGTAATCAGCAAAGTTAGCAACCATACCTTCGGTCCCTTCATCTAAGTCATTTATATAAATTGTACAAAAGTTGAGGCCCCAGCACAGATTCCTGTGACAGTTCTGAAGAAGGGTCACTGACCCGAAATGTTAACTCTGCTTCTCTTTCCACAGATGCTGCCAGACCTGCTGAGTGGTTCCAGCATTTCTTGTTTTTATTCCTGTGACACACCTCTCATTACATCTTGCCAACCAGAAAATGACCCATTTATGCCTACTCTCTGTTTTCTGTTAGCTAGCTAATCTTCTATCCATCCCAACATGTTACACCCTAAACCACAAGCTTTTATTTTCTGCAATAACCTTTGGTGTGGCACCTTATCAAATGTCTTCTGGAAATCTAAGTACTATACATCCACCGGTTCCCCTTTATCCACAGCACATGTAACTCCCTCAAAGAACTCCAATAAATTGGTTAGACATGATTTCCCTTTCACAAAACCATGTTGACTCTACCTGATTACCTTGAATTTTTCTAAATGCCCTGCTAGAACATCTTTGATAATAGCTTCTAACATTTTCCCTAAAACAGATGTTATGCTAACTGGCCTGCCGTTACCTGCTTTCTGTTTCCCTCCCTTTTTGAATAAAGGAGTTATATTCGCGATTTTCCAAGGTAACGGAATCTTCCCTGAATCTAGGGAATTTTGGAAAATTAAAACTAACACATCAACTATCTCACTAGCCATTTCTTTTAACACCCAAGGATGAAGTCCATCAGGACCCGAGGACTTGTCAGCCCACAGCTCCAACAATTTGTTCAGTACCACTTCCCTGGTGATTGTAATATTCTTGAGTTCCTCCCTCCCTTCCATTTCCTGAGTTACAGCTGATACTGGGATGTTACTCGTATCCTTAATGGGGAAGACTGATGCAAAATATCTGTTCAGTTCATTTGCCATCTCATGATTATCCATTATTAATTCCCCAGACTCACTTTCTTTCGGACCAACGCTCACTTTGTTAACTCTTCTTTTTAAATATCTATAGAAACTCTGACTATCTATCTTTATATTTTTAGCTAGCTTTCTCTTGTACTCTAATCTTACCTTCCTTATCAATCTTTTAGTCATTCTTTGCTGTTTTTTATATTCTGTCCAATCTTCTGACCTGCCTCCCAGCTTTGTGCAATTATATGCTTTTTCTTTAAGTCTGATACTATCTTTAACTGTTTAAGTTAACCACGGATGGCGGGTCCCACTCTTGGAATTTTTCTTTCTCGTTGAAATGTATCTATTCTGTGTATTCTGTAATATCCCCTTAAATGTCTGCCACTGCATCTCTATTGACCTATCCCTTAACATAATTTGCCAGTTCACTTTAGCTAGCTCTACTTTCATGCCCTCATAAACATAGAAACATAGAAAATAGGAGCAGGAGTAGGCCATTCGGCCCTTCGAGCCTGCTCCGCCATTCATTATAATCATGCTGATCATCCAACTCAGTAACTTGTTCCCACTTTCGCCCCATACCCTTTGATCCCTTTAGAACCAAGAGCTATATCTAACTCCTTATTTAAGTTTATAATACTAGTCTTGGACCAACTCTTCTCTCCCTCAAACTGAATGTAAAATTCAATCATATTATGATCGCTGCTACTCAGGGGCGCCTTACCTATGAGGTCATTAATGAATCCTATCTCGTTGCACAATATCTGGTATAGTATAGCCTGCTCTCTGTTTGGCTCCAGAACATATTGTTCCAAGATATATCCCGAAAACATTCTATGTACTCCTCATCTAGGCTACCTCTGCCCATCTGATTTTTCCAGTCTATATTGTAGGCCCTGAAAAGTTGGTCAAGTAATGCTTTATACCCAGCATGCTCTAAGGCAGCTAAAGACAAGCGCACAACTTGCTGAAGCAAGCTAACAGACATGTCGAAGCTTGTGGTTAGGGAAATGTGACCGTTAGACTAGACTATTGAACAAGACTAGATAAAAGAGGAACAGATAAAGGGGAACGAACGATGGTTATTGTAAACAGGTCTGGACTTCTGTCCAGGTGGCGAAATGGCTAATGCTTGCCAAAGATGAGATAATGCTTGAAGATTTGTGCAAAACAAGATCATGTGAGTCATGGGTTGAGCAAAGAATATGTAAGGGTTAACACTGGAGGGTATTCTGGGCGAGAACCCGGGAACAACTCTCGAAGGCAGGACCCTGAGTCTGGAGGCTCAGTGATCAACCGTGACAAAAGACTGATCACCTCTGTGTTGACGGGTAGTATCTTGTACAAGAAGTGAGACTTGTACTTATTTGGTGTCTAAATAAAACTGTTGTAAGCATTTGTATGCTTTAAGTGAAGTTAGTACTAATTAGTACTAATAAAGTGAAGTTATACAAGACTTTGGTTTTAGTGTATCTTTGCCTGTCACATCAGTTGATACCTTACAGAGAAAAAGAGTCAACATTTTGGCGTCCCTGGGTGGGCACAGTTAAGTGATTGCTTTAAATCACACCGTGTCCGGATCACGGATATTACGGACAAAAATCATAACGGTAGGGAGTTAAAGTTAACCAGTTGATAGGTAAGGGTAAACCCTGAAAGTCAGCCTTGAGGGGTGTTCTGCATACCTCCTGAGCATCGACGCAGAGGGACCAGACAGGAATTTAGTGAACAATAGACCACCACGGAAGATTGAAGAGGCAGTCAATACACCTCCCTTCCGTGGGGCACTGTCACCGGACCCCAACCCTGGTCACCTCCCGTGCCTTTTGACTAAATTGTGAGTAGGAAATGATGAAAAACCAGCCGGATTGGGAAACAGTACTCAGGGAGTACTTAAACCGTAAGTGGCCCGAATGGGTTGAATATGCCGAGAATGCGTTAGAGGGTCTGGGACCCGTTGGACAGAAACATTGGGAAGAAGCCCGGCTCGGCCAGGCAAAGCGCGCATATAAACTTCAAGTGGCCACAGCAATAGCTAGTTGCATGAGAGAATTATGTGAAAGAATCCTCACGGGCCAGGGGTCCATTGTGCAGGTTAGTTAAGGATTCGGGGCATCCTTCAGTGAAACATAGTGTTACAATGGCTCAGCCTCGACCCGACTGTGAGTTATAGTTGAAGAAGTACTTAGAGAATAAGTGGCCCTCGTGGATCGAGTTTGCAGTTAAACAGTACACGGGTCAGGGATCCGTAGGAGTGCAGCATTGGGAGGATGCTCGTACTCACCAAGCTAAGAGAGCCCGAAATTAGCAAAGATAGCGGTGACTGCCTCATGTATGAGAGAGTTAGATGAAAAGGGGAAAAGGATAGAACAATTAGAGGAACAATTGGCAGAAATTCAAAAAGATATGGATGCTTGGAAGAACGGGGTTCTCCAGGTAGAAAAGGAAAATAAGAAATCGCAGGAAGAACAACAGAAGCAGTTAATATTTCTGAGCCAGTTTCAAACTCAGGCTGAAAGGGCTGAGAACAGTCACAGCAAGGCTGAGTGAGAAGCTGAAATAGTCAAAGGACAGTTCACAAGCGCGGAACAGAAATGCTCTGACTTACAGACCACAATGACGGTTCTGCACCGTTCACAGAAGGAGCGGGTGTACCAGTCAGCAGATCATACAAAATGTCAGCAGGAGACAGTTTCAACTCTCAGCGCAAAGGTGTATAATATGCCTGTTTGCGGATAGGGAGGATGATGACAATCCCGATTTTAATTGGGCCGACTTGGCAGATAAGGCCAGTAAGTACCATGACGATGGTTATAGTCCTTGGGATGACAACTGCCCGAATCCCCAGTCGAGCCTTCGGCCCCCACCCTGGTCTTATCTATGACCCATGATCAACTGGGGGGCCAGAGGGCTCCATAACTAAGTTTATGGCAGAGTGACATAAAAAGACTATGTTTTTAGTAAAATTTCAAGTGAGTAAAAACAAGTTACTGTGTCTTTTGAGTCGATGTGTGAATGTTGGAAGCTTCCACGAATGAACTGAATGTCCTTGGAATGTGCAGCTTGTCGAGCTGACAGTCGTTAACTCTTTGTTGTCTGGCCTTAATGATGCAAGCATGAGTCTGTTACTTGTTCTATTTTTAAGCTTGTATATTTTATGAGAACCTTGAGACATATTTTGGTTGTGAACTCGTTGAATTTGTGTGTGTTCATTTCAATCGGGACAGGGCATTTGACACAGATTTTGGTATTTTGAATTCATCGTTACGGAATCAATTTTCTAAGTTGTTTGGAATTGAATGAGTGTGAAAAGTGATTGTTGAGTGTGTTCATTTCAATTTAAGATTGTGCACCCAGGAGCGGGGTGTAAAAGTGAGTTATATTTTAAATTAAAGTTTTTATTTTTATTTTAAAAGTTGGTTCTGCGGCTTTGAAAAGGCAATGAACAATTTTCTAAGAGATAAGCTTCAGCCTTGAAGGTCTGAAGATGACTGGCAGAAATCCAATTTGACGTTTAAAACACTGCTTTAATTGGAGTTCCAGTTTAAAATCTGTTCCTGTTTCTTTTTGGAGTTTAAATTAAAGGCATGTTTTACTGACTGTTTTAAGTAGCAAATGTCAGGAATTAGATATTGGTTTAAGGAAGAGAAGGATAAACAAAGGGATATGGGAAAGATTCTGTCTATTTAAAGTTTATTTAAGAAGCTGGTGTTAAATCTTCTGTTTTAAGAATGTTAAATAACTTTTTCTTTAGTTTTTGGTTTTATTACAGTCATTTGAAAAGACGCCTGAAGAAAGAACAAGAAAAATGATGCAATTTATCATCTTTAAAAATAAGCATGTGCTATTCTGTCTGTGTGTAGTTAATAAGTGTTATAAGTTAATAAGTCTGAATTAAGTTTCTACTATGAAGGTTAACTGACCTGTTAAGTTGAGAAAACTGGAAATTTCATTTGTGGCCACAATGAACTTTCAAGTTTATTATGTCAAGTTTTGGGGGAGTATTTATTTCCGGACATAAGATTCGCTCATATAACGTTGACAGTTTTTGATTTTTAATTGTTTATTGCCATGAATTGGAATTTGGAATTATCTTTGTAGTATATAAAAAAAAACCTTGGATCAGAAACCTCATGCAAAAGATGTTAAAAGTTTGGTAACAATTGGAGTTTAATCTAAAATGCTGTCTTTCGTGATGGAGATGCTTTCCTTTGAAGTTGATAATGTTACTAATGATTTTGTTGTTTTCAAACCCTAAGGATACCAAAAGGATTGAAAAAAATACAGATTAAAATGGAGAGTAGTTCTTTTCGATCAAAAAACAGTCACGTAAAGTGACGCAGCTGAGAATGTTTTGCTCCACCCCCTTGGAAAAAAAAATAACCCCACTGCAGCTATTGTTTTTCCATTTAATCCACCACACAATTTTTGGATTGCTGAGAGTAAAATTAACCCATTGGGCTTTGGGGCAGAGCCACATGGATTCTGATGTCACAGCATCTGTAATCTATGACACAAAGTGCTGGAGAAGGAGAGATCGTTGCAAGCACAGTTGTCTTTAATGTAAAAAAGAAATGCAGTACCACCAAGTCTGGGCATAAGAAATTGGAATTGATAAATAAAATTTAATTGATATGAGTGGTTTTTTAAAGCACTCAAAGGGAAATTTATCTGACATTTAAGAGGACAAAGTTTTAAAAAACACAAAAAAAACCAAAAACAGTCTAAGTGGTTTACTAAAGGCACAGATACTGAAAGAATAGTAATAACACAGGGAAAACATGACATAGAGCAAACGCGTGTACAGATAATCCTCAAACTCCTCCTACTGCAAGATGTTAAGACTCTGAGATCATTTTTAGGCTTTGTTGGATATTGCAGGAACCATATTGATAGATTTGCCTTAAAGGCAGCCCCTTTATATGATTTCCTGAAAAAGAACTACAACGTGCCTGGCGGATAATTTAATCTACTAGGCCGAACCCCATGAGTGTCAGGTTTTGACAGCAAAGGCCCTCAAGGGACCTTTTGTGTCAAAATCATTGGGGGGGGGGTGTACAAGGGAAGGAGCCAGCAATCAAACCAGCACTAAAAAAAAAATGTTGTTGATGGTTCTTCTAGAGCGGGGAACAGGATTAGACAGACAGGGTGTGGATTATATATACAGGATCATTATGGAAAATCCATTAAAGACCTTGCCTTACAGCTACCGGCGAGTCTAAGTGCGCAGATTGCAGAACTAGCTGCGGTCACTTTTGTGGTGACACAACGACACACATTTTCCCCACTGGTTGATATATATATCTTGACAGTATGTACGTGTGAAACAGTTTAACCGAGTTCCCCATATGGCAATGCGATGATAAAGACTGTAGAAACCGATCAACATGTGTGAAACCACTCAACAATGGGGGCAAGACGCATCAACCACCACAGTTACCCCCACATCCGAATTACCAACCCAGCAGCCACAAGTGACTGATCTCCTTTGCCCTACCTTAACTGCAGGACCAGGAAACGGACTTGTGATTATAAAAACTAATAAAACTGTACATGATAACATACAGCATGAGTTGGTACCGGTAATATGGAATATCTCAGATATCCAGCTACCTGATTGGTGCCCTGAGAAGACACGAGGGTTGTATACATACGGTTCATGGATGTTAGAACTTGGGAAAATTTGAGGCAAATTGGTGCAGGACAGGTGCCAGTTTGGATAAATGATACTCAGTTGAAGGATCTGGCTAGTCACACAAATGATAAAATTACCAGGTGCCAACTCAGAAGACTTGTTAAGGTATGGAACGGTCAGGATTGTGTAAATACAGGATCTATGAGTATTGGAGTAGTATTGGGAATACCTGTAATTACAAGAGATAAGTTAGGGATGCAATTATACGAAGTAGAAAATATAAGGGGAAGAAATTACTTAAAATACTATGATATATTACCCTATGCTGTGGAAATTGGAAGAGAGATCATTGGAACAACATTGTCTAAGTGTAGTCTGGAATACCAGGTGGTCATATGTCCTCGTCCTATATATAAAACAGCAGAGTCAAAATGTGGATTTAACGCCACAGTAAATTGCACTATGGAAGCTAGGAAAGCACTGTCAGGGCTAACCCATGTGGCCTATATGGGAAAGGGGAGATGTTGCTTAACCACCACAGCGAACCAATACCAGTATGGACATAACCGAACTTGCCAAGTGAGCAACAGTACGTTTTGTTTCAACCCACAAATACCAACTAGAGTAGAGAAGATGGAGTTGGTTGACATACATAAATGGAAGACAGAAATGGTAACTGTGACAGAACGTATTAAGGAGGACTTGATAAATTACCTCTGGGAATACGAATATACTATTCAGCCATTGCCCACACGCTTGGGTAAAGAGAGACAGCAGCTAAAAGCCATTGGTGTAGTGTACTACAATCTGGAATAACAGTCGAAGAAGCTACAAGATGAGATTGACGAGATAAACGATTCTACTTGGTGCGAGGACTTATGGAACAGGGGGTCAAATGTGCAGATACACCCCTGGTTTAGAATTATCTCCCATGTCCTGATAGTGGTTTTGGGTATCCTGGTGTTATATGTGACACACTTAATTTGGAAACTTAAAAAAAATCAATTAAGGAATGTGAGAGGATGTATGAACACAGGTTGGGCAGCTACCTTAAAGGAAATCAGTATTCGAACTTGCTCTATAAAAAGATATACAATTGATTATGTAACACAAACATCATTGTATAACCTATGAGTGGATACTTAAAATGAATTAATGAATGATCAATGTACTCTAAAACAAAATTACAACTGTATTATGTTGGCACTAGTGATTGTTTATGTGATAGTGATGCTGAAATTGTACTTTCTTTAACATTGCGTTATATATGCTTTCCCTTTAGCAATGAAATTATGACGGTACAAGGCCGTGATTTAGAAGAATGAGTAATGTGATCCATAATAAATTAGAAAATTTATAAGGATTAAAGGGGGGACTGTAGGCCCTGAAAAGTTGGTCAAGTAATGCTTTATACCCAGAATGCTCTAAGGCAGCTAAAGATAAGCGCAGAACTTGCTGAAGTAAGCTAACAGACATGTCGAAGTTTGTGGTTAGGGATATGTGACTATTAGACTAGACTATTGAACAAGAATAGATAAAAGAGGAACAGATATGGGGGAAAATCATTTGGGGGGGGGGGGGGGGGGTGTACAAGGGAAGGAGCCAGCATATAGGGTGGTTATTGTAAACAAGTCTGGACTTCTGTCCAGGTGGCTAAATGGCTAATACTTGCCAAAGATGAGATAATGCTTGAAGATTTGTGCAAAACAAGATCATGTGAGTCATGGGTTGAGCAAGGAGCCTTCAAAGAATATGTAAGGGTTAACACTGGAGGGTATTCTGGGCGAGAACCTGGAAACAACTCTCGAAGCAGGACCCTGAGTCTGGAGGCTCAGTGATCAACCGTGACTAGAGACTGATCACCTCTGTGTTGACAGGTAGTATCTTGTACAAGAAGTGAGACTTGTACTTATTTGGTGTCTAAATAAAACTGTTGTAAGCATTTGTATGCTTTAAGTGATTTTAGTACTAATAAAGTGAAGTTATACGAAACTTTGGTTTTAGTGTATCTTTGTCTGTCAAGTCAGTTGATACCCTACAGAGAAAAAGGGTCAACACTATGTAGGTTAATATCCCCCATAATTATCGCTGTACCTTTCTGACAAGCTGCCATTATTTCTTCCTTTATACCCCGTCCTACAGTGTGGTTAATGTTAAGCGGCCTGTACACCACTCCCACAAGTGACATCTCTCCCCAAACTGCGTCTACATCCTGGTCTCCTGAACTTAGGTCATCCCTCTCTATTGCGCTAATACCATCATTAATTAACAGAGCTACCCCTCCACCTTTTCCTAGATTCCTGTCCTTCCTAAATGCCATGTACCCTTCAATATTCAGGTCCCAATATATGTCGTCCTGCAGCCATGTCTCTGTAATGGTTATCAAATCATACATATTTATTTCTATTTGTGCTCTCAGTTCATCTGTTTTGTTTCGAATGCTACGTGCATTCAGATACAGAGCCTTTAGTTTTGTCCTTTTATTATTTTTATAACCTCTAGCCTTATCTGTTGATTTACTCTTAGATTTGTACGCTCTGTCCCTTCCTGTCACAGTCTGTTTATCATTTCCCATATTAACACCTTTCTCTCTTGCCTTGTCTCTACTCCTTGATTTACCATATCTTCCCAAATTTGATCCCTTGGCCTCTCTATTCAGTTTAAAACCCTCTCTACTTCCCTAGTTATGCGGCTCGCTAGAACACCAGCCCCAGCATGCTTCAGGTGTAGACCGTCCCGATGGTACAGCCACCACTTTCCCCAGTACCAGTGCCAGTGCCCCACAAACTGGAACCCACTTCTACTACACCAGTCTTTGAGCCGCGCATTAATTTCTCTAATCAAAACCAACATGAATCAAACAATTAAACAAATTAAGCAACAGACAGATCACAGTCAACATATATATTACAAATTACACCTTAACAATCAGATACAACAGAGATGGGTCCCACGGTTTCATTAGGCAGTCCACCCAGCATATGTGGCAACAATTAGTCACATAGTTCTTCACAACTCTGAAGTTCCTTAAGTAGATTTTCAGCTGCTTTCTTCAAGGATTTAGCCACTGTTCTTCTTCCGACACCAGTTCCCTCTCAATCTGAACTCCACGGGTACAGTCTTCACCACAAGGCGCAGTTCTCCAGAACCTCCTCAGCTCAGCTCATGACAGTCTTGATGGTATGGATTTACCAGTCTTCCCTTTATCTGAGTCCATCAGTGGCAACCTGTGCACTGTATGGCTGGGTCTGGTTGGTCAGCTACTTTAAGTAACGGAAACAGCCCCTGGATTCAATTGTCACTTTCTTCTGCTTGCCGGTGCGTCACTCCTGCCTGATCTGCCTTGTCTGCCTGATCTGGGGAGGACTCTGTCTCCTTTTATCTGGTTCTAACCAGTGTCAGTTTCCCCAGAAACCTGAAGTTGTTTTTTCAGCTTCTATTTCAGTTTTCGTTTCCATCTCTGTTTCAGTTCTAATTTCCCTCTCAGTTTGGGTCTAAATAAAAATTTTGTAATCACGGATTCCATCACAACTGGATAAATTGTTCAGCAAAATAGTTGTTTCTTGTTCTTAATTTTGAATTGGATCTAATATTGTGAGTCCATGCCATGAAACAAAGAAATGCAAGAGTCAAAGCACGTAGCGGTACAGACTCCATAGCAATGAGCTCACTCCAGAAGATTATATAGGCATGGAGTTTACAGTTGTAATGAGAGCAAAACTTCTCATATTCGCTGTCATTAAAGCTGTGAAACTGACAGCAACTTCTGGCAATCACACATGTGCAGTTAAACATGGAAATCTAGAAGTTGATGTCAGTGATTCCCTGCTCCTCCATAGGGTGCACTGTTGAAGTCCCTGCAGACAGCAATCAATTAGAAATCACTAGAATTGATGTGAACTTCCCCTTTTAAGCTGTAATACTGCTGGAAAAATCCCTTGAAAAAGTTATGTCTTGTTGAATGAGGTGTAACTGGGTTTTTAACGAAATACTAATTCATGACTACTGCTAAACAACCTCTCTGGCCCTGAACAACCAATTTGTTATTTGTGGAATGTCAAATTTCTCCATTATGATAAAAATTCAATAGGTTTCATAACAAAAATTATTTTTAAAAGCCTGTTCATAATATTTCAATTTCTACCTTATTCCCATGTATGTGTTCCAATCTTTATTTCACTCTCTGTAAAATTTACAAAAAGTGAATGATAATCAGAGCATTTTACTTCTTGGTTTGCTGTCTGTCAGAATTCTTCAATGTGATTTGTGACTGAGCTTGCTTGATGACATCATGGTTGCTACATCCTTGGCAATCCCCTGGAGTTGACACCAGGATTAAACTAACATTGGGAAAGGTGAAATCCACGCCTCAGAGATTGCTAGATCTTTGTTGGCAGCTTTCTTTGAAGTCAATGGCAGGGGCCATTACTTTGCCACTGACCACAAAATCCGGGTCTGATTAACCAAGGTACTGGATACTAGATAATACTGTACCACTGTGGTTAGAATAATATCTGATGATGGTGCTAAACTGATCTAGAAAAGATTACCATGGAAAAAATAATGATAAATTTCTTTCCTTATTTCTCCTCTCCTGAAAGCAGCTTATGCTAAGGTGTGTTCTTATTCTCAAGTTGGGCGGCACAGGGCGCAGTGGTTAGCATCGCAGTCTCACAGCTCCAGTGACCTGGGTTTGGTTCTGGGTACTGCCTGTGCGGAGTTTGCAAATTCTCCCGGTGACCGCGCGGGTTTCCGCCGGGTGCTCCAGTTTCCTCACACAGCCAAAGACTTGCAGGTTGATAGGTAAATTGGCCATTGTAAATTGCCCCTAGTGTAGGTAGGTGGTAGGAGAATGGCGGGGATTTGGTCGGGAATATGGGATTAATGTAGGATTAGTATAAGTGGGTGGTTGTTGGTCGGCACAGACTCGGTGGGCCGAAGGGCCTGTTTCAGTGCTGTATCTCTCTATGACTCTAAGTTCTATTCTGTGAACCCTGCAAAGTGTGTGTTTTTGGTTGAGATGAGGACAAGATCAAGCTTCCCTGTGGCAGCTTCATGTTTTAGTTGCCTTGCTGCTGACTCTTACCTGTCCAGTCGTAGCCAGAGAATTTCCTGCAATGGCTTCTCTTCTCACTCTCAACCTATTACACCAATTGCTCTGCAAGATCTAACCTTGGCCCTCTCCTATTTCTCATCAACATGTTGGCTCTTGACAACATCATTTAAAGGCATGTCAGGTTCCACATATACACTGACAATATTCTGCTCTACCTCACCACCACCACCACCTTTCTTGACCCCTGCCTCTCTGTTGTTAACCTGCTTGTTTGACATCCAATCCTGGATGGGCTGTAATTTTCTCCAATTAAACACTGGGAAGACTGAGTTATTGTCTTCAGCCCCTATCACAAACTCTCTTCCCTCGCCTCCAATTCCATCCCCATCCCTGGATACAGTCTCAGACTGAACCAGACTGTTTTCAATCTCACCATCCAATTTGACCCTGAGCTGAGATTCCAACTCCATTTCCACTTCATCACCATGACCACATTCTTCCATCTCCATAATATCACCTATGCCTATGTCCATCTTCTGCTGATACCTTCATTCATGTTTTTGTTGCCTCCAAGCTCGATTATTCCAATGCTATCCTGGCTGTCCTCCCTTCTTCAATCCTCCTTGAACTGCAGCTCATCCAAAAGTCTGTTACCCATGTCCTACCCTGCAAAATATCCTGTTCACTCATCACCTCTGTGCTTGCTGACCTACAGTGGCTCCTGGTCCAGCAATGCCTCTGTGAGAAAGGAATCCAATACCTTTACCCAGCATGCTTAGGAAAAGTAGGTCAAATTTGACAGCAAAGACTCATGGAGGTGGTGAGGACTAAAAACTACCAGCACAACAGCTGGAAAACTACAACTACAGCAACATAAAGGGAAAAAGGGAGGATTAATGCATTATCTGCCTCAAGGTCTGTTCAGTAAGTTAAACATCTTGTGAAGCCCTTAGCATAAAAAGCATCCTTTGTCCTGGTGGGTGAGATCATCATATCACCAACCAAGTATATAGAATATCCGAGATTTAAAGAGACAGAATATCTAATATTATTATGAAAGCCGAGCCCTCAGTTAGGCAGAGCTCTCTGAGTTACTCATGACCAATGTTCCCTCTAAGCTGTGTGGCTATGCAACAACCTGAAATTTTCCAAGCACGCTGTACACATGCACAGCACAAAAAAATGTAAAGGGTCGTGATACTTAAACATATCGACTGCGTACTCCAAAAGACAATGAGAGGGTACGTTGCTCATGACGCCAGTGCCATTAATAGGAGGAACATTGAGCACCTTAGAGTCCTGCATACAGATATTGAGGTTGTACTGTTGGTACCTGTGGATGCTGCGTTTATGTTTCAATGTATTGCTTGTAATTGGTAATTCTATTTATGTTTAGATAGACTAATAAAACTATCGAGTCCAGGGGCAGAAGTCTTTATTTATTCGACACCAAGTGGGAAAGTAAGGTTAAACGCCTCCACATCTATCATAGACTAATTTATCTTTTTTCTCTCAAGAAGGGTCACTAACCTGAAACGTTAACTCTGCTTCTCTCTTCTCAAATGCTGCCAGACCTGCTGAGTATTTCCAGCATTTCTTGTTTTTATTTCAGATTTCCAGCATCAGCAGTATTTTGTTTTTATTTGTTAAATTTCTGATGCTTGCTACTTAACCTCATTTCAAAAAACAGTCAATTATAACTTAGACTTACTGGTTACCCTTCTGAGTTCTCTGAAATGGGCCAGTGTAATCAATCTGCAAGTTTCTTCACAGCCATGGATGCTGGGATACTGGGCACAAGCGAGACAGTAGTTAATAATGGCATTCCCATTCTCATCCATACAAGGCCACCACATCTGCTGCATTCACCTTTGGACCAGGCCGTGACCATTCTGGCACCCACTAGAAGCGCAGGCTCAACAGACCAGCTCATTACGAAGTGACTGCAGGACCACCCATATACCCTGATATCTTTGATATCTTGTATGGTGAAATTGTCTTTTCTGTTAAAGGCATCTTTGCGTCTAGAGTTCTCTCCTTTAATGGCTGCCTGGACTGATTTCGTCTGAGGATCCTCATGCTGCACCCCTGCATGATTTGAGGGATGATTCACTTTGATCTTATCAGGCACTACAAGGCTACAGTGGTTCCCATACTTCTAGAGCAATTTTGAACTTCTTAGCTAGCTGATCTGCCTTGTTTTGCTCAATGGCCTGGGGCGATTTTAGAATGGGCTCTGACTTTAACCATCCCTAACAGCTGTTGCCTCTTCTCAGCCTCTGCCAAGATCCCCTGGATCAGCCCCGAAGGCAACACCTTACCATCCACATTGTCTTGTATTCCAAATTACTTGTTGCTTATCGTGCTTGTCAAAACCTTTGGGGCGAAGGAGGAGTCAGTCTCAGACTTAGAGTAACCATGAAAACAATACTTTATAAATGTTTGATATAAAACAATTAAAATTAATTTCAATTGCATGAAGAAATAGCAGTTTTTAGCTGTAATCCAATTAAAACAAAGTGCTTTGAAGAAGTTCCAATTGATTTACATGGAGACACCATTCTGCAACTATAATTTATAATTCCTTCATAGCTGCAGCTTCAAGTTTAAATTTTTTCTCAGTGTTCAAATCCTTCCATGGTCTTCTCCCTGCCCCACCCACCACCATCTCAGCAACCTCCTGCAACCCAACAACCTTCTCAGAACTCTTTGTGCCTCCAACTCTGGCCTCTTAAGCATCACCTATTCCCTTCATCCCAGAATTGGTGGCTGTGCTTTTCGCCACTTAAGCCCTATGCTCTGGAATTCTCACCCTAAACCTCTTGACCTCTGCCCTCCTTTAAGACCCTCTTTAAAACTTAACTCTTTGCCCAAGCTTTTGATCAGCCCTCTAAACCTCTCCTTTGATAATAAAAGCAGAAAATGTTGGAACTACTCAGCAGGTCAAGCAGCATCGAAGGAGAGAGAACCTTCTTCTTGGGCTCGGTGTTAAGTTTTTGCTTATCATGCTCCTTTGAATGCTTTTCTACATTCAAGACGCTACACAAATGCAAGTTGTTGTGCTCTCAAATGAAATTTGAAGACTGCTTTTACGCAGAAGAGCAGAAAGTTATTACAGAATTCCACATACATGGCAGAAACTAAGTGAGATTGAAGTGCCCGTTTTCAAGAAAAACATGGATCAATGTGTTCTTTCTTTGCACAAGGATACTGAAGCCAGGGACAGGGCCCCAACTCTGCTATTACCTAAATGAGTCAAGGGATTGAATTTGGAACTTGCTGGTTTCTCGGTGCCTATTAGATCACGCAGCACAGTTCCTCAAAGGAACTTGGGCATTTCAATTTCACTTTGACTCTGCCTTGTACATGGAATTCTGGAATGACTTTATGCTGTTCATCCAAGTTCCATAGAATATGTTTGAACCTAACTTTTAAGCATTGTAAAATTTACAGCAGACATTTGTTGGAAACAATTTATTATTTCCTATGTAATTGCTATAAAAAAGCAAAGATTGTAACTAGGAATGAAAAATAAAAATCTTTGGAAACCAGATTGATTTTATTTCTAAGGCAATATTAAGGTAATGGAGCATGAAAACAATGACTCACAGGTTTCTACCAGAACTGTTTATTTTCTTTAAATCAATTTTACAAATAGAATATTCAAGCATATGATACATAAATTTTGTGTACACTCCAACAATCAAACAAATCCACTGCTTAAGTTAATTCCTTACTTATTCATATGGGTCTACAAAAATGACCCTCACCAAACAGATTCCTGGACATTGCTTAAAAAGAAAAGACATGTTGTCAAAGCTTTTCGTCTTGCACTCATCAGGACAGACGCAAGAATGCCAAATTTCAAAGGCAGCAACAATTTATCCTGCATGCGAAAAGGGTGTTGATTGGTTGGCAAGTCGACTCTGATTGGTTGAGGTGTCATGGAGAATGCACCAGGGAACTATTGTCCCCCAAGCTTTTGTTCAAGTTGACGAGAGTCGACTTGCCAACCAATCAGGACCCTTTTCTCATGCAGGATAAATTGTTGTTCCCTTTGAAATTTGGCATTCTTGCATCTGTCCTGATGAGTGCAAGATTAAAAGCTTCAACAGCATGCCTCTTTTTTCAGCAATTCTCAAGTTCTGTACTACCAAGATTCCTGTACCTTTAAACTAGATGCAGCTGTTGGGAGGCAATATCTGAGGCAAGGAAATAAAAATCAAATCTAAATTCATTAAACATTGATCCATGAGAACAAAAACTTTTCAATCTCTGGATTTATAAACATCTTTCTCTAAATTTTATAGTGCAAATATCAAAAATAGTATGAATTACAAAGCTCAATTTTTATTTTGTTTTTTACAGCACAATTTACACCAATATAAGCTGAAAAGGTTCATTATTTTTACTCTAACTTTAAAAAAAATGCTGAGATGGTATTGACAGTACACTCCACCTATTTTATTTGATACATTTTACATCAGTCTTCCCCACCCAACATCATCCCACCCCGCAACCAGTTTTGTCCCATTTCTTCCTCTACTGTCCGAAAGGCAATGCATCTTTGGATACTCATTGCCCTTCAGTACCGAATCCAAGTAACCATTATTCATGTGTGAACTTTGACAGAGTGTGCTGGCAGCCATGTTTACTATAGGGGGATTGTTGCTGAGACAGATCTGCCCACATGCCAACATGTGCATGTATGTCCACCTAGGGTCACTAGATACCAATTAGCATCAATAACCTGGCCCAATTCATTCTCCTTAACCCAAGAGGTTTAAAGCTAATTGTAGTTGCCCTGCCACCACTCCAGCTGAGATCAGCTAACTCAGTACAGACTCTGGGTTGAATTTGGGACAGTCCTGCTCAGTAAGGCTTATTCACTTCTCAACTTGCTGATCCATCATTGTGGGAGGGAGGCATAGCACATTCTTAATCTAACCTCTTCAAAGAAATCAATCAGCATCCATTGTATTAAGTAAATTGTATAATGAAAGACAGTATAGGACTTACAAGAGGTACGTGCCTAGCTAGAATCCAACTTTGATCCTCTGTAAATAGACTGACTACTTATCTGACAAACATTGAATGTGTTTTAAAATCTAAATCTTAGTAAAAGAGCACAATTGTTCCTGGAGAGAGAGTTATGTGGGCAAGGCGACCTCAATCATAAAGCAGGCGATCTGCATTTATTTTGGCCTTTAGTTTCCAAACCATTTCACCCGATGCACACTTGTTTTTAGAGACACAGGTACAGCAAAATGTTATCACTTAAATATCAGTCTTGTGCACCTACACAGCCACACTTAAGAGGACCCAGATCTGCTGCACTGCAAACGCACCGGATCTTAGTCAATTCTTCTTAACTAGCATCAGTTGTACCTGATTCATTTCTAGCACTTGAGGAAATAAAAGTTGATAGTAATGCCAGTATAACCTCAAAAGAAAGGTAATTGTGAATGGGATATAAATGGAGTACTTTACCTTATGTAGAAAGTCAGTGCAACAAACTTAAATTAGTGAAAGCTCCTCTTATCATTGTTATTGCTTGGTCTTATATTTCAGTTTATAATTAGACACAGATTGGTGTTATTGCACAGTACATTCCATGTGGGAAAAGATCCAGCTTTGGATTGGAACTGTGCACGAATATGAGACAGCACTTAAGTCAAACTACGTAAGATTAAGTAATGGAAACAAAGAATGAAGCACAGTAAAGGTTTTTTTTTAAGTGCCTTTTACTGGGTGGAGGAGGTCTGAGCAATTCTGGACCACGGTGGGGCCATTGTGCAATAATACATTACGCAGTACAGTAGGAGTGGTGGGAGTGGAATACAACCTCCAATTATCCCTGGCTCATTGGTAGCACTCTGGCCTCTGAGTCAGAAGACTGTGGGTTTAAGTTCCATTCTAGAGAACTGAGCATCTGTTCTAGGTTGATGCTCCAGTACAATACTGAGGGAGTGTTAATGTTGGAGGTGCTGTCTTGGATGAAGTGTTAAACTGAGGGCCCTGTCTGCCCCCTATTGTGGACATTGTGGTACAGTGGTTTGCACCGCAGCCTCACAGCTCCAGTGACCCGGGTTCAATTCTGGATCCTGCCTGTGCGGAGTTTGCAAGTTTTCCCTGTGACCGCATGGGTTTCCGCCGGGTGCTCCGGTTTCCTCCCACCGCCAAAGACTTGCAGGTTGATAGGTAGATTGGCCATTGTAAATTGCCCCTAGTGTAGGTAGGTGGTAGGAGAATCGTGGGGATGTGATAGGGAATATGGGATTAATGTAGGATTAGTATAAATGGGTGATTGTTGGTCGGCACAGACTCGGTGGGCCGAAGGGCCTGTTTCAGTGCTGTATCTCTAAATAAATAAATAAATAAAAAGTCCCATGGAACTATATGAAGAGGAGCAGGAGAGTTTCCCCTGGTGTCCTGGCCAATATTTATCACTCAATCAACATAATTAAAACAGATTATGTGATCTTTATCACATTGCTGTTTGTGGGAGTTTGTTGTGCGCAAATTGGCTGCTGCACTTCCTACATTACAACAGTGACCACACTTCAGAAAGTACTTCATTGGCTGTAAAGTGCTTTTGGACATCTTGAGGCTGTGAAAGATCCAATAGAAATGCAAGTCTTTTTCTTTTTACCTCATAATTCTCCACATGATGAATACCTGATCTCAGCTGGGTCACCTGGGGGAGGCATCAATTGGAGAAGATACACATCATAGTGACGGGTTCACAGCAGTGCTGATGTGAGGAGGGAGTGGGATGGTTTTCAGTCAGGGAATAGAAAATGACATTTTTTTTTTAGCGCATCTTCACTCTATTCCCTTGCAGAATAGTATGAAGTAGTGGAAGGATTTTCGGGCTGATTAATAGTCTGATATTCCTTCCATGCTCTGTACCGATCGTTATATCAGATGATAGAGCTGTTAGTCCTATATGTTGGGAGGGCTCCCACAACCCAGTTCATGGGACTGGGAGAAAGGAAAAGAGAGGAACAGGCAAAGGGAACATAAAATGAAATTAAAATCGCAAATCAGTAGAGCAGCAATGATTTATTTCTGATGTAAGCTACTCAACATTTATCTGCCATACGTAAAAATAGGCAATTTATTGCCGCCTACTTGTTAAAGACATAATATCAACAACAGAAGGGGAAAGATTACATTCTGATGATCGGGACCAACACTCCAGATTTAACAAAAAAAAACTTTCTAATTCCAAGAATAAAGTTCCAAACAATCTTAAAAACATGTTAACTTATCACTTGGATCATTAGCATAAACCACAGGATTATACAGAATGGAGTACCAACCATTTACTTAAATATATTTATGTTTCTTCCTTCACTGGGTCTATCTCCTGCAACAAGCATCTCATTTGCTGTTTCTGTGCCTCTTCTGACCAAACTAATAAGTTTCCTCTGGCTGCCCTACCTATGCACACCATTTAACACATTTATTTCCTGTCCTTTTATCTTATTTTCCCCAACCCTTTTCAAATTCCTCCTGTCTGTCATCCAACATTCTAGTCCATGTCCAATATGATTTCGATAATGAGGATTCCTGTCCAATGTGAACAGTAGAGCAACTTAGCCCACAGTTAATGAGTTAGAAGTATCATAATCCACAATGGTCTCAGAACGCAAATGCCCAAACCTACTCTTAAATTAATGAGTTCAAGTAGAACAATTTTATTTTTCAGAAAGAGCTAACATTAAAAAGTCTATTTAGTTGAAGCCACACAATATAATCAGATAAAAGAACTGATTTTGACGGTTTATTGAAAAAAGTAACTATTTCTGAATTGAACCTCAGAACTACATCACTTGATATTTAGCTTTCCAACAGGTCAACCAAATTTCTTCTTGTAGCTTATGAACAGTAAAAAAAAATGTGCTATACATTCAGTTCTGTATATCAGCTTGAAGAAAACACTGTTCACAACTCTCCACCTATTTTAACTGCATATTAAAAACTGTATTAGGTTTATGTTTTGGCATTTTGAAGGTTATACAGCAGGCTTGAATATATGATTGAAACAAAATATTTAATATCAAGTTCCATAATTTAACTGCAGCAGGGACATCACAATTGATTAATAAATCATGGCTTAGGGCATTATTCCAGGGATGGAAAGGAGGTAGTAATTCTCCGAAAGGGTGTTGCCATCATCATTAATTCCACATGGGAGACAGGGGGCTAAGTGAAGATCAGGCACAATACCCAGATGGCGGGAGAATCAAAGCTTACTGCACACTTCCTACTGAATAATTTCAAGAAGCATTGGCAGGGGACTGATAGCAGACACAGGGTAACCCCAAAAAAACCTGAAAAAGGACTTGCACACACAAATAAATATCAATTTGAGAGTTAACAAATCTAATAATGTTCTCCCTTTACTGCATAGCAAACTGGTAAAGCAACAGAATAGGACACAACAAAGCCTTTTAATTTTACTAAAAAACTTAAATGAATTTCACCATAACCGATTAAACAAACACAACAGAGGATAACTGAAAGACTGAGCTAAAATAAAAGTCATTTTACTGATATTTGGGGTTGTAGTCTTCTCTACCAAGATTAGGAGTATTCTGGAAAAGGGTGGTCAATCATCCCTGTTAATTGTTAACAAATACCTACCGCACTAATTAAGATAAATGACTCAATCAAAAAAATGAAATGTTCAACTTATTCTTTGCATTAAGTTTTGAACACAGTCACAGAGTGAGGACTGCAGTTTCTTGTGTTTATTTTTGCTGTAGTTGACTATCATGTTCCAATACTGTGCAATAATTGCTCAATATTGAAAAAGAAATTGTCATTTCATTTCAGTCACCATTCATAGCAACGTTTCTCTGTATTTACAAAGATACCACCACTCCATATTACTGACCTTAAGAAAGAGAACCATTTGCAAAGAATTGCAAACCATTCACTGGATTCACATGAATACATTATCTCAAGTATGCAATGCTTTCTCAGATAACAATGGATGGATAAGTAATTTTAGTATAACCAGAGGAATCTGTGCAAAAGATATTTTTCCAAACCGTACTACAATTTAAAATGCGATATTCAGCTAAACTCTCTCAACTTAAATCAGTAATTATTCCAGAGAATGACTATATACAGAATCCATAAAAGCAATTATATAAAGGGCTTTGTCTTAGTTTAAAATTGCAGTTATGATTTTAAGTGGAGAACGATCTGAGGACTTGGCAAAGACTCTACACAAATGCCAAACCTAACCCAACATTTACTTCCACTACTAACTTTAGACAGTTGATGTATAACCATCGTTATTTTGATTTATTGCTCTATTAATAGCTGTAGATGTAAATGCCAAGTCTGTTTTATTTTAAGTGCAAATTTAATTTTAAAAACTATTATAAAAGCAAGATATAGCATGAAATCACAGAATACAGCTGAAATAACTTTAAGCCACAATTTTGATTACTAAATACCACAGATTTATGATGTGCAATCATAGAAAATGCATTAGCTGGGTGACTAGCAAAATTGGCTTCCATAACATGCCAGGCCACATATTAAAGGCTTCGCTATTATTAGGCTTGAAATCAGACATCTTTGGTTTGACTTGACTGGTTAACAGTTTCCATTTGCGCTTTGACAGACCATCACAAACACTTCTCCACCATGTCCGCTGTATTTTGCTGCAAAGAATTTACTTTTGTTTCAGTTCCCACAGGCACCTTTGAAGACAAAACATTACAATTAGTTGCTAGACTTGTACTTTTCATCTTCCTTAAAAGATGACTAAGGTCAATTCATAAACCCCATGGCAGTATCGGCCTTGAATTCCTTCAAAGCCTCAGATACTTTTGCTATTCTATGGCTCAACCACAGGACTTTTTTCTTTCCCCCAGGTTCTTCTTTTCAATGCCACTGGCTTCAACACATCCTCCTCGAGCCAGCAAGGTGGGACTGAGTCCAGGCTAGTGAGAAATTCTCCACAACAGCTGCCATTGCATTCTACAACTCACCATCAGGAAGCATAATACACATGAGTAAAGCAATTTTATTTTCATTGTTCCACATTTATCTCACTAGCCCTAAGGCACCGTCAGGAATTAAATGCCCTCTATTTTGGTTGAAAGCTAAGCACTTGAAAATGTGCATTTTTGGACTATCTTATTTTTTAGTTTTTTTTTTAAAAGGCTCTTGTCCAACTTCTCCCATGGATGCAGTCTCTTTTTTTATTTAAAAAAAATTTTTTTTTTTTTTTAAGAGATCCAGCACTGAAACAGGCCCTTCGGCCCACCGAGTCTGTGCCGACCATCAACCACCCATTTATACTAATCCTACACTAATCCCATATTCCTATCACATCCCCATCTGTCCCTATATTCTCCGACCACCTACCTATACTAGGGGCAATTTATAATGGCCAATTTACCTATCAACCTGCAAGTCTTTCGGTGGTGGGAGGAAACCGGAGTACCCGGCGAAAACCCACGCAGACACAGGGAGAACTTGCAAACTCCACACAGGCAGTACCCAGAACTGAACCCGGGTCGCTGGAGCTGTGAGGCTGCGGTGCTAACCACTGCACCACTGTGGTCAGTTGGTGTCTCGCCCTACTTAATGATGGAATATTAATATTGATAAGTTGGTTATTGTATTCAACTTCACCAAAAATCAAACTTATAACATTGAGATGTGGAACAAGACTTGAACTATTTCACATTATTCAAATTCTGGACCAATTCTTAATGGAAAAGGATACTCTGCTATGGAGGGGACTGGGTATAATTTCAACACAAAGTGCTTCTACGTCCTTGCCATTTTATTTATCCCACCATAGAAAAATTATGGCACAGAAGGAGGCCATTCAGCCCATCGTGTCTGTGCTGGCCATAGACTGGCCGCCCAATCTAATTCCACCTTCCAGCGCCTGGTCCATAGCCTTGCCGGTTACAGGACTTCATGTGCATGTCCAGGTACCTTTTAAAAGAATTGAGTGTTTCTGCCTCCAACATTCCTGGCAGTGAATTCCAGACACCCACCACTCTCCGAGTGAAAACGTTTTTCATGATGTCCCCTCTGATCCTTCTACCAATCACCTTAAATCTGTGCCCCCTAGTAATTGACCTCTCTGCTAAGGGAAACAGGTCCTTCCTCTATCTGGGCCCCTCATAATTTTGTACACCTCAATTAAGTCACCCCTCAGCCTCCTCTGTTCTAAGGAAAACAACCCTAGCATATCCAATCTTTTCTCATAGCTGCAACTTTCGTGCCCTGGCAACTTTCTTGTAATTCTCCTCTGTACACTCTCCAGAGCAATTATGTCCTTTCTGCAATGCGGTGACCAGAACTGTACGCAATACTCCAGCTGTGGCCTAACCAGCGCTTTATACAGTTCCAGCATTACATCCCTGCTTTTGAACTCTATACCTCAGCCAATAAAGGAAAGCATTCCATGTGCCTTCTTTGCCACTCTACCTACCTGTCCTGCCACCTTCAGGGACCTGTGGACATGCACCCCAAGGTCTCTCACTTCCTCTACCACTTTTCCGCCCACTCAACCAAATCACTGATATCTTTCTGTAGTCTACGGCCATCCTCTTCACTATCAACTACACGGCCAATTTTTGTGTCATGAGCAAATTTCCCAATTATGCCTCCCACATTTAAGTCCAAATCATTAATATATACCACAAACAGCAAGGGACCCAACACTGAATCCTGTGGAACGCTATTGGAAACAGCTTTCAATTCGCAAAAACATTTGTCGACTACTACCCTTTGTTTCCTGTCACTGAGCCAATTCTGGATCCAACCTGCCACATTCCCCTGTATCCCATGGGCTTTCATTTTACTGACCAGTCTGCCATGTGGGACCTTGTCAAATGCCTTACTAAAATCCATGTAGAAATCCATCCATTCCTGTTTGGATAGTAGACCAATTTACTTGAAACGTTAACTGTTTCTCTCTCCACAGATGCTGCCAAAGCTGAACATTTGCCACGTCTTCTGTTTTTATTTCAGATTTGCAGCATCAGTATTTTGCTTCTGTTCGCTGAACTAATGTCAGCCATGAGCTGAATCATGCAGCACTTGCATTGACTCGGTATCACTATTCTTGTTGCTGTATGCTGACCAAAAGCACTCCATCGTATTAAAATAAACCTCTATAGCAGCTAGAACACAGCAGTAGTATCATACCTCATTTTCTGAAGGAGGCACAACTCTTGGCTCTCCTGCCGTCTCATCAACTGCCCTGTCCTCCAGTTCTTCATCCTCTTCATCTTTTGCAATGAAATGTCGCCTCCTATACTCTCGCCTGGTGACAGAATCCAGGAGTGGTACTGACTGCGGAAGGTCCTGAAACATTCATCATGCTATATCTTTTATAAAGGTTAAAATGTATCTGCTTTCCCTTGTAGCCAAAAATGTTTTATATGAGACATTTGGCACAAGAGTGCATTGTATCAAAGTTCCAGTGAGGGCGATGTGCTATTTCTGACAGTCTTGGGCATATTCTTGTTGGTGGGGGGGGGGGGTGGGTGGGGGGGGGGTGGTGCGAGGAAGTGGGGTAGGGAGCTGTTGGTGATGTGATGGTACTGCACTGACTCGATCAGGTGCAGAGAGATGGCAGCAGTGCTTGTCCTCGTCATTAACATAGAGGAATACTAATCTCCACGACTCTGGGGATTACAAGCCACTGTCATTGGAGTTATTCAGAATTTTAACATCTGTACATTATATTGATTTCAGTTTCACAAGTATCCAAATTTGGGCTTTCAAGATTCAATGCTAAAGCTCAAATTTTGAATCAGTAATCGTGTAATTTTTGAGAGTTTCTTCAATGCACTTCACTTTTACCATAACTATAAAAACTGGCAGATTTCCCTCAATAATATTTTTAAAAATCAATGTATGTTTTAAAACTTTAAAACTACCTCATGGATAATAAGAACCTAATCTGACAGGTCTCAACTTATTGCCAGGTGTTGGATTCAAATAGACTGTGGTTCAAATTTTTTTGAAAAAATGACAGACTAATTTTAGCCGTAGTAAAGCCCTTCTGACTTCACCTGTCATCAATTCCTCTATGGTGCTAGACAAAGAGCAGCAAATCATCCATTAAGTAAAAGCATGTCCGAAAGAGGGCAAATTGGAGAACTGTAGGAAGAGTATTATGTACACACACACATATATATTAGTTGCTATGTTTTCTGATACCATCATTTGCTAATGCACAAGCACACCTGCCCATGGCTCCTCTTGACAAGGCTATTAAGCAATTTCCATTTCACTTAAATCTCTCTTTAAGGAGAAGGCAATGGTGGCACCAAGGAGTTTCATAAAACAGATGGATACTGCCCCACTAGAGACGTGAATGTGTGCTTTGGTAAATGGTCTAGAATTGGTAGAATAGCTAGAAAGGGATATTGCATTACTTTTAATGGTTTGAGTCCCTTAGTAACTTCCCTTTGTTGACTTAAAATTGTTTTGAAGCAAATAAAGAACCTGGGTCGAAGCTGTATTGTGGCTTGAGCTGAAGGAGGTATTCAACTCTGCAAGAAAACCAAAACTTTATCCCCAGCTTTTGAGTTAATGTAAAATGTAAATCAACTAATTAATTTGGTTCTTTTGGATTGATCTTGGGACCACTTTTTCTACACCTGTTTCGCTTTTTAATCATGGAGCTTACGCTGGAAGTCAGAGTGTCTGTCATTTAAGCATCAAGTAAAGACACTCTAATCAGAAAGACTCCTTACAGAGGATTTGGTGTTAATGACAAACCTTACTAAGACTGCCTGTAACGATATATCTTAGCAAATTGTGCAACAATATTAACAAAGCAAACACTTCTGGTGGAAGTCAGCCACTGGTAATATCCCATGCTAAGATCTTGAAACTAAACTTTAGCATAAACTGAAGTGACTGCAGTGGCAATAAGCCTCCACTGAAATGTCAAAACGACAACACATTCTTCAAACAAAGTCAATGGTGATGACTTTAAAAGTTGCTCATTTGAAACTCAGATTTACACATTTTGAAATCTTTTACAAAGATGATAACTTGCATAAAATTACATAGAATATACAGCACAGAAACATGCCATTCGGCCCATCAGTCCATGCCGGTGTTTATGCTCCACTCGAGCCTCCTCCCATCCTTCCTCATCGAACTCCAACAGTACAACCCTCTAATCCCTTCTCCCTCACATGTTCATCTAGCTTCCCCTTAAATGCATCTGTATTATTAGCCTCAACTACTCCCTGTGGCAGCGAGTTCCATATGCTCACCACTCTCTGGATAAAGAGTTTCTTCTGAATTCCAGGTTTGATTTCTTGGTGACTACCTTATATCGATGGTCTCTAGTTTTGCTCTTCCCCACAAGTGGAAATATACTCACTGTGCCTGTTCCAGCAAAACCTTTCATAATTTTAAAAGACCTATATTAGATCAACCCCTCAGCCTTCTCTTTACAAGAGAAAAGAGACCCAGCCTGTTCATCTTTCCTGAAAAGTATAACCTCTCAGTTTTGGTACCATCCTTGCAAGTCCTTTTTGCACCCTCTCCATTGCCTCCATATCCTTTCCACAATATAGCACCCAGAACTGCACAGCAAGTGTGGTCTAACCAAGGTTCAATACAAGCTTAGCATAACAAAGAACAAAGAACAGTACAGCACAGGAACAGGCCATTCGGCCCTCCGAGCCTGCGCCGATCTTGATGCCTGCCTAAACTAAAACCTTCTGCACTTCCGGGGTCCGTATCCCTCTATTCCCATCCTATTCATGTATTTGTCAAGATGCCTCTTAAACGTCTCTATGGTACCTGCTTCCACCACCTTCCCCGGCAACAAGTTCCAGGCACTCACCACCCTCTGTGTAAAGAACTTGCCTCACACATCCCCTCTAAACTTTGCCCCTCTCACCTTAAACCTATGTCCCCTAGTAACTGACTCTTCCACCCTGGGAAAAAGCTTCTGACTATCCACTCTATCCATGCCACTCATAACTTTGTAAACCTCTATCATGTCGCACCTCCACCTCCGTCGTTCCAGTGAAAACAACCCGAGTTTATCCAACCTCTCCTCATAGCTAATGCCCTCCAGACCAGGCAACATCCTGGTAAACCTCTTCTGTACCCTCTCCAAAGCCTCCACATCCTTCTGGTAGTGTGGCGACCAGAATTGCACACAATATTCTAAGTGTGGCCTAACTAAAGTTCTGTACAGCTGCAGCATGACTTGCCAATTTTTATACTCTATGCCCCGACCGATGAAGGCAAGCATGCCGTATGCCTTCTTGACTACCTTATCCACCTGCGTTGCCACTTTCAGTGACCTGTGGACCTGTACGCCCAAATCTCTCTGCCTGTCAATACTCCTTAGGGTTCTGCCATTTACTGTATACTTCCCACCTGTATTAGACCTTCCAAAATGCATTACCTCACATTTGTCCGGATTAAACTCCATCTGCCATTTCTCCAACCTATCTATATCCTGCTGTATCCTCTGACAATCCTCAACACTATCCGCAACTCCACTAACCTTTGTGTCGTCCGCAAACTTACGAATCAGACCAGCTACATTTTCCTCCAAATCATTTATATATACTACAAACAGCAAAGGTCCCAGCACTGATCCCTGCGGAACACCACTAGTCACATCCCTCCATTCAGAAAAGCACCCTTCCACTGCTACCCTCTGTCTTCTATGACAGAGCCAGTTCTGTATCCATCTTGCCAGCTCCCCTCTGATCCCGTGTGACTTCACCTTTTGTACCAGTCTGCCATGAGGGACCTTGTCAAAGGCTTTACTGAAGTCCATATAGATAACATCCACTGCCCTTCCTTCATCAATCACCTTCGCCACTTCCTCAAAAAACTCGATCAAATTAGTGAGACACGACCTCCCCTTCACAAAACCATGCTGCCTCTTGCTAATAAGTCCATTTGTTTCCAAATGGGAGTAAATCCTGTCCCGAAGAATCCTCTCTAATAATTTACCGACCACTGACGTAAGGCTCACCGGCCTATAATTTCCTGGATTATCCTAGCTACCCTTCTTAAACAAAGGAACAGCATTGGCTATTCTCCAGTCCTCTGGGACCTCACCTGTAGCCAATGAGGATGCAAAGATTTCTGTCAAGGCCCCAGCAATTTCTTCCCTTGCCTCCCTCAGTATTCTGGGGTAGATCCCATCAGGCCCTGGGGACTTTTCTACCTTAATGCTTTGCAAGACACCCAACACCACCTCCTTTTTGATAATGAGATGACTGAGACTATCTACACTCCCTTCCCTAGTACTCATTTAGTACCTTGCCCATTTCCTCTGGCTCCACACATAGATTCCCTTCTCTGTCCTTGAGTGGGCCAACCCTTTCCCTGGTTACCCTCTTGCTCTTTATATACGTATAAAAAGCCTTGGGATTTTCCTTAATCCTGTTGCCAATGACTTCTCATAACCCCTTTTAGCCCTCCTGACTCCTTGCTTAAGTTCTTTCCTACTGTCTTTATATTCCTCAAGGGATTCGTCTGTTCCTAGCCTTCCAGCCCTTACGAATGCTTCCTTTTTCTTTTTGACGAGGCTCACAATATCTCACGTCATCCAAGGTTCCTGAAACTTGCCAAACTTATCTTTTTCCTCACAGGAACATGCTGGTCCTGGATTCTAATTAACTGGCGTTTGAAAGACTCTCACATGTCAGATGTTGATTTACCCTCAAATAGCCGCCCCCAATCTAAATTCTTCAGTTCCTGCCTAATATTGTTACAATTAGCCTTCCCCGAATTTAGCACCTTCACCCGAGGACTACTCTTATCCTTATCCACAAGTACCTTAAAACTAATGGAATTATGGCCACTGTTCCCGAAATGGTCACTGTTCCCGAAATGCTCCCCTACTGAAACTTCGACCACCTGGCCGGGCTCATTCCCCAATACCAGGTCCAGTATGGCCCCATCCCTAGTTGGACTATCTACGTATTGTTTCAAGAAGCCCTCCTGGATGCTCCTTACAAATTCTGCCCCATCGAAGCCCCTAGCACTAAGCAAGTCCCAGTCAATATAGGGGAAGTTAAAATCACCCACCACAACAACCCTGTTACCTTTACATCTTTCCAAAATCTGTCTATATATCTGCTCCTCTACCTCCCGCTGGCTGTTGGGAGGTCTGTAGTAAACCCCCAACATCATGACTGCACCCTTCCTATTCCTGAGCTCCACCCATATTGCCTTGCTGCATGACCCCTCCGAGGTGTCCTCCCGCAGTACAGCTGTGATATTCTCCTTAGCCAGTAATGCAACTCCCCCACCCCTTTTACATCCCCCTCTATCCCGCCTGAAGCTTCTAAATCCTGGAACATTTAGCTGCCAATCCTGTCCTTCCCTCAACCAAGTCTCTAATAGCAACAACATCATAGTACCAAGTACTAATCCAAGCTCTCAGTTCATCTGCCTTACCTGTTATACTTCTCGCATTGAAACAAATGCACTTCAGACCACCAGTCCCGATGTGCTCCGCAACATCTCCCTGCCTGCTCTTCCTCTTAGTCTTACTGGCCTTATTTACTAGTTCCCCCTCATTTATTTCACTTGCTGTCCTACTGCTCTGGTTCCCACCCCCCTGCCACACTAGTTTAAACCCTCCCGAGTGACGCTAGCAAACCTCGCAGCCAGGATATTTGTGCCCCTCCAGCTGTTTTCCCCTGATAGGCCATCCCCCCCCAACAGTATCCAACAAGGTATACTTGTTAGAGAGGGGGATAGCCAGAGGATTCCTGCACTGACTGCCTGCCCCTTTTAGCGGTCACCCATCTATCTGCCTACACCTTGGGTGTAACCATCTCTCTAAAACTCCTGTCTATGACGCTTTCCGCCACTTGCATGCTCCTAAGTGCATCCAGTTGCTGCTCCAACCGATCCATGCGGTCTGTGAGGAGCTGCAACTGGGTACACTTCCTGCAGATGTAGTCGTCCGGAATGCTGGAAGCGTCAAGGACCTCCCACATCTCACAGGTGAAGCACTTCACCCCTCTAACTGACATTTCTAGCACTATTTAATAAAAAATACTTATTAAATCCTTACTAAATTGTTATAATTAACGATATGGTCCCTCCTGCTAGATTCCTATTATAAATATTAAATAACTTCTCTACTTTTCAATTCTATCCTCTAGAAAAGCTTGGTTTGCTTTTGTTATGGCCTTATTGACCTGCGCTGCAACTATTAATGATTTGTGTATTTGTACTCCTCGATCTCTTTTCTTCTCTATCCCATTTAGATTATATTCTAAGTAATGTATGACCTCCTTATTTTTATTACCAAAATGTAATGCCTCACACTTATCTCTGTTGAAATTCATTTGCTAATAATGTGCTCATTCTGCAAGTTTGTTGCAGTTGACCATCCTCCCTAATTTGATATCGTCTGCAAATTTAGAGGTTAGCGGTAGAATATTTTTGATTCAACGGTCTAAATTGTTGATATAAATTGTGAACAATAGTATTGCCAGCACTGATCCTTGTGGGAGCCCACTTACCACCTTCTGCCACATTGATTAGCTACCCTTTACCCCTACTCTGTCTGTCCTGCAGCTGATGAAATTATACAAAACAAGTTTTCTCTCATTTTCTAATAGAACAAACTTCTGCCAATAATAGGGGGTAAAAGTAAAGCCGACATCCAGGCCAAGTTTCCATGTACAGAGTGGAGGAAGACCATTTGACCAATAAAGCTTGTGTATGCCATCTTTTTTTCTTGAAAGGGAAAATTTGCCAGTGTTTTTTTACTCCCACTTTGAATGATATCCTACTTTTTATATGTGGATGCTGAACAAACAAAAATTACAGCACCTACTTGCATTATCTCCACATTCCCGAAGAACTTGCCAACAGGCATTGGCTGATTGCTGTCATCATCCAGAAAAATGCTGTTATCCACTTTGAATGAGGTGCCTGGTGGCTGATCAATCTCCATATTATCTTTCCTTTCTGTGTCGTCTACACTTTTCTCTGTTCTCTCAATGTCTTCCTTGTTTTCCAACATACCCTTATTGATAATCTCCAACACTTTCTTAGTAGATATCTCTGCTGAAGGACCATTATTATTGGTTAGTTCTTCAGTTTCAGTTGAATGCTCTCCTTGTTTTTCTGTCTCTCTCCACTCCACGATAGTTGTGGAGGGTGCCTCATTTTCCTGAGCTGTGGTGGTCACTTCTGTGCAACCCTCATGAATAATTGGCTTCTCATTTTGTTCTGTTGATTTGTGCGACGGTTTGTGAGGAAGAATAATTGCAGTATCTTCCAGATCCTGCTCGGCAGCACCAGTTTTCTCCTCTGATTGCACTTCCACTCTTGCACATTTCTGTTTTTTTGAGGGATGGTTACTTGGACTGGAAACCATTTTATTCGGTGTCAGCATTGCTTCATGTGAAAGCTGCAGCAAAAACACACACATATCATTATTAAACAATGTAACGCTCGAAATACCAACTCCAATTAGGAATACAATGTAAATAGAGGACCTTGATTAGCTATGAGATAATATTCCGTATTGTCGTGAGGCATATTTAACATTTTGGTATGCTATTGGGGAAAAAAAAACATACTCAAGCCAATAGGTGTATTAGTGACTTGCAGTACATCTGGTGTGCGTTACTTTAATTCATCACCAAAAGTTGTTCCACAACAAGCAGTGACAAATTTGAAATCAGTCGCACTCATCCCAAAGTTATGTAACTCAAAATGCTCTTTCCAGATACAAGGACAAAATCTATAGTTGCACTGCTGGGTGCCTGACACAATTACACGTGGGTAGGCGGTGGCGTAGTGGTATTATCACTGGACTAGTAACCCAGAGATCCAGGGTATTTCTCTGGGGACATGGGTTCGAATCCCACCACAGCAGAAGGTGGAATTTGAATTCAATTAATCTGGAATTAAAAGCTAGTCTAATGATGGCCATAAAACCATTGTCCGTTGTAAAAACCCATCTGGTTCACTAATGCCCTTCAGGGAAGGAAATCTGCTGTCCTTACCTGGTCTGGCCTAGATGTGACACCAGACCCACAGCAATGTGGTTAACTTTTACATGCCCTCTGAAATGGCCGAGCAAACCACTCAGTTGTACCTGACTGCTATGAAGTCAATTAAATGGAATGAAATCGGACGGACCACCCGGCATCGACCTCGGCACCGGAAACAACTCATACTCATGGAATCATACCTTACAGACAATGTCCCAGACACTGCCATCACCATCCCTGGGTATGTCCTGTCCCACCGGCAGTGGTATACAGTAGGGAGGGAGTTGCCCTGGGAATCCTCAACATTGACTCCGGACCCCATGAAGTCTCATGGCATCAGGTCAAACATGGGCAAGGTAACCTCCTACTGATTACCACCTACCACCCTCCCTCAGCTGATGACTCAGTACTCCTCCATGTTGAACACCACTTGGAGGAAGCACTGAGGGTGGCAAGGGCACAAAATGTACTCTGGGTGGGGGATTCAATGTCCATCACCAAGAGTGGCTCAGTAGCACCGCTACTGACCGAGATGGCCGAGTCCTAAAGGACATAGCTGCTAGACTGGGTCTGCGGCAGGTGGTGGAGGAACCAACACGAGGGAAAAACATACTTGACCTCATCCTCACCAATCTGCCTGCTGCAGATGCTTCTGTCCATGACTGTATTGGTAGAAGTGACCACCGCACAGTCCTTGTGGAGACAAAGTCCCGCCTTCACATTGAGCATACCGTCCGTCGTGTTGTGTGGCACTACCACCATGCTAAATGGGATAGATTTCGAACAGATCTAGCAATGCAAAACTGGGCATCCATGAGGCACTGTGGGCTATCAGCAGCAGCAGAATTGTACTCAACCACAATCGGTAACCTCATGGCCCGGCATATCCCCCACTCTACCATTACCATCAAGCCAGGAGACTAACCCTGGTTCAATGAAGAGTGCAAGAGGGCATGCCAAGAGCAGCACCAGGCATACCTCAAAATGAGGTATCAACCCGGTGAAGCTATAACACAGGACTATCTGCGTGCCAAACTGCATCCTCAATGATGGGGGAGCCCAGCACATCAATGCGAAAGATAAAGCTGAAGCATTTGCAACAATCTTCAGCCAGAAGTGTCGAGTTGATGATCCATCTTGGCCTCCTCCTGATGTCCCCAGCATCACAGATGCCAGACTTCAGCCAATTCAATTCACTCCGCGTGATCTCAAGAAACGACTGAAGGCACTGGATACAGCAAAAGCTATGGGCCCTGACAATATTCCGGCAATAGTACTGAAGACCTGCGCTCCAGGACTTGCCGCGCCCCTAGCCAAGCTGTTCCAGTACAGTTACAACACTGGCATCTACCCTGCAATGTGGAAAATTGCCCAGGTATGTCCTGTATACAAAAAGCAGGACAAGTCCAACCCGGCCAATTACCGCCCCATCAGCCTACTCTCAATCATCAGTAAAGTGATGGAAGGTGTCATCAACAGTGCCATCAAGCGGCACTTGCTTAGCAATAACCTGCTCAGTGACGCTCAGTTTGGGTTCCGCCAGGGCCACTCAGCTCCTGACCTCATTACAGCCTTGGTTCAAACATGGACAAAAGAGCTGAACTCGAGGTGAGGGGAGAGTGACTGCCCTTGACATCAAGGCAGCATTTGACCGAGTATGGCATCAAGGAGCCCAAGCAAAACGGAGGTCAATGGGAATTAGGGGGAAAAACCTCCGCTGTCTGGAGTCATACCTAGCACAAAGGAAGATGGTTGTGGTTGTTGGAGGTCAATCATCTGAGCTCCAGGACATCACTGCAGGAGTTCCTCAGGGTAGTGTCCTAGGCCCAACCATCTTCAGCTGCTTCATCAATGACCTTCCTTCTATCATAAGGTCAGAAGTGAGGATGTTTGCTCATGATTGCACAGTGTTCAGCACCATTCGTGACTCCTCAGATACTGAAGCAGTCCGTGTAGAAATGCAGCAAGACCTGGACAATATCTAGGCTTGGGCTGATAAGTGGCAAGTAACATTCGTGCCACACAAGTGCCAGGCAATGACCATCTCCAACAAGAGAGAATCTAACCATCTCCCCTTGACATTCAACAGCATTACCATCGCTGAATCCCCCACTACCAACATCCTAGGGGCTACCATTGACCAGAAACTGAACTGGAGTAGCCAATTAAATACCGTGGCTACAAGAGCAGGTCAGAGGCTAGGAATCCTGAGGCGAGTAACTCAACTCCTGACTCCCCAAAGCCTGTCCACCATCTACAAGGCACAAGTCAGGAATGTGATGGAATACTCTCCACTTGCCTGGATGGGTGCAGCTCCAACAACACTCAAGAAGCTCAACACCATCCAGGACAAAGCAGCCCGCTTGATTGGCACCCCATCTACAAACATTCACTCCCTCCACCACCGACGCACAGTGCCAGCAGTGTGTACCATCTACAAGATGCACTGCAGCAATGCACCGGCTCCTTAGACAGCACCTTCCAAACCCGCGACTTCTACCAACTAGAAGGACAAGGGCAGCAAATACATGGGAACACCACCACCTGCAAGTTCCCCTCCAAGTCACACACCATCCTGACTTGGAACTGTAACGCCGTTCCTTCACTGTTGCTGGGTCAAAATCCTGGAACTCCCTTCCTAACAGCACTGTGGGTATACCTACCCCAAATGGACTGCAGCGGTTCAAGGCGGCAGCTCACCACCACCTTCTCAAGGGCAATTAGGGATGGGCAATAAATGCTGGTCTGGCCAGTGACGCCCACATCCCATGAATGAATTTTAAAAAAAATTCAAACGGACATAAAATGAAAAAATGTTCCACATTCACTATTATGCTTTATTAAATTTTGAAAGGCAACAGTGAGAGAGAATGGGCACTTTATTGGTTATAAATACACAGTACATGTAGGGAACAAAGTCTAACACATTACATGTACAATACAAAGCAGGTTTACAAAAGGTCCAGAGGCATGGTGCCATCCACTGCAGTCCCCAATAACAATCACATCGGCAAGGACACAAATAAAAGGAGGGAAATGTATACAATAAATGAAAATCACAGGGGAAATCAGACCTGCCCTGCTCTAAAGCATAGCCTACCAAACCTCTCTAAAGTGCCGTTTTAAAATCAAAGCATTGTGATATTAAACATGGTCATTAAGCATTTGGGTCTGATATCTTAGCAGATTGGGAGAATTATTTTATGTATATATGAAAAAATGTTACGTTCGTGCGTGCCAGTTATATTAAAAACAAAGAAGCCAGTCATTACTTGAAGGCTGACATTTATAAGAGGTTACAATATCTCATTTGATCTCAGCAATTTGTAAGTAGCTACAATTAACCTATCTGGAAATCCCAAAGGCACAGCTCAGGTTAACAGCTAAACATTACAACTGTGCGGCGGGCCTGAGAAATGCCATAGGTGATCTGTTAGCAGAGATACGCTTTTTGTTTACCACGTGTTGTTACAGATGGAGAACAATCTTTTTAAAACATAAAAGTACGAAAGAGAGCTACAGTTTTTCCTGAGCGTGGGAAGGAGCCAGGGATTTACAAGCACCTCCCAATCAACAGAGACATGTTTTCTCTTCTAATTGAACTGAAGTGCTTATTTACAACAATTCAACCTTTTGGTGTAAAAGGTGGGGAAAGCTCCACCTTAGCAGCAGACAATTGTGAGCTACTTACTGTAATGATCCTGACCTTATAAAACCACACATCTCTGATTTTATTTATTTTTTATTAGAGTTACAGCACTGAAACAGGCCCTTCGGCCCACCGAGTCTGTGCCGACCAACAACCACCCATTTATACTAACCCTACAGTAATCCCATATTCCCTATCACCTCCCTACACCAGGGGCAATTTACAACGGCCAATTTACTTATCACCTGCAAGTCTTTTGGCTTTGGGAGGAAACCGGAGCACCCGGGGAAAACCCACGCAGACACAGGGAGAACTTGCAAACTCCACACAGGCAGTACCCAGAATCGAACCCGGGTCCCTGGAGCTGTGAGGCTGCGGTGCTAACCACTACGCCGCCCAATTTACCATGAGCAATGCCATGGCAGATCTGCTAGTGAGTAACGATATAATGTCATGTACAAGGTAGAATATCAACAGATTTGCACATTTCAACAATTTGGTTTATAAGAATTTTTCTTAAAGAAAAGCATTGTAAATTTCTTTGCACATGTGGCACACCCTACAAATATGAGATGATTTCATGACAGCTTTCGCTGTAGGAAAGTGACACTTTAGAATTTTGTTTGGCTCCTTCCTTATTCTGCATTTGTTAATTAACAGGTCACGAAGACAGAGCACAAAACAGTATGGGAGAAAGGACATTTTTATTGGTTGTAAATGCACAGTGTGTGTGTGGGGGGAACAAAGTCTAACACACTACATGCACAACACAAAGCAGATTTACAAAAGGTACAGAGGCAGGATGTGACAGACCACTGTAGTCCCTAATAACAATCATATAGGAGAAGACACAAACATATAAATATATATATAAATATATATACAGGACAGACCCACCAGAGGTGTTGGCACAGTGGTATACAGTCGGGAGGAAGTTGCCCTGGGCGTCCTCAACATTGACTCTGGACCCCATGAAGTCTCATGACATCAGGTCAAACATGGGCACAGAAACCTTCTGATTACCACCTACCACATCCCTGCCCTTCAGCTGATGAATCAATACTCCACCATGTTAACCTCCACTTGGAAGAAGCACTGAGGGTGGCAAGGGCACAGAATGTACTCTGGGTGGGGGACTTCAATGCCCCTCATCAAGAGTGGCTCAGTAGCACCACTACTGACCGAGCTGGCTGAGTCCGAAAGGACATAGCGACTAGACTGGGTCTGTGGCAAGTGGTGAGTGAGCCTACAAGAGGGAAAAACCTACTTTACATCGTCCTCACCTAGCTGTATTGGTTGGAGTGACCACTGCACAGTCCTTGTGGAGAAGAACTCCCATCTTCACATTGAGGATACCCACCATCGTGTTGTTTGGCATGACAACCATGCTAAATGGGATAGATTTCAAACAGATCTAGCAACTCAAAACTAGGCATCCATGAGGTGCTGTGGGCCATCAGCAGCAGCACAATTGCATTCAACCACAATCAGCAACCTCATGGCCCAGCATAGCCCCCACTCTACCATCAATTCGGGGAATCAACCCTGGTTCAATGAAGAGTGCAGGAGGGCATGCCAGGAGCAGCACCAGGCATACCTCAAAATGAGGCATCAGCCTGGTGAAGCTACAACACAGGACTACATGCATGCCAAACAGAAGTCGCATGCGATAGACAGAGCTAAGTGATCCCACAACCAACAGATCAAAGCTAAACTCTGCAGTCCTGCCACATCCAATCGTGAATGGTGGTAGACAATTAAACGACGAATAGAAGGAGGATGCTCCAAAATGGGGGAGCCCAGCACATCAGTGCAAAAGACAAGACTGAAGCATTTACAACCATCTTCAGCCAGAAGTGCTGAGTGGATGATCCATCTTGACCTCCTCCTGACGTCCCCAGCATCACAGATGCCAGACTTCAGCCAATTTGATTCACTCCACATGATATCAAGAAATGGCTGAAGGCACTGGATACTGCAAAGGCTATGGGTCCTGACAATATTCCAGCAATAGTACTGAAGACCTGTGGCTCCAGACCTGGCTGCACCCATAACCAAACTGTTCCAGTACAACTACAACACTGGCATCTACCCGTCAATGTGGAAAATTGCCCAGGTATGTCCTGTACACAAAAAGCAAGACAAATCCAACCCAGCCAATTACCGCCCCATCAGTCTACTTCTGATTATCAGTAAAATGATGGAAAGTGTCGTTGACAGTGCTAACAAGCGGCACTTACTCAGCAATAACCTGCTCACTGACGCTCAGTTTAGGTTCTGCCAGGGCCACTCAGCTCCTGACCTCATTACAGCCTTGGTCCAAACATGGACAAAAGGGCTGAAATCCAGAAGTGAGGCAAGAGAGACTGCCCTTGATATCAAGGCAACATTTGACCGAGTATGGCATCGAGGAGCTCCAGCAAAACTGGAGTCAATGGAAATCAGGGGGAAAACTCTCCACTGGTTGGAGTCATACCTCGCACAAAAGAAGATGGTTGTGGTTGTGGGAGATCCTTCATCTTAATCCCAGGACATCACTCCAGGAGTTCCTCAGGTAGTGTCCTAGGCCCAACCATCTTCAGTTGCTTCAATGACCACCAAAGTCAGAAAAGGGGTGTTTGCTGATGATTGTGCAATGTTCAGCAGCATTCGCAACTCCTCAGATACTGAGGCAGTCTGTGTCCATCTGCAGCAAGACCTGGACAACATTCAGGCTTAGACTGATAAGCGACAAGTTACATTCGTGCCACACAGGTGCTAGGCAATGATTATTATTATTTATTTATTTATTTTTTTTTAAAAGAGTCATACAGCACCGAAACAGGCCCTTCGGCCCACCGAGTCTGTGCCAACCATCAACCACCCATTTATGCTAATCCTACATTAATCCCATTTTCCCTCTCACATCCCCACCTTCCCTCAATTCTCCTCCTATCGACCTACACTAGGGGCATTTTTTACAATGGCCAATTTACCTATCAACCCACAAGTCTTTGGCATGTGGGAGGAAACCGGAGCATCCGGAGGAAACTCATGTGGTCACAGGGAGAACTTGCAAACGCCGCACAGGCAGTACCCAGAACTGAACCCGGGTCGCTGGAGCTGTGAGGCTGCGGTGCTAACCACTGCGCCACTATCTCCAACAAGAGAGAATCCAACCATCTCCCCTTGACATTCAACGGCATTACCATTGCTGAATCCACCACTATCAACATCCTGCAGGGTTACCATAGACCAGAAACCGAACAGCGCCAGCCACCTAAGTACTGTGGCTACAAGAGCAGGTCAGAGGCTGGGAATTCTTCAGCAAGTAATTCACCTCCTGACTCCCCAAAGCCTATCCATCCTTTACAAGGCACAAGCCAGGAGTGCTGTATCAATAAATATAAATAAATAATAAATATAAAGTCAGACTAGTCCTGGAAAATATCCAATTCAGCAATAAAAACAGCAAGTGCTGGAAATACTCATGCAGGTCAGACAGCATCTATGGAGAAAGAAGCAGAGTTAACGATTCAGGTCTGTGACCTTAAAGGGCGCAGGCCTGAAACGTCAACTCTGCTGCTCTCTCCACAGTTGCTGCCTGACCTGTAGAGTATTTCCAATACTTTCAGTTTTTATTTCAGATTTCCTGCACCTGCAGTATTGTGATTTTATCCAATTCAGCATATTGGTTTCTTTTTAAAATGCCTCCTGCAGCCTCATTCTATAACTGCATAGTCAGCTTTTAGGTCCTAGGTAAATTTCAGGAGTTTCTGACATTAGCATTCAGGTACTTTCTTGTGAAATCAGATGACCCAGAAGATCCTTTAAATCTTAAAGTATCGACACTTCAGTTATTCGAAGGGCATATGCGAACATGAAATATTGTACTGCATGAGGATTTAATGTATATTTTTACCTCATGGTTGGTTACAGGATTTTATAAAACACACTGTTTTTAGCTCCCCTTGGTGAATCCTTGTTCACTGCTTTCCAATTATAAGGCAAAGAAACCAGTTCAACCAGGTTTTCTTAGGTTTAAAGAAGAAAAGTTTGAAATTTATTAAATTTAATCTCGAATTCGGTTGACGCCTACAGATACATGACGCACTCACGCTAGCATGCACACCTGATACACACATGTAGAAGAAAAATAAAGTGGAAATGTTTGAGGCAATATCTGAAGAGGTTTTTTTTTAAACTGTGCTTCGAGCTCACTGTAGAGTCCTTGATTGTCGGGAGATCTTGCTTTTCGTTGGGGCCCAGTATTCTTCTTAAACCTTGTTCACTGTAGGAGACTTTTCTCTCTTGGGGTTCATGTGTCTTCAGTGGATTCAGAGGCTTGTGAGAGAAATGGGAACAGACAGGAGAGATATTCTCAGTCTAGGAGCAACAGACACTCACCGTTCAAACTGTTTGTACAATTCAGAAAACCCCAGGTTGTCAAGCAGGTTGGTCATGTGACAACTGGTCTGACCACGCCTTGGATTGTATCACCTTAGCAGTCTCTGGAATGCTCCTCATACACACAATATGGTGATCAAGGTCCATTGTGGGTTGAAAGTGTCAGGGAATGGTCCTTTGTCCATCCAATCACCGTCTGTTAATATGCAAGTGTCTTTTCCAGTCACGGCTGATCTGTTTAACAAGTCCTTTCTTCACTCCAATAACAGTTTAAAAGCAATGTTCATAACAAAATCAATGTGCCTCATTCTTGGCAGATGTGGGTCTAGCATAACAGTTCCACTCACATTACAACAGCTAACTCAAAATATGACTCATAAATCACAAGTCCTACAGGGTTAAGCAATTTCAAAACAAAAGGAACCCTGGTACAGAATACATTCTTAAATCGTGTTTGATGAATTTGAGTTCTTTGAGGAAGTAACAAGCAAGGTGGATAAAAGGGAACCTGTATAGATGTGATGTACTTGGATTTCCAAAAGGCATTCGATAAGGTACCACATCAAAGGTCATTACACAAAATAAGAGTTCATGGTGTGTGGGGGTGGGGGGGGGGGGGTAACATATTAGCAGGGATAGAGGACTGGCTAGTCAACAGGAAGCAGAGTGTAGGGATAAATGGGTCATTTTTGGGTTGACAGGTTGTGACTAGTGGAGTGCCACAGGGATCAGTGCTGGGGCCTCAACAATTTACAATCTACATCAATGATTTGGATGAAGGGACCAAATGTATGGTGGCTAAATTTGCAGATGACACAAAGATATGTTGGAAGGTAAGTTGTCAAGAGGACATAGAGTCGACAAAGGGATATAGATAGGTTAAGTGAGTGGGCAAAAATTTGGCATATGGAGTATAATGTAGGAAAATGTGAACTTGTCCACTTTGGCAGGAAGAATGGAAAAGCAGAATATTATTTAAATGGAGACAGACTGCAGAACTCTGCAGTACAGAGGGATCTGAGTGTCCTGGAACATGAATCACGCAAAGTTAGTATGCAAGTGCAGCAAGTAATTCTTTTTCTTTTGGGCCTCCTTATCTCGAGAGACAATGGATACGCGCCTGGAGGTGGTCAGTGGTTTGTGAAGCAGCGCCTGGAGTGGCTATAAAGGCCAATTCTGGAGTGACAGGCTCTTCCACAGGTGCTGCAGAGAAATTTGTTTGTTGGGGCTGTTGCACAGTTGGCTCTCCCCTTGCGCCTCTGTCTTTTTTCCTGCCAACTACTAAGTCTCTTCGACTCGCCACAATTTAGCCCTGTCTTTATGGCTGCCCGCCAGCTCTGGCGAATGCTGGCAACTGACTCCCACGACTTGTGATCAATGTCACACGATTTCATGTCGCGTTTGCAGACGTCTTTATAACGGAGACATGGACGGCCAGTGGGTCTGATACCAGTGGCGAGCTCGCTGTACAATGTGTCTTTGGGGATCCTGCCATCTTCCATGCGGCTCACATGGCCAAGCCATCTCAAGCGCCGCTTAGGAAGGCAAATTGAATGTTGTCATTTATTGCAAGGCGAATCGAATATAAAAGTAGGGAGGTTTTGCTACAGCTGTACAGGGCCTTAGTGAGACCACATCTGGAGTACTGTGTACAGTTTTGGTCTCCTTACTTAAAGGATAAAATTGCATTAGAAGCAGTTCGCAGAAGGTTCACTCGACTGATTCCTGGGATGAAAGGGTTATCTTATGAGGAAAGGTTGAACAGGTTGGACCTATACCCACTGGAGTTTAGAAGAATGAGAGGTGATCTTATTGAAACATATAAGATCCTGACAGGACTTGATGGGGTGGATGCTGGAAGGATGTTTCCACTTGTGGGCAAGACTAGAACTAGGAGACACAGTATAAAAACAAGGGGTCCCCCATTTAAGATGGAGATGAAGAGAAATTTTTTCTCTCAGAGGATAATTAGTCTGTGGAATTCGCTTCCTCGGACAGCAATAGAGGCTGGGTCATTGAATATATTCAAGGCTGAGTTAGATAGATTCTTGATAGACAAGGGAGTCAAGTGTTATGGGGGGCAGACAGGAAAGTGTAGTTGAGGCCACATTCAGATCGGCCATGACCTTATCAAATGGTGGAGCAGGCTCAAAAGGCCACATGGCCTACACCTGCTCCTAATTTGTATGTTCTTATGTTTGCAAACAGGTTACATAATGTCCTCTTTTGTGTGGCAACTGAATGCACTGAACAGTGGATACCTGGGAAGAAATATTGAGGGGTTAATATCCTGCTATAGAGTATGAAGGTTAATTATGTTTCTGATCAGTGGCCAAAAGAAACTACTGAGAAATCCGTGCAAGGTGGTTTCTGTAATCCTGAAGAATCGCAAGATTACTCCCAGTCCCACATGCAAGTGAGCATAGGAATAGGAGAATTGAGCGATTGAACACGTGGCTGGAGAATTGGTGTAGGAGGGAGGGCATCAGATTTCTGAGGCAATGGGACCATTCTGGGGCAGGTGGGACCTGTACAAGATGGATGGGTTGCATCTTAGCAGGACTGGGACTGATATCCTCACTGGGAATTCGCTAGTGCTGATAGGGAGGGTTTAAACTAGATTGGCAAGGGGATGGGAACCGGAGAGGGAGCTCAGATTGGAGGGAAGCAAAATTGGTAACTTGTCAGGGGTGTGGGAACCAGGAACAATGATCAGAGAGGAACAGCAAGGCGCACAGAATACTGAGAGAGATAGATAGCACTAGAGTAGGAAAATAGTAAGTTATTAGGTGGGGTCAGAGTAAGGGAGAAAGTAATAAAGTCTAAATCAGGGTTAATATGCATGAATGGAGTGTGGTAAAATAAGATTGGTGAGGTGCAAGCACAAATTGCCATGTGGAAATATGATGTTGTGGCAGTATCAGAGACCTGGCTCAAAGAAGGGCAAGACTGGGTGTTAAATATTCCTGGATACAGGAAAGATAGGAAAGGGAAAAGTGGGGGAGGGGTGGCGGTATTGATTAAGGACAGCATTGTAGTGTTGCAGAAAATGGATGTTCCAGAGGGGCAAAGGACAGAATCAATTGGCTAGAGCTAAGGAATAAAAAAGGTGCAGTTACATTACTCGGTGTTGTCTATAGGTCACCAGCTAGTGGGAGGGGCATGGAGGAACAATTTTGCAAGGAAATTTCAGAGAGGTGCAAACATTATAGGGTAGTTATAATGGGGGACTTTAATTATCAAACATAGACTGGGATAACAGTAGTGTAAAGGGCAGTGAGGGGAAAGAGTTAGTAGAGTGTGTTCAGGAAAATTTTCCACAGCAGTATGTCGCTAGTCCAATGAGAAAGAAGGCAGTGCTAGACTTGGTTCTTGGGGTTGAGGTGGGCCAAGTGGATCAAGTATCAGTAGGAGATCATTTAGGAGACAGTAATCATTGTATCATATGGTTTAGGCTGACTATGGAAAAGGACAAAAAACAATCCAGGGTAAGAATAATTAACTGGGGGAAGGCCAACTTCAATAGGGTAAGAATGGAGCTGGGGTGACTAAATTGCAGTCAAAAGTTGGCAGGAAAACCAATAGATGAACAATGGGCTACCTTCAAAGAAGTGATAGCTCAGGCACAGTCAAGGTATGTCTCCTCGAAGGGGATAGGTAAGGCAAACAAATCCAGAGCTCGCGGATGTTAAAAGAGTTAGAAGTTAAGATAAAGAAGAAAAAGTGTGCTTGTGCCAGATGCCGAGTAGAAAATACTATAGAGAACCAGGCTGAATATAGAAAGTCCAAAGTAGAAGTGAAGAAGCAAATAAGAGAAGCAAAGGGAGAGCATGAAAAGAGACTGGCAGCCAGCATTAAAGGGAATCCCAAAGTTTTCTGTATAAATATAAATAGTAAAAGGGTGGTAAGAGGAGGAGTGGGGCCGATGTGGGACCAGAAAGGGGATTTACATATTGAGACAGAGGGCTTAGATGAGGTATTAAATGAATACTTGGCATCTGTCTTTACCAAGGAAGAAGATGCAACCCAGCCAATGATGAAAGAGGAGGTAATTCAGACACTAGAAGGGTTTACAATTGATAAAGAGGACATATTAGTCTGTACTAAAAGTGGATAAAACACCAGGACCGGATGAGATGCATCCAAAGATTCTGAGGAAAGTGAAGGTGGAAATTGTGGAGGCACGAGCCATAATTTTTCAGTCTTTTAGACTCTGGGGTGGTGCCAGAGGACTGGAGAATTGCAAACGCTACACCCTTGTTCAAAAAAGGGTGTAAAGTTAAGCCCAGCAGCCACAGGCCAGTCAGTTTAACTTCGGTGGTGGGAAACTTCCAAAAAACATAATTTGGGATAAAATTAATAGTCGCATGGACAAATGCAGGTTAATTAAGGAAAGCCTGCATGGATTTCTTAAGGGAAAATCATGTTTAACTAACTTGCCTGAGTTTTTTGAGGAGGTAACGGAGAAGGTTGATCAGGGAAATGAAGTTGATGCGGTGTACATGGACTTTCAGAAGGCATTTGATACAGTGCCACACAACAGACTTGTGAGCAAGGCTATAGCTTATGGAATAAAAGGGACAGTAGCAACATGGATACAGAATTGGCTGAGTGACAGGAAACAAACAGAAGTGATTAATGGATGTTTTTTGGGATGGAGGAAGGTTTGTTGTGGAGTTCCCCAGGGGTCAATGTTGGGACCCTTGCTTTTCCTGATCCATATATATAGTAATGACCTAGACCTTGGTATATAGGGCACAATTTCAAAGTTTGCAGTTGATATAAAACTTGGAAGCATTGTGAACTGTGAGGAGGATTGTGTAAAACTCCAAAAGGACATAGACAAGTTGGTGGAACGGGCAGACAGGTGGCAGATGAAGTTCAATGCGGAGAAATGTGAAGTGATTCATTTTGGGAGGAAGAACATGGAGAGACAATATGGAATAAAGGGTACAATTCTAAAAGGGGTGCAGGAGCAGAGGGCCCTAGGTGTATATGTGCATAAGCCATTGAAGGTGGCAGGACAGGGTGAGAGAGCAGTTAACAAAGCATACAGTATCCTGGGTTTTATTAATAGGGGCAAGGACGTTTTGTTGAATTTATATAAGACACTAGTTCGGCCTCAGCTGGAGTATTGCATCCAGTTCTGGGCACCGCACTTGAGGAAAGACGTGAGGGCATTGGAGAGTACAGAAAAGATTCACAAGAATGGTTCTAGGTATTAGGAATTTCAGTTATGAAGATAGATTGGAGACGTTAGGACTGTTTTCCTTGAAGAGAAGGCTGAGAGCTGATTTGATAGAGGTATTCAAAATCATGAGGAATCTGGACAGAGTAGATAGAGAGAAACTATTCCCACTCCAGAACGAGAGGGCACAAAACCAAGAAAACAGATTCATTGAACCTTGGGAAAGGAGCCAGTATACAGAAGGACTGCCTGACAAGCAATGGTGCCAGTGATTGGAATACTGTGGCATTGCCTGCTTCAGTAGTGTTATTGGTGCCATGCTCACAAGCACAGCAAGCATCAGCAGCCTGTAATTCCTCTTTGAGCCTTCTGGGGGCATACTCTGACAGCAAAGGAAGCAACAGCGATTAATCATTGTGATGACTTCAGCCAACCGTGCAGTTGTTTCAAGAGATGGACAATTCTAACTGATAACTTGAGGGTTTTTGTCTGTACTCCTGTAAATAGTTGCAGGTGTGGGAATTACCTCTGTTGGTTTAAAAATGGAGTTACATCCGAATCTTTCCCTAAGGTCCAATGATCCCTTTTTCACATAGTGAGGGTTGAAATTCCTTAGTTAACAATAAAAAATGGGAGAATGCTCTGTTTTTTAAACAAATCGCGTTTCCACAATCTCTCAACGTGGATACAGGTGAAGACGGCTGCTTGCTTCATGATACAGGAATTCCAGAACCGACTTAGGCCGTTGATCGGCACACCTGGGCAGTGGGCGGCACAGTGGTGCAGTGGTTAGCACCGCAGCCTCACAGTTCCAGCAACCCGGGTTCAATTCTGGGTATTGCCTGTGTGGAGTTTGCAAGTTCTCCCTGTGACCGCGTGGGTTTCCGCCGGGTGCTCCGGTTTCCTCCCACAGCCAAAGACTTGCAGGTTGATAGCTAAATTGGCCATTATAAATTGCCCATTATAAATTGCCCCTAGTATAGGTTGGTGGTAGGGATAGGTGGGGATGTGGTAGGAATATGGGGTTAGTATAAATGGGTGGTTGATGGTCGGTACAGACTCGGTGGGCCGAAGGGCCTGTTTCAGTGCTGTATCTATAAATAAATAAAATAAATTTAAAGCATTTTGTAAGAGAAGCAAAAGTGACATGAGGAAAATCTTTTTCATGCAGCAAGTGGTTCAGGTCTGGAATGCACTGCCTGAGAGTGTGGTGGAGGCAGGTTCAACTGAAGCATTCAAAAGGGAATTAGACTGTTATATGAAAAGGAAGAACATGTAGGGTTACAGGGAGAAGGCGGGGGAAATGGATCTGAGGGAATTGCTCTTTTACAGAGCCGGTGCGGACGCGGTGGGCTGAATGGCCTCGTTCCGCACTTGAACAATTTTGTGATTCTGTGATTGTTTTCTTTATGGAATGAACACTCTGCCACACAGGTACACATCTCACTTTCTCAGTCCAGAGAGTCAATGAACTGAGTCTTAGGGACCCCAGGTTTGCTCAGTGCTGGAATTGAACAAGCTAAAAGCATAAAGTTTACCAGTACATCAAACTGATGGTTTCCTGCTACTTGTCCAGCTGAGGCCACCCCACCCATGTAGCAGATTAATTAACATACAGTGGATTTTAGTTTTATTGCCTACTTAGGGGTAAGTGAACCAAGTAGGAGACCAGGACGGCCCAAAGCTCTATCATTAGATTGTGCGGAGTTAACTAATCTCAGGGCAACGTGAAAGATGCCTTTATTGGTCTTAGCAGTCCTGGGGAACAGAACACAGAATCAAGGTTCTTGCCCCCTACAATTAACCTGTGCTGCATAGTGCCATGAACACTGGTAAAAACAGAATGATGTTTAATGCTAATGTGTCCTTTAGTCTGATAGGCTGTCAAGACTCACTGTTTCGGCTTTATGACTGAAGAATGGCCACTGGCACAAGGTTGGGGTGGGGGGGGGGGGGGGGGGCGGGAGGAATGGTGGGGGGGGAAAGGGATTGCTACTACCTATGGAACCATAACATGGAAGAGTCAGTAACTTCAACAGGAGAATGCAGAAAATGCACCAAAAAATCCACTTGAAGCTTTGTGCATTATACCAGAACTGAAGTATTAAAATGCTAAACTATTCCGATTGCAAGTCCTGAAGTTATCAGTTGTAGTGGAAGTCAAATATACCTCTGTCAAGTATACCGCATCAGGATAAACTTCTGATTTTGTCCAGTGTCGTGAACAGTAGTAAAAATGCCCTGAATCAATCCCTTAGCTTTCCTCCAACGAGTAATCACCCAATCATCTTTTGTAGATTATCTTTGCCAATACTTTTTCAAGATTTCTAGGTAGGGGTTATAGTTGTCAACAGACTTCAAAATAGGTTATTCATAGGAAGTTGGAGAAGATAAAAAGAATAAGACAAGAACAGCTCATTCCAAAAATGTCAACTAAGACTTTCTTTAGTTTTTGACTTAAATTTATTGCCTTTAAATTCCTATTGTAATAAACAGCTGGTAGTATTTTGAAATCTGAGTAACTTGTGAAATTAGCATCAGATGCACCTGCCATGATCAAATATTCTGCTCACCTCACTGGCTAGCGTGACATACGAAGAGTTTTGGGTGAGGTGCTCACACCTATGGACCATTCCCCAGTATGTCAGAACTGGTGAAGAAAAAATACACACTCAAATTGTGGGTTGATGTGCTATTCCCTATCCCAATCCCTGACACAATCTTCACTATAACAAATGATACTGTGTTATTAGTGGGACGTCCCAACAATAGGTCTTACTAGAAGCAAGATAACAGGAACTTCACTGGGTTAAACAAAAACATGTGCATCCATTTAGAAAATATAAATAAAATTTGGTAGTCAAACTCCTGCCTTCTTTAACAAAATACATAACAACCTGGAGAAAAAGCACACATTTTCTAATTGTAAATTAACACTGTCATAAAGAAAGAAAGACAGATTTACATTTACGTAACATCTTTCAAGACCACGAAATGTCCCAAAACACTTGACAGCCAACTGTTGAAGTGTGGTCAATGTAGTAACATAGGAAACATGACAGACAATCTGTGCACAGCAAGCTCTTACAAAGAGCAGTGAAATAATGACCAGATAATGTTTTTTTTTTCATGATGCTGATTGAGGGATAAATATTGCCCACAACACCTGGGATAACTACCCTGTTCATCTAGGAAATTGTGCCATGGGATCTTTTACATCCACCTGAGAGGGCAGACGTCTCATCCCAAAGATAGCACCTCTGACAGGGCAGCACTCCCTCAGTACTGCACTGGAGTGTCAGCCTTGATTTTTGCACTCAAGTCCTGGAGTGGGACTTGAACCCACAACCTGCTGTCTCAGAGGCTCAAGTATATATCCTACACATTGATATGGCATTTTAATATTTAAAATTGACCAATCTAATTGCACATCATCAGTATGTAGAGGAAACATATCTAAATGTAAAGGTAGAAAGAGCTATGTATTGTGATTATAGAATCCTGCAGTGGAATGGTTGGAAGCCAGTGGGCCCAGGTTGTTTAGTTTCAGTCACTGGCCATAACGGTATTTTTTTTCCCTGAAGCATGCCAGTTCATTTGCAAAACCTGTATAAATTGAAGGTGGCATTGTGCTACAATTTGTTGGAGAATTAATGCATGATGCAACAACAAAAGGACATAAGTTTCATTCTCTTTCCAATTCCACACTAGATTAGTAATTTGTCTGCACTATTTTGGGGAGAGGACAGGGGAAACAGGAGAGTTGTCCCTTGGCTGTTGCCAAACAGTGGCCACCTCAGAACACCAATTGTAAAGACCTGGTAGATGGTGCTGGACACCCACCCTCTCCGTAACAGGACGTGTGTGGACTGAAGAAATCAAGAACTGTAAAGAGGGGAAAAAGAATGAATTCATTAATTGTCACATGCCAGTTCCTTTTTTTGTAAAAAAGGAGGAATGGCCCACTAAATAGTTCTATCTAATCCAATAAAGTTATTCCCCATGGTGTAGCCCCAATCTCTGTTCCCTTAAGGTCAAGGGCTTCAGACTTGATTGTTTATGGTGGACAACTGGTTTAGCCATTTATGGTCAGATCTGGCTAGACCATGAAGCACTATCGGCTCCTGGTCTCCTCGGTCAAAATTGCTCACTGCTCCAGGATCAACCATTGGCTTCTCTTCTCCATAATAAGCAATCTCTTTAAACTCTTCCACCCTGCCCTCTTCACCCTTACCTCCAAAAAATGCGAGGAACTAATGGACTTCTTTGCCACGAAGATGGAGACCATCTTTTCAGCTGCCTCTGCTGTTTCCTTCCCTTTAACCCACCAAGCCAGATTTCCCCCAGCCCTAGTCCTGAACTTACATCCTCTTTCGTTTTTCTCCTCTCTCTCCATAATCATCTTGTCCATGAAACCTACTTTCTGCTTCCTCGATCCAATTCCCACCAAGCTGCTGACAACCCAATTTCCCTTCGTGGATCCCATGTTGGCTGATATTTTTATTTTTTTATTCATTCAAGAGATGTGGACATCGGTGGCTAGGCCAGAATTTGTTGCCCATCCCTAATTGCCCTTGACAAGGTGGTGGTGAGCTGCCTCCTTGAGCCGCTGCAGTCCATCTGAGGTAGGTACACCCACAGTGCTGTTAGGAAGGGAGTTCCAGGATTTTGACCCAGCAACAGTGAAGGAACGGCAATATAGTTCCAAGTCAGGATGGTGTGTGACCTGGAGGGGAATTTGCAGGTGGTGGTGTTCCCATGCATCTGCTGCCCTTGTCCTTCTAGGTGGTAGAGGTCACGAATTTGGAAGGTGCTGTCGAAGGAGCCTTGGTGCATTGTTGCAGTGCATCTTGTAGATGGTACACACTAAATGGGGTGCCAATCAAGCAGGCTGCTTTGTCCCGGATGGTATCAAGATTCTTGAGTGTTGTTGGAGCTGCACCCATCCAGGCAAGTGGAGAGTATTCCATCACACTCCTGACTGTGTCTTGTAGATGGTCGACAGGCTTTGGGGAGTCAGGAGTTGAGTTACTCGCCGCAGGATTCCTAACCTCTGACCTTCACTTGTAGCCACGGTATTTATATGGCTACTCCAGTTCAGTTTCTGGTCAATGGTAGCCCCTAGGATGTTGGTAGTGGGGGATTCAGTGATGGCAATGCCATTGAATGTTAAGGGGAGATGGTTAGAATCTCTCTTGTTGGAGATGGTCGTTGCCTGGCACTTGTGTGGTGCGAATGTTACTTGCCACTTATCAGCCCAAGCCTAGATATTGTCCAGGTCTTGCTGCATTTCTACACGGACTGCTTCAGTATCTGAGGAGTCGCGAATGGTGCTGAACATTGTGCAATCATCAGTGAACATCCCCACTTGACCTTATGAATGAAGGAAGGTCATTGATGAAGCAGCTGAAGATGGTTGGGCCTAGGACACTACCCTGAGAAACTCCTGCAGCTGTCCTGGAGCTCAGATGATTATCCTCCAACAACCACAACCATCTTCCTTTGCACTAGGTATGACTCCAGCCAGTGGAGAGTTTTCCCCTGATTCCCATTGACCTCAGTTTTGCTCGGGCTCCTTGGTGCCATACTCGGTCAAATGCTGCCTTGATGTCAAGGGCAGTCACTCTCACCTCGCCTCAAGTTCAGTTCTTTTGTGCATGTTTGAACCAAGGCTGTAATGAGGTCAGAAGCTGAGTGGCCCTGGCAGAACCCAAGCTGAGTGTCACTAAGCAGGTTATTGCTAAGCAAATGCCACTTGATGGCACTGTTGATGACACCTTCCATCACTTTGCTGATGATTGAGAGTAGAACGATGGGGTGTTAATTGGCCGGGTTGGACTTGTCCTGCTTTTTGTATACAGGACATACCTGGGCAATTTTCCACATTGCAGGGTAGATGCCAGTGTTGTAGCTGTACTGGAACAGCTTGTGTGGGGCAGGTTCTGGAGCACAGGTCTTCAGTGCTATTGCTGGAATATTGTCAGGGCCCATAGCCTTTGCAGTATCCAGTGCCTTCAGTCGTTTCTTGATATCACGCGGAGTGAATCGAATTGGCTGAAGTATGGCATCTGTGATGCTGGGGATTTCAGGACGAGGCCGAGATGGATCATCAACTCGGCTCTTCTGGTTGAAGATTGCTACAAATGCTTCAACCTTATCTTTCGCACTGATGTGCTGGGCTCCCCCATCATTGAGGATGGGGATATTTGTGAAGCCACCTCCTCCAGTTAGTTGTTTAATTGTCCACCACCATGTGGCAGGACTGCAGAGCTTCGATCTGATCTGTTGGTTATGGGATCGCTTAGCTCTGTCTATTGCGTACTGCTTATGCAGTTTGGTATGCAAAATATTGTTAACTATCCCCTCTCCCCAGGTCCTTCCTTTCAAATCTGGCATCATCACCCCCTCAAAAAAAAAACTACCCTCGACTCCTCTGTCCTTGCAGATTACCATCCAATCTCCAACCTCAATTTCATCTCCAAAGTCCTTGAGCATGTTGATGCCTCCCAAATCCGTGCCCCCCCCACCACCCAAAAAAAGTTACAACTGTAAAACTTTACCTCAAATGGTGCTGAGGGTCACTTTGAATTCATTCTGATGACTGGGACTCTCAATGACCACACGGGAAGCAGCGAGGCCAATTTAACCCAGGGTTCCTCAATCACAGTGCTCATTGGCACCAGGACCTGCACATGGGACCGCAACTTGAATTTTCAGCTCCTCCAATCAGGTTTCTGCCACAGCACTGAAACAGCCTTGATCAAACTAACAAATGATATCCTATGTGACTGTGACCGTGGTGTACTTTCTCCTCTCATCCTTCTCAACCCGTCTTCAGCCTGTGACATGGCTAACTGCACCATCTTCCTCCTACGCCTTTCTTTTGTTGTCCAGCTGAGAGAGTTTTCCTCGCCTGGTCCCACTTCTATCATTCCGGTCATAGCCAGAGAATCTTCTGCAATAGCTTCCCTTCCTGCTCCCATACCATTACCTCTGGAAACCCCTAAGGATTCATCCTTGACCCCCCTCCCATTCTCATCTACAGGCTGCCCCTTGGCAACATCAGCCAAAAACAAAATGTTAAATTTCACATGTATGCTGATGACACCCAGCTCTACCTCACTAGACCCCTTCCACTGCCCCTGATTTGTCATGCTGCTTGTCCAAAATCCAGTACTGCATAAGCAGATATTTCCTCCAATTAAATATAAAGATGACTGAAGCCATTCTCTTTGGTTCCCCACCAAAATCTCAGTTCCTTAGCCAATGACTCTATCCCGCTCCCTGGCCACTATCTGAGGCTGAATTGGAATGTTCGCAACATCGCCATCCTACTTGACCCTAAGCTTAGCCTCCAATCCCATATCCTCTCCATCATCACAACTGCTTATATCATCTTCGCAATATCGCCTATCTCCAACCTGCCTTAGCTTATTTGCTCCTGAAACCCTCAACCATGCCTTTACCCCCAGTTTTGACTATCCCAATGTTCCCCAGCCAGACTCCCATCTTACACTGTGTAAACTTGAGCTCATCCAAAACTCCGCTTCTCGTGTCCTTACTCACATCAAATCCCATTCACCCATCACCCCTGGTGCTTGCTGACCTGCATTGGCTTCCAGTTAAGCAATACTTCGATTTTAAAATTCTCTTCCTCATGTTCAAATCCCTTCATTTCCTTGCTCCTCGCCAGCTCTGTAGCCTCCTCCAGCATGACTCTCCGAGCTTCTTGCAATCCTCCAAGATGTGTAAGAAGCCAGAATTGATTTACTTTTCTCCACCATAGGTGGTTGCGCGCTCAGACGCCTGAGCCCTAAACTCTGAAATTCCTTCTCTGAAGCTTTGCCTCTCTCTCTCCTCCATTAAGTTGCTCCTTAAAACCTACCTCTTTTAGCAAGCTTTTGGATATATGCCCTAATATTGCTTGACATGGCTTGGTGTCAAATTTGATCTGATAAAGCTCCTGAAAAGTGCTTTGGGACGTTTTTGTTATATTAAAAATGAGTATGTGAAACTTAAGTGGGACAACGTTTTCATTTTTCTTACCGTGGTTGTTTTCTGCATTGAGCTATCATCCTTGACATCCTGTTTGGAGGCGTTTGATGCTGTGGAACACAGCTCTCTATTCTTAAGACGTGCTGAACGGCGGATTCCAACCTTAAAAAAGATGTTTGGTGAATTTACCATAACTGAAACAATACTTAAGTACATGTGCACACTACATGTATGTCAGAAAATGCAACCAGAAAGTCAATCTGTGATAACGCAAGGTTTGAGAAGCACATACAGATTTTATGCTGAAACAATAATCATGGATGCATTGTACACTATAACTTTAATATCAACATGAAACGATTAAATGCATCCTTCACAACATTCTTGACTGGTGCCTTATAAATATAAGTTAAGATTTCTATTTTTAAAATATTAAAACTTTACAGCAGTCTAATTTTGAGATACTGTATATTACACAATTGGTATCAATATTTTACAGAGTCCAATTTTAATCCCAACACTTAGTGCAACAATTTCAATCAGTCTCAACTATATTTTCTGAGGTGTTATTGTGTATCATTCAACTCTGCAGGATCACTTCCACAATCATTCATGTAATCGATGTTAAGTTCTATGAAGCATCAATACCTTTCAAAGTATGTTTTAATATTTTCATCATGCCTCAAACTTTTTACAACTTGTGTACATCTGATGGGAAAGCAAAACAATCGGCAACATTTTGCATTTGTTTAAAATTCTCACAATGCGAAGGTAATGAAAACATCTGGTTTTTATGTTACAATATTTTTTTAAAGTTACAAAAGGTAATATATGAAAAATTACCAATCATGTTTGGAACCCTGGGGCTGCAAGACACAGCTGTGGGCCTACAGTTCCCCATACAGTAAGATTCGGATCTCAGGCAGGCTGTTTAACTATCTCAACATAACTGAAGCATAATAGGTTGGGAGAGTATCGTATTCAGAATTGTCTTTGCCAATTTGTCTCCTTATGGGGCTATGGCACTCAGCTGCCAGGTGAGTTCTAAGACCTCTCCCAATCATTCACATTGACCTTGACCACGAAGGTGGGTGCGATACAATATTTAACATTAATCATAGAAGTGTGTACAGTAGTAACTTGTTAGAAAAATGTTTATTTATATCCAGTGGAAATAAAAAAATCAAACATTCATCTGAAGATGTATTTACAGATTTCCCTCAATATACAATGGATATCCCCAAGATGGTCCTTTTGCCCTTTGTTTTTAATACAATTTCAATGAGGAGCAAGCCAAAAATATATCAATGTGTTTTATTTCATTGAAAAGACCTTCTATCAGTTCAATTATTTATTGAATGATAACCTGTCCCAAAGCTCAAATATATATTTTTTCCACAATCAGCAAATGCTTGCTTGTGGTTCTTACAGCCACTGCTGCCTCTTACCTTCTGCTGGCATGACCGAGCAATGCTCTGGGGCAGCTGCCTACACATGGATAATGAAAGCACAGTCTGGTTGAAGGAATTCTTCCCATAGTTGAAATGACCACATAAGTCATGCATCTACAGGTTTGATCAGTCCACAATTGCAAGAAAACTTCATAAATTGTGGCTTTCACGCATTAATATTTTTATTCATGACACTGCGATGGACTGTTCCTGTGCATATCTGCCTGTGTTTAGATCATGGAGACTGGACTATGTTTTCACCTATGTTTGAACTGTTATGACATTGCGTGTGTCAAAAGTATAATTCCACAGTAAAATAATAAGTAAAATAAACTCAGGAGGTTAGAAATCTACAAAATGTTTATGTTTTTAAACTGTGCTTTCCTCTCTCTGGTGATCCAGGTTCTCTTTCTTGACATTAAGCAGAATGTGATTGGGGGCAAAGGGAAGAAACACTTTATATCCATCATCCTTTAAAGATCCACTATGGTATAAGATTTTTTGACAAAAAAGATTGTTTGCTCCATGACACGATGTGCCAATGAGCACATCATTGGCGTGGTACTGAATCACAGAGATCAGGCTCAATTCCCCGTCTGTGCTGAGTTAACTGTTCTCAGCCAAGGCAGCAGTAAGGATGCTATAATTAACTTCAACTTGACTAGAGGAGGAAAGGAAAATCAGATAGTGTTCCCACTCACAATCACTATCCAGTGATACCTGTTGCAAAGTGTTCACATGTGGACACTGGGTCGATGACAGGATAAGGCTTGGTTGTAATAGTTTCCATGAAATGAAAAGCTTGCTAACACGCTTCAGGCAGTACTCTCAACTTCACCAGGGGGTGGGGTTGGCGGGGGGTGGAAATTGGGTGGTGGCTAGTGAACTGACCGTAAATTCATGTTGTTGTTATACACCCTGCCCCCTGCCTAGAATTTCCTTTCCATTTCAGATGGCCATTCTGCTACCAATTGTTTTGCACCACTCTTCCCTCTCTTCTTCCCCCACCCCACCACCCCCCCAAGGTTGGAATTCCCGCTCATTCGTTATCTAAACCCACACATGGTAGAATGCCTATTTGGACAAAGTACTCAAAACTGCTAGTGCTCAAGGATCTGTACCCTGGCATAAATTAGCATCATTAGGAGAGTGGGAGAAAAATTGTGGCGAGGGACTGGGTAAAATGAAAAGATTTTTAACATAAAAAAGTGACTGGATAATCTTTGAGAACATGTGACTCCATATTTGTGTCTCATTCGCCTACACACTGCTGAAAGCCTATCATCCCGCCAGCTATTTTACTGTTTTACACAAAGCACCTTTAGAAATGACATAATCTACACTCAGAGCTTTTCCTCAGACAACCATATGGGCCAACCTACTGACAGAGGCATACTGGAATGTTTACAAACCACTTTCTTGGTGCCAAATATAAATGGAAAAAGTGACTGGGCCTCAACCCTCTGAGGAATACAGTAAATTTTAAGTTTCAAAGCTGAAGTCCAGTTGTTTACAACTTTTTTTTTCCAACTGGGAGAGAAAAACATCTAATAGTGCTGTACATTTTTGTCCCACTTCACAACAGTCATCATTTGAAATGCAAATACAATATATTCCGCAGGCACAGTGTACAGGAAAAGGCCTTTCAATATTTTAAGAGCTTTTTTATTGGTTTAATTTGGGCACACCCTTTCATATGAGCTGTCAGTTGCCTGAAACGATGAGCACACAGTTCAAAAAAACTCTTAGTGGACACAGCATAAGTCGAATCGTGACCAAACTATACACTTTATTGACATCTTCTTCTAGTGCCAATACTGGATAGCCATATTCTGACATAACAATTATAATTTAACCTCTATAAATAGATCTCTAGCAACGTCCTTGCCACCTCAAACAAAGCTACCCTCCCAGTTACGAATGTGCCACCCTGACTCTTAATTACCATTCCAGTGTAGCCGTGCTACCCTGCTCCATGAAGGAAGGGCCAACTGGTGGGAAAGACCGCCTGCATTGAACTGACTTCCTGACTCCTCTTTGTGACTTGCCGACGACATATTTAGACCCTCTGCTAAAATACCTACGCCGGTCGGATTAAATGAGGCTTTTGCAACACATAAGGGAGCAACTAACAATTTATTTTTAATTGCGTCTTAAAATCTCAGTATTTAGAAGGAGGCAGCTACTGGAGTTTCAACTTTGCGAAGACAAACACTTCAGCCGCTCAGTCACAGACTCGGGATCCCTTTAAGGAACATTCTGCAACCAGGGCAAGCAAAGAAACACCTGTAACCCGAACCCCAGTGAACTCCTACCTGTTTAGTTTTCATCTTAAATGAAAATCTTGACGAATGTTCCCTTTTGCAGTCACTCGCTCGCAACAAACTGGATTGTAACAAACATTGGAACTTTCAACACAGCTCAGCCTCGAGACACAGCCCCCACCCAAGTCACTGTCTGATTGGCGAATAGATGCCAGTTTCGTATTCTGATTGGTCAGCCGACATGTCCATCATTCTGCATTAAATGGACCGCGCCATCTTTGTGAAGGGTAAAAACCGAAAATGTCAAACAGTCTGCTTAAAGTTGACCTGTACTGAAAAAAAATCCTTTGAGTGCTGATAGCAGATGATGGTCATTTTTTGTGAAAACCGTTAGCAACAATAGTAAATCTGTAACAATTATTGTGCCTTCTGAATTGTTCTGTTTAGTTGTTAAGGGTTTTGGTACAATGTAATTCCTGAACGATTTTACTTGTCTGCTGCTCGGGATTTTATCCATTCTTTTATAGTGTGCGGAAACATTAAAGTGGCATATATTTGCAGCATGTACGTAAAAGTTAGTAACTGCTTTGTTAAAATAAGAATCTATTTTACCTTGAAGAACTCTTGTGAATTTCCAATTGCACACACAGTAACTAATAGAAATACAGTTTAAGGTGCTGTACAAATTGTATCTTAGTCCACGTACCATGAGTAAATTATCTGCCAAGAATTGTTCTAATTGTCCCAGATATTGGGCTGAGAGGTGCAATTATGAGCATGTTTTGATTATACTCCTCATTAATTAATGGAGGTAAATGATTATATGTATACAATAAAAACTGGAGGAACAGCAATTCATTTTTCCACTAAATATTTTACAACCTTCCGGACTCAACATTGAATTCAACAACTTTAGATTGTAACTTTGATCTCATTTTGTTCCTTTTCCTTTGCTGGTTTTGTTGTTTCCCCTCCCGTTTTTTCTTTCAGATGGCAGCTTTTTTTTAATTTCCAAAATATACTTCATTCATAAAAATCTGTAAAAATTACATTCCCAGTTTCAAACAGCACCAAGTCAAAAAATACAAACAGTGCAAAGGAGGTCCGTTTGCTTCATTACAATCATGAGTTACCTCACAACCCTTCCATTTCACATTTGTCATGCCAATTACATTTTACATCTAACAGCAAATGAAAATTTTTCCGATACAGTTCGAGGGGTTTCCCATGGATTCAGCCCCTCCGTTCAGCTTGGTGGGGGGACCTTAACACACTGGTCTTTCCCCATTGAGTCTTTGCTGCGGCTGCCCCAAGCTTTAGTGCGTCCCTCAGCACGTAGTCCTGGACCTTGGAATGTGCCAGTCTGCAACATTCGGTCGTGGACAACTCTTTGCGCTGGAAGACCAGCAAGTTTCGGGCAGACCAAAGGGCGTCTTTCACTGAATTGATAGTCCTCCAGCAGCGGTTGATGTTTGTCTCAGTGTGCGTCCCTGGGAACAGCCCATAGAGCACAGACTCCTGTGTTACAGAGCTGCTTGGGATGAACCTCGACAAAAACCATTGCATCTCTTTCCACACCTGCTTTGCAAAGACACATTCCAGGAGGAGGTGGGCAACCATCTCTTCCCCACCATAGCCACCACGGGGGCATTGTGCGGAGGGGGCGAGACTTCGGGCATGCAGGAAGGATCTGACAGGGAGGGCTCTTCTCAGCACCAGCCAAGCTACATCTTGGTGCTTGTTTGAAAGTTCTGGTGATGAGGCATTCCGCCAAATGACTTTGACGGTCTGCTCAGGGAACCATCCGACAGGATCCACCGTCTCCTTTTCCCGTAGGGCCTTGAGGACATTCCGTGCAGACCACTGCCTGATGGATTGATGGTCAAAGGTGTTTTCCCGCAGAAACTGCTCCACGAAGGATAGGTGGTACGGCACGGTCCAACTGCATGGAGCATTCCGAGGCAATGTGACCAGGCCCATCCTTCGCAACACCGGGGACAGATAGAACCTCAGCATGTAGTGACACTTGGAGTTTGCGTACTGGAGGTCTACACACAGCTTGATGCAGCCGCACACGAAGGTGGTCATCAGGATTAGGGCCACGTTGGGTACATTTTTTCCGCCTTTGTCCAGAGGTTTGAACATCGTGTCCCTCCGGACCCGGTCCATTTTGGATCCCCAGATGAAGCGGAAAATGGCTCGGGTGACCGCCACAGCGCAGGAGTGGGGTATGGGCCAGACCTGCGCCATGTACAGCAACAACGTGAGTGCCTCGCACCTGATGACCAGGTTCTTACCCACAATGGAGAGAGATCGCTGCCCCCACATGCTCAACATTTGTTGTACCTTGGCTACTCGCTCCTCCCAGGTTTTGGTGCACGCCCCGGCCTTCCGAACCATATCCCCAGCACCTTCAGGTCGTCAGACCTGACGGTGAAGGGGACAAAGGATCGGTCAGCCCAGTGCCCAAAGAACATGGCCTCGCTCTTGCCGTGGTTAACTTTGGCTCCCGAGGCCAGTTCGAACTGGTCGCAGATGCTCATCAGTCTGCGCACGGACAGCGGATCCGAGCAGAAGACGGCAACGTCATCCATGTACAGGGAGGTTTTAACCTGAGTGCCTCTGCTGCCTGGGATTGTCACCCCTCTTATGCTCGCATCCTTCCTAATAGACTCAGCAAAGGGTTCAATACAGCAAACAAACAAGACCGGGGAGAGAGGACAGCCCTGTCTGACTCCAGATTGGATCGGCCATTCACGCCTCCACTAGACTCAACTTCTGTTTCATGTCCCATTCCCACTCTCTTTGGCCTTGCATTAGGAACCCTTTTGTCATTTAATCTCACCTGCCTTCCACCCTATCACAGACCTCCTCTTTTGTTCTTTTTCTCACTGCCCTTTTCCCCACCCCTTCACTTGCTTAAAATTTATTACACCTCTAATTTTTCCCAGTCCTGATGAAAGGTCATCACCTGAAACGTTAACTCTGCTTCTCTCTCCACAGATGATGTCTGACCTGAGTATTTCCAACATCCAAAGTATTTTGCTTTTGAAAAACTGAACCTTATTGTTCACTGGGTGTTCGGTAAACTCCAACATAACCTGTATGGGGCTATGAAATGTATTATTTTTAAAACTGAAATCTATTATAGCCCCTTTATTTTCTCAGTGGATTACCATTATTTTAAAAATTAATTCTTTTAGATTAAATTATCTGTTCTGTGAAACAACATTTAGATTATTTACATAGGCAGTGCCTAGTTCTGGCTTTTCCATTTAAGGTGGATCTATACTAAAGCGATGGGCAGTCATTGTTGACAAGTTGCAGCTCATCTCGTCTTTTAAATTAATTCTGTGCTATTTCTGCCACTTTCAGCTTTCTTTTGGTAAGATCATTTTAATAGACACTTTTTCATGCAGCACGATATTCAGAATGTCCTTTATTCAGGAATAACTATTGTTAATCAGACACTATGGGATTAACTTCATAAAGTGATAGTGGAACACCAAGATACAACCTGACCAAGCAACTACATTTACCCTAAATAGATGCTGATAACGGAAGGATTCAATTCGACTTGAAACCCTTCTGTGTCTATGCTGGGGTGGATACTAATGAGTATGAGTACCTTAAGTCAAGCTTTATCAACAGAAACATGGATATTATTAACTTATAATTAAGTGTAGATATGGGCAAGCTGCAGACATAAAATTAGGTAAATAACTAAAGATTATCCAAATAAAAGCAGTAAATGGAGACATACGGCATCAGTTAGCATCTGAGAAAAGACAGATTATGTATAGGGTGTGCATCCTAAACATAAGCCTAAATTCCAATTAATTTTTGACATTATATATCTGTAAACATTCATTGTTTTTATGTATTCTTGTTTTGAGTTGTCTCCTTATTCTTGTACACATATTCCAATTCAATGAAAGCAAATAAAAAAATGAAAGTTATTTGTTTCATTTGAACTGGTCATAAAATACTCCCTCAGCAAGGGTATCAGTCTCATAGATGAAATAACATATGGACGGGCTGATTTTCCTGATTTGTTTTCCAAGAAAATGTTATGCGGTGAATAACTCACTCTGTTGAGTCACTTCCAAGTTACACACCATTCTGAGGTGAACATATTAGCATCATCCTTTCACTGTTTGTGAGTCAAGATCCTGAGATTTCCTACATACCACTGATGTGGGAGTACTACCATCACAAGAATTACAGTGTGCCCAGTTTCAGGCTTACTATCATTTGTAACAAAGGCAATGTAATACTTCTAGGGGACTTTAACCTTCATATACACCGGACCATACAAACTGGCAAAGGTGGTCTGGAAGATAAGTTTGTAGAACGCTTTTGTGACTGTTTCCTGGAGCAATAGGTGTGGAACCAACTAGGGATAAAGCTGGTTTAAATCTAGCATTGTGCAATAAGGCCGGGTTAATTAATAATGTCATAGTAAATGATCCACTGGCAAATAGTGATCATAATACAATTGAATTCCACAATAAGTTTGAAAACAACATACTTCAATTACAAACAAGAATCTTAAACTTAAACAAAGCCAATTACGTAAGTATGAGGGGAGAGCTGGCTAAGGTTGATTGGTAAATAGACTTATGGTGGTAAATCAACAGTGGGAAACATTAAAAAAAACAATTCAAAATGTTCATCAAAAGTACCTTTAATTGAAAAACAAAAACTCTGCAAGGAAGATTCAGGTTCAGGGTAGTATTAGATTAAAAGAATGGTAGTACGTCTAAGGATCGGGAGTGTTTTCGAAACCAGCAAAGGACCACCAAAAAATTGATAAAAAGGGAAAAAATAGAAGATAAGAGTAAACTAGCTGGGAATAGAAAAACAGATTGTAAGAGCTTTTACAAGTATATAAAAAGGAAGAGAGTAGCTAAAGTAAATGTTAGTCTCTTAGAAGCGGAGACAGGAGAAATTAGAGAAACATAGAAAAATAGGAACAGGAGTAGGTCATTCGTCCCTTCAAGCCTGCTCCACAATTCAACACGATCATGGCTGATCATTCATACTCAGTACCCTGTTCCTGCTATCTCCCCGTATCCCTTGATCCCTTTAGCCCTAAGAACTATATCTAACTCTTTCTTGAATATATTTAATGATTTGGCCTCAACTGCTTTCTGTGGTAGAGAATTCCACAGATTCACCACTCTCTGGGTGAAGAAATCCCTCCTCATCTCAGTCCTAAATGGCTTACTCCTTATCGTTAGACTGTGACCCCTGGTCCTGGACTCCCCCGCCATTGGGAACATCCTTCCTGCATCTAGTCTGTCCAGTCCTGTTAGAATTTTGTAGGTTTCTATGAGATCCCCTCTCATTCTTCTGAACTCTAGCGAATACAAGCCTAATCGACCCAATCTCTCTTCATGCGTCAGTCCTGCCATCCCAGGAATCAGTCTGGTGAACCTTCGTTGCACTCTCTCCAAAGCAAGAACATCCTTCCTCAGATAAGGAGACCAAAACTGCACACAATACTCCAGATGTGGTCTCACCAAGGCCTTGTATAATTGCAGCAAGACATCCTTGCTCCTGTACTCGAATCCTCTCGCTATGAAGGCCAACATACCATTTGCCTTCTTAACTGCCTGCTGCACCTGCATGCTTACTTTCAGCCACTGGTGTACAAGGACACCCAGGTCGCTCTGCACCTCCCCCTTTCCCAATCTATCACCGTTCAGATAATAATCTGCCTTTCTGTTTTTGTCACCAAAGTGGAATACCTCACATTTATTCACATTATACTGCATTTGCCATGTATTTGCCCACTCACTTAACATGTCCAAATCACACTGGAGCTTCTCTGCATCCTCCTCACAGCTCCCACTCCCACCCAGCTTTGTGTCATCTGCAAACTTGGATATATTACATTTAAATTCCCTCATCTATATCATTAATATATATTGTGACTAGCTGGGGTCCTAGCACTGATCCCTGCGGTACCCCACTAGTCACTGCCTGCCACTTGGAAAAAGACCCATTTATTCCTACTCTTTGTTTCCTGTCTGCCAACCAGTTCTCTATCCAAGTCAGTACCTTACCCCCAATCCCATGTGCTTTAATTTTGCACACTAATCTGTTGTGTGGGACCTTATCAAAAGCCTTTTGAAAGTCCAAATACACCACATCCACTGGTTCTCCCTTATCTATTCTACTAGTTACATCCTCAAAAAATTCCAGGAGATTTTTCAAGCATGATTGCCCTTTCATAAATTCATGTTGACTTTGTCCAATCCTGTCACTGTTTTCCAAGTGCCCTGCTATTACATCTTTAATAACGGACTGTAGCATTTTCCCCACTACTGATGTCAGGCTAACCTGTTTATAATTCCCTGTTTTCGCTCTACCTCCTTTTTTAAATAGTGGGGTTACATTAGCTACCCTCCAATCTATTGGAACTGTTCCAGAGTCTATAGAATTTTGAAAAATGACCAGAAATGCATCTACTATTTCTAGGGCCACTTCCTTAAGTACTCTGGGATGTAGATTATCAGGTCCTGGGGATTTATCGGCCTTCAATCCTGTCAATTTCCCTAACACCATTTCCCTACTAATACTGATTTCATACAGTTCCTCCTTCTCACTAGACCCTATGTTCCCCAACATTTCTGGGAGGTAATTTGTGTCTTCCTTTGTGAAGACAGAACCAAAGTATGTATTTAATTTGTCTGCCATTTCTTTGTTCCTCATTATGAATTCCCCCGTTTCTGACTGTAAGGGACCCACATTTGTCTTCACTAATCTTTTTTTCTTCACATATCGATAGAAGCTTTTACGGTCAGTTTTTATGTTCTCTGCAAGCTTACTCTCATACTCTGTTTTCCCCTTCTTAATCAATCCTTTTGTCCTCCTTTGCTGAATTCTAAACTGCTCCCAATCCTCAAGTTTGCTGCTTGTCCTGGCCATTTTATATTTCTCCTCCTTGGGTCTAATACTATCCCTAATTTCTTTTGTAAGCCACGGTTGAGCCACCCTTCCTGTTTCATTCGTGCGCCAGACAGGAATGAACAATTGTTGTAATTCATCCATGAGCTCTTTAAATGCTAGCCAATGCCTATCCACTATCAACCTTTTAAATAATGTTCCCCAATCTATCATAGCCAACTTGCGCCTCATACCTTCATAATTTCCTTTATTTAGGTTCAGATTATTTAGATTATCATTGGGAATGAGGAAATGGCAGAAACATTGAACGGATATTTTGTGTCTGTCTTCATAGTAGAAGACACAATTTACATACCAGAAATAGAGGGTAACCTAGGGGCTAATAAGAGTGAGGAAATTACGGTAATTAATATCAGTAGAGAAAAAGTATTGGAGAAACTCAAGGGACTAAGATCCAACAAATCCCCATGACCTGATGGCCTACATCCTAGGGTTCTATAAGAGATAGCTGCAGAGATAGTGGATGCGCTGGCTATGATTTTCCAAAATTCCCTCTGGAGCGGTCCCAGCAGATTGGCTGTTACCAAATGTAACACTGCTATTCAAGAAAGGAGGGAGAAAGAAAACAAGGACCTACAGGTCAATTAGCCTAATATATGAGTGGTGGGGAAAGTGCTGGAATCTATTATTAAGGAAGTATTAACTTAGAAAAGCATAGTATGATTAGAACAAGTCAACATGGTTTTACGAAAGGGAAATCCTGTTTGACAAACTTACTACAGTTTTTTCAGAATGTAACTGGTAGGATAAATAAAGGGAAACCAGTAGATGTAGTATACTTGGAGTTCCAAAGCGCATTCGATAAAGTGCCACACAAAAGGTTAATATGCAAGATAAGGGCTCATGGTATTGGGGGTAATATATTAGCATGGATAGAGGATTGGTTAATGGACAGGAAGCAGAGAGTAGGGATAAACCAGCATTTTCAAGTTGGCTGGCTGTGATTAGTGGAGTGCTGCAAGGATCAGTGCTGGGGCCTCAGCTATTTACAATCTATATTAATGACTGAGAAGAACACACAGAGAGTAAGTTTGCTGACGGAATGCAAGCTGTGAGGAGGACACAAAGAGGCTGCAAAGAGATATACATGGGTTAAGTGTGTGAGCAACAAGGTGGCAGATGGAGTGGGGAAGTGTGAGGTTATTCACTTTGGTCATAAGGATAGAAATGCAGAATATTTTTACAAAGGTGTGAAACTAAATGCTAATGTTCAGAGAACTTGGGTGTACTCATACAAGGAACATAAAAGGTTAGCATGCTGGTACAGCAAGCAATTAGGAAGGCAAATGGTATGATGGCCTATTTGCAAGGGAATTGAGTACAAGAATAAATAAATCTTGCTTGTCCAATTGTACAGAGTTTTTGTGAGGCCACACCTGGAATACTGTTTGCAATTTTGTTCTCCGTATTTAAGGAAGGATATACTTGCATTGGAGGCAGTACAGCGAAGGTTCACTAGATTGGTCCCTGGGATATGTGGGTTGACCTAGGATGAGAGGCTGAATAAATTGGGTCTATATTCTCTGGAGTTTAGAAGAATGAGAGGTGAAACATTCAAGATGATGAAGGGGCTTGACAGGGTAGATACTGAGTTGTTGTTTCCCCTGTCTGGGGAATCTAGAACAAGAATGCACAGTTTTGGGATAAAGAGAAAATCATTTAGGTCTGAGAGAAATTTCTTCACTCAAAGGGTGTGAATCTTTGGAATTCTCTACCCCTGATGGGCGTGGATGCTCCATCATTGAATACATTTAAGGCTGAGATCGATTTTTGGTCTCTCAGAGAATCAAGGAATATGGGGAGTGGGCAGGAAAGTGGAATTGAAGCCCAAGATCAGCCATGATCATATTGAATGGCGGAGCAGACTCGACGGGCCATATGGTCTACTCCTGCTCCTATTTCTTGTGTTCTTATGTTCTTATCACCTTAAGGGCATTTGGGGCAGGGCAATGAATGCAGCCTCAACAACAATTCTACATCCTATGAATACATATTTTAAATATTCTTCAGGAGAAGGAGAAGATGATAGAAGAAAGTAAGGGTGTAGCTTCATATGTACAGGATAATTTAGCTGTCAAGGAACTTTGACAATCTCAAAGTAAGGGGACAAATTGAAACAAGCCATCTGGAACTAGAAAGCTGGCTGAGCACAGATAACAATTGAAATCTGCTTACAGTACCCAGGGCACTTGAAGGAAGAGAATAGCATCCTACTAAATGCTTTATATAATGAATAATGCTGGAATAATGGATGACTTCAACCAAACTAATATTAACTGGGAATAGATCTCCAAGTGGTTGGGTACAATGAAGAACTGACTGGAAGGAGTAGTGATGGCAGTTAGCCCCTACATTGGAGATAGCCTTCAGACTGCTCCTATGCAGAATGTTGAGCATTCAGCTGGGGTACCAAGTTTTGGAGATATAGCAACAGAAGGAGAAAGCTTCATCTGGAGGTGGCTCGGCTTTTTCAGGCTCCATACAAGCCTCTCAAAAGGATTTAGGAAGTGCCAGTGAGTGGACAGGAGCAGAGAACTGCTACAATGCCAGATGTGGCTGTAGCTGTTGTAGAGCTGCTGTGTAACCCTGCGCCAAAGGCTGAACAACACAACCACCCCAACAAGGGCACACCATCCTGCAGCAGCCATCCACTACAATTGCTCCTCCCACTCAGGGAGCACTGAGACACAACTTTAGGATTAGATTGACCCTACTTGAATGGGTTCGACTAAAGGATGCAGATTGGTAACAATAGAGTACATAATGTTTGGACATACTAACTACTAAATATCCTTCTGTTCTTAATCCTTTGTGAGGCCATAATTTGTTGGATGAATAACATACAAATAAATGTAAGAGAGGCAATTTACATTGAAACTGTGACTGCTCTTTAAGGTCTTCTGAAGTAAATCTTACTTCGCAATGTTTCCCCTGAGGGTCTTACGTTCATAATCAATCTTCTAGGTTTGTGGGCAAATAAATATTGGATTCTGAATGGGAAACAGCAGTGCACACTACTTCAAAACTTCTGGAATTCTACTGGGAAGGGATTAATATTAGAGATAGAACAGATTTCATAGTTGTTATCTTGGGAGTTATGATTGGACAGCTGGCACCATGATGTTCAGACCTCATAATCTTTCTTACAGTACAACAGATAGCTGTTGACAGTTTGTATTTAATGCATTACATTCAATTGTGTTATGAAAGTTTCAGACTACAGAAAATGAACAAATAGAGACTCTAAAAACAATTAGAGGACAGGCATACACCTGTGACACCTCAGCCTTCATCAAATATGCTGATTTCAAAGGTAATTTCAAAGTTCCCATGACGAGCTAGGCAAATTTCTCTCCATGCTCTTCATGATCAGCCATGATCACAATGAATGGCGGAGCAGGCTCGAAGGGCCGAATGGCCTACTTCTGCTCCTATTTTCTATGTTTCAAGGGACTGGATGACCCGCAACCAGCAGTTCCAATTCAGCTGCTGTGTTGACGAAATCCATAACTAAAAGCTGTACTGAGATTCTGCATTGGGTTCTACAGATAAGCAGATAAGTTTATAGGCCACCAAACAATAGTGGTAGTGTGGGGCATGGACTTATTCAGGAGATTAGTGAAGCATGTGGCATGGGTAATACGGTAATCACGGGTGACTTCAATCTGCATATAGACTGGGTAAACCTAATGAGCACTATGCTGTGGAGGATGAGTTTCTGGAGTGTGTTAGGGATGATTTTCTAGAGCAGTATGTTGAGGAACCGACTAGAGAACAGGTTATTTTAGACCTAGTTTTATGTAATGAGAATGGGCTAATTAATAATCTTGTTGTAAAAGAACATTTAGGGATGAGCGACCACAATATGATATAATTTTACATTATGCTTGAAAGTGAGGTAGTTCGAATTGAAGCCAGAGTGTTAAATTTGAACAAAGGAAATTATAAAGGTATGAGGGGCAAATTGGCTGAGGTGGATTGGCAAAATACATTAAAGGTATGATAGTACATAGGAAATGGATAGTCTTTAAAGAAATATTACATAGTTTACAGCAACTATACATTCCTTCAAGGCACAAAAACCCCCAAAATAAAGGCCGTCAACCGTGGATAGCAAAGGAAGTTAAGGATTGTATAAAATTAAAAAAGGCCTATAAAGTTGCCAGAAATAGTAGTAAACCTGAGGATTGGGAGGATTTTAGAATACAGCAAAGGAGGACTAAGAAAGTGATAAAGAAAGGGAAAATAGAATATGAATGTAAGCTAGCAAAAAATATAAAAACGGACTGTAAAAGAGACGTAAAAAGGAAACGTTTGGCTAAGACAAATATGGGTCCATTACAGGCAGAGTCAAGAAAATTTATAATGGGGAATAGAGAAATGGCAGAGAAGCTAAATGATTACATTGTGTCTGTCTTCACTGAGGAAGATACAAGAAATCTCCCGGAATTAGAGATCCAAGGGACTAGGGAAAATGTGGAAATGAAGGATATTAGTATTAGTAAGAAGGTTGTATTGGAGAAATTAATGGGGCTGAAGGTTGATAAGTCCCCAAGACCTGGAGCTGAATTTTATTGGGGCGCGGCCTTTGAACTTGGCGGGGCGCCCGCATTCGGCGGCCGCTGCCGAGCCCCCGTGATATTAATCTCTGGGGCTCATTAGAATCACGGCACCAAGCCGCCCTCCCCATATTACACGGGGTGAAGTGGGACATTTGGCACAGTGAGAGAGTCTTTGACAGCTGTACAGCAGGTGCTGGGGCCCTATTTTAAGTGCTCCAGCACCTGCTTCCTGACAGCTGACAAAGAATACTTACCTGACTGCTGAAGAGTGGGGCTGCTGTCAATCTGGCAGTAAAGCAGAAAGTGCTGCAGAAATCCAGTAGGTCAGGCAGCATCTGTGGAGAGAGAAGCAGAATTAACTTGTCCAAGTTCACAGACTTGAAAGTTAACTCTGCTTCTCTCTCCACAGATGCTGTCTGACCTGCTGAGTGACCCCAGCACTTTCCGCTTTGCTGCCACATACTTACCCTGCTGTGTCCCAGTGTCCTGTGAAGTTGTGATCCTCTTCTCCCACTCAGGTGTAACATTCCTTCTTGTAGGGGTGCCGCACCTGGGTGAATAATCTTAATTTTGCACATTCCAGGACGTGAAACTTAAAAAGAACATAAATTGTATTACAGAGGTTTACAGAGAATACACTGACACAAATGGAATGCACGGGTGTCACAACAATGTAAATACGTCTTTCACTAAATGTTCCTCACCAACATGTGTGTCCTTTTCTCTGTGGGAATGATGTGTGACAGCATGCAGCACCAATGTCACATCCCTTTGCACCGTTGGCCCTTCAGGAGAGCCAACGTATGCAATAACAGCATTGCCATGCCACTGTTACTCATGAGTCTCCACAAACTCAGTGACATGGACATTGGCTCAGTCAGCTGCTGCCTCTAATGGTTTACACAGGGATGCTGAAGATGTGGACTGGTGCACAGCAGGTGAGCGAGGGTGATGCGTGGCTTGCAGAGCTCATGTCGGTTCCTATGAAGCAGACAGCCTTTGTCTGATAAGCCACTTTCGTACATCCCTAGCTCACTGTTAGCCCTACGTGCAGAGCCTGGGTGCCATCTGCCCTCCCATGCATCTTTCATGTTGTAGGTCTTCAGCGTCCTCATAGTCCGAGGAAGAATCCTGTTGATGTCTCTCCTGGCTGTGAGAGTCCGTCCTGAAGCGAACATCCTCACTGGCCCTCTGGTCAGGGCATTGGTGACCTCCCTGATGCAGCGGTGCATAGCTGACTGTGTGACCCCACAAGGGTCTCTGGTGGGCCTCTAAAAGGCTGCAAAGGCGTCAGGCTTGAGAACCACTGACACTATGAGGAACAAAGGCATGGGATGTCCACCGGAGCCCATGGGCTGCAGGTCATCCTTGAGCAGGGCACAGAGACGTGTCACCACCCTCTCTATATGCGCAATCTCCTCTGACACTGGTGCTCTGACATCCAATGGCATGTCATGTGGGGCCTGTAGATGCATGGCAAACGTAATGGCGGGCTCCCCTTGGGGGCTGCTGCTCACGACTGGGGGCCTCTACGTGGATCGTGCCTGCCTGTTGATATTGTCACTGGTGCATACGGATCCTCATGTGCAGAGGATCACACAATGTAGGATGAGCCCTACCTATTTCCATGTGATAAATAAAGTTGAACCCTGCATGTATTCGAAGGTTCTAACAGGGCATGGATTGGTGTTGACGGGTACATAAGCTGCTTTCCTGGATCAACTATGTGGCGTGCCATGGCATTGCCCATCTTGGCCAACACTCAGAGTGGCACAGCATGACCACATCAAGATCCTATCAGCTGAACAGATTGCCCCCACCATCCATAAAACCTTAATGCTCTTGCCCTTTCTGGCACCCTCCCCACACACATGGTGCCTAGTGTGCCATGCTCCCCCACGAACACAAAGCGAACACTGTTAACGGAGGGATGGTACACAGTACCTCCCTTCACGCCAGCACAGTTTTCCCTCCAGTAATCCCAGATCCCCTTCCTTTCAGAATACAGAGCTAGACCCCTGTATATCCCCCTCCCTTTAAGAATGCAGTGTCAGACCCCTGTGTATCCCCCTTCCCTCCTCCCTTTAAGAATGCAGAGTTAGATCCCTGTGTATTCCCCCTCTCTCCTCCCTTCCAGAATGCAGAGTTAGACCCCTGTGTATCCCCCCTCCCTCCTCCCTTCCGTAATGCAGAGTGAGGACCCGCCGGCTTTTCAGATCATGAACGGGATGGCACGTGACGGCCGCCCGTTCAACGATGTCAATGTCAGTGGAGAGGCGGCGAGCTGCATAATCAGCATAGGTGAGTAAGCATTACCATATGCTAATTGTGGTGCCGCAGCCGTGCGGCGGGGGGGTGCCTCACCGAGGTCCCGCTACCGCCAGTAAAATGCGGTGGGCCTGTCTCGACGTCACAGCTCGAGGCAGGCCTCTCCCTGCAGCACCTCGACCCGCGGCGCCGAGGGGCCAGTAAACTTTAGCTCCTGATATTCTACATCCCTGAGAGTTGAAAGAGGTAGTTATGGAGATAGTGGATGCTTTGGTGATCATCTTCCAAAATTCTATAGATACTGGAGCAGTTCCTGCAGATTAGAAGGTCGCAAATGTCACCCCACTATTTAGGAAGAGAGGGAAAGAGAAAACAGGGAATTAGCCTTACATCAGCTGTTGGGAAAATACTAGATTCTGAAGGATGTGATAAATGGGCACTTGTATAATGATCTGATTGGACACAGTCAACATGGATTTATGAATGGAAAATCATGTTTGACGAACCTGTTGGGGTTTTTTGAGGATGTTACAAGCAGAATTGATAAAGGGGAGTCGGTGAATGTGGAATACTTGGATTTTCAGAAGCCTTTTGATAAAGTCCCTCACAGGAGGTTGGTTAGCAAAATTAAAGCACACGGTATAGCAGGTAATATACTGGCATGGATTAAGGATTGCTTAACAGGCAGAAAGCAGAGAGTAGGAATAAACGGGTCATTCTCACATTGGCAGGCTGTAACTAGTGGGGTACCGCAGGGATCAGTGCTTGGGCCCCGGCTGTTCACAGTATATATCAATGATTTGGATGTGGGGACCAAATGTAGTATTTCCATGTTTGCGGATGACACAACACTAGGTGGGAATGTGTGTTGTGAGGAAGATGCAAAGTGGCTTCAAGGGGATTTGGACAGACTTATTGAGTGGGCAAGAACATGGCAGATGGAATACAATGTGGAAAAACGTAAGGTTATCCACTTTGGTGGGAGAAATAGATGTGTTTCTTAAATGGTAAGAGATTAGAAAGTGTATATGTACAAGGGACCTGGGTGTCCTTGTCAATAAGTCACTGAAAGCTAACATGCTGTTGCAGCGAGCAATTAGGAAGGCTAATGGTGTGTTAACCTTTATCTCAAGAGGGTTTGAGTACAGGAGTAGTGAAGACTTGCTTCAATTGTATAGACCGCAGTTGGAGTACTGTGTGCAGTTTTGGTCCCCTTACCTTAGGAAGAATATTATTGTGCAACGAAGATTCACCAGCCTTGTTCCCGGGATGGCGGGACTGTCTTTTGAAGAGAGATTGGGGGAACTGTGCCTGTATTCTCTAGAGTTTCAAAGAATGAGAGGTGATCTCATTGAAACCTACAAAATACTTAAAGGGATAGACAGGGTAGATGCAGTTAAGATCTTTCCCCTGGTTGGGGTGTCTAGAACCAGGGGACACATTTCAAAATAAGGGGGAAGCCACTTAGGACAGAGATGAGGAGAAATTTCTTTACTCAGAGGGTTGTGAATCTTTGGAATTCTCTACCCCAGAGAGCTGTGGAAGCTCAGTCATTGAGTATGTTTAAAGCAGAGATTGACAGATTTCTAAATACAAATGACATAAGGGGAGATGGGGACAGTGTGGGAGAAAGGCATTGAAGTGGATGATTAGCCATGATCATATTGAATAGCAGGGCAAACTCAATGGGCTGAATGGCCTACCTCTGCTCCTATGTTCCTAACTGGTTTTTTATACAGTTACTTCCTCCATCCATTCCTTGTCCACATGAACAAGCTCAGCCCAAACCGAATCATGCAAAAGGAAAGATGTGTGGAGACACCAATTGTCATATTCATTTCGGCACAGACTGAAGAAGTGTTATATTTCATAAAAGAACATGTAGGCTGGGATCAATTTATTCTCACAATCAAGGACTGCAAGGAGTTTATTCTCTTGGCCAGAACCATGGTTTAATATGCTGATCCTCATGTGATTGGCATTGTACAGCAACTTGCATCTGTTGTCCTGAACAACCCTATGAGCAACTAACTGTTGTATTGTTTGCAGAACTTTTGTGAGATCCAATCATCTCAGACCCACAACTTGCAATAAGTTGGTGAATACCTTGATTATGTGCTTGGTTTCTAATTTTCTGGGCATCTGGCTGCCATACATTAAGGAACAGGGTACAATTAGTGTTCCTCACAGGACTGAATAATATTCTACAAAACTGGTTTACACGATCATGAGGATCTTAAAAAAGAACATGGAGATAAATGGAGAGAAAAACAGTGTTAATGTTTCAGGTCCATGACATTTCATCAGAACTGAAATGTTAACTCTGTTTTTCTTGTCATAGATGCTGCCCGACCTGCTGAATATTTCCAGCATTTTCTGTTTTTGTTTCAGATTTCCAGCATTGGCAGTATTTTGCTTTTTGTATGGAGATAAATGGTCCTCTCGTGTTTGAGGTGATAAATAAATTGAAACCAAAGCCAGTAGACCGTTTGTTATCAAATTATCAGGTTTCAGCCTTTCTTTGAGGTAGAATCCAACCAATTACAAGCTGTAGCTATGGTTTCCCACCTTCCCAGATTGGCTAGGAGTTTCCTGGAATGGGGTTTGGATCTCCTGGGCACTGCTATCCCCACGCATGGTGACCATCCTCTTGTTGCTGCAGAGTCCTGGGAACAATCCGGAGTTGGGGGCTTGGGAGGATCACGGGAGTAGGGGACTTGCAAGAATGGGGCTTGGGAGAAGAGAGGGAGATAGGAATAAGGGGATGAAAGAATAAAGGGAGAACAAAACTGAATACTAGTTAGAAGCTGGGGCAGGAGGTAGAGCAATGCAGAGTCTGATGTTTGACTATCTGGTTTATGGGTTGGAGTGGCTGTAGTTTCAGGTGTTGTTGTTTGTCTCTGTTGGAAAGTTATTGACATAGTCTGTCAACAGAATTTGTAAAATAAACATAGTTGTATCAGTTTCAAACAAGTTCACAAATGCAAACATGCGCTGGGCTCATCCAATCAATTACCATCTTGAAAATGACATCACATTCCTTTTAACATTTAACTTAATAGAGGGACACCTGAAAATCCTATGGACAAAATGTACTTGAAATAGTAATATCAGAACTGTCAACATCAGGGAAGTATTAAAATTAAAGTTAATTATGGATGAGAACATTTGACCCACCTTAAAATCATCCATTAAGAGATCCTAAATTCTCCGATTTCTAAATCCTAAATTCAGGTGTTATTTGTGGCTCAGTTGGTAGCACTCTTACTACTGAGTCACAAGGTTGTGGGTTTAAGTCCCACTCCAGGACCTGAGCACAAAAATCTAGGTTGGCACTCCCGTGCAGTACTGAGGGAGCACTGCACTGTTGGAGGTGCTGTCTTTTAGATGAGATGTGAAATTGAGATCCTGTCTGCCCTCTCGGGTGGACATTAAAGATCTCATGGCACTATTTTGAAGAAGAGCAGGGGAGTTATCCCTTTTGTCCTGGCCAATATTTATCCCTCAATCAACATCACAAAAGCAGATTATTTTTTCCTTACCACATTGCTGTTTGAGGGAGCTTACTGTGCACAATCTGGCTGTCATGTTTCCTACATTACAACAGTGATTACACTTTTAAAATAGTTCATTGGCTGTAAAGTGCTTTGAGACGTTCTCTGGTGATGAAAGGCGCTAAATAAATGCAAAACTTTTTTTCCCCCATTTCACCATCCAGTTGTTTATTAAAGGATTCCAGGGTTTTTGCCTCTACCACTATTCTATTCATTGATCACTGTGTGAAGAACCAGCCATATATATGTCATGGCTACTATAGCAGGTCTGAAGCTGTGTATTCTGCTGAAAGCGGCACACCTCACAACACCTCAAACCTTCTCCATCACCTACAAGACACAGGTCAAGATGGGTGCAGATGCACCAAAACACAAGAAGCACGATACCATCCAAGACAAAGCAGTCCACTTGATCGGCATTTCATTCACTAGTTTAAACATCCAACCCCTCCTCAAACTGGTGGACCATGGCAGCAGTGTGTACTATCTACAAGATGCACTGTAACAAGTTACCAAGGCTTTTTCGGCAGCATCTCTCAAACACACAACCTCCACCAACTGGAAGGACAAGGGCAGCAGGAGAATGGGAAAAGTTCTTGTCCAAGTCCCACACTATCCCAAGTTGGACATGTGTTGCTGTACATTCATTGTTCCTAGGTTAAAATTCTGGAACTCCCCGACCTAACGGTATTGTGGGAGCACTTCCACCATACAGACTACAGTGTCTCAAGTTAAAGGCCCACTACCACTTTCTCAAGGGCAACTAGGAATGGGTAATAAATTTTGGACTTCAAGCAATACCTACATCTCGAGAATTAATTTCAAAAAATCCTGACATTGGTTCTAAATTTGCATTTTTTTAACTTTGAACCTCTCTCCCTTTCTCCTACTCTGGTGACATAAAATAATATTCCAGATTGGCCCTCTTCATTCTGTTGGCTATCTTCTATACCTCTGCAAGATCACCTCTTAGACTGCTCCTTTCCTGCTGAAAATACCAAGTTTTTCCAGACTTTCCTCATAACTCAGACATTTGACAATAGGGCTCGGGCTTTGTTGCACTTCTCTGCACTGCCTCTAGAGCTTGAATAGCTTGTTTACATCAGGGACATCAGAACTGGATGCAGTACTCAGGGTGCAGTTTGATCATGACTTCTGATGACTATATAATTCAATATTCTATTGGCTATGTTGATTGTTGAGCTGCATTGGTGGCACCTTGTTGAACATCAAGTATACAAAGATTCTTAAGTCTCTTTGACTTCATCCTCAGCTACATATCATCACTATTCATGGAGTATGTGTGCTGTCTATTTTTCAAACTGTAAGATGTGTCAAGGAGAGCATTTTAAAAGAAGATTATGTTCATTATACTCCATATGAGTGCGACATGATTGGTCAAGAAAAGTTAAACACTTGACTTGGAGGCAAACTTTCTTGAACAAAACATTAGAAAACAAGTGAGTAGAATTCATGCTTTATTTATACAAAGCCCTGATTAGACCACACCTGGAGTACTGTATTCAGTTCTGGGCACACTGCCTTAGTAAAGATATACTGGCCTTGAAGTGAGGGCAGTGTAGATTTACTAAAATGATACCTGGACTCCAAGGGTTAAATTACAAGGCGAGATTACACAAACATGGTTTGTATTCCCTGGAATTTAGAATACTAAGGGGCGATTCGATTGAAAATTTCAAGCTATTCAGGGAACAGTTGTGTGTTTAGGACTGGGGCCCAGTCTTAAAAATTAAAGACAGATCTTTCCCGAGTAAAATTCGGAAACACTGACACACAAAGGGTGGTCAAAGTTTGGAACTCTCTTCTGCAAAGTGCAGTTGATACTTGATCAATTGTTAATTTTAAAGCTGATAGATTTTTGTTAACCAAAGGTATTATGGGATATGGGGCAAGATGAGTATATGGAATTAGGTCACTGATCAGTCACCAGCTCATTGAATGGTGGAACAGGTTCTAGCAGCTGAATGGTCTCCTCCTGGACCAAGGGGCTCGGATCCGTTCCTGGGCACCAACAGGCCTGAGCCTGTCTCCCTGGTAACCAGACACCATGAGACGCCGGCTCGACCACAGCACTCACTGTCTAGGGGTGCAATATTTCATTCTGCACCTATTCTGCAGAGTTCTGTTGCTCCGTATTAAAACATTTAAAAGTACAATTTAATTTTGTATTATATTGCTGTTGGCTTCTTGTGACGGAACCCGTTGAAGTTCGTGTTGTTGGGCTGGGGAATGGTTCCATGCTAACCCCCCCTCCCCCACGCACCACTCCACCAGTGGTGCGGGCCGCCGGATCGGCTGGCGGTTGTTAAGATGGCGGCGGCGCGACCCGCACTACCCTGGAGCGGGTTAGGAAGCCGGGTGGTTCCTCCTCACCACCAGCGGTATGAGAGGCTGCTGGATGAGTCGGAGGGGTTTCAGCTGGTGCTCAGGACTCTCGAGGGGTTGCCGTTTCGAGCGGTAAGGATACGGCAGAGAGACAGAGACCCTGGGAGAAGTAGCACGGGTAGAATGGGCCGAATGGTCTCCTCTGCTATAAACGCTATGGGAGAGTTCAGGGGAAGCACCAGTGCCATGTTACCACTAAAATAAAAGCAAAATACTGCGGATGCTGGAAATCTGAAATAAAAACAAGAATGCTGGAACCACTCAGCAGGTCTGGCAGCATCTGTGGAAAGAGAAGCAGAGTTAACGTTTCGGGTCTGAAGGGTCACCGACCCGAAACGTTAACTCTGCTTCTCTTTCCACAGATGCTGCCAGACGTGCTGAGTGGTTCCAGCATTTCTTGTTTTTATGCCATGTTACCACTGTTGCTCAAACCAAAATCAAATGCAGAGCAGAACGTGGTGCAGGATGGCACTTGCCTGGCTGTGAAATGGACAGCATGTTTTTTTTTTGGATCCTTTAGTCTTATCTATGGATCTTGCATATTTTATTTAATAGAAATGTAATTCTTGCTTTGACTTGGTCTTCAAAAATAATGTAGATTTTGTAACTGTTTTAGTGTTCAATATTTTTCCTTCAAAATTTGATGGTTCTTTCAGCTTTCAAACAACTCAGGCCATGAAAAAAAATATAAAATAACTAACTTTTTTGACTTCTGTTCTAAAAGTTATGGACTGTTCAGTGTTGTTTGGATCCTAGAAATTTTCATGATACTTTGTCTCATTTATCTTGGAGTCTGATCATGTACAGAGGGAGAAAAAAGATGGAGTTGAGCAAGAAAAAGAAAGATAAATGGATAAAAAGTAAATATTTTTAATTTTTTAAAATCTCCAGCAATAATTAAAATTTGAAGGAATGAGACTTCATGCTTGTAAAATAATTTTTAGTGCTACAGAGGTTGTTTGGCGCTAGTTAAGACTTATACTGTTTTGAAGATTTAATTTTATACTTGAATTGATATGCCCTAGTCTTTTCTGGGTATCTAGTGGGTAAGTAGTGGTTTGCGGCTGCCTGCAATGAATTTGGCCTAACCATCAGCCTCAAGAAAACAAACATCATGGGGCAGGACGTCAGAAATGCTCCATCCATCAATATTGGTGACCACGCTCTGGAAGTGGTTCAAGAGTACACCTACCTAGGCTCAACTATCACCAGTAACCTGTCTCTAGATGCAGAAATCAACAAGCGCATGGGTAAGGCTTCCACTGCTATGTCCAGACTGGCCAAGAGAGTGTGGGGAAAATGGCGCACTGACACGGAACACAAAAGTCCGAGTGTATCAGGCCTGTGTCCTCAGTACCTTGATCTATGGCAGCGAGGCCTAGACAACATATGCCAGCCAAGAGCGACGTCTCAATTCATTCCATCTTCGCTGCCTCCGGAGAATACTTGGCATCAGGTGGCAGGACCGTATCTCCAACACAGAAGTCCTCGAAGCGGCTAACATCCCCAGCTTGTACACACTACTGAGTCAGCGGCGCTTGAGATGGCTTGGCCATGTGAGCCGCATGGAAGATGGCAGGATCCCCAAAGATACATTGTACAGCGAGCTCGCCACTGGTATCAGACCCACCGGCCGTCCGTGTCTCTGCTATAAAGACATCTGCAAATGCGACATGAAATCCTGTGACATTGATCACAAGTCGTGGGAGTCAGTTGCCAGCGTTCGCCAGAGCTGGCGGGCAGCCATAAAGACGGGGCTAAAATGTGGCGAGTCGAAGAGACTTAGTAGTTGGCAGGAAAAAAGACAGAGGCGCAAGGGGAGAGCCAACTGTGCAACAGCCCCGACAAACACATTTCTCTGCAGCACCTGTGGAAGAGCCTGCCACTCTAGAATTGGCCTTTATAGCCACTCCAGGCGCTGCTTCACAAACCACTGACCACCTCCAGGCGCATATCCATTGTCTCTCGAGATAAGGAGGCCCAAAAGAAAGAAGTGGGTAAGTATAGCAACTTCATATCCTTCATGTATTTGAATGTCGAATGTCTTGTCACGATACTGGTATAGTGCAGTGTTTGGAGGAGCAGGGCAACTTGGATAGCAACTTTCTGATTTCCACGTATAACTGTGCATGTACGGATGGCGGAAGTTGTTGCCTGATGTACTCTTTAATAACAGTGAGTGTTGATAGCCTCACTGTTATTTTTTACTGCAAAATTCGGCTCTATGTGTGTCATTCCGCGCATCTCGAATATGGCTTTTAAAGCAGCTACATTTGCAGTTATTATTGAGGTAAACTGGCAACTTATTTACCTAGCTGAGATCCACCCTGATGTCCAAGGCAAACTTGGAGTACAAAGGGGCACTTGGGTTGCCATCCATTTGCCAAGTCTGAATTTTAAAAAAATTAATTCATGGGATGTAGATGTCACTGTCTGGACCAGCATTTATTGTCCATCCCGAATTGCTCTTGAGAAGGTGGTGAGTCGCCTTCTTGAGCTGCCACAGTCCATGTGAGTTAGGTATACCTACAGTGCTGTTAGGGAGTTCCAGGATTTTGACCCAGCGATAATGAGGGAACTGCGATTATAGTTCCAGTCAGGACAGTGTGTGGCTTGGAGCTGAACTTGCATGTGGTGGTGTTTCCATGCATCAGCTGCCCTTGTCCTTCTAGGTGGTAGAGGTTGTGGGTTTGGAAGGTGCTGTCTAAGTTAGACAGAGGATGGTTTAAGAAATTGAGATTACATCACTGACTGCAGTTTCCTCAATAATTAATGTATCTGCATCATTAAATACAGGTTTAAATTGATTAAAAAAAAAAGACTATCATTCCATGGCATGGTACAGCACAGAAGGAGGCATTGGGCCCATGTGCCTGTTTTGGCTCTTTGGTAGTTACCCAGTTAGCCCCATTCCTCTGCTCTTTCCCCATAGCCCGTGTTTTTTATAAACTCTTCAAGTATTTATCTAGTTATCTATTCTGCACAGTGGTTAGCACCGCAGCCTCGCAGCTCCAGTGACCTGGGTTCAGTTCTAGGTACTGCCTGTGTGGAGTTTGCAAGTTCTCCCTGTGACCGCGTGGGTTTCCGCCGGGTGCTCCGGTTTCCTCCCACAGCCAAAGACTTGCAGGTTGATAGGTAAATTGGCCATTGTAAGTTGCCCCTAGTATAGGTAGGTGGTAGGAGAATTGAGGGAAGGTGGGGATGTGGTAGGGAATATGGGCTTAATGCAGGATTAGTATAAATGAACTACAAGAAAGCCCCCAGCGATTTAACATCCGCAGCACTTAAAGCAGCCAGAAGTACTGCACAAAGAACAGCTAGGCGTTGCGCAAACGACTACTGGCAACACCTATGCAGCCATATTCAGCTGGCCTCAGACACCGGAAACATCAGAGGAATGTATGATGGCATGAAGAGAGCTCTTGGGCCAACCATCAAGAAGATCACCCCCCTCAAATCTAAATCGGGGGACATAATCACTGACCAACGCAAACAGATGGACCGCTGGGTTGAGCACTACCTAGAACTGTACTCCAGGGAGAATGCTGTCACTGAGACTGCCCTCAATGCAGCCCAGCCTCTACCAGTCATGGATGAGCTGGACATACAGCCAACCAAATCGGAACTCAGTGATGCCATTGATTCCCTAGTCAGTGGAAAAGCCCCTGGGAAGGACAGCATTACCCCTGAAATAATCAAGAGTGCCAAGCCTGCTATACTCTCAGCACTACATGAACTGCTATGCCTGTGCTGGGACGAGGGAGCAGTACCCCAGGACATGCGCGATGCCAACATCATCACCCTCTATAAAAACAAAGGTGACCGCGGTGACTGCAACAACTACCGTGGAATCTCCCTGCTCAGCATAGTGGGGAAAGTCTTTGCTCGAGTCGCTCTGAACAGGCTCCAGAAGCTGGCCGAGCGCGTCTACCCTGAGGCACAGTGTGGCTTTCGTGCAGAGAGATCGACTATTGACATGCTGTTCTCCCTTCGTCAGATACAGGAGAAATGCCGTGAACAACAGATGCCCCTCTACATTGCTTTCATTGATCTCACCAAAGCCTTTGACCTCGTCAGCAGACGTGGTCTCTTCAGACTACTAGAAAAGATCGGATGTCCACCAAAGCTACTAAGTATCATCACCTCATTCCATGACAATATGAAAGGCACAATTCAACATGGTGGCTCCTCATCAGAGCCCTTTCCTATCCTGAGTGGTGTGAAACAGGGCTGTGTTCTCGCACCCACACTTTTTGGGATTTTCTTCTCCCTGCTGCTTTCCCATGCGTTCAAATCCTCTGAAGAAGGAATTTTCCTCCACACAAGATCAGGGGGCAGGTTGTTCAACCTTGCCCGTCTAAGAGCGAAGTCCAAAGTACGGAAAGTCCTCATCAGAGAACTCCTCTTTGCTGACGATGCTGCTTTAACATCTCACACTGAAGAATGCCTGCAGAGTCTCATCGACAGGTTTGCGTCTGCCTGCAATGAATTTGGCCTAACCATCAGCCTCAAGAAAACGAACATCATGGGGCAGGATGTCAGAAATGCTCCATCCATCAATATTGGCGACCACGCTCTGGAAGTGGTTCAAGAGTTCACCTACCTAGGCTCAACTATCACCAGTAACCTGTCTCTAGATGCAGAAATCAACAAGCGCATGGGTAAGGCTTCCACTGCTATGTTCAGACTGGCCAAGAGAGTGTGGGAAAATGGCGCACTGACACGGAACACAAAAGTCCGAGTGTATCAGGCCTGTGTCCTCAGTACCTTGCTCTACGGCAGCGAGGCCTGGACAACGTATGCCAGCCAAGAGCGACGTCTCAATTCATTCCATCTTCGCTGCCTTCGGAGAATACTTGGCATCAGGTGGCAGGACTATATCTCCAACACAGAAGTCCTTGAAGCGGCCAACACCCCCAGCTTATACACACTACTGAGTCAGCGGCGCTTGAGATGGCTTGGCCATGTGAGCCGCATGGAAGATGGCAGGATCCCCAAAGACACATTGTACAGCGAGCTCGCCACTGGTATCAGACCCACCGGCCGTCCATGTCTCCGTTATAAAGACGTCTGCAAACGCGACATGAAATCGTGTGACATTGATCACAAGTCGTGGGAGTCAGTTGCCAGCATTCGCCAGAGCTGGCGGGCAGCCATAAAGACAGGGCTAAATTGTGGCGAGTCGAAGAGACTTAGTAGTTGGCAGGAAAAAAGACAGAGGCGCAAGGGGAGAGCCAACTGTGCAACAGCCCCAACAAACAAATTTCTCTGCAGCACCTGTGGAAGAGCCTGTCACTCCAGAATTGGCCTTTATAGCCACTCCAGGCGCTGCTTCACAAACCACTGACCACCTCCAGGCGCGTATCCATTGTCTCTCGAGATAAGGAGGCCCAAAAGAGTATAAATGGGTGAGTGATGGTTGGCACAGACTCGGTGGGCCGAAGGGCCTGTTTCAGTGCTGTATCTCTCTATGACTCTCCCGATAACTTTTTATGCAGCCATCTCAAGCAACATACTGTCCTGTCCAAAAGTGGACAAGAGGCAACCCTTTGCCATTTTGAAAGCTAAATAACAGCAGAGTAGGGACTGAGTGAATCAATGGCATCACTGAGTTCCGATTTGGTTGGCTGTATGTCCAGCTCATCCATGACTGGTAGAGGCTGGGCTGCATTGAGGGCAGTCTCGGTGACAACATTCTCCCTGGAGAACAGTTCTAGGTAGTGCTCAACCCAGCGGTCCATTTGTTTGCATTGGTCAGTGATTATGTCCCCTGATTTAGATTTGAGGGGGGCGATCTTCTTGATGGTTGGCCCAAGAGCTCTTTTAATGCCATCATACATTCCTCTGATATTTCCGGTGTCAGAGGCCAGCTGAATATGACTGCATAGGTGTTGCCAGTAGTCGTTTGTGCAGTGCCTGGCTGTTCTTTGTGCAGTGCTTCTGGCTGCTTTAAGTGCTACGGATGTTAACTCGCTGGGGGCTTTCTTGTAGTTCAACAGTGCAATGCACTTAGCGGCTATGACAGGTTCCAGCTCTTCATTATGAGGTTGAAACCAGTCTGCATTTCTCTTCGCACTTTTGCTGTAGGTGGTCAAAGCTGACTCATAGATGGCGTCTCTGATGTGGGCCCACTTGGTCTCAGCATCCCCTGTGGGAGTGTTTTGAAGGGCTGACACAAGTGAATTTAGAAATTTTTGTAACAGCTGTGGGTGAGAAATTCTGCTCGTGTTGATGCGCGGGTGGCCCTTCTGCTTGGAATGATGCAACTTCTTTGGTCTGAGTCTAACCTTGCTGCACACCAGGGAGTGGTCAGTGTCACAGTCCGCACTGTGGAAGCTGCGTGTGATTTGAACACTGTTTAAGGCGGCTCGCCTTGTGACAATGAGGTCTAGCTGGTGCCAACAACGCGATCTTGGGTGCCTCCATGAAACCTGATGACGGGGTTTAGTGTGAAAGAACGAGTTGGTGATGCAGAGGTTATGATAGGTACACAACTCAAGCAGTCTCTGCCTGTTCTCATTCATCCTTCCAACGCCATAGTGCCCAAGGCAGGAGGGCCATGAGTCATGGTCTGCCCCAACCCTGGCATTAAAGTCTCCCAGCAGGAATAGGTGTTCGGTGTTGGGGATGCTGCTAATGATATGGAGTTCCTCGTAGAACTGATCTTTAGCTTCAGGTGAGGAGCAGAGTGTTGGAGCATAGATGCTGAGTAGGTGTACTGGGCCAGAGGTGGTGAGCAGTCGGATGGACAGTATGCGTTCCAAGCCATTTGAGGGAGGCTCTATCGTGCTGAGCAAGGAGTTTCTGATGGCGAAGCCCACTCCATGCTGTCTTGGTTCTTCAGGATCCCTGCCCTGCCAGAAGAAGGTGTAGTCTTGCTCTGCTAGAGATCCACTCTCGGGCAGGCGAGTCTCCTGAAGTGCTGCAATGTCTACATTGAGTCTACTGAGCTCGTTGTTAATGATGGCGGTCTTTCGAGAATCGTTGATTTGTGTAAGGTCTTCCGACAGGTCAGGACACATAGTTCTGACGTTCCAGCTTGCAAAGCGAAGGGCTGGTACCTTCTTTCCTTTTTTCGTGTTGTTTGGTGCGGTGTTTCAGTCCACCTTTCGGGCAATGACCCTGAGCTCCAAGCACCCATTGAAGCAGGTGGACTGTGGCGGGGCAGAACCTTATTGACCGGATGCTGCCCGGTTTGAGGTGGGCAGTAGCTGTCCAGTGAGATGCGATGACCTCGCCCACCGAAAAAGGCAACCCGTGGCGTCCAATCTCTACGCCAATTGAGCTGGACTTATAACCCGTAACTGCTGCCTTCCGTGTTGTTTTGGTCGCTGTGAGGCGACTATGGAGTGACCTCTCCATGGCGCATGCCTGAGCAGATGTATGGAGGTTGTGAGTTGCCCAAGTGTCAAAACCCCCCTCTCGGCCTTCCTGGTGGGGTCCAAAGGAGTGCAGAGCACGACATTTGGCACCGGTGTGGCTGCAGGAACTGCTGGAAACATGCCTAAGGTGACACATGACCGCCTTCGGCGTTCCGCTCCGGATTTTCTGTTGGGGTTTACTCCCTTAGCCATGTAAGTGTAAGTGACTGGCTGCCTGGGGTGGAATGGGTTCTCTCTGGGCCCCGGACCTGAGACTTGGCCAGATCCTAGTGAGCGGCCTGGCGCATTGTAAACTCCTTCCAACAAAAACGGGAACCACATACACAGAAATAACTTGCTTTAATTCTGAAACTTCCCTGTATTTAGTCTTTACAATCGCTGCCACTTTTTCATCATTGTCTCTGCTTGACAGCTGCTGTATATGACCTGGGCTTTAAAATCTGTTTTATGCAAAGTTGAGGAACAAAACACTTGAATTGTCAGTCAGATGGGGCTTTTTCCTATTAAATCCTTTTTTTTCCTGGCGGCTTAAGTTCTTTCCCCTCCACTTGTCATCCATGTATTTTTGAAGTTAAGTTAGCCTTGTAATCAGAGCTATGTATTAGGCCTCGGTCGTCCTGCCGCCGTCACTGCTGGGAGCCGGGAAAGAAGCTCCACTGTGAGCTGGATGGCGACCACGAGCGCAGTGTCAGCCTGGAGGACGCTGATATCGAGGAGGCCTTGCAAGCTGTGGGCTTGCCTGCTCGCCAGGGTCGCGACCCCCGTCAGACGCCTTCCCCCAGCTCACCCCCCTGCACCCCCTCCCCCTCTCACCATCTTCCCCTCGCACCCCCTTCCCCTGCACCCCTCCCCCTCCTCCCCCCCCCCCCCCCTTCCCTCTCCCTCCATGAAATCACACAGCTTACTTGTTAGGGCCCCTGCTCAAGGATAGGAGCTAACAACAACACTGCCTTGTGGGCGTCTTAGGAGAGGCCAAGGCTAAGGGATCTAGATCTATGCTAATTAAAATAGCCAATTACAATCCTTTTAAATCTGTTCATTTATCTTCTACCGAGATTGATTATATACTGTGTATATGCAGAAAAGTACACTGATGTAATACATAGACAGTATTTTAATATTTTTCACACAAGAATGGTATCCACACTTGACACATATTGAGTTTTTTTTCCCTGTTTTTTGGAGGAATTGTGCATTGCTGGAACGAGGCTTTAGAACCTTCAAAACTTCACTCAAATGGCCATTCTTCACGTGAGCATAAATATTGAGTTAACAAACGGTGTTCTGCCTTGGAGTCGGATCCTATTCTGACCAGACATTTGCACAAATGTACTTTCTATCAGATATATCTGGAAAGGAAACATAGTTTATTTTCCCCCTGCCTGCCTCCTTAGCCATGGGTGCATAGACCAATTGTAGTAATTCGGTTGCGATCAGATAAAAGAGTACAGAACTTGGACCTCTGGACTGTATAGCTTGAGTGTGTGTTGGATAATGCCTTTTCCCGAACAATTTTTAGAAAAAGTTGACTTCCATCATGGGGTTTAATCCACTGATGTAGATTAAGGCTAGGTATGAATGTGATTTTTAAAAAAAATTTATAGATACAGCACTGGAACTGGCCCTTCGGCCCACCGAGTCTGTGCCGACCAAGAACCACCCATTTATACTAACCCTACAGTAATCCCATATTCCCTGCGCTACCTACAGTAGGGGCAATTTACAATGGCCAATTCACCTATCACCTGCAAGTCTTTGGCGGTGGGAGGAAACCGGAGCACCCGGCGAAAACCCACGCGGTCACAGGGAGAACTTGCAAACTCCACACGGGCAGTACCCAGAATTGAACCCGGGTCCCTGGAGCTGTGAGGCTGCGGTGCTAACCACTGCGCCACCGTGCCGCGTACTATGTAGAATTTACAGAATGCTGATAATCAATTGTATCTTGCCCCTTGGACCAAAATAGTATTGAAGATTTATTACTGTGTAAATGTGTCAAAAGGATATAATTAACTCCCCAAATGTGTAGGCTGTTTGACGTTGGTGTAAATTGGCGAAACAGTTTTTCTCATTTCTTCAGTAGTTGTAAACCATTGTTCTTGGTGAATGAGTCATAACTGAACATCCTTTTTTAAAAAGGTTGATAGCCATGTGTTGTAACCTCGATTTTGTTTGCCCACTATTACAGGGGCATTTTATTCATAAAAGTGTTAGGTCAGCTCTTTACCCAGGAAAGTGTTGCCAATGTGCCGTTTTTTGTCACAGGGACATCATGGGCAAAATATACTTTATCCGTAAAAATCTGTAAAAAAAAAACATTACCAAACTGTATTTTTTGACTTGGTGCTGTTTGAAACTAACAGTGCCAGGGAGATCAGTTTCCTTCAGTACAATCATGAGTTGCTTCACAACCCTTCCATTTCATTTGTCATGCCAGATACATTTTTAAATTTTACAGCAAATGAAAATTTTCCCAATACAGTTCGAGGGGTTTCCCATGGATCCAGCCCCTCAGTTCAGCTTGGTGGGGGGACCTTACACAGTGGTCTTTCCCCATTGAGCCTTTTCTGCGGCTGCCCCAAGCTTTAGTGCGTCCCTCAGCCCGTCGTCCTGGACCTTGGAATGTGCCAGTCTGCAACATTCGGTGGTGGACAGCTCTTTGCGCTGGAAGACCAGCAAGTTTCGGGCAGACCAAAGGGCGTCTTTCACCGAATTGATAGTCCTCCAGCAGCAGTTGATCGTCTCGGTGTGCGTCCCTGGGAACAGCCTGTAGAGCACAGACACCTGTGTTACAGAACTGCTTGGGATGAACCGCGACAAAAACCACTACATCTCTTTCCACACCTGCTTTGCAAAGACACATTCCAGGAGGAGGTGGGTAACCGTCTCTTTCCCACCACAGCCACCGCGGGGGCATTGTGCGGAGGGGGCGAGACTTCGGGTGTGCAGGAAGGATCTGACGGGGAGGGCTTTTCTCAGCACTAGCCAAGCTACATCTTGGTGCTTGTTTGAAAGTTCTGGTGATGAGGCATTCCGCCAAATGACTTTGGCGGTCTGCTCAGGGAACCATCCGACAGGATCCACCGTCTCCTTTTCCCGTAGGGCCTTGAGGACATTCCGTGCACACCACTGCTGATGGATCGGTGGTCAAAGGTGTTTTCCCGCAGAAACTGCTCCACGAAGGATAGGTGGTACGGCACAGTCCAACTGGATGGAGCGTTCCGCGGCAATGTGACCAGGCCCATCCTTCGCAACACCAGGGACAGATAGAACCTCAGCACGTAGTGACACTTGGAGTTTGTGTACTGGAGATCTACACACAGCTTGATGCAGCCGCACGCTAAGGTAGTCATCAGGATGAGGGCCACGTTGGGTACATTTTTCCCGCCTTTATCCAGAGGTTTGAACATCGTGTCCCTCCGGACCCAGTCCATTTTAGATCCCCAGATGAAGCGGAAAATGGCTCGGGTGACCGCCACAGCGCAGGAGTGGGGTATGGGCCAGATCTGCGCCATGCACAGCAACAACGTGAGCACCTCGCACCTGATGACCAGGTTCTTATCCACAATGGAGAGAGATCGCTACCCCCACATGCTCAGCTTGTGTTGTACCTTGGCTACTCGCTCCTCCCATCATGGGACATCATGGGCAAGTGACAGGTTGAAGGGCCTCAGTGTGATTTCTATAATTGCATTGTGTGTTTATGTATGAACAGATTTGTCAATTTCCTTTTAGTGAAGATGCCCTTCAAATAGAATGATGGTGTCAATGTATATATCAGTACTTCTGGGAAATTTCTGTTCCCTGTGGTTGTATGTTGAAATAGTTGCTCAAATGTGCCACCTCTGTTATGTTCTCCAGTTCTAGTGACTGTTGTATTCTGACATGATGGACCCGTTTGTATGCATTTGCATATAAAACAGACCTTTAGTTTTAATGTTACTGTGTAGGTCTGACTATTGATTCACAGACCTGTTGCGCATCTTCCAGCTCTTTGCATGTGAAAGGTTTCTTTCAGTGGCCCTCTTATCGCCACCAGAGTTGAGCTGTCACACACAGGTATTTTTTCAGATATTGACAGAATTAACAACTTCATAGTACTTTTCATATCCTCGAGACCATTTGAAAATGATTCATGGCTATTGAATTACTTCTGAAGTGTAGTTACTGCTTTATAGGCAAAAACAGCAACCAATTTCCTCACTTAAGTCCTGTTAGCAGGAAGGAGGTGAATGACCTTTTAATCTGTTTTGCTGGCCTTCTGAAGGGTTAACGTTGGCCAGGAAGGCTTCCTGTACTTTGAATACTGCATGGGATATTTTATGTCCACCTGAACTGGTTGAGGATTAAATTTCTCCATTTAACTTTCCAAATATCGACTGGAAATACTATAGTTCGAGTACTTTAGATGGGTCAGTTTTTGTCCAGTGTGTGCAGGAGGGTTTTCTGACACAGTATGTAGACAGGCCAACCAGGGGCGATGCCACATTGGATTTGGTACTGGGTAATGAACCCGGCCAGGTGTTAGATTTAGATGTAGGTGAGCACTTTGGTGATAGTGATCACAATTCGGTTAGGTTTACCTTAGTGATGGGCAGGGACAGGTATATACCGCAGGGCAAAAATTATAGCTTGGGGAAAGGAAATTATGATGCGATTAGGCAAGATTTAGGATGCGTAGGATGGGGAAGGAAACTGCAGGGGATGGGAACAATCGAAATGTGCAGCTTATTCAAGGAGCAGCTACTGCGTGTCCTTGATAAGTATGTACCTGTGAGGCAGGGAGGAAGTTGTCGAGCAAGGGAGCCGTGGTTTACTAAAGAAGTTGAAGCGCTTGTCAAGAGGAAGAAGAAGGCTTATGTTAGGATGAGACGTGAAGGCTCAGTTAGGGCGCTTGAGAGTTACAAGCTAGCCAGGAAGGATCTAAAGGGAGAGCTAAGAAGAGCAAGGAGAGGACACGAGAAGTCATTGGCGGATAGGATCAGGGAAAACCCTAAGGCTTTCTATAGGTATATAAGGAATAAAAGAATGACTAGAGTTAGATTAGGGCCAATCAAGGATAGTAGTGGGAAGTTGTGTGTGGAATCAGAGGAGATAGGGGAAGTGTTAAATGAATATTTTGCGTCAGTATTTACAGTAGAGAAAGAAAATGTTGTCGAGGAGAATACTGAGATTCAGGCTACTAGGCTAGATGGGATTGAGGTTCACAAGGAGGAGGTGTTATCAATTTTGGAAAGTGTGAAAATAGATAAGTCCCCTGGGCCAGATGGGATTTATCCTAGGATTCTCTGGGAAGCTAGGGAGGAGATTGCAGAGCCTTTGTCCTTGATTTTTATGTCGTCATTATCGACAGGAATAGTGCCGGAAGACTGGAGGATAGCAAATGTTGTCCCCTTGTTCAAGAAGGGGAGTAGAGACAGCCCTGGTAATTACTTCGGTTGTGGGTAAAATGTTGGAAAAGGTTATAAGAGACAGGATTTATAATCATCTTGAAAAGAATAAGTTCATTAGCGATAGTCAGCACGGTTTTGTGACGGGTAGGTCGTGCCTCACAAACCTTATTGAGTTTTTCGAGAAGGTGACCAAACAGGTGGATGAGGGTAAAGCAGTGGATGTGGTGTACATGGATTTCAGTAAGGCGTTTGATAAGGTTCCCCACGGTAGGCTATTGCAGAAAATACGGAAGTATGGGGTTGAAGGTGATTTGGAGCTTTGGATCAGAAATTGGCTAGCTGAAAGAAGACAGAGGGTGGTGGTTGATGGCAAATGTTCATCCTGGAGTTTAGTTACTAGTGGTGTACCGCAAGGATCTGTTTTGGGGCCACTGCTGTTTGTCATTTTTATAAATGACCTGGAAGAGGGTGTAGAAGGGTGGGTTAGTAAACTTGCGGATGACACGATGGTCGGTGGAGTTGTGGATAGTGCCGAAGGATGTTGTAGGGTACAGAGGGACATAGATAGGCTGCAGAGCTGGGCTGAGAGATGGCAAATGGAGTTTAATGCTGAGAAGTGTGAGGTGATTCACTTTGGAAGGAGCAACAGGAATGCAGAGTACTGGGCTAATGGGAAGATTGTTGGTAGTGTAGATGAACAGAGAGATCTTGGTGTCCAGGTGCATAAATCCTTGAAGGTTGCTACCCAGGTTAATAGGACTGTTAAGAAGGCATATGGTGTTTTAGCTTTTATTAGTAGGGGGATCGAGTTTCGGAGCCACGAGGTCATGCTGCAGCTGTACAAAACTCTGGTGAGACCGCACCTGGAGTATTGCATGCAGTTCTGGTCACCGCATTATAGGAAGGATGTGGAAGCTATGGAAAGGGTGCAGAGGAGATTTACTAGGATGTTGCCTGGTATGGAGGGAAGGTCTTACGAGGAAAGGCTGAGGGACTTGAGGTTGTTTTCGTTGGAGAGAAGGAGGAGGAGAGGTGACTTAATAGAGACATATAAGATAATCAGAGGGTTAGATAGGGTGGATAGTGAGAGTCTTTTTCCTCGGATGGTGATGGCAAACACGAGGGGACATAGCTTTAAGTTGAGGGGTGATAGATATAGGACAGATGTCAGAGGTAGTTTCTTTACTCGGAGAGTAGTAGGGGCGTGGAACGCCCTGCCTGCAGCAGTAGTAGACTCGCCAACTTTAAGGGCATTTAAGTGGTCATTGGATAGACATATGGATGAAAATGGAATAGTGTTGGTCAGATGGTTTCACAGGTCGGCGCAACATCGAGGGCCGAAGGGCCTGTACTGCGCTGTAATGTTCTAATGTTCTAAAAATTAGTATTACCTCAATACAGCACTGAAGTATTAATCTAGATTATGTGCTCCGGTCCTGTAGAGTATCTTGAACGTGTGACTACCTGATTCAGGCAAGAGTGCTGCTAGTAATCCAAGTTGAGTATTGAAAGGTGGTCAGCTGTGCGCATATGATAAATTATAGGGGTGACAATACAGAGGAGCTAGAAAAAGTATAGAAGGAAAACAAATATGGAGATTAGAAGGACAAAATTAAAGATGATTGGCAATCAACATGGAAATGTTATGGTCTTTTATATGCATTGAAATACAGAAAATCACAAGGTTGGAAAAGACCAGGAGTCTATTCGGTTTCCCTTCCTGTTGGCCTACCAGTTGTAACTGATGATGTGTTTCCCTTGGCTAATTTGACCTTGAAAGAGATCTAATAAAAGTCTTGCATTTATATAGCACCTTTTTCATGAACTCAGGATGTCCCAAAATGCTTTATAGCCAATAAAGTACTTCTTTTTTGAAGTGTAGTTACTGTTGTAATGTAGAAAATGCGGCAGCTAGTTTTTGCACAACAAGATAAACCAGACAGCAATGTGTAGAGATAATCTGTTTTGGTGATGTTGCTTGAAGGATAAATATTGACCATGACACTGGGGAGAGCTCTTCTGCTGTTCTAAATAATGCAATGGAATTCGTTAAACCCACCTGAAAGGGCAAATGGGGCTTAGATTTAACCTCCTGTCCTCCATGATGACACCTCTGATCGTGTAGCACTCTCTCAGTATTGCGCTGGAGTGTTAGTCCAGATTTAATCTACTTGGCATTACAACCTCTGCTGGATAAACTATTCCAAAAACTGACCACCCTCTTGGTACTTAATAAATACTTTCTCGGTTTTTGCAGAGGAAGGTGAAAGTAGTGCAACCTCTGAAAAAGACATGGAATGCTCTTCTGTTGGAGATTAGGAAGGTTCAGTGCAAGTATGAAATATTCAAACAAACTTTAAAAAAAATGAATGGGACTAAAATGGTTATCACTTCTGTAAATAAGACAATGGCTTCAATCTTCCCAATATTTAATAGGAGGAAATTTCTGTTCATTCAGTACTGAATGTCGGACAAGCAGTCTGACAAATCAGAGACAGTCGAGGGGTTGAGAGAGGTGTTGGTGAGGGGATCTGGGTGTTGTTAGTGTGCATGTGGAGCCTTATGTATTTCCAGATGAGATGAGAAATAGGATTGGGTACTGTGGGAAGAGATGTCATAGAGATGCAAGAGTTTCTGCCCCTTGTTCCTTTAAACTTCATGTATGTTGTGATTTTTCCAGTTTCCCTGCCAAGTTATAACTGCCCACACGAGGCCAAAGTTACTCTCTCAGTGCTAAGTATGCTGTCAGCATATTGCTTTTTGGGCTAGATTATCACTAAACTTAGCCATTCTGAACTGAACCTTCTGCTAAAAATTTAAAACCTACATTCTTTGATGGAGAAAACTGATAAAATATTTAGCAGTGGAACATCTGTACTGCCTAAACCTTCATTTTTTTGTCATACTGAATCCTATTTGGATACATTTTGTCATCTAATTTGAATTTCACCATCTGTGGACACTGCATTTGTTTTAACAAATTGAGAAGAACACTTCCACTTTCTGCTCTCTAAATTCATGAATGATAGATGGTTTACACTCTTGAAATCATCATCCACATCAACTGCAGAAGACCTCCATACCATTAGCCCCTTGACATTGCTTCGTTGAAAATGGGAATTGTAAACCCTTCGTCAGGCTCAGAAGAGTTTAAAAGTAATTGAATTTAATGTTACATGTAAAGAGGGTTTCAACTTTTTACTTATTGCAGTAATTGAATCGTCAAAGTTTTCTGGAAATTTTGAACTTTTGAGTTTAAATTTTTCATGAAGTCAGCATGTCCGACTCATTGTTTATGTGAAGAGCACAGTAGAGAATGGATTGCTTGCAATTAAACTTGTGTCTATGGTATTTTACAAGAGAGAGAAAAAGCGAGGGACGTTATTACAAAAGGAAGGTGAAGCAATGTGACAAACAGAAAGTGTCAATATTTCATTTGAGACCAGAATTATCAAAACAAGTCAGCTGCCATAGGAGTGGAGGATTTATCCCATTCAGTGAACTTCCTTCTCTAAACTCTTCTGCCCTTCCACATCGTACTCCTTTTTAAAAAATCTTCCTGAAAGCATCTGACCAAACTTCTGTTCATCCCTCCTCATCTCTCCTTTAGCTTGGCATCTGTTTTCTTTACATCTCTCTAAAGTGTCTTGGATGTTTTTCTATGCTAAAGGCATTATATAATTTTTGGTCTAATTTAAAAACTTACTGTATTACATTTGTGCAGAATTTTAAGTTTTTTTTTGTTGAAATCAGTAGCACTTAGTAAATGTAGTAGCTTCTATAAAGTTACATTTTCACTCCTCATGGCTGAGGTATTAAAATGGAAAATGTGCCAAATTTAAATTTAACATTTCCATGATGGTGTGAAAATCAGAACCAAGGACCTCGTAAAAATGTGCATTTTTACTGTAGATATCACTGTCAGTTACGTGGCTGGGGCTAATACATTGCTCATAGTCACAAAAGTGGATTGAATTTTTCCCAGAACTATGACAGTGATGCGTGTCACAAGAGCCACTCAAGCTCAAGACTGGTGTAAATGTGATCCATCTCTGAGGTTAATTTCATGCAGCCAATCTTGTGACCTACTTCCCTAATCACCCTAGCATATGTTCAGTCTTTAAACCTGAGCAGTTCCACTCAATGGCCATGGGATGGCTGGTGTTAGAAATGGAAAAAGTGTCAAATTGGTGAGCTTTCCTCTGCTGTGCTGTGTGTTGACATTGTGCGCTGAGTGTCATTCTCCCCTGATAACATCATTACTAGTTTTTAAAAAATGTTTCCATGCAGTTAGTAGCACTCTCTTTTCCCCCCCACCCCAACTTGTTTCAAAGACATTGACTTGTGTTTTAGTATGAATTAGATACTATAAGCATTAACTCGAGCTCTTCGATCTGACTGTTACCATGGAAATAGTTGGCTTAGTTGTTTTGCATCAGAATCAAGCTTTTAAAAGGTTTGATCTGCACTGTGGAAAAGTTCTGTTGTGTCTCGCATTTTTTTTTTTACAGCATCGCGTATTTTTTTTTTCCGTAAGGAGAATTTTTAAAAATTACAACATAGTGAGAAGCTTCCTAATTGCACCTGGATCTTAAAGTGAGGCAAAGTTGACAGAGGACACATGATTGATGGGAAATCTCAGTGATCAATGGAAATAAGCTTTTGTCCCACTCCATGATACTGTTTTTAATCTCCTCTAACTGTAGGATCATCAGCTAATTGCATTTCTCATTCTATATACTTGCTAATGCTTTTAACCTGTTCTGTTGCAACAGGTAATACTGTTGAATCTGCTTTTACCACGCATTCAAACGGTATGTACAAGATCATGATAACTTGCCGTGTTTTTTTTTAAACTCTTCATTTCACCTCCTGGCTCTTTTGCCAATTACTTTTAAATCTGTGTCCTCTCATTACTGACCCTACTGCCAGTGGAAACAGTTTAGCCTTATTTATTCTTATCAAATCTCTTCATAACTTTGTTCACCTTATCTCTCCTTAACCTTATTGCTCAAAGATGACCAATTCCAGCTTTTCTAGTCTCTCCACTCTCACCTAACCTGCCCGTTGAGAAACACGTGTGATCGGGTGTAACACTGGTTTTACACCCTGCCCAATTCTATTAAAGTCAACTGAGTAATATTGGGCAGGGTGTAAAACTGGTGTTCCATCGTCTGACAGTTTCTTGCCTGGCCTGTTCGGTTAAAATTACTCCCATATCTTAGAAGCTGTTGGTAAAGTAGGCAGCAGGTAGTCTGAGTTTAGTTCTTGCAGATGGTGCATAAGTCTGTCACCTGTTTGCTGTATGTCAGCTATTGGAGAGCATGTGGACAACCTTTTCTGCAAGGTGTAGTGAAAGATTAACAGTGCTTAATGCTCCTGGGAATTTAAATTGGTAATGCAAAATGTCAAATAATTGGATGAAGGTTTTGTTCTGGGGCATTTGTTTTTGCTTTGCTATTTTTCTTTAAAGCAATAAGGCTGAAATGTATTATGTTGTGGACAGTGATCGTGAAACCCAGATGGTCAGACTGTCTTCACAGTGCTCTATCCTCAGAGATATGGCATTTCAGCCCACAGGCTTGTTTGTTCACAGACTGCCACTGATGACAGTCATGAAGAAGACTCCCCACTGAACAAGGATATAGAGGACAGAAGTAGGAGAGTACCAACACAACAAAGGAAAAAAGTAGCAGGAAGAAAGTAGCAGCAAAACTGCCCCAAAGTGATTTAATACTATAATGTAGCAGCTCAGACAGCTGCTTCCCAGATTCATGGCTGTAGATTTAATTCTTAGTAATTACTAATACTTTAATCCATTGTCCACTTGTAGGTTCTGTTAAAGGACAAAGGACTTGTATTTATCTCGCTGCTTGAAAAGAACCCTCCTTGTGAAAAGCAGAATTGGAGTGATTGGGGAGTAGCATGGAAATCTATAAAATGTTTACTAGTTCTCAGCTATTGATGAAAATATTGATGTTGAAGATTACAGGAAATCAAATAAGATCTTCTATATCAGCATCTTGCATTCAAATATAGCACTTTTAACATGGTAAAACATCCCAAAGTGCTTCACAAGTCTATTATCAGACAAAATTTGACACTGAACTACATGAGATATTTGGGTAGGTGACCACTAACTTGGTCAAAGAAGTAGGTTCTAAGGAGCATCTTAAAAGATGCGAGAGAGGAGAGATTTAGGGAGGGAATTTCAGAGCTTGCTACTAAAACAGTTGCCAATCAGTGAAGGAAATTGGGGCCAGAATTGGTAGAATGAAGAGTTCTCGGAGTGCTGTATGGCTGGTAGAGGTTATAAAGAAAAGGAGGGGTGAGGTCAAGGAGGGATTTGAATGCAGGATGGGAATTTTAAATTTGAGGCATTACTGGGCCTGGAGCCAGTGTAGGTCAGCGAACACAGGTTGATGGGTGAACGAGTCTTGGTACAAGTTAGGATACGGGCAGCAGAGTTTTAGATGAGCTCAAGTTTAGGAAGGGTGGAAGATGGGAGGCTGGCAAGGATAACATTGTAATAGTCAAGTCTGGAGGTAACAAAAACACTGATAGTTTTTGTAGCAGATGGGCTGAGGCAGGGGCGCAGACAGGCGATATGGATAATTAAATCTAACATTATATAGACACTTGCAGATGAATCTGCTGTTTAGTTGCTTGTACTGGCTGAAGTATTAACAAAACACAGAGCTGAAAAATAGACTGGAGGAAGTTACTCCCCAAGTCTCTTTTTGTATTTTTCATCCCCTCTTTAGATGTGTAGATAAGACTTTCAGCCCCTGCTAACCATGTTTCTGGTTTGTTTTTGCTCAGAATTATGAGAATTTGTTCATGATTTTAAAAAAATTGATTTGGTTGATTCATAGCACATGTAGCAGTAATATTAATACAAATGCTTATGTCAAAATAATGCAAATTGATAAATGCATGCTTCAAACTTGAACTGAAATCAATACTGCATGATCAAGATTTCTGCTTTAGTATTCTGATCAGTTCAGATTTTGTTAATTTTCTTCTAAAATATTACAAATACAGTCCATTTTAAAGTGGCATACTGCCAAGTTAAGGTAGATTTTATTTGTTCATCTTAAAGCAAAATACTTTGATTCAGTTGTACAGTTTTAAAAGAAACCCTTACAGCCAGTGAGCTGATGGTTAAACACTCTGTGCAGGTGGGGAATTGAGTCATAGAGCAGAAGGTCCCAGTATTAGTTTCGGGTCTGTGCTGAATTAGGTGTGAGGTTTGAAAAGTGTGAGGTTTATTTTATTTAGAGATACAGCGCTGAAACAGGCCCTTCAGCCCACCGAGTCTGTGCCGACCAAGAACCACCCATTTATACCAACCCTACAGTAAGCCCATATTCCCGACCACCTACCTACACTAGGGGCAATTTACAATGGCCAATTCACCTATCACCTGCAAGTCTTTGGTGGTGGGAGGAAACCGGAGCACCCGGCGAAAACCCATGCGGTCACAGGGAACTTGCAAACTCCACACAGGCAGTACCCAGAATTGAACCCGGGTCCCTGGAGCTGTGAGGCTGCGGTGCTAACCACTGCGCCAATCATGGCTGCAGCAGGGTGCTACTGTTCACCTCAATGCTTCAACGCTAGGAGAGGTAGGAAAAGACGGCCATGGTTTCCACTTATTCATCATGACTCCAGTTGGAAAGTATGTTTGTCTAGATGTCGGGGAAGGGCAGAGTGGCTCGACTGTGATGTCCTCCACAGCTGACTAGCCTGCCCTCGCTCATTGCTCACTGGTTGTACAAATGAAGAATGGCTCCTTGGGCGAGATCCTAGAAGGTTGCTGCTTATGGAACTGTCTGTCATGATGAGTTTGTGGCTTCAGAAGAAGACTGGGAAACATTGGGCAGGGTGTTAACAAAATCATTTCTGATGAATTTCAAAAAAGAGATGAGACGCTGCTCTCTGACCATTTAAAGTGAAATATTGATAACCACTTATCAGTTTTAAAGTTTCAAAAGGTTGTGTGATGCTCGTTTCAGTAACGGTTGTGAAATGTAGTCACTGTAATAAGTACATCATTGGCTGTGAAGCACGCTGGAATGTCATGAAGTTGTGAAAGGTGCTACATAAATGCCAGTTATTTCTTTAATTAAAAACAAGAAATGCTAGAAATAACCGGTCTGGCAGCATCTGTGGAGAGAGAAGCAGAGTTAATGTTTCAGATCAGTGACCCTCATCAGAACTGTGTCCTGTGGGCTGTGCCTTATATAAAAAAAAATCTGATACTGGTTTGCTCAATAAAACATAGTTATTTGAGCTAACCTCTTTTAGCATAGGATTTTCATTTGGCTGCAGATAGCAATACTCTTCCGTTAGGGTGAGTATATAGTAGAGAAACTACTTGAAGGGATTTCTCAAATGATATTAATTATAGGCTGCTGTTGCCACTATGGTGATTTATTCTCTGCCTGCCCTGTCTATTTTGAGTTCAGTTGTTACCTCAGTAAACTAACGCAGAATGCGAGAGGCAGCCTGCTGTGTTCACTACTTTGTGTCTGCAAACTCTCACACTGCATGGCCTAGCAACAGAAACTATGACTTGTGCAACCGCAGTGGCTCACTGACAACACTGATCGCACTGCTTGTGCATTGCTACTTGTAAAGTGCTTTGTGTTCTGAGTCTTTATAAATATTAAACAGTTTCAGACCGTGATGGTAGATAAGCACAGCAACCAGGTGTTTACCCAATGAACAGTAAAGGTCAATGTTTTCTTTCCATAGCAACACTGTACTCCAGCTCTGAAGCACATTTATTGGTTACTTGTGATATTTGCCAAACTGTAGGAGTTTGACAGATCAAGTTGGCCTATGCCCTGTGTTTTTTCACAGCCTCCCAGCTGGTTGCAGTCTCAGGAACTCTCATGAAGTCGGTGCATCTGGAGGAAAGGGTTGTATCGCCTTTCATCTTTGCTAAAATGTGCGCTGGTGTATTCAGCAGATGTTTAAAATATTGCTGGATGGAATGAAACTGGATCAGTTGGTTGCCCTGCACAGTATAAACAGAGTCGTAGTGACCTGATAACTTCACAGATCAGTCTGGTGCAGCACAGAAAGCATGGAGGCCAGTGTTTGAAGCTGAAGTCCTAAAGCAAAAGATACCTATGCTTGTTCTACTTTGATTTAGTTCTCTTTTTTGACCCACCCTTTTCCCTTCACTGTGATCCAAGCAAAGGTGCCGTTAAATGTTTTCAGTTTCTTGTTGATATTTAAACAATTAATGTATTGTTTCCTTTAATTACTGGAATTGTCTGAATCAATTTATGCAATTGGAAACCTTGCTGACTTTTCAGCAGTGATTGAGATTCTAACTGGATGAGAGAAACTACAAACTAATCAAAAGGAACCCTAAAGAGTGAGTACAGCGTGAGACCTTGGGTAACAATGGATAGAGCTGTTTTCCTTGCTTTGTCCACCTCTGCAAAGAACCAGTATATTCCTCATCTAAGATTTGCAGAAGGAAACTACGAGGAAGAGTTGCTTGGAGAAATGCAGCCTAACCTATTGGGTATTTTTGAGCAGCATAGGAGCCGGAAGCACTGGTTGAAACAGTTTCACATGGTGCTAAAAAGATGCTATGTCATACCAGCTATTCCTAGTTATGGAGTGCTGATGCCTAATGAGCGGTTGGTCCCATATTGCCTTGTATTCAGCCAGTTGCTGGGTTTTTGGTGCAACAACAAAGTGCAGGTCAGTGATTTATCTTTGAAATGAAATCTTTACAATGTTAAGTGCTAAGGAGATAATGGCGGTGATTTTTGGGGTCAGTGGTAAAGAAACGGTGCTTGCCCGCTTGTCTCGCTGACAGTTGTCCAGAGTTATTGCGAGTTTCTCAGTGGAGATTTCCTCTAATCTGGCATCTTTACCAGCGCAGTGCCCTCTACAGGGGATCTGTGATGACATCAACCAATTAGATTGAAGAATCCTCACTGAGACATGCCGAGTCCGAAACAGGAAGTGTAAAGCAGGAAATATAAATTCGATTTAAATAAAGTACAGAAAGTGAAATATAGATTGGGAAATACATATGGGATTAAGGGAGAGAGATAAACTGACAGAAAAAGTAAATACATATTTTATATTTTTGAAAATCTCCAGCACTAATTTTCGTCTGAGGGAAAGACACACCAAACTTGCAAACTTAATTTTTCAGGGGTGGAGAGGTCGTTCAGTAGTAATGATCACTGATCATGCCATTAAAATTAGTGCACAAGTACAGAAGGTGTCACGCCATTGCAGTTATTTCAATGCTGAGTCTGAGGACTGTTTATAGTGCACCCTAATGGCGGAGCAGGGTATCGCTGACAGCAACTTCTGGATTTCTGCGTTTAACTGCGCATGTGCAGATGCCAGAAGTTGCTATCGTAATTAACCCTTATTGATGGTGAGCATCGATAGCCTTATTGCTATTATTACTGCAAAATCTGGGCCAAAGTCAGAGCACATCTTCTCTCAGAATTTGTGGAATTGTAGACATTCTGGCTGGATGCCACTGGAGCATATTCGCCATTTCTTTCCAGATTTTAAGAAAAAAATGTGGCAAATGGAACAGCTCTTGAGAAATTCAATTTCTTTCAGGAACTGTAGTTATATCATGAAATAGCAAGAAATGTTTTCATTTTGGTTCGATCACCTTGTATTCCATCAATTAAGCAGAGGAGGAAGAACAAGTTAGTCATCCTGGATAAGGTTATGGCAGCATGGTGGTTATGCTACTGAACTAGTAATCTAGAGGCCTGGATTAATGATCTGGAGATTTGAGTTAACCATGGCAGTTGAAGAATTTAAATTCAATTAATTAAATATTTCTGGAATGAAAAGCTAGTATCAGCAATGGTGAGTACAAAACTGCCAGATTGTCATAAAAACCCTTCAGGTTAACTTATGTCCTTTTGGGGAAGAAAACCTGCTGTCCTTACCCAGTCTGGCCTCCATGTGACTCGAGACCCCGAGCAATGTGGTTGACTCTGAAATGGCCTAGCAAGTCACTCAGTTGCATCAAACCGCTACAACTTTCACCAGTTGGACTGCAGAGGTCCAAGAAGGCTACTCACCATCACCTTCTCGAGGGCAATTGGGGATGGACAATAAATGGTCACCGTGCCAGCGATGCCTACATCTTGTGAATTTTTAGAATTCATTCTTGGGATGTGAGTGTCGCTGGTACAGCCAGCATTTATTGCCCATCTCTAATTGCCCTTGCGAAGGTGGTGGTGAGCCACCTTCTTGAACCACTGCATTCCATGTGATGTAGGTACAGCCACAGTGCTGTTTGGGAGGGAGTTCCAGGATTTTGACTCAGCAACAGTGAAGGAATCCAAGTCAGGATGGTGAGTGACTTGGGGAACTTGCAGGTGGTGGTGTTCCCATGTATCTGCTGCCATTGTTCTTCTAGGTTGTGAGGTCATGGGTTAGGAAGGCACTGTTGAAGGAGCCTTGGCAAGTTGCTGCAGTGTAACTCGTATATGGTACACACTGCTGCCACTGTGTGCTGGTGGTGGAGGGAGTAAATGTTTGTTTAATGTGGTGGATGGTGTGCCAATCAAGCAGGCTGCTTTGTCCTGGATGGTGTTGAGCTTCTGGAGTGTTGTTGGAGCTGGATTAATCCAGGTAAATGGCAAGTATTCCATCACACTCCTGACTTGTGCCTTGCAGATGTGAACAGGCTTTGGGGAGTCAGGAGTTGAGTTACTTGCTGCAGAATTCCAGATACTGACCTGCTCTTGTCGCCACAGTATTTATACAGATTGCTCAGTTCAGTTTCTGGTCAATGGTAACCCCCAGGATGTTGATCGTGTGGGGAGAGGGGGTGGAGATACAGTAATGGTAATGCCATTGACTGTCATAGGGATGGTTAGATTCACTCTTGTTGCATATGGTTGTTGCCTTACAATTGTGTGGCACAAGCCTTAATATTTTTATTTTATTTATTTTGAAATACAGCACTGAAACAGGCGCTTCAGCCCACTGAGTCTGTGCTGACCAACAACCACCCATTTATATTAATCCTACATTAACCCCATATTCTCTACCACATCCCCACCATTCTCCTACCACCTACCTACACTCGGGACAATTTACAATGGCCAGTTTACCTATCAACCTGAAAGTCTTTGGCTGTGGGAGGAAACCGGAGCACCCGGCGGAAACCCACGCAGACACGGAGAACTTGCAAACTCTGCACAGGCAGTACCCAGAACTGAATGCGGTTCGCTGGAGCTGTGAGGCTGCGGTGCTAACCACTGCGCCACTGTGCCGCCTCAGGTCCAGATCTTGCTGCATATGGGCACAGACGGTCTGTCCCAGTGTCTGATGAGTTGTGAATGGTACTGAATATTATGCAGTCATCAGCGACTTTATGATGGAGGGAAGGTCATTGATGAAGCAGCTGAAGATGTTTGGGCCTAGGACACTTACCCTGAGGAACCCCTGAAGCAATGTCCTGGGGCTGAAATGATTAGCTTCCAGCTTCCAACTACCACAACTATCTTCCTTTGTGTTAGTTATAATTACAAACAGTGAAGAATCTTCCTCCTGATTCCCATTGACTTCAATTTTGTTAGGGCTCCTTGATGCCATACTCTGTCAAATGCTGATTTGATGTCAAGGGCAATCGCTCTCACCTCCCCTCTGGAATTCAGCACTTTTGTCCAGGTTTGGAACGAGGCTGTAGTGAGGTCTGGAGCTGAGTGGCCCAAGCGGAACCTAAACTGAGCATCAGTTAGCAGGTTGTTGCTGTTTAAGTGGAGCTTGATAGCACTGTTTGCTTATGATCAGCCAATTGACCAGATTGGATTTGTTCTGCTTTTTCTGGACAGGACATACTTGGGCAAATTTCCACATTGTCGAGTCGATGCCAATGCTGCAGTGGAACAGCTAGGCAAGGGGTGCAGCTAGTTCTTGATCACAAGTCTTCAGTACTACATCCGGAATGTTGTCAGGGCCTATAGCCTTTTCTGTATCCAGTGGCTGCAATGTTTCTTGATGTAATCAAGAATGAGTAAAAAGTGAGATTGTGGCTCTGTCCCTAGTTTTGTTGCCCTTTGTGAGCTATGGAAGATCAGCTGCTTCAGGGCACCTGCCAATCCTGCTGCTAGGAGATATAGGGGAGGAACTAAGGCTGCTATTTTATTTCGGTATAGTATATCATACGACACTAGGCACCATTAAACAATGAGCACTGCACAGGCACTTCATTTGAATGCCTGAGATGTGGATATTCACAAAGGCATTTATACATTTCCCCTTTAAGGGATATTAGCATAAAAGTTTGTTAATGCAGTGCCTGTTTTCCAGGAATAAAACAGGTGCCTAAGTGCTCGCTATATCGGGCAGTATGAGTATGCACATTCCACACTGCAAATATGCTACCGCTATATTGGTAACTGTTAGGCGTCCAGGGCCTGCGCCTGAAACAGGCATTCGACCCTTTGCAAAAGCCACTGCCGGGGGGACAGGTGCCTAATGTTTTTTTGAGGCCACTTCCCAAAATTGAGCTCCCCCTGATCGCAGCTGACGCCAGGCCTGCTATGTTCAGGGTAACCAAGTTCACATGTGACCCATCGTTAAAGGGACCGCTGGAGGCTGCCACCAAAAAGGTAAGTTTTAAAATAACTACTTACCTGAATGTTCTCTGTCATGAACAGGTGGAAAGGGGTGTGGGTGGTTCCCACTGTTTCCCTCCCAACTGACCACAATCGTGTTTTGTTAAAAATGGTGAGTTAGTCCCTGAGTGTTTAATTGATCCTAACAAACACAGACAAATGGTAAGTTTCCTCGTAGGTTTAAAAAAAAAAACTATTTTTACACAATTCCTGAAATGGTCACTCACTCACCTCACTCGCTCACTCACTCGCGCACACACAAGAATAAATAGAGAGTAAAAGATTGGATGTAGTACATAGTGAGGTAGATGTTTGTGGTTTATAGTAAACCTGTTGAACCTTCTAAGGAGGGCAGTCTCTTTTTAAAGGTGTAGGCCTGGGTATTTGTAGTCTTGAACTTGTTGAGGTGTTGCAGATTTCTGGTGGTAAAGACTTCAGATTGGAGGTGGTGGTCACTTTCAGTTCTCTGCTGCAGCAAGTTGAAGTGTAGAATTAGCAGAAGGGCTTCTTCTTACTTGACTGAATCTCTTTCCACAGTCCCTGGCTGTACTGCTTTCTGAAGGTGCTGGCCTGATTGTGTGCGCTCGCTTTCACTCTCCCCTCCCTCCCTCCAGAGGGCTACCTTTTAAGGTCAAAATCCATCACATTAGAGTTTCTGTTAATTGACATACAGCCTTCTCTCCTGTTGTGACCACTTAATGGACCAGGATGTGGAATCCATGGCTATCCATTGATGTCTGGATGGTTACCATGCTGTTATGATGTGGCTACTTTACACTTATTCATTTTTGGTTTGGACTGTGAGCCCATCAGTCTCCAGAACCCTTTGTTAGTTAATTCATGTAGTTAGAAGTCATCAATATGCTCCTTTCAATTTCAAAAGGGTTCTCCCAGAGCTATTTCAGGCGAGGCTAACGAGTTCCATAGTTGCAGACAAGTTTGTATATTCCTAGTACAGGAGGGCTCATGTGACTGCTACTCCATTTTGACTGTGGTACCAGTGTCCATGTTCTTGTGGTTTTGTTTCAGCAGTTGACTTCTTAAATTCATAATTCCTCCATTTCATTGTTTATTTCATCACGGCTCCTTCTGTTCATGACATCTCCTTTAGGATTCATAATAATCAAGGGCACTGTTGCCGATCCCCACTTGACCTTCTCATCATTGCCCCCTCCCTTTGCTATTTTCTCGTCTCTGCTGCGCCCCCCCCCCACCACACTTCGATTGCTTTCCATCCTGCTGAATGGCTCCTCCCTTCACCTCCTCCCCCTCTCCCATGCCCAACCCAAGGACTGCTACCAGTGATGCACTGGCCTGAAATTTAAATCTGCTTTGTTGGTGAGCTACCTAGCGATGTGTAGTGGGCATCTGCAGCTTGCCAGTCTAATTTACTTGATTTACAAGACCCGATATTCAGTGCATCTCTGGCCTATCTGTTCCAGCAAAGGAACAGCAAAGCACTCTGTGTCCAATTCATGCCAGTAGGTGCTATCCAATTTCACTTCCATTGTCATAGAGTCACACAGCACTGAAACAGACTCTTCGGCCCACCAAGTCTGTGCTGACCAACAACCACCCATTTATATACTAATCCTACATTAATCCCATATTCCCTACCACATCCCCACCATTCTCCTACCACCAACCTACACTAGGGGCAATTTACAATGGCCAATTTACCTATCAACCTGCAAGTCTTTGGCTGTGGGAGGAAACCGGAGCACCCAGTGGAAACCCATGCAGTCACAGGGAGAACTTGCAAACTGTGCACAGGCAGTACCCAGAACTGAACCCGGGTCGCTGGAGCTATGAGGCTGCGGCGCCACTGTGCTGCCCCTTGTATTAAAGTTACTTTCTGATTCCTTTAATGGACCTATGCTTGAGTTAATGATCGAGGTGTAAACGTTTATGACAATTTCCTGTTTAACTTTATTTTTCTAGAATGTTTCAGTTGTTCGAGGATCATTGTTAACTGGATTGTTTCCTTATAGCCATTCCCAATCAAGGTGATGATATGGACCATAATGAAATTGCAGCATTGAACTCATGCTATGCTACTTCTCCTAAGTGGAGAATATTTAAGTGTGAGCCTCTAGAAGGGTATTGGCAAATATTAGCCTGCAGGGACATCCCCAACAAGCTCAATCCCATCCTCACCTGACATTTATGCAAATGCACTTCTGACAAGGGTGGCTAGTGATCAGGAGTGGGTTGCTAGATAGTGATCAGGAGTAGACACTCAGCCCAATTTTACCTCTCTTAACTAGAGTGCTGAGGCAGTGCTCGTCCCTGAAATGCCACGGGGGTGAAACCAGGCAACTCAGCATAGAACAGTGACCTTTCTGGTCTGTGCAGCTCAGGCACTTGCTGCATAAATGTGCTGAGCCATCAGGGGAGCTATACTTAGAGTGGTCCTTAGTGCAAGTGCAATATGGCTACAGGGCAATTTGACATATGTCATAGAATATGAGCTGGAAGTGCCATCATTTTAACTGGCTTAGTGCAATTTTTAAAATTCTGATTTGGTACTTCCCTTTGGAGGATCTGAAGTTTGAAATAATCTGAATTGATCTTAGTCAGCACTGAGCAAAGAAAAAAGGTTAAGAGAAAAATAAGCACCTTGCAGCATCTGATCGTGTATATGGACTGATCTAAACTGAGCAACATCCATCAGGTTAAATCTCTGTCGACAAAGAATATTTTAAACCCTGTGCCTCCATGGGTTTAAAAAATCAGAATTACAATACTGATTTCTGAAATAGCAACTACAGACAAAATAATTTTAAAATTTAGGTCACCGTTCATGCAAGTTAAATGATTTACTTAGCTTTGAGATCCTGTCTCTTTCACTCACTTAATAAATAAAACTATTCAAATGCCAACCTGTTCATATGGAACAAGGGCACACACTGCACTCAATCACTGTCCTCTACAGTTTCAAACTATTACCAAATATGAAGAATTATAGGTGCCTTAGAAGATTTCTTTGATGTAAATGCTTTTAGCGGTGCTGATTTCAGACTTCAAAGCTGAACAAAAAGGATTTATTGATGGAAAATTTTACCATAATGTGCCTTAATATAATCTCGCTGGGATCAAAGAACCACTTCATACTAGTTGTAACATTTTATTAACTTGCTAGGTAGCCTTATCATTTGAATTATTATATAATTAAGGCCAAATCTTCTCTAGCTTTCTTGTACATGTCTGACTGCTTCTCCTGGTACTTGCAGTCTTGGATATGTTCAATTCCTTTGGGTCTAAAGATCCTTTTCTACAAGAGTCAAACTAGAGACTTGTATCTCTCCTCTGATCTACATCATTTTTTACATGAACTGTGTAACTCTGAAATTTTTAAAGACTTCATATATTGCATATGTATGTAGCAGCTTTGCTCTAGCCATAGTTCCCAATGGACCATAGGCATCTCTCTCCATTAGAGAGAGACAGTTGATGATGTATTGCTTGAGGGTCAGCACTCCTCAAGCATGGGGCAAGGCGAGGAGGCAATCCTCCATGAACTACCACAGCCGGTATGGGGATTGAACCCACGATGTTGGCATCTTTCCTGCATTACACTCTGGCTGTCTAGCCAACTGAACTAACCAACTCCCTGTAGCAGCTTTAAGTAGTAATCTTTTTACGTTTATAAATGCCCTTCCTTTTGGCCAGATCAAAAATCACTTGAATTCTTTGAAATTTCTTAAAGAGAAAATGCCCTCACCAGTGTAATACAGATCTACCCATCTGGAAGGTTCCTAGTCTGTTCTGAGTTAGAGATTTAGGTAATTAGACAGTTAAGGTGCGACTCTTTACTTCAGGGTCCCCGCATCAGGATTGCTGCTCTTGATCATAGACACCACCAGGGGTCAGTGACAATGTGCAGGTGTTGGTTTAGTTTGAGTGTGACACATATGCGATGCCCTCTGCAGTTGAATAGCTTATCACCACTAACATTAGTGGATTGCCTGTTGTGACCGAAACCACACTGGCCAAATGGAAACATATCAATTTCGTCATATGGAACACTACTTGAACTTTTTACTGGACATTGAACATAACTTGTTTAAAAAGACCACAGAGCTGAAAGGCTGAAAACTTGGTTGCATATTTGCATTCCGAGAGACAGTTGCACAGAGAGAAAATGGGGGTGCTCCCTGATTCAATTAGTGAGATGGGTTTTGTCAACAGTGACGATCCACATCTTGTCTGTGTAAGAGCCAGCACTTTGCCCCCACCCCCTCCCACCGAGTGTGTCTAGTAAGCTATGTAGAATCAATACCTCTCGCAGACAATGCTGTTTCAAGCAAAGAGCTGGTCACATGACTTACCTGCGGGCCAGACTGGGAAGTGTTTGAATTGTGCCTCACAGAAAGGTTTGGGGCAAACTGCAATTTGAAGACCAAAGAGAAGGAAGGTCCGTCTGTCTGTCTGTCTGACTGACTGCCTGCCTGTCTCTCAAGCAAAGTTGCAGGGACCCATGGGAGCAACTTAAGCCTCGAGAGAGGACCAAGGCACCCTTTTGGTACCAGAGAAACAAGTTTGAAAGTGTGCACTGGGCCCTAGCGAGAACTACAATACTTCAACTCCAATCAAGGACTTCACAAAATAACTAAAAACAGTAACTGAATTCCATTTACTACTCCAACCCACCCTTTATTCTTTCTTCCCCTCTGTATCTATTTGTATGTGTGTTTCTCTCGTATGCCTGCTAGTGAGGTTGCGTCGTGTATTTTAGTAATTTTAACTGAGTTAGAGTGATAAGGTTAATAAATTTGCATCTTGTTTAAACCTAAGCAAGCATGTCTGGTTCATTTGCAATTACAATTAGACAGCAATGATCAAGGACTCACTGAGGGGTTGAGCTAAAACACCGTGTTTTTAAAGGTTAAACTCTGTTACGGCCAAACCTGGAAAAGGGCCAGAGGGGAGCCTGAGACCCCTTCCTCATCTGGTCGTAACACTGTGAAGTATGGGCTTGCGAGGTACTGGCTAGTTGCTGGTAATTGTGGAATGGTACACAAGTGGCTTCAGGAGAGGAGGGTGGGGAAATGAAAAATAAGATCATTTGTGAGGTACAAGTTACTTCATATAATGTTAATTGTGACAATTGGAAATGTCCTTGTATGGATATTTTCTCTCATTCAATTTCTTATATAAGTGCAAATCACTTTGACCTCTGTCAAACACTGAAGTCTCTTGACCAGGAAACAGTGAGGTTTTGCATGTTCAACAGTAACATTAATGGACCAGATTTTGCATAGAAATAATGGTGAGACTATCAGCGCACGCCATTATTTACATGGAAATTGGACAGCAACTTCTGGTGAGCGCACCTGCGCGGTTAAACATGGAATTCCAGAAGTTGCTATCCCAAATATGGTGTTCCTCCAAAAGCTTTTGGAAAGTAGCCTGTCGCTGCCTGGCTCTCCATTCAGATATATTAATGAAATGAAGTTGCCGTACCTACCTCATAGATATGGACTAAACTTGCCAGAAAAATGTAGGGTTTATTCATTCCACTGTAAGTGCCCTTTTAACTGTATACTGCGTCTTAATTACTGCCAAACAACTTCTCTGGCGCTCAAAATTAACTTATGCAAGTGTGGAGTCTCATTCCTTCAGGTTTTACTGATTGTAGGGTACCCCAGCTAATGAACATTTTACATGAAAATTTATGCAGGATTACACATAAGGTACTTTTAAATTTGCTGCTGGGAATCTGGGAAAGTGAGGACTTCCCACAGACAGATATCTTTCCCTTCTTCTTGTTGCCTTGTTTGCCACCAGTATCTGTTGAAGACTCAATTGAAAGGGGCATTTGTTTTCCATACCTCTGACTTCTGCTCTTGAGATCCAGATTAGATTCCACGTGCCATTTGAGACACATGGTTTGTCTTTATAGTATGCAGTCCGAGGCAGGGGTACTCAGTTTCTGGCCTTATCTACATGCAATTAAACTGAAATGCTCACGGACGAGAGTAATACTGTTCCACGGTTTGTCTCGGTAAATATTTTATTCCACCTTTTGAAAAGATTAGAGAAGTGCACATAGGAAAGATTGGCGTGAGAAATCGGGTTTGTTAGCACCTGTTTTTTGGGTGCTGTGAGTGCCCTCTGAGCTTTAAAAAGTCACCAACGTTGCTTGCGCGCAGTGGTGTGAATTGTGGTGAACGCCATATTGCTGAGGGTGTTGGCGTGGAGTCAATATCTGCCGGAAGTATGCTGAGAGGGCAGATCATGACGTCAATTGATTTGGTGCCAGTGGTGCCGTTTTCTAGCTCATTGCTCAAACTAACATCCTCTCTTAACCTTGCACCGCTGTACACACGTACAGTAACACCACCAGCACTATTTAAAGGGATCATCAACTAAGTACGGGGGGTTAGTTGCTGATTGATTTCTTGTGACTATTGCTCTGATCTACTACTGTTAGGTGCTTTCTCAGACCACATTGCCAGTGGCTGTGAAGGTGACCGTGGTGATGAACCTTTATGCATCTGGCTCCTTTTGGGCTGGAGGTGAAGATATTTGCTACATTTCATAGTTTGTTTCCACTATTGCATAAGGGAGGTCGCTGAGGCTCTCTATTCAATGAGAGTTAAATACATTTCATTCTGTCTTTCCAGGGACAAGCATGCAGAGCGAGTAAGCTGCTATTTTTGGATTGTAGGCTTCCGCATGGTGCAGGGTGCCGTTAACTGCTGCACGCAAATCACTTTGCGGGTGACACGTCAACTCTGTCATATACCAGAACCAAAAGGGATTGCACTCCCTCCGTGCCCAACTGGCGTGTGATCATAGGCAACGAGCCATGCAGGTCAGTGCCCCATGCCCTGCCAGCAGTTATGATTACTTCGTTCTGTGGCAGTTTGCTACGCAATTTGCATTTGAGCTACCATGGCAAACCAAAGGGTGACTACTGGCAACTAGGGCAATCCATACACAATATGGCCGATGAGTCCGGTGCGCAACCCACACATGCATGCACAATTTGCATGAGCTAAAAGCCATGCTGTCACAAGAAATGTGATAGCGCAGACCATTCGTGTGCTGAATCAATGCTTCTGCTGTCTGGATCACTGGAGAAGCCCTGCATTACTCAGCAGGTATTACTCTGGGTGTCGAGCCGTGTGGTCTGCTGCATACTGCACAATTTCGCCATCATGAGGGCACAGCCCTTGCCGCTACCTATATGGCAAGTAACTGAGGAGGAGCAGCATGAGACAGAGAAAGGGAGGATGCAATCTAGACAGTCCCTTTCGGCTCAGGTTGTCAGTGAAGAACTCATCCGAGTGCGATATCAGTAACTGCCACCCCAATTCTCCATTCACCAGCAGTCCCACACCTTATCTTCCCTCTGTCACGGACCATGACAGCATCCATACAGCTGCAATGCAGAAATAAAAGTTGCCACAAAATAAACTTCTAAACCAACTATATAAATGTATGCAATATGCCATGATTTCAATGTCCACCTGTACATTCCCTTACTGCCTGTCTTCTGTGTGCCTTTGCCTGTCCTAGTGCTACTTTCGTGCAGCATGGCTGGTGAAGGCTGCTGACTTTCAGTAGAGGAGATTGCAGATGATCTTGGAGGATGACCTTAAGTAGCTCTGGGCCTAGAAGGCCCGCCTTCAGGCTGCACCATCTTGGCATGGGTGGCAGTAGACTGGGCTGGCTGACTGACTAGCAACAGCAAGGGCACTGGTGGAGTGGCAGCAGTGGAAGGACGAATGCTGTCTTCGTTACAAAGGACAGCAGGTTCGTGCTCCATAGAGCCATTGCCATTCCCCCAGGCTGGCACTTCAATCCTAGTAATTTGTTGGACTGCTGTGAGGCCTTGCAAGCCCCTTTTGATGGCAGCAGTCTGAGCTTCTACGGCAGCACTCAGATGTTGGTTGGCTGCTGCTTGTGCTGCAGTGGAAACTACAACATCGGCCATCAGATGCTGCATCATGCTTGGTCCACAAGTCTGCAAATGGAGTTGGCCACCACTTCCATGCTGGAAAGGATGGGATCCAAGTTCTGTACAAAGACCTGTGCCAAGTTGGTGCTGGTCGTCTCCTCCATACTCTTTCCTTGACATTGACTGCAGCCTTTCTGACAGACCTACCTATGTACCAAGCATTTTGTTGTGCATTGCCATCAGTGTTCTTCTGTAGGCTGCTCATTCAAAGGCATCATCTGTGTTCTCTGCAATGGAACCTGTGAGTGACCTCTCCCTCCAGTGAGCTAGCATTGTGCCATTCCTCCCCTATGTCCTGGTGGATGCCCACTCATGCTCGGTGTCTCGCCACGTACAGATACCATCTCTAATCTGTGCATATCTCCGAGGACAATGTCAGTATCTGAGCTAGTGTGAAACCAAGTGATGGTGGTGTGTCTTCATCACTCACTTCTTAGTCTTCCTCCACTGCCTGGCTAGGTTGCACTACTTGGATATCTGAAAGATAAAAGGCACAAGCATAAGGTTGTGATGCAGGGAGGGATAAAAAGTAAGAGGCTCATGGAATCGGAGAGTCATTCTCAGGTTGGATAATCATTACTTAAGGACTGAAAACAGTGAATTGTGGTAAATGGTTATTTTTCAGACTGCATCATGGTAGACAATGGTGTTCCTTAAGGGTCAGTGCTAGGACCGCTGCTTTTTTTGACATTTATAAATGACTTGGATATTGGAATAGAGAATAATATTTCAAAATTTGCCCATGATACCAAACTTGGAGGAGTGGCAAACAGTGAGGATGATATCAATCGACTGCAACAGGACATAGATAGGCTAGCAGAGTGGGCAGACAAGTAGTAAATGGAATTTAATACAGAGAAGTGTGAGGTGAAGCATTTTGACAGAAGGGATGGGGAGAGGCCATATAGACTTAATGGCACAGTTCTAAAGAGTGTTCAGGGACAGAGGGAACTGGGGGTACATTTGTACCGATCTTTGAAGGTGGCAGCGCATATTGAGAGATATGGGATCTTGGTCATCATAAATAGAAGTATTGAGTACAAAAGCAGGGAAGTTATGCTGATCCTTTACTAAAGCTCTGGTTAGGCCACAATTAAGTATTGCATCCAGTTTAGTCACCACACTTTATCACCACACTTTAGGAAGGATGCGAGGGTCTTTTGAGAGGGTCGAGAGGAGATTTAACAGAACGGTTCTTGGGTTGCAGGATTTTAGCTATGAGGTTAGGTTGGAGAAGCTGGGGTTGTTCCCTCGGAGCAAAGCCGGCATAGACTTGATGGGCTGAATGACCTCCTTCTGTGCCGCAAATGACTGACTCTATGACTCTAGGTGCATATTTACACCATGCAGCTTGTAAATTAGAACAGATTGTGGGATGAGGTGTGAGAAGGATGCTTAAGTATGAGGATACTGTCATCTCTGATGGTTTCAGCCCCGCCTCTGGCCACGGCCTCAGCAATGGGTCCCATTAATGGCCAGCGCTGACTCCCGGGGATTAGGATGTGCATGCTCGCTTGCTCCTCTCTGTTTAGCTCCTGCTGCCTCTGGTAGTGTGCCACATTGTCCTGCAAGAGAGAGTGAAGTGAGTTAGTCTGGTGCAATCTATAATATATATATATATATATATAATGCAGTTGGTAGGAATTGGCACTTGTAGATGCATTCACTGACCTTTACCACTTGTGTGAGATCATTGAACTTCTTGCAGCACTGCATCCAGGTCCTCCAGGATATAGACCCCTGCCATTGATCATCACAGCTATCTGCTCCTTCTGCATTTTGCCCATGTATCTGGAAGGCCTCCTGGTGCCTTATGGATACAAGACATCTTCCCTTCTTTCCACCTCCCCCACCAAGGCCTCCGGTGCAGCATCTGAAATCCTGGGAGCCTACTCTCTCCCATGTTGTGCCATTTTTCAGTTTTCCAGGTCAGATTCACTTCCTGTATGACTGGCAGCACCTATTCCAGCATCAATCCACCTCCCCTTTAAGAGGTGCAGGCTAGCTTTAACTGGTGCTAGCAAGTCCAGATTTTGGGACCCCTGCTGATCTGTGCAGCCAATGAATAGTGAGTTTAGCACTTGCTGCAAGCAAGTGTTCAAATAAGCAGGCAGCATGAAGTTGGTGTGCTGCCTGAATTACATTGAATGGTCATGGGTCAATCATGCATTATGATCCCTGCGTCTGTTTTCAGAGGTTATCCAATTTAGCGCACTAGATATCCAATTCAAGCCATAATTGGGTCCTACTACAGACCCCACAACTTACACTACCTTCGTTTAACACGGACAGGCACATTTATCGGGTAAATAGTGCTAACCATTTGTCATTACCATAGGAGTCAATTACAGAATCGTATTAAGTGAGATGGCTATTTCAGGCAGGTCAATAAGTACTTACCATTTAAGAGGTTCTGCTGATTTCAAGCAGAGTCGGGCCTTCAAGCAGTTAAAGTCAGCTGTTTGCTGACTGTCTTAATGATGAGATTCTGGCTGCAACTGCCAATAATTAATATAGGCAGTTAAGTGGCGATTTCTGCTTTTTAAGTATGTTGATAACCATGCTCATCATCCACTGCGTAAAATGGGCAAATTGCATTAACACTAACATGCCTGTATTAAGTGGTGGGGACTGTATTACATTCCTGGGTTACACTGTTCTTTAGTTAAATATTGGGCAGTATGGGCACATCCCTAAACACAAGACTGCTTATTCCAATTTATTCTTGAATATATGAGATAAATCATCAGCTCCTAATTTATAAAATAACCATTTTTGCTCAAAAATCTGTAAAATAAGTTTTAAAGCCAAATATGTTTATTATGCTGATCGAAGGTGTTTCCTTAAACTATAGTTGGTTTTTGGCACACTGCCCTGCCGAGAATATGCTTTAATTTGGTCCTTGCTGGCAGCCTGTTCTGGTTTTACAAAGTTTGGAATTTGCATACTCTCTTTAGATGGGTACATTTAAGGATAGTGTAGTGTATTGTTCATTTGAGGCCACCGTAAAGGCTTGGTGTAGTATCTGCAGTGTGCCACTGGAGGGAGTCGATGATAAAGTTTCAATTCACAGCAGCAAACCAGAAGGCAGTGCTGTGTGTTCTTCCAGAGAATTACAATAGCAGGCAGATCTACAATGGCGATGAGGACAGAAACTGCATTTACTTGATAGCCAGTTATAATTCTTTCAGTTGTGAACTCCAGGTATTGCAGATTGTCCAATATGGACAGTGTTGGGGTTTGTGCACAGCAGGATTTGTATCTTTGTGCAGCTAATGCAGGACAATCATTTTGTCTCGTGTACCAATGCAAGGGTAGTTTAATCTGCTTAAATCATAAAGAAGAATTAATTGCAGGATTGTAGCACCCCACGAAATGTGCAGTTGTTTCTTCCACCTGCCGTTATTACTTCTAACGATGTCTGTGATTGTGCCTGTGGAACACTATCCTGGATCTTTGATCACACACTATCACTGCACTGACTATCAAGATGGCGTTGGCTATGCCCAACTTATCACATTCTGATGTACATTCTGAGCCCTCATCTGTGCTCCCAACTTGGCAGAAGTGACTGTGATGACTCAAGAGGGCAGTGGTAGGTTTTGGAACCACCGATGAGAGAAAAAAGGCCTTGCTTCTCCATTATGGAGGTGAAGAATTGGAAAATATTTTTGAGATACTTATGATGGTGCATTTTTGCTGAGTCGTAGTCTTGCACAAACAACCTATTTCACACCCAAGAAGAACAATTATTTTATGACTAATCAAGCAAGAAGCAAATTAGACAATTGATCACTATCACACATGATTGAAACAACTGGCAACTGAATGTGACTTTGGTGATGTCAAACATGTCGAACGGGAAATCAAAACGCAAATAATTGAAGGTTGCCTGTCCAGTCAGATGTGCAGAAAAGCACTCTAGAAAGACAAAGCTGTCCGAGCTGCTGGAGTTAGCAAGATCGCTATCTCTTTGAGTCCAGAGCTGTTGAAGTTGAGGCTTCCAACAACAACTGCCACATTTCAAACCCAACCCCTGTGAACAGTGTTCCTGTCTCATATGCCAGACAACTACCTGCAAAGCAATGACGGCAATCTCGTAAACAGGATCATGACTTGTCCAAGCAATGCTTCCACTGTGGTGGTACTTATCCACGCCAGACAGTATGCCCTGATACTGGCAAGCAGTGTGAAGCTTGTGGGAAACTCAATCATTTTGCTCACGTATGTCGCTCATCAGCAAAATCAACTGTTAAGACCAGTACTACCAAAAGGGTGCCATGTATGCATACCACACCAAAAGGGTGAGAGTATGTAGCCAACGTATAGATAGATGACCCTGAATATACTTTTGTGCTCTCTTCTGGACATAGCAAGCAGCCACATGTGACAATGACCATTGGCTGTTCGAATGATGCTGTTTGTGGATACAGCAGCATCTGTCAACGTTGTGGGAGATAAAACATTAAACAAACTTCAGTACTGCCTCATCCTTGCAAACCAGAAAATACAAAAATCCTCCCCTACCACACTAACAAACCATTGAAAATTCTTGGGACTTTTGAAATGCCGGTTGCATTCAAAGACACCAGAACAAATGCCGTATTCTATCTCATATCTGGAGAAAGTGACAGGCTCATCAGTTTCCACACAACTGATCAGCATGATCAGTCACATACGCAGTTCCTACGCATACCACCAACGTTCTGACCGCTTTGATATCGGGAAACAGAAGGGTGCTACAGGTAGGTCACAAGGTGCGTCCAGTTGTGCGTCAACACAGGTGGATACCGTTCCATGTCCGAAAGCAGACAAAGAAGGAACTTCAGCGCTTGCTTGACCTTGATATCATTGAGAATGTTAGGGATAACCCAACTCTTGGGTCTCACCCATACAAGTTGTAAAGAAACCCCAAGACTGAGAACAAGATCAGAATCTGTGTCGATATGTGGTCACCAAACCAAGCAATACACTGAGAAAGATACTTGACACCGACAATTGATAATATCATGGAGAAAGTGAATGGTGCCACACATTTTGGTAAACTTAACTTTAATGCAGTCTCCCATCAAATCGAGTTTGCAGAAGAATTGAGGTATCTTAATGTTCTCCACTCACATTGGGCTCTTTCGATACAAGAGGCTCAACTTTGGAGTCAACTCAGCAATTGAGATATTTTAGCACATGATTCAGTCTGCACTGCAAGGACTCAGAGGCACGCTGAATATCAGCGATGACATTCTCATCTACGATTGCACTGGAAGTGAAATGAGACAAGCCTACATGCATGCCTACAACTTCTGAGAGAACGCATCCTCACGCTGAAAAAAGACAAGTGGCTGTTCAATGAAAGCAGAATTGAATTCGTTGGTCATTATTCAGCAGTGAAGGAGTATCACCTGATCTATGGAAAGTTGAAGCCATTGCAAACACTGCAGATCCTACAAACGTGCAGGAAGTCCAGAGTTTGCTTGGGCTCATCACCTACTCTAGTTGTTTCATTCTTGACCTCGCTACGCTATCTACGCCTCCCTATGGCAAGAGACCACCAAGTGGGAGTGCACAAAATCGCACAAACAAGCTGTACACCAGATCAAACAAGATCAAACAACGGTTGTCAGCAAGTTGCATTAGTGCCTCCTTCGACCCCGAGAAAAACACCCAACTAGTTGTGGATGTGAGCCCTGTTGGCTTATGGGTGATTCTCGTGCAGAAAGTCAAAGCAGGTTCACTCATCTATCATTACAATGGCAAGCAGATCATTAATGCCCATAGAACAATCATATTTGCAAAGAGAGAAACACTCTCAATCAGCTGGAGCATCCTACACTTTCATCTCCACTTGTATGGAAGCGAGTTTGAAGTGATAACTGATCATAGGCCACTAGTGAGCCTGTTTAATAATCCACATAGCAAGCCAACTACTCGAATAGAGCATTGGATACTCAAAGTACAAAAATACGAGTCTGTGTTGAGTATCAGCCAGGCAAGCGTAACCCAGTGGGCTACCTTTCGTGCCATCGTTTGTTGCCAGTCAGTCCTACTAGTCGTGAAGAACAGACTGCCAAACACCATCTTAACTATGTGAAAGTAAATGCGGTGCCAAAGTCGCAAAAATTAACTGACATCAAAGTGGCAACAAAACATGATGAAGCGGTACAGCTACGTATGACAGCTATGGAATCACCAAAACTGAAAAGATGTGATTGAGAGAGTGTCTACAAACTAAACCGCTCACGCACTACAAGGTCTTTGATAAAAAGCAAAATACTGCAGATGCTGGAAATCTGAAATAAAAACAAGAAATGCTGGAAATACACAGCAGGTCCGGCAGCATCTGTGGAGAGAGAGCAGAGTTAAAGTTTCAGGTCAGTGACCCTTCATCAGAACAGGTAAAGGTTAGAAATGTAATAGGTTTTAAGCAAAAAAGCAGGGATGGGGCAAGAGATAACAAAAATAAAGGTGTTGATAGGATAGGGTCACAGAGAATAACTGACCAGAGCAAAGACAAACGGTATGTTAATGTTGTGTTGAAAGACAAAGCGTTAGTGCAGAGAGGGTGCTAATGGACAGAAAAATGAACAGCCCGAGCCCAAAGCACGAACGTGAAAAAAACAGTGATCCGGCTCATGGTAAGAAAAATGAATGATGATACTAACTAAAAATAAAAAATAAATAAATAATAAATGAAAATAAAAGGGGGGGCCTGTCATGCTCTGAAATTATTGAACTCGATGTTCAGTCTGGCAAGCTGTAGCGTGCCTAATCAGTGAATGGTCTTTGATCTTGTATTACGTGGCAACTGCATCATCATTCTGCAGTCATTGAATGAATGTGTTGTCGAAATAGCACGAGAATCAGCAGGGAATTGTCAAAACCAAGCAACTTCTTTGGGAAAAGGTATGGTTCCTGGGGATTGACTGCATGGTGGAGCACAAAATCAATCTGTGTTTTCCATGTCAAGCAGCCTTAATGTCAAATCATTGTGATCTGCTAAACATGTCTGAACTAGCTGCAGGCCCATGGATTTGGCAGACTTGCCCACTGTTGAACACTTGCTTGTTGTCACTGATGACTGCAGTAGATTTCCAGTCATAGAAATAGTTATGTCTATCTCAGCGAAAGCAGTCGTCCCAAAGCTTGACCAGATTTTTGTTTTGTTTGGAATCCCTCAAACCGTGAGAAGCGAGAATGGACTCAACAACGATGAGTTCAATAAATTCGTGAACTACCTGGGCTTCATGCACCAAAAAATCATATCCTGTTGGCCAAGAGCTAATGGAGAAGTTGAGAGATCCATGTGTACTTTGAAAAAAATGATCTGTGCAGCTTCTGCTGATAGCAAGACATGGAAGCAGGAGTTGTATTGTTTTCTTTGCAATTATGGAGCAACTCATCATTCGACCACTGAAAAGCCGCCAGCTATGGTCATCTTCACGCATCCTATGTGCACACGTCTTCCTGAGCTACCCTGAAAAACTAATGATCAACACATGCACAAACAAGGACAGATAGATCGCATGTAAGCAAATGCAGAGCAAAACATGAGATTCAGAACTACAAAAGTACTTGTAAAACGTGATGGTTATGTTGAAAAGCAAACAACCCCATCACATTCAGCTATTTGTTGTGACCAACACAAAGGGATCACGCGGTTCTTCAAAGCCCATCCACAGTTGTTGCATCTGATCTAGACATTGACATTTCAGATTAAGCACATGAGTTGGACAACACAAGTACCTGATATCACACTTGATATCCTACTCGTGAGTGGAAACATCTGCCATACTTAAGCAATTATGTTACAAACTGAAGTAATGGCCAACAGAACAATGTAAGTCAACCATTGAAACTCTCATTTAACATGTTCTAGTGTATTCTTCATTTGAGACCACTGTATATGCTTGGTGTAGTATGTGCAGTCTGCCACTAGATGACAGCACAATATAATTTTTATGGTACAATTTAAAATAAATGTATTCAAAACTATATTATAGAATAACTAAATATTGTCATATTCTTAGTTTAAATTACTTATTCAAGATTGTCTTAACTATTCTGATGAATGATTCACTATTTTATGATTTTTATTACAAAAGAATAAGTATGTAGTGATTGTCATGTACCTACAGTGATTTTGAGCAGTGCAGAGAGAGAAACTCTGAATTGCAGTAGAACTTGGTTTCCGAATAAAAATCTACCATTTTGAAATTTGTTGGTAATTTTCTAAGAATTGCAAATGTTCCTACAGTGCTCTTTTCTACCAGGAGATGGTGGCAGAGAACTTTGCATGGCATTTTGTGACTTTTCACTGCACAGAAACACCAGCTCAGTTTCATTCTTTTAAGTACTTGAAGATCTTAAAAAAAAAGTTTATGTTGATAACGGAAAGGCTGCATTTGCTGACAATGCAACCACTAGGTGGTGCAGTACTTGTGCATGCGGAAATGCAGCCTGATGCACTGAAACGTCACTGTCTGAGACGTTTTTGGCAGCTGCCAGTTGTAAAGATGGCACTGCTCAATTTATCACAAAAGCAAATGAAACTCAAATGGCCACAGTGGCTGCAATTTCTGTCTCTATCCCACCCCCAACAGTACCCTGCTCCCTCCTGTCATCATACTTCTCTTCGTTGCTGCCTCCCGTGCCCATCTGCTCGCGCTTGCTCCATGCCTCGGCACTTCTCCATCCTCGGCAACTCGCTCCCCATTGCAATCTCCCTCCCCTCCCCTTGCCTATCCGTGCGAGGAAGAAAGGCGGTGATCACGGGAGGGAGCAGGGAAGCAGAGGCAGAGCAAAGGGGATGAAGCGGTGAGGCCGGTAGCGAGTGGCCCATAGGTAGGTTGGTGGGGGTGTTCAGCAGGGAGAAGTAGCAAGGCTGGGAACAAGTGGCTGACAGGTGGTGGGGGGGGGAGTTGGGGATGAAGCAGGGAGTGAGTGGCCGAGGGCAGAGAAGTGGCGAGGCGTGGAGCGAGTGGCTGACAGGTGGGGGGCCGGGGAGGGGAGTTTGGGGGTGAATCTGGGAGCGAGCAGTGAGCAGACGCTGCAGTACACAATGATGTTTTTGCGCGCGTGTGTGAATTAGTTCTGGCAAGCCGGTGCTGACGTAGGCTGCACATGTACAGCACCACACTGATAGCAAGTGCGAATCTGGGAGCAATCTGATGACCTCGGCGCTGGGCTATGTTGTTAGGTGTCACTTGTAATGAAAATGCCAAAATAATAGTTCAACACCAATGATCTTGTGAGTTGTGGCCCAGCACATAGAGGACCAGTTTCTGCAGTCTGAACTGGCTCTACCTTTTTGAATCTTTTTTCCAAATATATACTTTATTCATAAAAATCTGCAGAACAAAATAACAAACGTTCAAATTTCACATTTTGGAAAGTACAATAGAAATCCGATTCCTTTTTTTTCCCAAAAATATACTTTTATTCATAGAAATTTGCAAAAATACAAAACTGTTCAAACCAGTTCAAATTTCACATTTCAGAAAGTACAATAGAGATCAGATTTCTTCAATACAGAAAACATGAAGTGCCTGACAATTCTTGCCATTACATTTTAAATGCAATGTACATTGGCATTACATAGTAAAAAAACATTTTGATGCTTCCTGGCCGAGGGATTTTACACAGGTTCCAGACCCTCCGTATACTATGGCGGGAGGACCTTACATAGTGGTCTTTCCCGTTTGAGCCTTTGTGGCGGCTGCCCCAAACTTTAGTGCGTCCCTCAGCATGTAATCCTGAACCTTGGAATGTGCCGGCCTGCGACACTCGATCACTGACAACTGTTTGCTCTGGAAGGTCAGCAAATTTTGGGCAGTCCAAAGTGCATCCTTCACCGAGTTGATAATCCTCCAGCAACAGTTGATGTATATCTCGGTGTTTTACAATTTGTCCATACACCAAACCCTCTCCAAAGCTCACCCAGGGTTGGGGCCTTCTCAACAATGGCCTAGCTTCCAGCCAGCTCAGTAAGATGGTTTCAAGGAAAATGGGGTTTAAATAAACAGCAGTCACAAATACAGCATGAACTTGGTTTGTGGACATCTGATACCTGCAGTGTTGTCACAGCAACCAATGCTGATTGGTTGCATTGGTGCTTAATTTACAATTAAAATGACATTTCATGAGAAATATTGATAGAAAATCCATAGCCTCAGAGTTTTCCCAGGGTCAGCTTTCTATTGAATAGTTGAAGTTGCAGGTCTTGTGCTTTCGAATGACATTAACAAACATGTACAGACACCTGTGCTCTGCTGTGGTTGAAGCGGCATTCTCCAATTACTGTTTGACACACAATCATATCAGCAGCATATGAATGCTGTGCACACCCATAAAACTTAATCAAAAATGTCAGTGGAAACCCACAGAGCATTTTAGTAAACTATGCAAATGTATCGGGTGAAAACTGCAGGGATTTTTTTTAAGTTCAGTTCAGAGATACAGCACTGAAACAGTCCCTTCGGCCCACTGAGTCTGTGCCGACCATCAACCACCCATTTATACTAATCCTACACTAATCCCATATTCCTACCACATCCTCACCTGTCCCTATATTTCCCTACCACCTACCTATACTCGGGGCAATTTATAATGGCCAATTTACCTATCAACCTGCAAGTCTTTTGGCTTGTGGGAGGAAACCGGAGCACCCGGAGAAAACCCACGCAGACACAGGGAGAACTTGCAAACTCCACACAGGCAGTACCCAGAATTGAACCCGGGTCACTGGAGCTGTGAGGCTGCGGTGCTAACCACTGCGCCACTGTGCCGCCCCACTGTGAGATATCTATCTCACAGCTGAGTGTATTGTCTCATCTATAAAGCTGGTTATCAATCATAAATATCAGAGAAAGGCATTAAAATAATTGGCTTAAACATGCGAGAATTTCATGAACCAAATTTAAGTATCATTTTCATTCAGCACTGACATTTAAACGGCATGTTTGAATAAATATTCCAATCTGAAATTCGAATTATCTAGAGTTTGTCAAAATTTGGCAGATTTGGGTCCCAACTTTGTTTTGCTTACTCAGAGAATAATGGACTGTTGCTTCTCTCCCTCTATCAGTGCAGTTAAACTGGCCACTTGGGGCTATGCAAGACCTGCCCAGATTTAGTTAGCTGCCAGTTTGTTGCTTGCTTGTTTGATTGATTTTTCTCTCTCGGTGGAGAAGTGCCCTTCCTTTGCTTCCCTAACCTCTATGTGAAGAAATATTACCAAAGGCAATGTCTGTCTGTTGATGCAGAAATTTAATGAGGATATTTAATTCCTATACTGAATGAAATGATATTGGAACATTTGTTTGCTGTATTTATAACTTGTTTAACAAGCAAGACAGGTGTTTTAATTCTTCCATATGAAATTAGTTATTGATAACCGAGTTTATAGATTAGAGAGCACACTTGAGTATGGATTGGTTGTCTCATTAGATTGAAGTAAATATCTCTGTAGTTTTCACCCAAATGTTTGCCGAGTTTACCAAAATCCTCTACAGATTTCTACTGACCTTGTTCGTAAGCTTTCAGCATAAATTTGTTTATAACTTATTTATAAGTTCCTTTAAGATAAGTCATTTATGAGTTTTGATAATTTTAAAATAACCTTATTGTCCGTGGATTGAGTGATATTTATCAAGATTTGGACTGTTTTGGAAAGGAACGTTTGCACTGGCTGAAATAGAGGTGAATCTCGTGCAATGTAGAGGGATGGGGTTATTGGTATCCCCCAGGGATCTGGGCTGAGTCTACTTTCATTTTTCCTGATGGGACACGTGTCCTTGTTCTGTGTTGTAATTTCTACTAATCTATGCAATGAATAAAGTTAGTTGCTTAAATCTGGAACTAAATGCTGTAAAATTCATTGATGGGATGTGGATGTCGCTGGCAAGACCAGCATTTGCTGCCCATCCCGAATTGACCAGTGGCTTGCAAGGCCATTCAGGGGCAGTTAAGAGCCAGCCATGTTGCTGTGGATCTGAAGTCAGATGTAGTTAAGACCGGGTAAGGACGACAGATTTCCTTCCCTAAAGGATATTATAAAGGATATTAACGAACCAGATGGGTTCTTGCAACAATCCGGTAGTTACGTAGTTGTCATTACTGAGACAAACTTTATATTCCAGATTTATTTAATTAACTGAATTTTTAAATTCTTCAGCTGCTGCGATGGGATTTGAACTCATGTCCCTGGATGATTAGTCCAGATCTCTGGATTACTAGTCCAGTAACATAAACACTATGCTACAGTTACCTATAAATCTTAAAATGAATTTTAACCGTATTAATATATCGGATCTCAATTATTCTCATCCCCTTTTTTTGTGCAGAGTTTGTTGGAGGGAGTGGCGAATGTCCAGTGTCAGCTGCGACTCACCCTCTTTGATACTACGTACTCCCATTTCTTTGGCAGAACCTGGAAGAGTTCTCCACAGCCCGTAAAACATGCCCATGGCCAGCCAGCTAAAGTGTTATTCGGTCAGGTAAGAAAGCATTCAGTGAATATCATTATCAGGGCTTTATTCACCACCTTGTATGGTTGATATTGTAGCTGCTCTGATTTACTGAAATTGCAGAAAGGTTGAAGGTGTATTTCCATGACAGCTAAGCTGTGCACTTTCTGAACTCAGCCAGGCTGGATCACCCATTAGAGATTCTTTCCAAAAGAAATGTTTTTTTCTGTTTGTCAAGGTAAGGATATTAGTGTGAAGAATGGAATACTTTTCAAGGCGCATGTGATTCTCTCAGATGCAGAGGAAAGCTCCCTCTACTGTGGCCAACCAATCTACCTGAACCATAATCTCAGAAGAATACTTATTACTTGTTCCCCCTCCCACACATATCCTTGTGAAGTGCTGACTGTCAAGACTGGCCAAACCGCTCAAGTGTGTGAAGTGCGTGAACTATCATAAGCAGCATGAGTGACAGCACATGTGTGCGCAAAAAGGGGAGTTCTACTTGGCAACTAACATTACGTTAAGTTTCTGTACTGAGCTGTATAAAGATGGGGGACACCAGGAAATGGTAGGGACTCGGAAGTGGTTCTGCTGCAAGGGCTACTATGAGTGGTCAAGGGATTTACTTCACAAATTGCTGATGAGGCTGTTGCTTGAGTACAAATATACCTATCCCCTGAGCACTGCTTATGTTGTGTTTTACATTTTTTGTGATAAATTAATATTATTGACCAGACTACTCTTTGTCTTCTGGTCCCATATGTCTGCCACTTAAGTGAAAGGGCAAGGATTACCCAACATACCCTCCTTCTTGTGTCGATTTCATGGTCTTAAGTATACCCCTAGATTTAGATATTCCCCACTAGAGATTTCTATTCAAGATAGTTCTTTGTGTAGCTTACCTTCACCTTCAATAAGATCCGTTTCATTTACCTCCCAGTTGTTCCTGATGTCATCTGTTGAAATCCCACCAATTCCCTTCCTGTGACCCCAACAACATTAGGTGCACTTGCATGATGCAAGCATACCTGCATGCCAGGACCAGATTTCGGTGGTTGTCGGGCCACAGTGGCAAGTGATCACAGAGTGATTGATTGTTGTTGGGAAAGGTTCAGGTTTAACTTTATAAATTAGTTTATAATTTTGAAGGTTCTTTGGCCAGAATGGCTGGCCTCCAAAACATAGCGGAAAAGGTGCCACTGTGAAATTCCTCACCCCTGCCCGGGCAGTTACCTCGTTAATGCTGAAATTGACGTGGGTGCCTACTCCCTTTCTGCTAATTGCCCAAACCCTGGTATATGAGATGGGTTCAGGATTGCTGAAAGAGCCACTTACCTTCCATAACAGTTCCTGCCTCCCTTTCAATGCTGGCTTTAGCACCACTGGGAAATCTGTGTAGCAGCACTGAATTTTAAATCAGGCTCCCAATTGTGCTGTTGAAGCTGGAGTTATATATGATAGTTAAGCACCCTGCCACTCGAAGGCGGGACACTTGGATGCCCCAATATCCATTGGTGTTAAAAAGGCAGCATGCGTGTGTGTATTTCGCTTTTTAACGCCACCCTCCCTGCCGACTCTCTCCTGGCCATCATGGGGGGGGGGTGGCGGGGGGGGGGGTGTTAATAGCGAGGCCTTGGACTTGGCACAAATATGATATTTCATCCCTTTGGGACTTGGTTTCCAACCCAATCTAGAGATGAAAAGACTCTCATTCCTGGTGCTGCTCTGTATTGTAACTGGCCTGATTTTTGTTAGATTTTGCCTGATAATGCACCTGTGATTTGCCTTAAGACGTTTTACACTGTATGAATTCAAGTTGATTGACTGTGTTTCATGTTGGTAGTAGATGACCAAAAGTGGAATAAGTGTTTCCAAGCACTGCCACTTGTCACCTTAATAAGCGCAAAGTAGCCCACAAATGGCATTCAGCCTTCAAAGCAATGGTTATGAAAATATCCCTAACATGCCCATACAGTTATAATAGGTCAGTTTAGCATAGTAAGAGATCAGATTCAAGTTGGACAAATAGTAAGAATGCTTTGGATTATTTGCAAAGGTGGTCAGGATTACTTGGGATATTTGTGTCATAAAAGTAGCGTAAATGGGAACCGATGATGCATATATTACATTTTGACTTACTCTATGGTTAGCAACAACTGATTATTTGACCTTTAATTCAACCAAACGTGAAGAATGAAACAGAACAGCTTGTATAGCATTCCGAAAGGTTACTCAATTAATTAATTAAATTTGCTGAAACAATTTATTTTTGTTTCCAGTGCTGTCAGATAGAGCCAGACCACTTGGCAGCCTGAGGGATAGTTGCAACTTTTCCTTTACACATATTCCTTGACTGAAAGCATTCTGTATAAGAAATATATAGTGCATTTATATCAATTTTAGAATTCACTCTTTATCCAGGGGTTTCTCCAAAATTTTGTAGCCAGCAGAGATAACGCCTCTCTCTGGCCTTTACTGTTATCATCTGTAACGAAGGCTGTCATACAATTATATTGTTAACTGTAAATATAATTATTGCTTTCCCTAGAAGCATTGTATCATTGTGCTCTATGTCTACTTCAAGCAATTTTTTTTTTGTATAAATTCCTTTTGTTTTCATCCCACTGCTGCACACTGTCTCCAACTAAGATGGTACCAGTGCTGCTAGGGAACTGGCCACTCGTTGGTGTGTTCGAGCAGTCCAAGGAGACTGGTCTTATTTTTGCTGTACCTCCCTCTGTGGATTATAATGCCTGGCTTCTGCTTTTGAGTTTTTCTCCAATCATGCAGCTGGAATCGAGAACTCATCCAGTGTTGGAATCACTGGCATAAAGTTATGACGTTATAACGAGTGCAAGTTGGAGTTCTCTTGAATAATTGCACAGCACAACTTCAATTTATCAAGTAGTGTGCGCAGCTATTTCTCCAATTTTGATTTTTTTTTATTAAGTAGAACTTGGCACTCATTATTGTATTGTTACTATTTTGTCCAGACTTTTACCACCACTGATTTCTCTTGTACTTGTCTATAGACTGTGGACATAGGGAGGCATGTATGTCAGCAATTTGTATTTATATAGTGCTTTTAACAAAGGAATAAACGTCCCAAGGTGCTTCACAGAGGTGTAATTGAACAAAAATGAACACCAGACCAAAGAAGGAATTTTGGATGATCAGAAAGAGAGGGAGAGAGATTGAGTGAGTAAGCACACAAAAGCTTAAAGTCAGAGGATTGGAGAATTTGGAATGGATTAAGACTGGAGGAGATTACAGGGGCAAGTCCATGAAGGGATTTAAATAAGAGATTAGGATTTTAAATTGGAGGCGCACAGTACTGTTCCCTAACCTGTAAAACGGTTGAATCTCAAGTTGATTGTGATTTGTTGGGAATTCAGGGAGTCAGACAGCAGAATGGAATTGAATCTCATAGCTGACCGTTCTATTCCCTGACTCAGATTGCACAGCTTTACTTTTCATCTGAGAGAATCACATACGTCTTGACTTTTCTCTTCTCTTTACATTTCTGAATCTCCCTTCACCTGATCCCTTTCCCCCCACAACTCTCCCCTTTTAGTTGAAAACCCAATTCACAGCCCTAGTTACATAATTCACCAGGACGCTGATCCCATCTGATTTAAGAGGAACCCATCCCAATGGAATAGCTCCCTCTTTCCCCAGCACTGGTGCCAGTGCCCCATGAATTGAAACCCCTTCTTCCCACGTGTTTAATTCTGTAGTCTACTTGACCGTATGCCAATTATTGCATGGCTCAGGTAACAATCCAGAGATAATTATCTTTGATCTGCATTTTAATTTGGACCCTAGCCCCTCAACTCTCTCAGCAGAACATTATTCCTAGTTCTACCCATGTCGTTGGTACCTACATGGACCATGACAACTGGATCCGCCTCCTCCCACTCCAAGTTGGTCTCCAGCCATAAGATCATGCCTTTAACCCTGGCACCAGGCAGGTAATATAATCTTCAGAACTCCCGGTCACAGCTGCAGGCTACAGTATCTATCCCCCTGACTATATTGTTCCTATCACTGCCACATTCCTTTTCACTCCACTCACTTTACTGACATCTTGCACCATAGCTACAGACACTTACAACAGATATGGTTGTCTGGGATTGCAATGCTCTCCACAAACTCTAATGTTACAGTTATGGCACACCACCTGCCCTGCCATGTCTATCTAACCTTATTTATTTGATAGTTGATTAGTTACTAGACTAGTAAAGGAATAGCGAGTTACAGTTTCCTAGCTTAGAGACAAAAGAAAAACACTTACCAGCTACTGGAGGTAAAACCAAAAGAATAAAAAGCAGCACCTCCCTCCCCCTCTGCACCAAATTCCTGACTTTAGCACGCTATTAATGAAACGCTTCTTTTATGAAGACTCTGTGCTCCACACATAGCTTGCCACTCTGACCAATCGGAAGTGAAGTTGCTCATATAAGGTATGTTTCTTAAACTGCTGAGTCCTGCATCTTGCATCTGATCTTGCACATGTCCAGCAATACCTAGCATTCACCTAAGTGGCTATTCATTGTGTTGTTTAGTAATCCATAGAATGACCTGTGAGAAGTATTGAAATGGCCCCAAGAGAAGAGCTTGTGCTTTGTGTTTGGATGCAGAAGGCTTTTATTTTAACACAAAGTAAGTGTCATCACAATAGATACTTGCCAAGATTTCTTAAATTAAACCAGAAAGTGCTGGAAATACTCAGCAGGTCAGGCAGCATTTGTGACGAAAGAAGCAGAGTTAATGTTTCAGGTCTGTGACCTTTCATCAGAACTGGACAGATCAAGAAGATGCAACCCAGGCAATGGTGAAAGAAGAGGTAATTCAGACACTATCAGGGTTTACAATTGATAAAGAGGACGTATTAGATAGGCTGTCTGTACTTGAAGTGGATAAAGCACCAGGACCGGATGAGATGCATCCAAGGATACAGAGAAAAGTGAGGGTGGAAATTGCAGAGGCACTGGCCATAATTTTTCAGTCTTTCTTAGACTCGAGGGTGGTGCCAGAGGACTGGAGAATTGCAAACGTTACACCCTTGTTCAAAAAAGGGTGTAAAGATAAGCCCAGCAACTACAGGCCAGTCGGTTTAACTTCAGTGGTGGGGAAACATCTAGAAAAATAATTTGGGACAAAATTAATAGTCACATGGACAAATGCAGGTTAATTAAAGAAAGCCAGCATAGATTTCTTAAGGGAAAATCATGTTTAGCTAACTTGCTGGAGTTTTTTGAGGAAGTAATGGAGAGGGTTGATGAGTGCAATGCAGTTGATGTGGTGTACATGGACTTTCAAAAGGCATTTGAGACAGTGCCACACGACAGATTTGTGAGCAAAGTTACAGCTCATGGAATAAAAGGGACGATAGCAACATGGATACGAAATTGTCTGAGTGACAGGAAACAAAGAGTAGTGGTTAGTGGATGTTTTTGGGCTGGAGGAAGGTTTGTAGTGGTGGTCCCTGGGGGTCAGTGTTGGGACCCTTGCTTTTCCTGATGTATATTAATGACCTAGATCTTGCTGTAAAGGGCACGATTATAAAGTTTGTATTTGATTCAAAACTCTGAAGCATTGTGAACTGTTAGCATAGTGTATTTTTTATTTAGAGATACAGCACTGAAACAAGCCCTTCGGCCCACCGAGTCTGTGCCGACCATCAACCACCCATCTATACTAACCCTACACTAATCCCATATTCCTACCACATCCCCACCTGTCCCTATATTCCCCTACCACCTACCTATACTAGGGGCAATTTATAATGGCCAATTTACCTACCAACCTGCAAGTCTTTCGGTGGTGGGAGGAAACCGGAGTAGCCGGCGAAAACCCACGCAGACACAGGGAGAACTTGCAAACTCCACACAGGCAGTGCCTAGAATTGAACCTGGGTCGCTGGAGCTGTGAGGCTGCGGTGCTAACGACTGCGCCGCCCCCTGTGTAGAACTCCAAAAGGACATAGACAAGTTGGTGGAATGGGCAGACAGGTGACAGATTAAGTTCAATGCAGAGAAATATGAAGTGATTCATTTTGGTAGGATGAACATGGAGATACCATATAAAATAAAGGGTACAGTTCTAAAAGAGGTGCAGGAGCAGAGGGACCTGGGTGTATATGTGTATAAGTCATTGAAGGTGGCAGGGTAGGCTGAGAGAGCAATTAATAATGCATACAGTATCCTGGGCTTTATTAATAGGGGCATAGAGTACAAGAGCAACGAAGTTATGTTGAACTTGTGTAAGACACTAGTTCGGCCTCAGCTGGAGTATTGCGTCCAGTACTGGGCATCGCACTTTAGGAAAGATGTGAGGGCTTTGGATAGAGTGCAGAGAAGATTCACAAGAATGGTTCCAGGGATGAGGAACTTCAGTTACGAAGATAGGTTGGAGAAGTTAGGACTGTTGTCCTTGGAGAAGAGAAGGCTGAGAGGTGATTTGATAGAGGTATTCAAAATCATGAGGGGTCTGGACAGAATGGATAGAAACTGTTCCCATTTATGAAAAGATCGAGAACGCGGGGGCACAAATTTAAAGTATTTGGTAAGAGAAGCAAAAGCTGCATGAGGAAAAACTTTTTCACATGTCTAGAATGCACTGCCTGAGAGTGTGGTGGAGGGAGGTTCAATTGAAGCATTCAAAAGACTGTTATCTGAAAAGGAAGAATGTGCAGGGTTACAGGGAGAAGGTGGGGGAATGGGACTGGGTGAATTGCTCTTTCGGAGATGCGGTGCGGACATGATGGGCTGAATGGTCTCCTGCACTGTAACGACTCTGTGAAGGCAAACTCTGGCCATCCAGATGGCATGTACAGGCAAGGACCACAAGATCAAATATTCTCGCTTAAACATTGACTGACTAATTCACAGTGTGCATGCAGGAAGTCGCAAGGGAAAGTTAGGAGCAGATGTGTGCCTTCAATGATAATTCAGGAAAGGAGTCCAAAATGCTCAGTCCCACACCAGCTGGAGGAATGCATGACTGAGCAACTCTCTGTAGCATACAGCTTAGTAGAAAGCTCAGCTTATTGCTGCAAGAAGGGGATACACCTGTGCCTCAGTGTTATGGCTACTTCAAGGTGGAAATAGGTGATCCAAGAACAACTGCTCACACACAATCATCTTTGCGATTAATTAGTAACCTTTGAAAAGTTTTTTTTTGATTAATAGCAAGCTCTCTACTTGCAAAGTTTTCTTTGTGGAAGGATTGGGTCTATGTGGACATTACGTCACTGGCATACCAGGGTAAGTGCCAGCTACTTGTACTGTATGGGCCTTGTTAGGATGGAGCATATAATTCACAGTGCTCAAGATCATTTTGATGAGTCCTTGCCTGTAATACCTCTCTGGAGCCCTGTAGTTTAGCCAAACTTGATGCATTAATAAAGTAATGGGTGTCTAAATTTTGGTTTTATCAGAAAGAAAGAACTTGCATATATATCTTGCCTTTTGTGACCTCCGTCCCAAAATGCTTCATAGCTAATTAAGTACTTTTGAAGGCTAATCAATTGTTGTATAGTAGGAAATATAAAGTAGACAAAAGCAAGAGACTATCTTAATTTGGAATTCAAAGGCATCAAAATAACAAGAAACTGTGTTCAGGATGCATCCAGTCCTCGTATATCAATATAGATAGACTGGCGGAATTTAAGAAAGGCCGACTGCGTCACTCCAGGAAATTGCGGTCGCTATCTAAGAAACACCTTGTGCATCATTATAAGAACAGGCTGTCTGAATTTAGTAGGGGCATTTGAATTCAGAACAAGCTGCACACAGCATCCAATATATCACAAGGTTGATTGGAATTTAAATGTAGGACATTGAGGCTATTTCACATTTAGGAGCCTCATGCAAAGATTCAAACTTTGGGCAGCTATGTGTGGCAAATTTGCAGCTTTTCCACGCAAACTTTGGTTGCCTTGCGAGATCTAAAAATGTATCCTATAAAACTTCACATCTTTAAGATACAGTCACCATCTGTTGATAGGCCTTCAGGATAAAGGAAGTGTATCTCTAGTTAAGCTGTCCCCTCTCCCATAGTCAAGATGGGACTTTTCGGAGCAATTAATTTGTTATTAATTTCCTCTTTTTAATTACTGGTTTGCATTTTAATTTTTTCTTGGGATTTGGGTGACATATGGCTGGAAAGATCATAGTGCTCAGTGGCGCAGTGGTTAGCACCGCAGCCTCACAGCTCCAGGGACCTGGGTTCAAATCTGGGTACTGCCTGTGCGGAGTTTGCAAGTTCTCCCTGTGTCTGCGTGGGTTTTCGCCGGGTGCTCCCACAGTCAAAGACTTGCAGGTGATCGGTAAATTGGCCGTTCTAAATTGCCCCTGGTGTAGGTAGGTGATAGGGAATATGGGATTACTGTAGGGTTAATATAATTGTTGGTTGTTGGTCGGCACAGACTCGGTGAGCCGAAGGGCCTGTTTCAGTGCTGTATCTCTAAATAAATAAATAAATAAAATAATTATTGGCCATCCTGAGTTGCCCTAAGAAGGTAGTGGGGGGCCTTCTCCTTGACTCGCTGCAGTCCTTTCGCTGATGGTGCTCACACAATGATGTCAGATGGGGAATACCAGGATACTGATCCCATGCCAGTGAAGGAACAACAACATCTATCTAAGTCAGGGTGATGTCTAACATGTGGGAGAATCTGGAGGTGATAATGGTCCTACAACATTGCTACTTTTGCCTACTCATGTTGGATGTTGCAGGGGAGTGAGATTTGTTAAGTAATCTTGGTAAGCTACTGCAATGGATCTTATAGATTGTTTGAAACACTGGATTCAGCAGTGTAACTCATCTCTACACAAGAAATATTGAGCCCTATCAGATCTAGCTTGAAAACCATTTATTTTATAGTGAGATCTTATTGGGGCGATATGGGGATACAGGACAAACCCCTCTTAACTAAGAATTTAAAAGAACTGTGTGCTTACTTAAGTTGTAAATACTGCCCCTCATGAAACTTTTCACTTAGCCATCAGAAGTCACTTTTTAGCCATTTTCTGCCATCTGTTTGGACAGGTACATCAAAAATTCCTGCACGACAAACACATTACTGTTAATCCTCCTATTAGAAATCCTTCGATAAATTTCAGGATACTGTTGACAAATTCACTTTGTGATTATGGTTGCAATGCACAAGAATCAGATACTTTTTCAAAATCTGCAGTCTTGAAGATGCGAAGGGTAGAATTTTCCCAGCCAACTGGAGGCAGGGTTATAAAGTCCCTGAAATTGATATCATGTTGTGATCCCGACATCATCCCACCCTTTTCTGGCTTTTCCCAGGATGGGATTTGAGTCCAAGAACCCTTGGTCTGGCGGGGAGGTAATTGAGGTGATTAAAAAGGCAATTAAGAGTTTTTTTTAACCATGGAATGCTCCTTTCCCTACAGCACACAGGTTCTACACTTGTCTGCACCTTACCAGGGTCACCGAGGCGCAGCAGGAAGAGCTTTTTCAGTGAAATTGGCAAGCTGGGAAGGCTTTGATCAGTTACACTGAAGAGTTCCAGCCATGGCCAGGTGAGAGACGACTGTTCAAAGCACTTCTTCTCTTAGAGAGTGCAATCGCTTCTTGGCAGGTGATTGCCAACTTCTTGGAAGGCACGTCACCTGTCTAACACTTCACTCACCTTTAGCTGCTCTTCCCTGTTGCCAGTCTTCAACACGGTAGCAGAGCAGCTTATGCAGCTCCACCTTCCACCTCTGCTGAGGGGCAAGAGCTGAAGCCATAGCACTACCATGAGCTCCAGCAGCAGGAGTAGCAAAAGCAGCCTTCTCCTCATCCGCATGCCCCTCCACAAGGCAGTTGAGATGGACACCAAAGTTCAGCTGGACCAAAGCCTAACCCCGAACACAGGGTCTACAGGCAGGGGATCAGCTTCCTTGACCTGTCTGAGCACCAGTGCCTCAGGAGCCTCAGGCTCCTGGGGCTGGTTGCTGCTGACATCTGCAGGATCCTGGAACAAGACGTATTTCGCAGTTGAGCAAGTGCTTTGCTAATGGCTGGCAAGGTGCCTATCACTGATGGACTACTTTCCTGGGTCTCTGCCTCTCATCAAGTAGAGTGCTGTCTTCTCCTGCAAGGAGAGAAAGCAGAGTGGTGCGAGTGCTCGTAATGACTGGTGTGGAGAGGAGGAAAGAACGCCATTTGTGGAGGGTAATTTTGAGGCATGGGTGTGAGAGGCTAATAAGCTCAGGGTGAGTGTGAGCGTTGGCTGTTCGGATGGGAAAGAGAGGTCCCTGCAGGGAGAGGAATGAGTGGAGTTGCAAGGTGCATTGTCCTGAGGAATATTGTGCAGGAGAATGCTGGGCAAGTCAGAGTGTGGGCTTGGCACCTGAAAGTGTTATGTCTCTCACCTGTCATGACCTGCTGAGTTCCTGGATCCTCTTAGTGCACTGTCTCCAGGTTGAAGAGATCACACTCCCACTGCTGACCTCCTTGGCTACTTCCATCCATGCCTGCCTGGCTGGAGAGGTTGTCTCTTCCTCTTGTCCTTGGAAGAACTCTCCTCACTGCAGCTCCTCAGATCCTGCAGCAGGACCTCCAAGTAAGAGTGAGAGACCTGGTGGGAAGGGGGCAGCCTTCTCAGGTCTCCTTTCCATTCCGTTAGTTGCTGCAGCCTGAAAAATCCAAGTGCTGGTGAGCTTTTCTGAAACAGATTGTGGTCTCTCTAATTAGAAATCCTTCCTTTGATAGATGTGTCATCATGTCCACCCTTCCTAATTGGTTGGGGAGCCCCGAGGCAGGACGCTAGTGCCGTGGCTCTGGGGAAGAGCCTCTGTAAAGCCCGCCCATTAGGAAGTCTGGTTCCTGAACCGAAAATGGTCCTGCTGTTCCAGCAGGGACCAATTCCTTAAGATTCCACCCCAAGTTTCTGAAAAATATAATGGTTTCAGTGGCTCAGGGACCTAAATATTTAAATTATTTTAGTTAAAGTAGTTGGCTAACTGTAGCTTTCAGTGAGTAAGTTATGAGTCAGCATTGTTGTAGCTTTCAAATTTGTTTTAAATTTTGAAGTTTCTGATTGGTTTCACACTGGAGTTGGTACAAACTCTGGTGCAGTTACTTTACCATTGTCTGCTGTACTGTAGATACAGCTGCTGTGGTAATTTACACTTCTTATCTGATGTCCTGACATTAGTGACAAATAGAATTTAGATTAACTTTAAAACCTTCCCAACAGCTCGACGATGGTTAGCGTATAAATGTACCACTGATGAGAAACTGAGTCTAACATACCAGGAAAATTCCAGGTTGAATTCCTTGCTTTTACTGACTTTTTGTTATGGTATCAGAAGAGCTGCTGTAGACCTCAATACCCCTGCATTAGCTAGAATGCCTACACAAAGCTGAATAGAGCCCTCGATTGTAAGATTTGCTTGAGCCATCATTTATATATACCTACCAGAATCACGACTCCTGTGATTGTTTGATGGTGTGTCAGTGTACAGGCAGTTGGGTTGTACTAGGTATGCACAGTGTTGTGTGTGCTTGGAACACATGCAGACACATACACAATGCATCAGGAGGTTAAGTCCAAAAGCAGCATTAGCCACTTCTCTTCCGCCTGGAGAAAAGTCAATGGTGCAAGGAAGATGATGTGCAAAATGAGAATTAAGAGATGGATGAGATGATAGCAATAGATCAGAGGTGACAATAGACACACAGCAAACTGAGCAGATGAGTAATAATGAGAAGGAGATTGACTACAGTGAGAAAAAATAAAAAGCAATAAATTATGTTGTCAAGTTTTTTTCCTTGCTTTATACCTTACTCTCACTTATTCTCAGTATTGATTATAATGCGTTATTACTGGTGCCATTACCTCATCTATCTCCTTTTGTTTCTTTTGGACTTTCTTTCACCACATCATTGTTGCACCATAGCATTTCATCCCATGTATATGCTCACTTTTTATTAGGTTCCATTCAGCAAAAAACCTGATGGCCAAAATGTTTCTAGTGTTTTTCACTGTGCAGTCTATAGCCACTAGTGTCCTGGTGTGAAGCTCCTCCCAGAATCTCATTCTCGCTTAGAGGGAAACTTCAGTTTTACTCATTTAAAACTTACTTATATTGGTTTTAAATGCATCATATTTTAAAGTATCATGCCTCCATCTGAAAAGTAAATACTAATCTGTACCTTTATTTGAGTCTTTCTATTTTTAATTATAGACCTCCTACTTAATACTTCCCCGATGTTGACAACCCTGATTTGTTTTTAAATTAACATTTATGGAGACAAGATTCTAAGAAGCCACTGTGAATGAATTGGCCTTGAAATTAGTTGACTCTTGGGATTGATTTTAGCTCCCAGTGAGTTTTGGATGGGTGGGGCACAGAGGTGAGAAGAAAATGCACTCACTGGCCCAGATTTCCGGCCTGGGGTACTTTAATTCCTGGGCCTCATCTGCATGCCCCCAATCGGTTGTGGAGGCTGCTGTGTGGGAGGTGAAGATTCAGACCACCAGCCAGGAAGGTTCGCTGGCAAGTAGGTAAAGTCAGATGTATTCACTTTCTTTGGGGTGCAGTGATAGTTCTAATAATTTTTAATTGTAATGTTTCAACTGCCGAAAAAAACTTATGCAATGTAGACTGGGTATGATAGCAAATCTAAGCCTGCCTGAAGTTGAAGAGGGTTACATCAATTACTTGAATGAAAGAATAGAAAGTTGCATGTGCAAGGGCGGCGCAGTGGTTAGCACCGCAGCCTCACAGCTCCAGCGACCTAGGTTCAATTCTGGGTACTGCCTGTGTGGAGTTTGCAAGTTCTCCCTGTGTCTGCGTGGGTTTCCTCCGGGTGCTCCGGTTTCCTCCCACAGCCAAAAGACTTGCAGGTTGATAGGTAAATTGGCCATTGTAAATTGCCCCTAGTATAGGTAGGTGGTAGGGGAATATAGGGACAGTTGAGGATGTGGTCGGAATATGGGATTAGTGTAGGATTAGTATAAATGGGTGGTTAATGAGTCGGCACAGACTCGGTGGGCTGAAGGGCCTGTTTCAGTGCTGTATCTCTAAATCAAAAAATAAATCAATGACACTTGTATTAGGAGGAACAATAAGGTATATTGATGAAAGCAGCAAGTTACAAAGGGACAGAGGCAGATTACACGAACGAGCAAAGCTGTGGCAATTCAGTATTGAGAAATTGAGGTTATCCACTTTAGGCCCAAGAAAGACAAATCAGAATATTTTCTTAAAATCGAAAGACTAGAACTGTGGAAAAGCAAAGGGCTTTAAGTGTCCAGCTGCACAAGTCGCTAAAAACGAGTGCACAGGTACAAAAAGTAATAGGACAATAGAATATTAACCTTTATTTCAAGAGGGTTGGAATGCAAAGGAGAGGAAGTTATTTTCAGTTGTACAGGACCTTGGTCAGGCCCCATCTGGAGTATCGCGTTCAAGAAGGATATATTGCACCTCAGGAAGGATATATTGGCTTTGGACAGGGTACAGCGCTGATTCACCAGAATGTTACTGGGCTTAAAGGGTTAGAGTCATAAAGTCATTTACGGCACAGAAGGAGGCTACTTTTGGCCATCTGATTTTTCCAGTTTATGTAGATTACAATGTATGTGAAGATATTCTTCACTAAACTTTTTTCCAAGATCTTTCTGTAATTCATAACTTTGAGTAATGTGAGAAGCCACTTCTGTATTCCAGTTCTGAGAGGTTGGCACTTAATCTAAGATTCATGACCTCTGAGTACCACACTCAACTTTTTCAGGTGATTCTACATGGTGGGATATCAACAGGAGCCCAACTTCTGTTCCTCTTTCCGTTGGCTGAATCCCTGAGTGTTAAGGAGCCAAAGTCCGGGGGAGCTGAAGGCACTGTGGACGCATGAGATGTCTACAATAGTAGTGACAATGAAGTAAAGACAGAAATCTGGTCCTGGACATTTGCCCTTTGAGTCACTGCATTGCACCGTGGAGCCTAACATGCCTGCAGACACCACCTCTTCACGTTCAATGCAAAAGATGGAGAGTGGTACAACGTGGTATAATGCTGTTACTGGCATTATTGGAGAACAATGAGAAAAATAGGCTTGCTTTCCAATACTACTGACTTGTACTTTCGACACCTACATTTCACTTATAACATACACTTGTTGTGGGTGGGACTAAAGTGCCTTTTGCTGGTAACAGTCTTGAGCTGAAAGTGCCCCAATAAAAATGTATTCATGATTTTAAGATTTTCTGCAGAGGGCAGTGTTTCACTGCTGAAGAGAACTGAAATGTTCACCCTTGTGAACCTCTTGCACCTTCTAACATTGGTGATTGTTTGAGCAGATCACTTATTACCTTGACATTCTCACTTCACACTACAGCTGTTTTCTGGTGATGCCACAGCAGGTCTGCTGCAGGCTCCCATGGTGCATAATTTTCTTCATTAAAACCCCTTTTCACTAATCCTAATCTGACTGAATGGCACCAAACACACACAAATCAGGATCATTACAGACTTTGTGCGTGTGTCTGTGTTTGTGTTGGGAAGGAATCCCAGGGTTTGGATCTGAGGATTATGATGTTTTGAGTTATCTTGCTTTTACAGGGCACATTAGATATGTAAGTGACATGAACTGTTCAGTGAATTGCAGGGCATATTGCAGACTATTTTCCAAAACCCAGGGGGGGAAAAGAATTTGAAATACTAAAAGTTACTTTATCTTTGTTGCAGACTTATACAGGGTGCCATTCAAAAATAGAATATACTGCACCCTTCTAAAACACTTTCTGACCATCTCAGCCAGCATTGTTGAACTGCTTTATGTTTCGGGTGAATCAAAGATTATTTTTCGCTATGAAACACCATCAAACATCTTGCACTGTAAATTTGTCTTCTACTTTAATTTAGTGCCTTTTGTGTTCCAATAAGCTTGAGGAAAGTAATTTAATTACTTTAATTTTGTAAGTTCTTTCTGTGTCACTTTTCCTCTCGAAGTTCTGGTTATTTCTCACTTTCTCCGAATTGTTGCCATCCTCCCCCATCATTTGGAGAGTTTTTGGGCAGCAGACTTTTCTCTGACCTCTAACATTGATGTTTTATTAATGATTAGCAGGAGATATGGACCTACAGATTGAAAGGGTCACAGTGACATAATTGCGGATGGATTAAAATAATTTCCTCTGCGTTATTTTCTGAAACCAGCCCTGATCCTTTAGATGTGCTATTGTGCCACTTGCACAGGAAATTTCTCCATCACTGGGGAAATTCAATAAAACCTGCAGGAGTACTATGGCAATGGGAATAATCTACTTATTTCCACTCAGGGTAGTGCAAACAGGGTGAATTTTATTCGCATGAATAAATTATAAGTTATTCTGAAATTATTACCTATCTTCCATGGGATAAAATAGACTACACAACTTTATGGGAATATCTGTTCTTTCAGATGGGAATAATGTGATCCTTCTCTATCTTTAGAATACCCCTTGGAGTAGTATGCTGCTCTCTTTCTGCCATTGGTATTAATTACAATTTAAGTTAGTTCATTGCACAAGAGAAGTAGGCATTGCAAAGTGACAAAACATGCTTTTATTTATAACACCCAGACTTAGCTCTGAAAAGGTTTGGGAAATTATTTCTCAAGAGTTTTCTGAAGCTTTTAGATAACTTGTAAAGTGTGCTTTTCCCAAGGTCAGGCACCCATGCAGTTTGTCTACTTTCTCCCACTAATCTGGTTTTTGTGATCTGATATCTCAAGGGTTTTAAAAACAACAAAAAAAGGTACATTCCTGAAACTGAGCACCTTACTTCAGTTGTTGTTACACTAAAACCATTTAACACTAAAATGTATACACAAATGATTTGTACCTGAATACTATTATTTGGATCTTCCTGTTTGTTCCATGTTCAATGTGACAGGTAGAAATTACTCACTATTTTCTTAGTGCTTTCTACTTCCTTCCCCAATTCTTTTGCTAGTCTCACTGTTCCCAAGAACATAATTACTCACTATTGATTCCTCTCCTGGTCTCAGTGCTTCTGTGCATGTTCTCCCCAGAGTTGTCTGAACAATCCATATTTTAGTCTTAATTGCTTCGAGGCTTTGGTGCAATGGGGATCCCTTTATTTCAAAGTGACTTTTGATTTCAAATTCTAAAACCGTGGAAGTGTCTGCTGATGAATGGAGTAGAAGGCCAGATAACGTAGTCCATGCCAAGCTGTTGCACCATGTCCAGAGCAGTAGAACCAGAGGCCTGCTCGTAAAGGAAAACTAATCTGCGGAAACAGTGAGCGAGTGGTCAGTCGACGGTACAGAGGATAGGAGAGGGTAGAAGGAGTTGGTATTGATTCATTCAAATTAGTTATAGATTTCTTTCAGAAAATAACATTTTGGGATACAGTATATGAGAATTTTAAAACATGACATGGTAAGTGTAGCATGCTTGGGACGAACAGGTGACTTTGGATTTATGGTTTCCAAAGCTATCCATCACTGGATTATTTCCTCATGTTGCATCTGGGTCTGTTGTCGGCTAATTGATGGAGATTGATTGCAGCAACTCCATTATCATCGTATCATGTGACTACCATCAAGGTAGAAGGCGAGTTAGATGATTCTTGGTCTTTTTTCATCGAGCAATTTCTATGTTCCTATTATAAAATCGAGTGTTGTATGTTCCAGACTTCCTAAATTTGTCTAAATATATTTTGAGAGGAAGTCTTCTTGTGGCTGTCACCGCTGCAGTGAATTTATCAGTGATGTGGGATATTGGGGAGGAGAATGGTAAAACCTAGATTTTGAATAATAAGGGTAAATGTATGCAGGATTTAGAAAAATGTTTCAACTGAGAGCACATGCTGCAATGAGGCACCTGTAAACAGCTTACCGTCTTGATCCAGTTGTCAAGTATAGCAGTTCAGAATTACCTGTTCGGTTTAAACACAGTGCATGGCTTGCCATTACATGTGTTCTGACGTTTTATCTGAAATTTCAACTTGCTAAATGTAGCCATCTACATTCAATGCTTGTGTAGGGCAAATTTTAATTATGCCATTAACCAGAATTATGTAATACAAATTGAATATTTTGCACAGCACAGAGAAGAGACCATGAAACTTAATGTTTTTATCAAGTACTTTACAGGTAACACAGACTGAATGCATAAAGAACTGATTTTCTTCAAATAGTTTCTAAAGCTGTTCATCCCTTAGCTCAGTATTGCTGCCAAATGCAGATAAGCAGTCTGGCTCACTGGATTTCTGTACACTAAATATTTGTGAAATGGGCTTCTGTGCTATGCCTGAGAAATGTACTTAACATTGACACCTTTCTGGAGATGCTAGTGCTATTGCATCAACTTCAAAAGTTTAGCATTATGTATGGACTTGGGGGGGTCGGGGTGGAAAGAGTGCTTTTCAGCTACTGCCCATTGTTTCTGCAGGACTGGTAAGTGCCTATTTAATAAGGCCCCAGAGCAGTTGTACTGTAATTTACTAGTTGCTGTGTTTTTGCCAGCATTAATATTTCTATTTGTAGTGACAACAAGGACAAAAGAAATTGACTGTGTTAATGTGAAGGGGATGTGATAATATATTTTATGATGACTTGGTAATTACTAAAACAATATACTGCAGTAATTGTCTGATGGGAATAATTATCCTCGATCTGGTTTGGTCAGTACTCTCGCTATTGGCTCACAGATACCCTGAGTTGCACAAACAGTTTCTTTCAAAGAACTTTATTTCAGGGATTTTTGATTTTTCTTGTACATTGCTTCTATAAATATTTTAGTACATAATTTAATGTTGGAAATAATATTTTTCTGTCATCCTGTGACCCTAAAGAGTCAAGGCTATTGTTTTTGAGGCTGTGGCACTGGACTGTCAGTTTTGTTGCAGTCACTACATCTACTGCTGCAAGAAATAATTTCCTCTTGTGTGAATGTTGGAGAAAGTGCTACATGCAGCATGTGACCGTTTTCTCCTTTAGGTGCCAGTGGCTGTTGGTTGTGCCTGATGTCACATATTGCCAGTTTGTCCTGGTAATGGGCATGTGCTGAGCTCTTGGACCAGCAATGTGTTTTTTGCATCAGTTTCATTCATAGTAAAAAGAAGCAGCTTCTCAAATCATGTATCATGGAGTTGAATTGCTGTACTGCTCCTAACCAAGCTGTTCCAGTACAGTTACAACGCTGGCATCTATCCGACAATGTGGAATATTGCCCAGGTATGTCCTGTCCACAAAAAGCAGAACAAATCCAATCTGGCCAGTTACCACTCTATCAGTCAGTCATCAGCGAAGTGATGAAAGGTGTTATTGACAGTGCCATCGAACAGTGCTCGCTCAGCAATAACGTGCTCGCTGATATTTATTATGGGTTCTGTCAGGGTCATGTGACTCCAGATCTTATGACAGCCTTGGTCCAAACATGGACAAGAGAGCTCAGTTCAAGAAGTGAGCTGAGAGTGACTGCCCTTGCTTGACATCAAAACAGCATTTGACCGGGTATGCCATCAAGGAGTCTTAGTAAAATTGAAGTCAATGGGAATCGGGAAAAACTCTCCACAGGTTGCAGTCATACTTAGCATAAAGGAAGATGCTTGTGGTTATTGGAGGCCAATCATCTTAGCCCCAGAACATCACTGCACGAGTTCCTTACGGTAGTGTCCAAGGCCCAACCATCTTCACCTGCTTCATCAGTTGATCCTTCCCCTGCATCATAAGCTCAGAAGTGGGGGTGTTCACTGACGATTGCATAGTGTTTAGTACCATTCGTGACTGCTCAGATACTGAAGCAGTCTTGTCCACACGCAGCAAGACCTGGACAACATTCAGGCTTGGGCTGATAAGTGACAAGTAACATTTGTGCCACACGGGTGCCAAGAAATGACCATCTCCAACAAGAGAGAATATAACCATCTCCCCTTGATGTTCAATAACATTACCATCACTGAATCTCCTCCATCAGCATTCTAGGTGGGTGGGTGGGGGGGGGGGGTGCTGGTGGCGGTCATCATTGACCATAAACTGAACTGGACCAGCCAAGTAAATGTTATGGCTACAAGAGCAGGTCAGAGGCTGGGAATTCTGCCTGACTCTGCAAAGCTTGTCCACCATCTATAAGGTACAAGTCAGGAGTGTGATGGAATACGCTTCACTTGCCTGGATGAACGCAGCTCCAAACATCATGAAGCTCGACACCATCCAGGCCAAAACAGCCTGCTTGATGGGCACTCATTCACAGCCTTAAACATTCACTCCCTCCACCACTGACGCACTGTGGCAACAAGATGCACTGCAGCAACTTGCCACGGCACCTTCCAAGCCCCTGATCTCTACCACCTAGAAGGACAAGGGCAGCAGATGCATGGGACCACCACCATCTGCAAGTTCTCCTCCAAGTCACACACCAACCTGACTTGGAACTATATCGCTGTTCCTTCACTGTCGCTGGGCCAAAGTCCTGGAACTTCCTCTCTAACAGCACTGTGGGTGTACCCAGATCACATGGATTGCAGTGGTTCAAGAAGGCGGCCACCTTCTCAAGGGTAATTAGGTATGAGCAATTAATACTTGAATGCAAGTGACGCGCACATCCCATGAATGAATAAAAAAACGTTCATTCCACCTTCCCTTTGTATAAGAAAATGATGGATTATCAGTGCCAAGAAAGTATTGTACATTCATAATTATTGTATTTCGTGTAGTTGAATTTGAACTTTCTGCTTGCACAATTTCAACAAAACCTTTGTGATGCTTAAGTGCTCAGCTATTTGTATAGTCCTACCTTTTAGAAGGAGGAATGTTAATCCATGCCCTTTTGTTCTGTAGTCCTGCACCATTTGATGCAAAATTCTGTTTTCGCAAACAAAGAGATAAAATACCCCGATTTTGAAATCTAGCAAAATTGGACATTTGTGCTCATAGTGGACCTCACTGAATGGATGGACGTCTATGAGTTTTGCAATCTAAACCTTTCCTTCTAATATCAATCGGAAAGGCTTGTGCAGGGAACTTCAACTGTAGCACATTGGCTGGAGAGCAAATCCTGGCAAGGCAGCAGCTCTTGGGTTGGGTGGTGGCACTTCAGCTTACCATAAAAGGGCAAGTTGTGATAGTGGCAGAAAAATGGACCAATTTTCACAAAGGCACAGTGCAGACCTGTAGGGAACACCTCATTCTTTGATTGTGAAGAGTTGCACCTGTGGAAGGTGCATCCAAGGAGGGTGGATGTATTTGGGTCTAAAGGCTCCTTTGTACCTAGCTGCAAATGAAGAAGGAGTGAGTTGGTATCAGTAGCAAGGTAAAGGTAAGTGTGTTCCTCACTTTTCACATTATCTGTAGTACTCAAGAAGCATCACACAAACCTAAGGTGAGAACTGCTGCACCTTCAGAGTGATGCCATTTCAAGCACTGAGCATAAACATTGCCCTTTTGCATGCACTGTTTCATTATTTCTAAGTTGTCTGCCACATTTTCCTTCAAGGTGGAGGTGGCAGCTGGGGAAATGCACATGGGATGAAAAATCCAAGCTGAGGTATTCATTTATGTTTGGGGGTGGGTGGGGGTTGGTAGTTTTTCGGTAAGATCAGCAGCCAAGGATAGAAGGATAAGTAAAAGCAAAATACTGCGGATGCTGGAAATCTGAAATAAAAACAAGAAATGCTGGAACCACTCAGCAGGTCTGGCAGCATCTGTGGAAAGAGAAGCAGAGTTAACGTTTCGGGTCAGTGACCCTTTATCGGAAGGAAAAGTGTTGCTCTTCTTAAAAAAAAAACATCCACCAAGAATTTCTTCTACAAATAATGCAGGCACTGTGGAATGCCATGCAATGAATGCATCTTAACTGCTTCCTGGATGATAAACACTGATGTGAATATATCATCAGAGATAACGTGACTGAGCGTTCGAACAATAATGAGCTGATTACAGAGAGTCAGCAGGATTTGTGAAGGGTAGGTCATGCCTGACAATTCTGGTTGAATTTTTTAAGGAGGTCACTAACAACGTGGATGGGGGAGTGTCCTTGGATGTTGTCTATATGGATTTCCAGAAGGCCTTTAATGAGGTTCCTCACAAGAGATTGTTGGCAAAACTGAGAGCGCATGGAGTGTGAGGTAACCTTGCGATATGGGTTGACAGTTGGCTGGGAAGTAGGAGACAGAGAGTAAGGACAAAGGGAGTGTACTGTGAATGACCCATGTGACAAGTGGTGATCTGTACTGGAGCCTCAGCTTCTCACCATATATATCAATGACTTGGAGAGAATTGTATATCAAAATTTACAGATGACACTAACTTAATAGGTGCAGTAAACCATGTCGCTGGAACAAGAAAATTACAAAGCGAGATGAACAGATTATGTCTATTAAGACCTATCGACCAGTGAAACAGTTTTTCCTTATTTACTCTTTGAGCCCTTCATATTAAATTCCCCCTATTAATTATTCCAGCAAGATGGCTCCTGGGCTGGAAGCTCCCTAGGAAGCTCCCTTGCTGTTCAACTCTATCCATGGCCATCTGCTCCCATCCCTAACGTTTTCTCCCCCAATCTGCCCTCTTAAACTGTTTAAATTCCCCTGGCTCTTTAAATCAGTTCATTTTAGCCCTATCTAAAAGTTAACAGTTAGTTTAGTGTATGTTACCTGGGCCCACTGCCCTCCCCCAGCCACACCTGCTCTTTGTTTTCTCAATGAAATTGATCCGGATGAAACTGACGAGCACAGCTGCCGATACTTCAATCTCCGATCCTGCTGTCTTCACAGTCCAGAGTGTCTGCAGCCACGGCATGCGGTAAGTCCATTGAGGTGAAGAAGGAGCTGCGGGACCCGAGAGAAGTCCTGTGAAAAGGTGCCCCGAACACCCAAAACATCCACGAACGGCCCCCCCGGCCGCAACTTCAAAGCGCCCGCGGGAGATGGCTCGGAGAGCATCTGCAGCGCACTGTCGGCAATGCTGCATGCCTTTATTTAAACCACTGCAGAAAAACAAAACCCTTAGCAAACGTAATCACCTCTAAGTCTGCCAAATGATGCTTCACCTCCCGAAGGACGTGGATGAGCTTTCCGGACGTCGATGGTGGGCACTGAGGAAATGGCTTATTACCTGCACCAGATTCCACCCCCCCTCCCCCCCCCCCTTTACCCCCCTTCCACCCCCCCCACCCCCGTCCCCTTCCCTGCTCCACCCTCTCAGCTCACCCCCTCACAACCCCGTCCCAGCCCGCCCCCCCCTCGCACCATCTTCACCCCGCACTCCCTTCCCCTGCACCCACCCCCACCCCCTCCCTCTACCCCTCCCCCTTGCATCCCCTCCTCCCACCGGCACCATCCTACACCTGTGTAGGGGCCCCAACAACCCCACTGCCTTGTGGGCGTCTCGGGAGAGACCAAGGCTAAGGGAGTAAACCCTAACAGAAAATCCGGAGCGGAACCCCGTAGGCGGTCATGTGTCACCTTTGGCATGTTTCTGGCAGTTCCTGCAGCCATACTGGTGCCAAACGTCGTGTCCTGCACTCCTTTGGACCCCACCAGAAAGGCCGAGAGGGGGGTTTTGACGACTGGGCAACTCTCAACCTCCATAAATTTGCCCAGGCATGCGCCATGGAGAGGTCACTCCATAGTTGCCTCACAGCGACTAAAACAACACGGAAGGCAGCAGTTACGGGTTATAAGTCCAGATAAATTGGCGTAGAAACTGGGCGCCACGGGTTGCCTTTGTCGGTGGGAGAGGTCATTGCACCTCACTGGACAGCTACCGCCCGCCTCAAACCGGGCAGCCCCCGGTCAATAAGGTTCTGTCCCGCCACAGTCTGCCTGCTTCAATGGGTGCTTGGAGCTCAGGGTCATTGCCCGAAAGGTGGACTGATACACCGCACCAAACAACATGAAAAAAGGAAAGAAGGTACCAGCCCTTCGCTTTGCAAGCTGGAACGTCAGAACTATGTGTCCTGGCCTGTCGGAAGACCTTACACAAATCAACGATTCTCGGAAGACCGCCATCATTAACAACGAGCTCAGTAGATTCAATGTGGACATTGCAGCACTTCAGGAGACTCGCCTCCCCGCGAGTGGCTCTCTAGCAGAGCAAGACTACACCTTCTTCTGGCAGGGCAGGGATCCTGAAGAACCAAGACAGCATGGAGTGGGCTTCGCCATCAGAAACTCCTTGCTCAGCATGATAGAGCCTCCCTCAAATGGCTCGGAACGCATACTGTCCATCCGACTGCTCACCACCTCTGGTCCAGTACACCTACTCAGCATCTATGCTCCAACACTCTGCTCCGCACCTGAAGCTAAAGACCAGTTCTATGAACACCTCCATAACATCATTAGCAGCATCCCCAACACCGAACACCTATTCCTGCTGGGGGACTTTAATGCCAGGGTTGGGGCCGACCATGACTTATGGCCCTCCTGCCTTGGGCGCTATGGCGTTGGAAGGATGAATGAGAACGGGCAGAGACTGCTTGAGTTGTGTACCTATCATAACCTCTGCATCACCAACTCGTTCTTTCACACTAAACCCTGTCACCAGGTTTCATGGAGGCACCCAAGATCACGTCGTTGGCACCAGCTAGACCTCATTGTCACAAGGCGAGCCGCCTTAAACAGTGTTCAAATCACACGCAGCTTCCACAGTGCGGACTGCGACACCGACCACTCCCTGGTGTGCAGCAAGGTTAGACTCAGACCAAAGAAGTTGCATCATTCCAAGCAGAAGGGCCACCCGCGCATCAACACGGGCAGAATTTCTCACCCACAGCTGTTACAAAAATTTCTAAATTCACTTGTAACAGCCCTTCAAAACACTCCCACAGGGGATGCTGAGACCAAGTGGGCCCACATCAGAGACGCCATCTATGAGTCAGCTTTGACCACCTACGGCAAAAGTGCGAAGAGAAATGCAGACTGGTTTCAATCTCATAATGAAGAGCTGGAACCTGTCATAGCCGCTAAGCGCATTGCACTTTTGAACTACAAGAAAGCCCCCAGCGATTTAACATCCGCAGCACTTAAAGCAGCCAGAAGTACTGCACAAAGAACAGCTAGGTGTTGCGCAAACGACTACTGGCAACACCTATGCAGTCATATTCAGCTGGCCTCAGACACCGGAAACATCAGAGGAATGTATGATGGCATGAAGAGAGCTCTTGGGCCAACCATCAAGAAGATCACCCACCTCAAATCTAAATCGGGGGACATAATCACTGACCAACGCAAACAGATGGACCGCTGGGTTGAGCACTACCTAGAACTGTACTCCAGGGAGAATGCTGTCACTGAGACTGCCCTCAATGCAGCCCAGCCTCTACCAGTCATGGATGAGCTGGACATACAGCCAACCAAATCGGAACTCAGTGATGCCATTGATTCCCTAGCCAGCGGAAAAGCCCCTGGGAAGGACAGCATTACCCCTGAAATAATCAAGAGTGCCAAGCCTGCTATACTCTCAGCACTACATGAACTGCTATGCCTGTGCTGGGACGAGGGAGCAGTACCCCAGGACATGCGCGATGCCAACATCATCACCCTCTATAAAAACAAAGGTGACCGCGGTGACTGCAACAACTACCGTGGAATCTCCCTGCTCAGCATAGTGGGGAAAGTCTTTGCTCGAGTCGCTCTGAACAGGCTCCAGAAGCTGGCCGAGCGCGTCTACCCTGAGGCACAGTGTGGCTTTCGTGCAGAGAGATCGACTATTGACATGCTGTTCTCCCTTCATCAGATACAGGAGAAATGCCGTGAACAACAGATGCCCCTCTACATTGCTTTCATTGATCTCACCAAAGCCTTTGACCTCGTCAGCAGACGTGGTCTCTTCAGACTACTAGAAAAGATCGGATGTCCACCAAAGCTACTAAGTATCATCACCTCATTCCATGACAATATGAAAGGCACAATTCAACATGGTGGCTCCTCATCAGAGCCCTTTCCTATCCTGAGTGGTGTGAAACAGGGCTGTGTTCTCGCACCCACACTTTTTGGGATTTTCTTCTCCCTGCTGCTTTCACATGCGTTCAAATCCTCTGAAGAAGGAATTTTCCTCCACACAAGATCAGGGGGCAGGTTGTTCAACCTTACCCGTCTAAGAGCGAAGTCCAAAGTACGGAAAGTCCTCATCAGAGAACTCCTCTTTGCTGACGATGCTGCTTTAACATCTCACACTGAAGAATGCCTGCAGAGTCTCATCGACAGGTTTGCGTCTGCCTGCAATGAATTTGGCCTAACCATCAGCCTCAAGAAAACGAACATCATGGGGCAGGATGTCAGAAATGCTCCATCCATCAATATTGGCGACCACGCTCTGGAAGTGGTTCAAGAGTTCACCTACCTAGGCTCAACTATCACCAGTAACCTGTCTCTAGATGCAGAAATCAACAAGCGCATGGGTAAGGCTTCCACTGCTATGTCCAGACTGGCCAAGAGAGTGTGGGAAAATGGCGCACTGACACGGAACACAAAAGTCCGAGTGTATCAGGCCTGTGTCCTCAGTACCTTGCTCTACGGCAGCGAGGCCTGGACAACGTATGCCAGCCAAGAGCGACGTCTCAATTCATTCCATCTTCGCTGCCTTCGGAGAATACTTGGCATCAGGTGGCAGGACTATATCTCCAACACAGAAGTCCTTGAAGCGGCCAACACCCCCAGCTTATACACACTACTGAGTCAGCGGCGCTTGAGATGGCTTGGCCATGTGAGCCGCATGGAAGATGGCAGGATCCCCAAAGACACATTGTACAGCGAGCTCGCCACTGGTATCAGACCCACCGGCCGTCCATGTCTCCGTTATAAAGACGTCTGCAAACGCGACATGAAATCGTGTGACATTGATCACAAGTCGTGGGAGTCAGTTGCCAGCATTCGCCAGAGCTGGCGGGCAGCCATAAAGACAGGGCTAAATTGTGGCGAGTCGAAGAGACTTAGTAGTTGGCAGGAAAAAAGACAGAGGCGCAAGGGGAGAGCCAACTGTGCAACAGCCCCAACAAACAAATTTTTCTGCAGCACCTGTGGAAGAGCCTGTCACTCCAGAATTGGCCTTTATAGCCACTCCAGGCGCTGCTTCACAAACCACTGACCACCTCCAGGCGTGTATCCATTGTCTCCCGAGATAAGGAGGCCCAAAAGAAAGAAAATCTTCTCTGCTCTACGGAAAACAATTCCAGTCTTGCGGATAGAATTGAGAAAGAACTGAAACCCCAGTTCTTTTTCCCTTTTCTGTCCATAATCAGTGAGCTTTGAAAAGGAAGATGTGTGTATTTCTTACCTTGTGTGCATGGCCAATTTGAATAACCAACAGCACGCTTTTCGTAGGCTTAAGTAAAGAGGATTATTTTTATTCACCTGTTCACCCTGAAAATCTAATGCTACGTCACTCACTCACCACACATGCGCACGCACTCTTGAGAAAGAAAGTCGTTAAAAAAGGATAGTGCACTTTAACAAATTACCAGCAAAGGAATTGTTCATAGGTCATACGATTTGGCTCATCTTGGGGAAAAGACATGCTTTGCGGGCCCAGTGAAGAAGGCGTTTTCACTCCTGAAGTGTAATTGGGTGGATTCAATAGCTGGTGTCGTATATTGAAGTCATTGCAGGATTCTCTCAAAGAGGTGGCTTTTCAGCAGGTCATGAAGTTAGTTGCTTGTAGACTTATCACTAGGAGGTTGGTTTTCTGTACTGGTGGACTTGAAAAGGAACAGGTTCGGAGACTCTAAGATGTTGTAGTCGCCAGTTCTTTTAAGGCATGATGGTACTGCCTTGTCTGCCTTCTGCTTTATCTGCAGTCTGTATTTTAAAGATTTTGTTAAAAGGAGACCAATATGGCTGCCCCACCATATGACTCCTCGGAGTTCCTTTTCCAAATATGATGGGGGTCTAGGTTGACTATCCCCATCCTGGGGCTTATTGTTTATTGTTCTAAGACATTCATCCTGAGGAGGTTTAAGACGATCCATTTCCTTGCTTCAGGAGAAAACTATTTGATTCGGGAAATGTCTCCCTATGGTTTCAGGGTGGGCGTTGATGACACCTCTTAGTCTGGATGCTATTCTTCTGTCCTCTCAGAGAGTGAATACACAAGCTGAAAGTCAGCTGACCTTTGGTGGCTATCTTTGCAGTCATATCCACTTTTAATGTTCATTTAATTTAAAGGTTCATTTAAAACAAAAGGAAAATTCAGTTCCAGAAGATGTTGTGCTGAATATAGTCCATGTTTAAAGTTATGAATAGGATTTGCCTGTACAGGGCATGACACCAGCTTCCCTAGTCATAGTCATACAGCACTGAAACAGGCCCTTCGGCCCACTGAGTCTGTGCCGGCCAACAACCACCCATTTATACTAATCCTACATTAATCCCATATTCCCTATCACATTCCCACCATTCTCCTACCACCTACCTACACTAGGGGCAATTTACAATGGCCAATTTACCTATCAACCTGCAAGTCTTTGGTTGTGGGAGGAAACCGGAGCACCTGGCGGAAACCCACGCGGTCACAGGGAGAACTTGCAAACTCCACACAGGCAGTACCCAGAACTGAACCCGGGTCGCTGGAGCTGTGAGGCTGCGGTGCTAACCACTGTGCCGCCCTATAATCGCATAACCAGATAACCGAAATCCTCACCCCTGGAATCATTCTGGTAAATCTCCTCTGTACCCTCTCCAAGGCCTTGATATCCTTCCTAAAGTGTGAGATCTAGATTTGGACATATCACTCCAGCTGAGGCCCAATCAGTAATTTATAAAGATTTCTGATAACTTCCTGGCCAAGGCTCAGTAGTAATATAAGAGCAAAATACTGTGAATGCTGGAACTCTGAAATGAGAACAGAAAGTGCCAGAAATACTCAGCAGGTTAGGCAGCATCTGTGGAGAGAGAAACAGTTAATGTTTCAGGTTTACAACCCTTCATCAGACCCTTCTGATGAAGGGTCGCAAACCTAAAACGTTAACTCTGTTTCTTTCTCCACAGATGCTGCTAGACCTGCTGAGTCTTTCCGGCTCAGTAGTAGTACTCTTACCTCTGGGGTTCAAGTCTCACTCCAGACACTTGAGCACAAAATCTAGACTGAGGGAGTACTGCACTGTTGGATGTGTCATCTTTCGGATGAGACATGAGCTGAGGGTCCCGTCTGCCTTTGCAGATAGAAGTAAAAGATCCCATGGCGCTACTTTGAAGAAGAGCAAGGGAGTTATCCCAGTGTGCTAGCTGATATTTATCTCTCATCCAACATCACTAAAAAGGTTATCACATGAAAGGTTATTGACCTGAAATGTTAACTCTATTTCTGTCTCCTAAGATGCGGCCAGACCTGCTGAATATTCCCAGCATTTTCTGTTTATTTCAGATTTCCAGCAGCTGCAATACTTTGCTTTTGTAAAAACAGATTATCTAGCATTATCACATTGCTGTTTGTGGGACCTTATTGTGCACATAATTGCCTGCTGCATTTTCTACATTACAGCACTTTTTGAACTACACTTCAAAAAGTACATTATTGTCTATAAATCAGTCGATAGGATTTCAAGCTATTAAACTCTAACTGTTGGACAAAATGTTCCCAACTGCTTCTTGTACCCAGCAAGGTTTTGCATTATTTGCAAGGAAACTTGTGTTGGCTGAATAACAATACATACTACACTTCAAAAATAATTCATTGGATGAATTTCTTGATACTTGGATGTGATAAGCCACTATATAAATGCAGGTATTATAGAGTCCTTCAGTGCTGCAAAGTGATGCATCTGTAAGAACTCTCGAGCAATTCCCCACAACAAAGAAAGAATTGAAGATTTATGGGCTTCTGAAATAGCATGATTTTTTTGCTGCTGCATGTTGTATGTATGGAATGCTTGTTTTTTTTTCCTTTTCTTTCCCCATCTGCCCTGAAGTTATGGATTTCATGCAGCTGGGTGGGAATGACATCCTCCATACCTTGTACAGTTAGCTATCTTTTGTTCACGAATAAAATATTATTTGTTTGAGATTGAACGCTGTCTTCATTAAGAAACATTTAATTTATGAACATAGGCTGACACCCGTGTCTTAACATGTAGGACAACAACATCACAATCCATGGTAAAATTATTCCATTAAAACTTCAAATTGTACCATTTTATTGTCTCCCCTCATGTTTTCTTCCCAAAAGGCATCACTTCACATTTCCCTGCATAAAATGTAAATTGCCAAGTGTCTGCGCATTTAACTAGTCTGTCCAGTACCCTTTCTAACCATCCCACAAAACAGAAAAAGAAATAGCGAAATCGGAAGGACAAAAAAAAAGGGAACAGGTACTATGATCCATTCCTGGATTGGCCCAGCATCCCTCTTCATGGGTCCCTCATATTTCATGCTCCCTAAAAGAGCAGTTGTGTGTCTAATGACTTTAGGTAACAAGTCTTCCATCTCCGCCCTGTGCTGCAATGGCCATTCTCATCCCTTCTCAGATCTAATCACAGAATGGTAACAGCACAGAAGGAGGTCATTCGGCCCATCGTGTCAGCACTGGCTCTCTGAAAGAGCAGTTCCCTCAGTCCCATTCCCCTGCCTTCTCCCCATAACCCTGCACGTTCTTCCTTTTCATATAACTGTCTAATTCCCTTTTGAATCCTTCAATTGAACCTCCCTCCACCACATTCTCAGGCAGTGCATTCCAGACCTTAACCACTCGCTGTGTGAAAATGTTTTTCCTCATGTCACTTTTGCTTCTCTTACCAAATACTTTAAATCTGTGCCCTTTCGTTCTTGATTTTTTTACGAGTGGGCACAGTTTCTCTATCTACTCTGTCCAGACCCCTCATGATTTTGAATACCGCTATCAAATCACCTCTCAGCCTTCTCTTCTCCAAGGAAAACAGTCCTAACTTCTCCAATCTATCTTCATAACTTAAATTCCTCATCCCTGGAAACATTCTCGTGAATATCTTCTGTACCCTCTCCAGTGCCCTCAAGTCTTTCCTCAAGTGCGACACCCAGAATTGGATGCAGTACTCCAGCTGAGGCCGAACTAGTGTCTTATACAAGTTCAACATAACTTCCTTGCTCTTGTACTCTACGCCCCTATTAATAAAGCCCAGGATACTGTATGCGTTATTAACTGCTCTCTCAACCTGATCTGCCACCTTTAATGACTTATGCACATATACACCCGGGTCCCTCTGCCTCAGCACCCCCTTTAGAATTGTGCCCTTTATTCTATATTGTCTCTCCACGTTCTTCCTACCAAAATGAATCACCTCACATTTCTCTGCATTGAACTACTTCTGCCACCTGTCTACCCATTCCACCAACTTGTCTATGTCCTTTTGAAGTTCTACACTATGCTCCTCTCAGTTCACAATACTTCCGAGTTTTGTATCAACTGCACACTTTGAAATTGCGCCCTGTACGCCAAGGTCTAGGTCATTAATATATATCAGGAAAAGCAAGGGTTCCAACACTGATCCCTGGGGAACTCCACTACAAACCTTCCTCCAGCCCGAAAAACATCCATGAACCCACTACTCTTTGTTTCCTGTCACTCAGCCAATTTCGTATCCATGTTGCTACTGTACCTTTTATTACATGAGGTACAAGTTTGCTCACAAGTCTGTTGTGTGGCACTGTATCAAATACCTTTTGAAAGTTCATGTACAACACATCAGCAGCATTGCCCTCATCAACCGTTACCACCTCAAAAAACTCCAGCAAGTTAGTGAAACATGATTTTCCCTGAAGAAATCCATGCTGGCTTTCCTTAATTAACTCACATTTGTCCGTGTGACTATTGATTTTGTCCCGAATTATTTTTTCTGGAAGTTTCCCCACCATCAAAGTTAAGCTGACTGGCCTGTCATTGCTGGGCTTATCTTTGCACCCTTTTTTGAACAAGGGAGTAACGTTTTTCAATTCTCCCATCCTCTGGCACCACCCCTGAGTCTAAGGAAGACTGAAAAATTATGGCCAGTACCTCTGCGATTTCCACCCTCACTTCCCTCAGTATCCTTGGATGGTAGAAAGCTCCTTTCCTACATTCCTCATTTCCTACATTAAGCACCTTGGGATGTTTTACACTAAAGGTGCTATATAAATTCAGTTTTTTTTGTTATTATATTTGGCCATTGTATGCGCTTTCAGCAAGGGTAACTGGCCATCCTGATCTCAATCATCTGCTGTTCATCAGGCAAATGAAATTTGAAACTACATTAGTAGTGTGAAAATGAGCTCGATGTTGGTAACCTTTTACAAAAACCTTTGTAAGTACCAGAAAACAATAACTTGGATCAACTTATACAATTTGGGGCAGATTGGAATTTTATATATCAAAAAGGTAGCATGCTAACTTGAAATCTGTATCTTAGCTTTTTGTGTATGACCTTAACTGTTAATTATGATGTGAAAATGGCTTTCAATACAGAAGTTTAGCTAATCCAAAAGCTTTGATGTACAAACAGCATTGCAGTCAAGGTCTAATTCCTTGAATTTACATAAAGCTTTTAGACTAATTTCCTCATGTAACTTTAGAATTATGACCTTGAATTACAGACAACCTTTGGCATGAAAGGGAAATTCATTTAGGGTGAACATTTGCCGTGAAAATTGTGGTGAAGGCTCCATTATTGCCTGACGGACTGTCTATTCTGATTTTGCCAGTGGGTTGAATAAAGCATTACTTCATCATGGCTGTATATTTGTCAACTACGAATCTTCATTTTTATCCATTGACAGTAGTAGATAATAAAAGGTTATATATACTTAACTGATGACATCTAAAAGTCTTAACTTATATCTTTCTCTGTCAGTGCAATGATTTGAAGCCAAGATTTTTCTGGTGACACGTTACTAATAGCCTATTTATTACACATACAGATAACTTAGTCTCTCACAGGCATATGTACACTATCTTCTGTACAGACAGTGATGACATATAACTGCAAATTTGGGTAATAATTTTAATCTTTATGTCTTTGTTTAACCCTTTCCTTGGTATCAAATCACTCATTACACACTTCTGACTAAAATATCTGCAGAGCATATTTGGTTTGCCACAGTTATCTGAATTGAGACTGCGTATGCTCATTAACTATATTTTTAATGCAGTCAATTCATAAGGTTATTTAATTTGTTAATTTATTTGTAGGAAGGGAAATTGGAAGTAGCATTGTTAATTTTATCCCTTTTAGGTTTCCTTGACACACACATCATACTCAGATTGTGGGAAAGCCTCTACCAGTACTCTTCTTTAACCAGTTGCAACAGGATTCTCCCTGTGACCTTTCATCTCCTTTTCCATAGATGATGGTGTGGTTGGGAAACGGTAATATCACATATGTAGGATCATGGACATTAATCACCATCCTATCATTTGGAACTCTTGCATATTTTGTTACTTCCACTGACTTTTTGTTGAAAAAAAAAAATGGGTGAATCAAGTTCCCGTTAGGTAAGGGATTTTAGTGCTCGGGATGGAACACATCCCCACTTTAGCCACTTAGCTTCAGAATCAAGCCCTTCCAAGTTAGGCCCAGCATTAGATTCCCTGCCTCAACAACATGCCTCAGCCTGTACCTCAGAAGTGCACTCCCCACACCAGTTGGATTTTTATTCCATTTCCTACATCAGTCATCCGATGACTCCTCTGAATGAGATTGTCAGTCTGTGCCTGATTAGGGGTAGTGGGCCCACACCAAAAATAAGCTGTATTAAGACTGCCTAAACTTTATTTTTAATGCAGTCAATTCATAAACCTGTTTAATGAAATGAGTGTAGCTGTTTATTTCGCAACAACTTCATTTAGGTTTGTTCCTGAGAATTCCTGTCTGTTGGTAGCTATTGCTGTTGTAGAATTAACTAGCTCTTAGTTGGGCTGTTTGATGGGGCACTGTGTGGAGGATAAATGCTTCATTTCAAAAAATAGAAAATCTGACCTAGTCAGCTCACATTATTTGAATTGTGCTTTCTGCCAGCTTACCGTGAAGAGAATTGACCTCGCCCTGCAGACAATCTGTCTTTTTGGCTGAAGGAAATTGCTTGACGACCAGATGGAAAATGCAGTGTGGCTGGATGCTTCAGTTCAGGGGAACTGAAAAATAAATGACATGGAATCTGTTGCCATGCAATAGCTACTCTGATACTCTCGTCAACCCAGTGACTACTAAGTAATTCATGAAACACTCCACTTCAAGTTATCCCAGCATGCTATTACTGATCCTGGTCAATATAGAGTAAATGAATTGTTGCAATATCTAGTGCATGCAACCTCTTTACTGTTAAAGTGACACAGCATCTTTAAGTAGCATTTTAGAGATTTGCTTCAATTTCATTGCTTCATGGTGAGAGTGGGCCAATATAAAGCTATTTTATAGTGTCTTAAAGTGCATCAGTTAAACTGATGGATCAAGATTAAGAATCTGGGATGGTAGCAGCCCAAACTTTCTTTGTGGGGCCCAGATGAAGATTCCTGTAACTTTTCAACTTTCTCATAAAGGTCTCCGCTTTTTGCCAGCCGGATTTTATTGAGCTGAATGTTCATGGCAGATGCTCACCCAGTTCGCCATTAAGATAGCTTTATACATTAGAGGACCCCGATTTGCATGTACTCATAAGGCTCCTGCCTGATTCAGGTAGCTACATCAACCTCCCAGGAAAACAGCGTTAAAATGGCCACAGTATGTTGAAAGAAGAATAAGTATACTGCTTTGATTTTAGCTTACATTTCACCCAGTTTTTATAATCTCTATTTGTTAACTTAATATGGGGTAATTGTCGCTTGCATTTACACAGCTCCTTTCACCACCTCGGTTTGTCCCAAAGTGCCTCATAGTCAATTAAGTACTTTTGAAGCGCAGTCACAGTTGCAATTAGGGAAACACTGCAGTTAATTTATGCACAGCAAGATCCCATAAACACCATGAGATAAATGACTAGCTAAGCAGTTAGGTGATGTTGGTTGGAGAATAAATGATGGCCAGAGACACAGAAATCTGATGACCCTGGTATCCTTGTGGCCCACTAGGGGTTTGAATCTATGCTGTTTGATAAGTGTGAATTTATAAAAGTAAACAAGTTTATGATGTGTGAGTTAGGCTGGTATGGGCCCTTTTACCTGCACCAACAGGATTTAGATCAACCCAGAACTGATGGTATGCCAGGTCCTAAATGAAACGAGCTTGGGTCTGAATCTACTTCCTGTGGTTATGAACCCATGCCATGAAACAGCCTCATATGCTATAATATGGTGCAGGAAGGAATTCTTTTTAGAAATTAGATCTAAGGCACATTGTTGGGGGAGAATGGGGTGGGGGCAGTGGTCGAATTCTCCCTGGAGAATTTCACCTGATAAGGGTAGTAATTTTTTTGTTCCTTTTGTGGATGTCACTGGCTTGGCCAGCATTTATTGTCCATTCCTAATTGCCCTTGTGAAGGTGGTGGTGAGCTGCCTTCTTAAACTGCTGCAATCCTTAGGGTGCAGGTACACCCACAGTGCTGTTTGGAAGGGAAATTAAGTTTGAGCCATTGAGAAAATTGTTCCATCCCTCAGCACTGCCAACACTGATCCAGAAATTCGCAGATTAATTCAAATGACAAAAAATTGCAAAATGAATCGTCCATTTGCGTGTCTGTATTAAATTTGTAGGTATTGAAAGAAAACTGGAAAATAGGTTATATAGACTTATTGCCATAAAGTAATAGTGGGCAGTTATAATTCCCACAAAATAGATTTGGAACAGTCATTAGTAGAAAATCCTTAAAGGGGAAGAAAGGAGAAGTTTAAAAGTCGTAACGTTTCTCATTGTTTTGTGTCTTTTCTTTCAGGCTGTTTACTTCCACACATCCCGAAACTGCACTCACATTGCAATCATTGTGGAAGTGGTGGCTATTATGAAGAAGCGTGAAGGGAGTGAACAAGTTCTGTCGTGTGGGTTTGGAATTCTCCACTTGTACAACAGGCAGAAGCTTACATCAGATGCAGCTAAAAGTCAAAATGTTAAAAGGTGAGCACTTTGCATTACCATCTGTAGTTTTACAATAGTTGCATTAGAAATACAACAAAATCTGGTCAAATGACGGACAACTGTAAAATATGGGCACTTCATGACAGTTCCTCATATTTTACATTATAGAAGATAAAAGAGGCACACTGAAATTACAGACACTTGTAAATTTTGGACTACAACAGCCTTTAATGTACCAAGCCCTATTTATTTAGTGTGTTTTATGCTTTAAAACATGGGCCACTGATGAAGGCTTTTGACATCCGGATCTGGCAGCTTTCTCCGATACAGACCAGTATCAAAATGCTGTCACTTGTCAACTCTGCTTCAGTTGCTCTTGATGATAATGATATGGGTGCCCTGTTATCTTGCATCGGGCAACAAGCTTGAATAGGGAGTTAGCATTAGACTGTGGCTCAGGATGTGCACTAATGAGTCGGAATTTCTGTCTTTATTTCCTGATCGCATAACTCATTTCATACCCATTTTGTTCTGCCGTCAGTGCTTTGCCCTCTGCTCCTACTGTTCCACCAGTTGTTGTTTCTTCCTTGGTGGGCCCTCCGGCAACCTAACTCCTTCCACTCTAAAGGTCAGCACTTTATCTACTGGGAGTCCACCTGAGTCTCCAAATATTGCCAGTACACCACACCTGCCTTCTCCAAAAGGTCCCCTACAGCACCAATCTTTGACTAGGATGGATAGGCCTGTTGGTTTCTGGAATCAAGTATGCATCAGGCTGTAACTATTCTTTGCAGATTACCCTGATACATAGAATACTACATACCTGACCATTTGGATAATATGGACTCCTGCAAAATGCGGTCCGCTGCTGGCACTTCCCTATATGTTCTTAATTCACAGGCTTCACTATATTTTTCTTGTGCCCTCGCTGCCTGACATTGGAGCGTTATCTTGCAATGTTTATTTACTTAATAAAATAATGAAAGTGATGCGGATGTTATTTAGTATTTGTCACCGTGAACATGCTGGGAATTAGCACAATTTCATACAATTTTTGGTCATTGTCAGCTTTAAACACTTCCTCAGCAGGTATCGCACTGCCGTGATTCAGCCAACTGCTGTAACCTCAACTTCTGAAGAACACCCCGTTACACTTCTGTTTCACAACCTAGCGAACATGGCAGTGAGGTTGCCTAGTTAGTGTTGAATTATGTGCAATTTTGTACCCATATAAATGGGTCCAGTTGAAACCTGACTGATTTCATGTAGGACTCTTACAGCTGATAGAGGGGGGAGACATTTTACAAATTCAAATGTAACCATTTTTCCTTTTCTAAGATTAAAATCTGTCATCCATGGAGAATGTGTTTTAAAAATTCTTAAATGCACCAATGATAATTGTAAAATTCAAGATTTTCCAGCATGTTCTTGGATTCACTAGAAATGCAGTTATTTGGCACGCTGGAAATATTGTGCACAATCCAGAATTTGCTGTTTACAGCCCTGACCAGAATGGCCCATTGGTCAAATCCCCATTCGTTAGTTGGCATTTTGAAAAAGAACATTAATTATTTTTTTCCTTCCATATCTATTTGTACTGGCAGGAAGAAAAACATATTAAAAACAATTAATTCCTAAATGGCAAGTATTGTAGTTTTGAATAAGTGACCTTTTTAGTTGGAAAAAATGCGCTGCTCTTGTTTAATGTAGATTCTAAAATAAAGCATCACAATCAAAACATTTTTGGAAGGGCTTTGGCTTTCATGTATTTCTCATTATTTCCTTTTCAATATAAAGTTCACCTAGAGTTTAAGTTACAAGCTCACGTCCCACTGCACTTTCACTGCAATTGCTTATTTTTATAAATTTAGATCTGTTTTTAAATTGTCAGGTTTTTTTGGGAAAGTTTTAGTCTTATGTTGTTAGATTCTAGGTAGGCATGAATGCCTTGGTTTCAGTACATGTTCAAATTGCAATAATCACTTTTTCTTTATGAAATCTAAAATGGAAATCTAATTGAAATATTTTTGAGTAACATTTTATAGATTAAGAGAATAGATTATGGGATTGCACAGGTCTGTAAATCACCCCTGGATCTGAGATTGGCAGGCAGGCAGGAGGAGGAAAGATGTCACTTCCACAGCGTATAATAAGGACAGCCTAAATAACAACTTGTGTTCACGTAGCACCTTTATCTAGTAAACTTCCCAAGAATTTTAACAGAGGAGAAACAGATGCCAACCTGTAGTGGGAGAGTTAGCAGAGGTTAAAGAAGAGGCTTTTGGAGGGGGGGGCCGATATAGCAAGGAGGAGGGATTCAGGGACAGTGTTGCAGAATATAGAGAGGTTGAAGGATATGATAGATATGCCACCTCTATGGGTCTTGCCTGGTGGACAGCTTGTTATGGCAGGCCTATAGCAGCCTAATTTCTCACTGAGAATTTGGTATAATTTTCTTTGGCAGGAGAAACGATAAACATTTTTAGTGAGTTTATGTGGGCTAGAGTAGTTAAGCTTGAAGTTGTTGTTTAAAGGAGATAGAAATATATAAAATGTATAAAGGCAAAATACTGCAGATGCTGGGAATATGAAATAAAATCGCTATCTTCCAGTCGCCTGTCATTTTAATTCTCTGTCCCCACTCCCTCTCTGTCCTTGACTTCCTACAATCTTACAATGAACCTCAGCGTAAGCTTGAGGAACAGCAACTCATCTTTCAGTTAGGCACTTTGGAGTCTTCTGGAATCAACATTAAGTTCAACAATTTCAGATCATAACAAAAATAGTTTGTTTCTTTACTTGTCCCATTACAATGTCCTTTTGCTTTGCATCTTCATTCCTTTTCTGATTTAATCTCTCCTGCCTTCCACCCTATCACAGACCTTCCCTTTGTTCTTTCCTACCTCCCCCTTCCCCCTTCCCTGCCTCTGTACTTGCTTAAAACCTGTTACATTTCTATCTTTTTCCTGTTCTGAAGGGTTATCAATCTGAAATGTTAATTCTCTTTCTCCATCGATGCTGCCAGATCTGAGTAATTGCAGAATTTTCTGTTTTTATATTGTATGTAATATTTGTGTTTCTGTACTTTTGATCTTAAAAATCCAGGATGTTGTTTTTGAAATTTTTAACAAAAGAATTGATCCCTTAATTCAACAGGTGCCACTTCTCTCCCTCGCCTCAATCCTCCCAGTGATCTTTACACATCTGTCACTGGACGTTGCTTTGCCCAACCACCTCATGTAATTAAAACAAAACCTTTTATTAAATATTAATTTTGTTTGACAGCTCTTTGAAGGTTTGTTTAAATTATTATTTAATCTCTCTACTGTGCAAGATAAAGGATGTACAGCTGTTTAAAGTACAGCTCCCAGTAGACACAGGGTGACTGCACAAAACCTGGCCTTGAGCCTGACACTTGCTGCTAATGCAGCTTTTTGATTGAGAGAGAACACAAAGTACGCAATAGAAGATTTCTGCACAGATTCAGTAAGTGTTGGCTTTCCACAGGTCCTGATTTGAGGTAGCTTTTCAAGTCACTTCAGCAGACACTATATTGCATTGTACCTGGAATTTTTGGTGGCTACAAAGTGAATAAAGCAACATCATCCTTCTACACCTTTCATGTCTGAAACGTCATCCTTTAACCTCTGAAACCCTCATCCCTGCCTTTATTATCTCCAAACTTGGCTATGTTGGCTATGCTAATGCTCTGCTGGCCAACCTCCCATCTTCCATAAATTTGTATTCATCCAAAACTCTGCTTTCATATCTTAACTCGCACCAAGTCTTGTTCACCCATCATCCCTGTGCTTGCTAACCTAAATTGGTCTGACAGTTTTAAAATCTTCATCCTTGTTCTCAAAACCCACCATGGCCTCACCTCTTTCTATCTCTGTAGGCTCATCCAGCCCTCCAAGCCTTCGAGATCCCTGCAATCCTCCAATTCTAGCATCTTGTGCATTTCTGATTTTAGTCACTCTACCATTGACAGCTGCGATTTTAGTATTTTGGTCCAAAGCTCCAAATTCCCTCCCTAAACCCCTCTCTACAGCTCTCTCCTCCTTTAAGATGCTCCTTAAAACCTATCTTTTTGATCAAGCTTTTGGTCATCTGCCCTGATATCAGCCTCAATGCCTCAGTGTCAAAATCTTTCATTAATGTTCTGTTAAGTGCCTTGAGATGTTTTGCTACTTCAAAGGCACTATATAAATGCAAGTTATCGTTGACGAGAATATACTGTGCATACAAAAATTTTCACAAAAGCATTGACTAAAAATGTTCAATACCAATGAGCTACTGTTTGTGGTGTTTACCTAGTTATTTCAATCTATAACTGCTTTTAACAAAGCATAAATTGCGTTTGCATTAAATTTTGTGTGCCCAATATATGAAAAGAAAGAACTTGTAATTAGATAGCACCTTCCACAACTCGTGACATCTCAAATTGCTTCACAGCCAATGAGGTGCTTTTGAAGTGTAGTCACACTGTAGGGAAACGCACAGAAGGGTTCCACAAACAGCAGTGAGGTGAATGATCAGATCATCTGTTTTGATGTTGCTGGTTGCTCAAGGTGAAGAGGATCATCATGCGCAAAACAGACTTTGTTCATTTTGTAGCCACTAAGAGCAGACATGACTTTAATTGCAGCACAGTGTACAAGCCGGAAACTATATCAGCTGGGAAAAGGAAGCAGTGTTTGTGTTTTAATAAACATGCTTTCAAAGTAATTCGGGGAATGAAACTTGGGTGCCTGATTATATAGATGCACAATAACATTTCAAAACAAATATAGAAATTAAAGAATTGGTGATGAAAATTACACCAGTAAATAATGTGGATCATGATGTGTGTGTTATGTAGGGAGCCATATTGTGCCATATTAGTCAGCATGGCTCAGTGGATAGCACTCTCACCTCCAACTTAGAAGGTTGTGGGTTCAAGTCCCACTCTAGACTTGAGCACAAAAATCTAGGCTGATACTACTGTGCAGTAACGGGGAAGTGCTCCTTTGTTGAAGGTGCTGTTTTTCAGATGAGATGTTAAATCGAGTCCCTGTATGCTCTCTTAAGTGGATGTAAAAGATCCCACAGCATTAGTTTGAAGAAGACCAGGGAATTTCTTCTGGCCAATATTTATCCCTCAATCAAAATCTCTAAAAATAAATTATCTGGTTATTATCACATTGTTTTTTGTGGATCTTGCTGTGTGCAGGTTGGTTGCCCCATTTCCTATATTATAGCAGTGACTACACTTCACAAAACAACAGAAGTCCGAGTGTTTCAAGCCTGTGTCCTCAGTACCTTGCTCTATGGCAGCGAGGCCTGTACAACATATGTCAAACAAAAGTGACATCTCAACTCATTCCATCTTCACTGCCTCCGAAGAATCCTTGGCATCAGGTGGCAGGACTGTATCTCCAACGCAGAAGTCCTTGAGGCGGCCAACATCCCCAGCACATACACCCTATTGAGCAAGTGGCGCTTGAAATGGCTTGGCCATGTGAGCCGCATGACAGGATCCCCAAGGATGCATTGTACAGCGAGCTTGTCACTGGTGTCAGACCCACCGGCCGTCCATGTCTTCGCTTTAAAGACGTCTGCAAATGTGACATGAAGTCCTGTGTTATTGACCACAAGTAATGGGAGTCAGTTGCCAGTGGACAGCCATAAAGGCGGGGCTAAAGAGTGGCGAGTCAAAGAGACTTAGCAGTTGGCAGGAAAAAAGACAGAAGTGTAAGGAGAGAGCCAACTGTGTAACAGCCCCGACAACCAATTCTATCTGCAGTGCTTGTGGAAGAGTCTGTCACTCTAGAATTGGCCTTTATAGCCACTCCAGGCGCTGCTCCACAAACCACTGGCCACCTCTAGGCGCTTACCCATTGGCTCTCGAGACAAGGGGGCCAAAGAAGACACTTCAAAATCACAAATGTGGCAGTCATCTCAAAGGCAGAGCTCCCAAGTGTGTTGGCACAAATCAAACAGGCAGCTTCAGTAGATCAGACACATCTGCAGGAGGATGGAAGACGCTTGCATACCCAAGAACCTTCTGTATGGTGAGGTAGCCGGGGTCAGACGACCAGTGGGGCATCCAGAGCTGCGCTTCAAGGATGCTTGCAAGTGTGACAAGAAGGCTCTAAATGTCAACTATCGCACTTGGGAGTCACTAGCTAGCGAAAGAGGGAAATGGCAACACATTCTGTGGACGTATGTGCACTACCACGATGACCAGTTGCAACAGCAGCTTGGCAACAGGCGCCAACGTCGAAAACAACAACTCACAGCATCGCTTGGCAGCTTCATGTGCAGCACTTGTGGCAGAACTTGCCTCTCAAGGATTGGTCTTCACAGCCATCAACAAAGGTGCACCAAGAGAATACACCCCACTTAAATGGATTGTTTGCTGTGTGTCCATCATCTTTCGTAGATGGAAGGATGCCAACCAACACTTCAAAAGTACCTCATTGGCTGTAAAGCGCCTTGGGACATCCTGAGCTTGTGAAAGGTGTTGTATAAATGATCTTTCGTTACGGTACTTTCAGTGAATAAACATATTATTAACGCTTTCCTTTTTTTCATGAATGTAAAGATAGCAAGGGCTGAAATGGATTCATGACTATGAGTGCAATGTGATTGACACCTGTCAGTGCATTGCAGTGGATGTTGCAGATTCCCTGAACGGCAGCCCTCAAAGTACTGCAGTTAAATTTCACATGGCCTTGCTCTTTCCCACTTAACCTAAATAGGCATTTCTCATGTCTGCATTTTGATGGTACTGCTGGTTCTTTAACTGTGGAGAGTGTGAAATTGATTTCCTTTCTAGCAGGGATCATTAAGTAGCAATCAGGAGAGATCAGTTGCTGATTTTGTTTCTTGCTCCTCCCTAATCCAGGAACACGAAGCGTTCATGCTTCTATCTAAGTCATGCTGTGGACAGGTGGGAAATGATAGGAGTGATTTCCTTTTTCACTTCTCAACTGACTGAAGACAATGGCCGGAATTTTACATCACCCTCGGTGGTGTAAATGGAGCAGGAGGCACCCAACCCACTCCCACCTCCGCCGCCGTTTTACACAGGGAGGCGGTGGTGAAAAATAGCCTGCCCGCCCCAAGCCAATCAAGGCTCTTAAGTGGCCACTTAAGGGTCTTTGCCTGCCTCCACGTGGATTTTACATGTGGCAAGCGGGTGTCCTGGAGCCTGTAGAAGCTGCCTAATGAAAGCAGGCGGCTCTTGAACGTCCCGGGAGGTGCCCTCATTTTCGGGTACCCTGTGCCTGATGGAGGGCCGCCTCCATTACCCCAGCCACCCTCAACACCCAACACGCCCCCTTCCCCCCCAGTTGACCACCCTTGCCTTGCCGGGGCCCGACCTGAGGCCAATTAAGGACTGGGGCCACGTAAAATCGCTGCGTGGCTTCCAGACCCAGTGGAGGCAGGATCGCCCCTGACTTTTAAGTCAGTGGGTGGGGCCTATCCCGCCACGTAAAATTCTGGCCCATGTCTGCAAAGCCATTGTTAGTCCAACTGGTTGAAAAAGGTAGCCATTAACATGGAATAGACCATTAGCATTTCTAATGCTTTCTTCAACACTTGACCAGATATGACATCTGGTTCAGAGTTCCAGCAGTTACCATGTGTATTCGCAGTACAGGGGAGGTCACCTGACCTCTTACTCCATTTTGTCTTGCAGCAAAAGTGTCCATTTTGGAGTTCAATTCCTCAGTTCATTTTTCAAATTCATAATTGCTTCTTGTGTGAGTGTGACAGTCAGTATAAAGCAGTGAGTAAACCTGGGGCATTTTTTGATCTGTATGGCTCGCTATCAAACCAGACAGCACACTTACCTATTGAACCAAAATAAAAAATGAAAATGCTGGAAATACTGAGCTACTCAGCAGGTCTGGCAGTATCTGTGGAGAGAGAAACAGAGTTAACGTTTCAGGTCTGTGACTTTTCATCTGAATGGGATTATTTGGTTACTAATAGGTGTTGCATGTGACTAATTCTTTTGACTAGATTTACACATCGAAGTTGGCTTAGTTCCCTCTAATCTTAAACTAACCTTAGAATCTGTTTTCCAAAAGCAAGGATTTTTCTTAAACTTTCAATTTCAAGCCAAGAATCTGGATGCATCCATGACAAACACAAATTACTTTTCAATGGTCAGAAGTACTGCTTCAGTAACTCTATTACAAATTAAGGCCACTTTACTTTATTAAATACAACAACTTTTCAAAACTCGGGTGCAAATAAACCTCTCCTGTCTCTACTTTTAGACTTCACTGCCTGGGCTGTAATCTGGTGCAGTAGATTGCCCACCCATTGTAGAATCTGCCTGATTTTTCATTCCATTGATTTCTGTTACAATGGGTGTGGGTTCCACTCCATCTGATTACCACCCAGAGTGTGAAGATGGAAATTTACTCCCATGTGTTTTCAAATTTGCTGCTTTTGGAAGAGTTGGTGGATGGGTAAAACTGGTTGGTCGTTTGTTGTCACAACTAATTACTATCAGATATTGTTGTTAGACTAGATACGGATAAATTAGTGTGCACACGTCCTGAGATGAGTGGTCCATATGTCTTGATTTAAATGTGTACAAAACTCATTTGATACAGAATCAATGAATATTTTGTACAGTTAAGGCATTAATAGAATTCAGCTCTGAAGTTTTATTTTCAGCTGTTGCAGAGGTTTCTGTGAGTGAATATCTTGGTGGCTGATTGACTACACTCTACTCTTGATTTGTATTAATTTGAATTGGATAATATAAATATTTTTGGTACGAAATTCTGATTTTAATGCTTTATTTGTATTGCTTAATTTAAGTTTTTTTTGCACAGAAATAGAATGTTAATGAATTTAGAAACAATTTCTCTGGACTTCTGTGAAAGTATTAAGCAAATATGCAGTGATGATTACATCAGTTAATAAATCATTTATCTCCAGTATGCAAACCTATCTCTGATGTTTTCTTTTTGTATTCGTCATGCAGATTAATGGCCCTCTACTTGAGGAGGCCTGGAGCAATGCTAGTAGAAATCTTTGTAGTTTTATCTGCACTGCTTGCCCACATTATGTGACCAGAAATAGAGATGAGGCTGTACAAGTACAAGATTACCTAACTAAGTATTCATGTTTGTTCTTCAGGACAACCATTGTATCATTCTTTGTAGTGAACCATGATTGTGTGTGTGTGCTTGTGCTTACAGTTATCTATAGTTAACACTGTTATATTAAAGTTGAGATACATGTAAATATTTTAGGGAACAGTTCAAATAGTTTGCAGTGATGATTACCCGAGTTAATAAATCATTTCCTGCTCCATTCCCACCGACCTGAGAATTTGATGCCACCAGTTTTGGCTGTGGAAAAGACTCCCACCAGACTCCAGCGGGAGACTCATTAATAATGCACATCAGGGTCCCATGATGCACAATGGCATTTTCTAAGTAGGTGCTCACCATGTCTGTTCCGCAGGTAAATCCATTGAGAAGCCAGTGGGGACACTAAAATAGAAGAAACTTTCTGTAGTAATATTTCACTATGTTAAAGGCATTGTATAAATGTAAGTAGCTGTTGTTGTCGTGGGCCCCGAGGGGCAGGAGTGACCCTCCAGACTCTACAAGGAAAGGCTAGGGCTCTGCTACCCCAGACGACCACCCCCCACACTCTCCACCCATGTGATCCTGCAAGCACCTGCACCCCCCCCCCCCCCCCCCCTCAAAGACCTACTCTGTTGCCAGTGAACCTCTTCTGATACCAGTTAGCGATCTCTCTGCTGCCGATTTTCCTGTTACATTCCGGACCAACTGATGTTTTTCATTGTAAACTACTGAGAAGCTTACTGGTGGGATTCAAATGTGATATTAAAATCTGCCTGGTCTCCGAATCACATTCCCATATGGGATTGATTGCCTTTTATTCCTGTCAGATTTTCGCCGGGAGGTAAAGTCAACCCTTTTGGGTCTTGTCTATTCCATGCATGTAATGGAGCTCTACAGGATATAAATCACATTGCGTCTTTATGCAAAACATGATATCAAATCTGGCCAAATAGTAATTTGCATCAAGTTTTAGAGTACCTCTAAAAGTGGCGTTTTAAAAAAAAAAAAGCAAATTAATACAAATAGCTCACATTGTTTTCCTTGCTTTTTGCCTTTCTGGTGATATCCAAGAAAAACATATTGAGTGCTGCAGGCCTCATCAGGGAAGATGTGTAAGAGCTGAAGTAATAGTTACAGTTGAATCTAAAGCACTTTAACCTAATGGCTGAATCTGCACTGATGTTCAGTCAAATTGCCCTTGAGAAGGTGGTGCTGAGCCACCTTCTTGAACCGCTTGTATTTGGCAGTTATCAGGTCAGGTCTCTGAAAGTTCAGAAAGGAGATACAATTGTTAATAAAAGAAAAGAAAGAACTTTCATTGATGTAGCACCTTTCCAGACCTTGGGGCGTCTCAAAGTGCATAGGGCTGGATTTTACCAACCTCCCGATGTCGGGGGTTGTGGCCGGGGATGGGCAGTGGGGAGGGTGAGAAAAATACCTCTGGGAGAGGCCCACCACACTATCCGATGCTGGGAAGGCCCCGCCCCATTTTACCAGTGGAAGCGGGACCTCAGAGCGGCACCCCTATATAAATATTAAAATCCCTACTTACCCTGCCTCCTTATGCATCCCGCTGCCTCAAGGTCCACGGTTCTGCATTTTTCTGCACAAAAGAAAAGAACCAGAGACCCAGGGTATTGATCTGGACTCATGGGTTCAAATCCCACCACAGCAGAAGGTGGAATTTGAATTTAATTAATAAATCTGGAATTAAAAGCTAGTCTAATGATGGCCATGAAACCATTGTCAATTGTTGTAAAAACCCATCTGGTTCACTAATGTCCTTTAGGGAAGGAAATCTGCTGTCCTTACCTGGTCTGGCCGACATGTGACTCCAGACCCTCAGCAATGTGGTTAACTCTTACATGCCCTCTGAAATGGCCTAGCAAGCCACTCAGTTGTACCTGACCTCTATGAAGTCAATAAAAAGGAATGAAATCGGACGGACCACCCGGCATCGACCAAGGCACCGGAAACGACAACGGCAAACCCAGCCCTCACGACCCTGCAAAGTCCTCCTTACTAACATTTGGGGGCTTGTGCCAAAGTTGGGAGAGCTGTCCCACAGACTAGTCAAGCAACAGCCTGACATAGTCATACTCACGGAATCATACCTTATAGACAATGTCCCAGACACTGCAATCACCATCCCCCGGTCTGTCCTGTCCCCCCGCAGGACATCCCCAGCAGAGGTGGCGGGACAGTGGTCGACAGTAGGGAGGGAGTTTCCCTGGGAGCCCTCAACATCGACTGCAGACCCCATGAAGTCTTATGGCATCAGGTCAAACATGGGCAAGGTAACATCCTACTGATTACCTCCTACTGATTACCACCTACTGCCCTCCTTCAGCTGATGACTCAGTACTCCTCCATGTTGAACACTACTTGGAGGAAGCACTGAGGGTGGCAAGGGCACAAAATGTACTCTGGGTGGGGGACTTCAATGTCCATCACCAAGAGTGGCTCGGTAGCACCATTACTGACCGAGCTGGCTGAGTACTAGAGGACATAGCTGCTAGACTGGGTCTGCGGCAGGTGTTGGGGAAACCAACACGAGGGAAAAACATACTTGACCTCGTCCTCACCAATCTGCCTGCCACAGATGCTTCTGTCCATCACTGTATTGGTAGGAGTGACCACCGCACAATCCTTGTGGAGACGAAGTCCCGCCTTCACAGTGAGGATACCATCCATCGTGTTGTGTGGCACTATCACCGTGCTAAATGGGATAGATTTCGAACAGATCTAGCAATGAAAAACTGGGCATCCATGAGGTGCTGTGGGCCATCAGCAGCAGCAGATTTGTACTCAACCACAATCTGTAACCTCATGGCCTGGCATATCCCCCACTCTACCATTACCATCAAGCCAGGAGACCAATCCTGGTTCAATGAAGAGTGCAGGAGGGCATGCCAGGAGCTGCACCAGGCATACCTCAAAATGAGGTGTCAACCTGATGAAGCTACAACCCAGGACTACTTGCATGCCAAGCTGCATAAGCAGCATGCGATAGACAGAGCTAAGCAATCCCATAACCAACGGATCAGATCTAAGCTCTGCAGTCCTGCCACATCCAGTCGTGAATGGTGGTGGACAATTAAACAACTAACTGGAGGAGGTGGCTCCACAAATATCCCCATCCTCAGTGATGGGGGAGCCCAGCACATAAGTGCGAAAGATAAGGCGGAAGCATTTGCAACAATTTTCAGACAGACGTGCTGTGTTGATGATCCATCTCGGCCCCCTCCTGAAGTCCCCAGCATTACAGATGCCAGACTTCAGCCAATTCGATTCACTCCGCGTGATATCAAGAAACGACTGAAGGCACTGGATACTGCAAAGGCTATGGGTCCTGACAGTATTCTGGCAAAAGTACTGAAGACCTGTGCTTCAGAACTTGCTGCATCCTTAGCCAAGTTGTTCCAGTATAGCTACAACACTGGCATCTACCTGGCAATGTGGAGAATTGCCCAGGTATGTCCTGTACACAAAAAGCAGGACAAGTCCAACCCGGCCAATTACTGCCCCATCAGCCTACTCTCAATCATCAGTAAAGTGATGGAAGGTGTCATCAACAGTGCCATCGAGCAGCACTTGCTTGGCAATAACCTGCTGAGTGACCCTCAGTTTGGGTTCCGCCAGGGCCACTCAGCTCCTGACCTCATTACAGCTTTGGTTCAAACATTGGACAAAAGAGCTGAACTCCAGAGGTGAGGTGAGAGTGACTGCCCTTGACATCAAGGCAGCATTTGACCGAGTATGGCATCAAGGAGCCCTAGCAAAACTGGAGTTAATTGGAATCAGGGGGAAAACTCTCTGCTGGTTGGAGTCATACCTAACGCAAAGGAAGATGGCTGTGGTTGTTGGAGGTCAATCATCTGAGCTCCAGGACATCACTGCAGGAGTTCCTCAGGGTAGTGTCCCAGGCCTGACCATCTTCAGCTGCTTCATCAATGACTTTCCTTCAATCATAAGGTCAGAAGTGGGGATGTTCACTGATGATTGCACAATGTTCAGTGTGCGGTGCAGTGGTTAGCACCGCAGCCGCACAGCTCCAGGGACCCGGGTTCGATTCTGGGTACTGCCTGTGCGGAGTTTGCAAGTTCTCCCTGTGTCTGCGTGGGTTTTCGCCGGGTGCTCCACATCCAAAGACTTGCAGGTGATAGGTAAATTGGGCCTTGTAAATTGCCCCTCGTGTAGGTAGGTGATAGGGAATATGGGATTACTGTAGGGTTAGTATAAATGGGTGGTTGTTGGTCGGCACAGACTCGGTGGGCCGAAGGGCCTGTTTCAGTGCTGTATCTCTAAATAAAATAAATAAACCATTTGCGACACCTCAGATACTGAAGCAGTCCGTGTAGAAATGCAGCTAGACCTGGACAATATTCAGGCTTGGGCTGATAAGTGGCAAGTAACATTCGCGCCACACAAGTGCCAGGCAATGACCATCTCCAACAAGAGAGAATCTAACCATCTCCCCTTGACATTCAATGGCATTACCATCGCTGAATTCCCCACTATCAACATTCTGGGGGCTACCATTGACGAGAAACTGAACTGGAGTAGCCATATAGATACCGTGGCTACAAGAGCAGGTCGGAGGCTAGGAATCCTGTGGCGAGTAACTCGCCTCTTGACTCCCCAAAGCCTGTCCATCATCTACAAGGCTCAAGTCAGGAGTGTGATGGAATACTCTCCACTTGCTTGGATGGGTGCAGCTCCAACAACACTCAAGAAGCTCGACACCATCCAGAATAAAGTAGCCTGCTTGATTGGCACACCATGCACAACCATTCACTCCCTCCACCACCGACTCACAGTGCAGCAATGTGTGCTATTTACAAGATGCACTGCAGCAACGCACCAAGGCTCCTTAGACAGCACCTTCCAAACCGTGACCTCTACCACCTCGAAGGACAAGAGCAGCAGATGCAGTGGAATATCACCACCTGCAATTTCCCGTCCAAGTCACACACCATCCTGACTTGGAACTATATCGCCATTCCTTCATTGTCACTGGGTCAAAATCCTGGAAATCCCTAACAGCACTGTGGGTGTACCTGCCTCACATGGACTGCAGCGGTTCAAGAAGGCAGCTCACCAACACCTTCTCAAGGGCAATTAGGGATGGGCAGTAAATGCTGGCATAGCAAGTGATGCCCACATCCCATGAATGAATAATAAAAAAAAAAAATTTCTGTGAACGGGCATCTCTCACGTGCTGTCGCGTTGACGAATAGGAAAAGCCGGCGGGACTGCAAAAGTAGGAGTTTTTGAAGAGTGGGGATGGTGTTACTGGGCGCACAACTCTGCAGGCATGAAGGGGGATACTGCGTATCCTCCCTCCGTAAATGGTGGCTGCTCTGCACCATTGTTTGCTTCTGTGAGTGAAGGAATGGCAGTCCAGTCACCCTGTGTGGGGAGGGTGTCAGAAATGGTAGGCGTGTAAAGGTTATCTGGCTGGTGGGCCAATCGATGCAGCTGTTACAATCTGAATGTGGTCATGCTGTGTCACTCTTAGTGGAAGCTAAGCTGGGCAATGCCATGCCACACCACATAGTTGATGCATGAAAGCACCTGATGTACCAGTCAACATCAATGCCTGCCCTGTTAGAAACCTTCGAAGAAATGAAGGAACCGAGTTTAATTGCAACTTGGAGATGGGGATGGTTCACCCTATATTAATTGATCCACTTCTTGTGAGGATCCATATGCGCTGCAGGCAAAACAAGCAGGCAGGTGCAGCCCATGTAGAGGCTCCCGGTCGTAAGCAGCAGCAGGCAAATGGGGGGGGTGGGGGGGTGTGCGGGGGGGCATGTGTTGTGCATTGGGGCCGGTTGGGGCTTCGTGGGGGGGCCCTCCGTGGAGCACAGGGTGCCCGATCAGGAGGCCGCCCCCTCCCTCCTCCAGCCTGCAAGAAGTCTGCTTAATGTCATCAGGTGGGCTTTCTGAAGCTTCAGCCATCCGCCTGTCAAGCGTAAAATACCCATGGCGGGTGGAGGCCCTTAAGTGGCAGTTAATTGGACTTAAGGCCCTTGATTGGCCTGGGGCAGGCGGGCCGTTTCTTGCCACCGCCACCCCGCGTAAATTGGCAGCGGAGGTGAGAGTGGGTCAGGAAGGTCCCTCCCAGCCTCCCACTCCATTTTACGCCCCCCCCACCCCCCTCCCGCCCCACCCCGGCCACCAACCTGTTCTTTTGGGGGGCGTAAAATTCCAGCCATTAGGCATTTCAAAGCCACTTTTTGCTTTTAGCTTTGTGGAAATCTGATATCTAATTTTTAAATAGCCAAAAAATTAAAACTCCAACTGTCTGATAGGATACTTTGAGTACCTAAGCTGGTAGCATAACCTTTGTATCTTGATAGTTTCTGCATCCTGAAACACTGGAGTCAGAATTATGACTACAGCATAAGTGCTGCTTATATATATACTTAATATAAGTTTCCGCTTTTTTCAGTCCCATTTAATTACATCACTGATTGAGAATGTAGTGTGAGGAGTAAGAGTAAAATTCAAATCATGGCTTCAGTGGGATAAAACACAGTGTAACAGTATCAATTTCACAGTACCATTTAAATATATATAGTTCATTAGAACTTTTATTAGAATTTTAATAAAAGAATCTATGACTTGACATAAATAAGGTTAGTTATTACTGATTTACATCAGAAGTTAACATTGATCTGTTACTTAGTACACTGAAGTCAATCTATCAGTTTTGATTTATTTAAAATATGGCCTCAAGCTATCTAATAATTCTTTGGCCTAAATACTAAAATGCTGATCTCATCAGTAATACAGATCAGTCTTCCTGGATTCTCAAAAATTATTTCTCTCTCTCCTTGTCAAAGCATCACTATTTTAAAATGCTCCTGTGTAGACTGTGTTTGTTAACTGTTAAATCCATCTCACTTCATTGACCATGCTCACAGTAACTATTAGATGATTTGCTGATGTCTTACAAATGGTTTCTTTTACCTAATTTAGTAAAGACGTAATTGTCAACTGCTGACATAGAACTCAATAGGTGTTTTAAACAACACATCAACCGCATGAGATGTGACTTTTAGCAGGAAATGACAAATATACATTTTGTATCTTTGGTAAACTTGTTCTGCATTATTGATAAAAATGTGTTTAATTTTGAAACTGCAGTCTACAGTATATTCTTTTAAACAACTGTTTATTTCTAAATTATTTTTCTGATGAATGTTTTTTTAAATGATATGAAAGATACAGAGCGACCTTTGTAATATTAAGGCTGAACAATTAATTACTAATAGTTTTAAATTGGCTTCCATTTTTCAGCAATATTTTCAGCTTCACCGCACTCCTAAACCTGCCTAGTAAAGGAGCCACTGGTTGCATTTCCCATCCCCCCGGTGTATAAAATTGACTTGAAATTGGCAGGCAGGTTGTGGAAAATAGGCCGACAGGAACATTGAAAACTCCACCATTTCACCATCATATATTAATCTATTGTGCCTTGAAGGCAAGAGTGGAAAAAGTCAGCTAATCCAGATTGAGTCGATCTGATTTAATTCTTGTATTCCTGTGGGAAATATGGCATTTGTCACCTCTTTGTTCTGCCCTTATTGCTGTGTTCATGATGGCTTGCCAGCTCAATGTAGTTACAGGTCTATTTCAACGTCCTTTAATACCAGATATTGGAACCTGCCATGGTTGGCTATTGTCTTGGGAGCATTTATCAATACCATCTGAATTGGACTTTATTTCATCACATTCTTTTCAATACAAGTTTAATAAAGCTATACCCTATAGCTGCTGCTCAATCTAATAAAATAAAAAAAGTTAACAGGTTCTTTTTTTCCCTTTTCTGAAAACTCCAGATTGAGTCTCTATCATGGTACTCCGAGGGCATTGCTGCATCCAGTGCTACAGGACCCCATTGAGAGTAAGTGTGTTTTTTGCTGGTGGAGAATGCTGATTCCACTTACTAAAATGTTGCAGATCAAAGATGAATTACTGTCATAAAACACTGTCTTTTGAACTTGTGTTTCAAAGCACTGTCAAATAAAATAAGCTGGTAGAATTATATGTTTTCATCCTCATGCAGTCATAGTTTAACCTGGATTTGACAAAGATTTCTTCTGTGTTTTAATCAATTGTTATAAAATTCCACTGTATGACTTCCTTTCAGTTGAAATGTGAACTGTTAACATGCACAATAAGTGAACCATTGCACTGCATCAAACAGCAAATTGAACATTTCTAGCAATAAGTATTAGCAAACAAAATAATGATTTTGAAAATTTTGTTCATTTAATAATTCTAATCTAATCAGCAGACCTGGTAAATTAAGTAAATTAGAACAGCTTATGGAGCTGGATTTTACCTGAGGCGGACGGGAATTCGCCTAGCTTCCGCCTAGTCCAGGGTCCCGCATTTTACGGCTCCCTGGGCTTTAATTGTCCCAAGGCGGGACTTCCACCCGCATGAGGGAGGAAGTCCCGCCTCAGTGAGCTGTCGGCCAACCAGTGGGCCGGCAGCTCAGTCCTAGCAGTGCCACCGGGAGTGGTGGCCACTGCTGGGACTGCAGCTCAGCCGACGACATGGAGCCAGGAGGGAAGGTAAATTGGGCATGCCTAACCAGTGAGAGCGGTCGTGCCCTGGCGTGTCTAGTGGTCGTTTGGGGGGAGGGAAGGTGGTGTCTTGGGAGACGGGGGCGGCCCTCAATCGGGCACCCTGTGCCCGACTGCCATGCCCCCCCCCCCCGCCCCACCCCGGTGCGCGGAAAGGTCGGCAGCTATCGCTGGGCGGCCTCTCACGTCCCCAGCATGCCCACTTGACATGGGTAAAATACCCGTGGAAGTGGGCAAGGGCCACTTAAGGGCCTTGATTGGCTAGGGACGGGCGGGCCGTTTTCGCAACCCCCCCCCCCCCACCAGCCTGACCGCCGTCAAGTTGACTGGAGGCAGGAGCGGGGCGGGTAGGCCTTCTGACACCTCCCGCTGAATTTTACGCCGCCCCCACGCCATCATCCGACCTGCTGGGGCGGCATAAAATTCAGCCCGTGATGTACATTATGTACTTTAAACAGCTAATCTTCAACATCTATGTAGAGACTTCTGCTTACTTACCTCACTGAAGTTGAAGGGCTGACTGTCAATCTGTGATTCATACAATTTATGTGAACTAACTGTTTGGAACACTTAGAGGTTTAATCACATTTTTAGGTAATTTCTGAGAGGTTTGATCTTACATGGGAGATCCAATATTTTCAGAGCTCTTGTAGAAAATTAGTTGTAAAGCATTGTATCATTGAGCAGACTGCAAGTCTGATATTAAAGTCAGTTACTTAATAAGGTGTAGCTGAGGATTTGAATCATCAGAGCTACAGCATTTGGATGCATTGGATAATCTTAGCTGGGTTATAGGTGAGGCAAGAGTATTACCACTGAGCCACGGCAAGCATCAGTTACCAATCCTTCCTGCTGAAGGAACAATGCCTGATACAAGTTACAATTGTATAATAGAATTAACAAAGGAAAAAGGAATGAAAAGATATTCTGTGTTGTGACTCTAGGAGGAGCAAATCAAAGTCAAGAGGTTTAATAGCTAAATAAGAAATATTTGATATGGCTATCACCACTGCAGTAAGCCACAACAAGTCAAGCAAACAAAAATAGGTTTAAGCTGCCAGTGATGATAATGTTAAATCTTCATCCTTCCAGTTAGTATTTTCCCCTTTCCTTCCCTCCTGAAGTGTGAAATTATCCATTTTGGTAGAAAAAACAGAATGGAATATTTCTTAAATGGTGAGAGATGGGAAGTGTTGGTGTCCAAAGGGATCTGGGTGTCCTTGTTCTTGAGTCACTAAAAGCTAGCATGCAGGTGCAACAATCAGTAAGGAAGGCAAAAGGTATGGTTGACCGTCATTGCAAGGGGATTTGAATACAGAAGTAAAGATGTCTTGCTGCAATTGCATAGAGCCTTGATTTACGTAATCTTTCTTCATAAATTAACACTGTTATCATTCTAGTGAATCCGCGCTGTACCACTTCTATGGCCAATATATCCTTCCTGAGGTGGGTTGCTCAGAATTGAACACATTACACCAGATGGGGTCTGGCTAAGGCTTTGTAAAACCGAACCAAAATATCCTCCCCTTTCTATTTTCCTTGAGACAGAGGCCAACATTCCAAGTGCTCTGTTATGAGCTCATAGGACAACAGTCTTGCTTGTACTGTGTCTTAAAGGCCTGCTAGCCAACCCGAACCCGACGGAACCTGACGGTGTGTGTCCGAGTCGGGTTGCACTTCCGGTTCCAGCATTTGAGCTCGGGTCGGGCTGGGTCGGACGCGCTCTATCACAGGTAAGTGGCTGCACTGTTAATTTAATTTTTGGACTCGAAAGGTGGCTTTGTTATAGTTATTTTAAGCTTGTGCATGTCAGCAAGAAAGTGAAAAACAGAAGGTAAGTTAACTGATGGGTCGGGCACGGGAAAAAATAGAAGGACTTGAGTTGGATGTGGTTCTGTCGGGCTGGGGTCACTTTTTTTTTTGCAGACCTGAGTAGGCCTTTACTGTGCCATTATTGAACTGCCGCTGATGGATGCCTGCAGTGAGTGCCTCATGGTACACGTCACATGACTGTGCCAAGCCAGTGGGCACGTTCGTACAGTATTGCATTTCTATCCCAAACATGCTTTGTCTCTCTCTATCCCAAATCTAGATTTCAATAATATCCCACAACTCACATTAAATTGGAAGATCTGTAGCTTCCTGGTTTCTCCCTTCTTAAATAATGGAATGGCATTTGCAATTTTCCAATTTTACTCTGGGATGGAAACTCAGGTTTTGGAGATTTGTGTACCATTATTTTCTCCACTAGCATTTATATTATCCTTATATTAAATCAAATAAGTTCCACCCTTGACTTTAATTTTTAGGTTCCCTTGCATCGCTGGTATTTTGTCCTCTTCCTTTACTGTGAGAATTATCATTTAACAAGTCCACCATTTCCTTATTGTCCATTGCAGTCTTTATGAGCCTCCATTCCCCCTTGCACTCTATTTCTCTTAATATAGTTATAAATTTCTTACTGTTGGCTTTGATATCCTTTGCAATTTTTATTTCATTTTTGTACCTCTTTTTAGTTTATATTGTTGCTTTTTATCGACATAAGAAATAGGAGCATAAGAAGTATTGTCCCTTGAGCCTGCTCCACCATTCAGTATGATCATGGCTGATCTTTGACCTCAACTCTCCTTTCCTGCACTATCCCCATATCCCTTGATTCCCTTAGAGCCTAAAAATCTATTGATCTCAGCCTTGAATATATTTAGTGACTGAGCATCTACAGCTCCCTGGGTTAGAGAATTCCAAAGATTCACAACCCTTTGAGTGAAGAAATTTCTCTTCATCTCAGTCCTAAATGCCCAACCCCCTATCCTGAGCCTATAACCCCTAGGTTCTAGTCTCTTGAGACATGGGAAACAACCTCTCAGCTTTTACCCTGTCAACACCTCTCAGAATCCTATATCTTTCAATGAGATCACCTCTCATTATCCTAAACTCCAGAGAGTGTGGGTCCATTCTACTTAATGTTTCCTCTCATTCCCAGTAATCAATCTTGTGAACCTTTGTTGCACTGCCTCTAAGGCAAGTATATCCTTCCTTAGATACTGAGATTAAAACTGTACACTGTACTCAAAGTGTGGTCTCATCAAAGCCCTGAACAATTGAAACAAGGTTTCTTTACTCTTGTCCTCCAATCGTCTTGCAGAAAATACCAAATTGCCATTTGCCTTCCTAATTGCTTGCTGTAAGCAGTATGTTAACTTTCTGTGTTTCGTGTACAAGGACACTCTAATCTCTCTGAACATCAACGTTCAATAGTTTCTCACCTTTTAAAAAATATTCTGTTTTTCTATTCTTCCTACCAAAGTGAATAATCTTACATTCTTCCACATTATACTCTATCTGCCAATACGTAACAAGTCTATATCCTCTGAAGACTCTTTGTGTCCTCTTCAAAGTTTACTTTCCCACCTGGCTTTGTATTAGCAGCTACCTTGAATACATTACACTTGTTCTCTTCACTTCTTGAACTAGATTGTAAGTAGCTGAGGCCCCACCGCTGATCCTTGTGACACCTGACTAGTAACAGTCTGCCAAACTGAAAATGACCCATTTATTTCTCCTTTCTGATTTCTGTCCATTAACCAATTTGATATCCATGCCAATATATTACCCCCCAAATCCATGAGCCCTTATCTTGTGTGCCAACCTTACATGTGGCACCTTATTGAATGCCTTTTGAAAATCCAAATAAGTTCCATCCACTGGTTTCCCCATATCTATCCTGTTAGTTGTCAAAAAATTCTAATAGATTTGTCAAGCACTATTTCCCTTTCATAAAACTGTTTTGACTCTGCCCAAACATACTATGATTTGCTAAGTTACCTCTACTTCTATAATGGATTCCAGGATTTTCCCAATGACTGATGTCAGGCTGTAATGTAGTTCCCTGTTTTTTCTGTCTCTCTCCTTATTACATTGCAGTATTACATTTGTAACCTTCCAATCAACTGTGACCATTCCAAAATCTAGAGAATTTTGGAAGATCACAACCAATGAATCCACTATCTCTTGCAGCGATGTAGGCCATCAGGCCCAGAGCATTTGTCGACTTTCGATCCCATTAATTTCTCCAGTACTTTTTCTTTACTAATATTAATTACTTTAAGCTCCTCATTATCATTAGACCTTTTGTCTTCCACTATTTCTGATATTTTTTGTGTTTTCTACTGGGAAGTTAGATATAAAATATTTAATGTCTCTGCCATTTCGTTATTCCCAATTGTAATTTCTCCTGTCTTTGCCTCTAAGGCACCCACGTTTACTTTTGCTGATCTCTTTCTTTTTATATACATATAGAAGCTGTTAGAATCTATTTTTAAATTTCTTGGTCATCCTTTACTTGTTTTTAAAGCTCTTCCAATCCTCAGGCTTACTACTCTTCTTGGCAACATTATAAGCCTCTTTCTATCTAATACTATCCTTAACCTCTTTAGATAGCCACAGATAGATAGCTTTTTATTTCTCAAATAATATATATTTGAGAATTATGGAATATTTCTTTAAATGGTCACCATTTCCTATCTGCCATTATACATTTTAATTTAATTTCCCAATCAACCTTGCCCAACTTGCCCCTTATATCTATGTAATTGGCTTTATTTAAGTTTAAGACTCGAGTTTTGGACTTAAGCATGCCATTGTCAAACTCAATATGAAATTATATCATATTATGATCACTCTTCCCCAGAGCATCCTTTACGAATTGACCTTGTCCCATTACACAAGAAAACATCTGAAATTGCCTCTTCCCTGGTTGGTTCCACGACATTGTTCTAGGAAACTGTCTCAAATACATTTCATGAACTTGTCCTCCAAATTACTCTTGCCAATTTGATTTGTCCAGTCTGTATGAATTTTAAAGTCCCTACGATTATTGCATTTCCTTTGTTACAAGCTCCTTTTATTTCACCGAATTGTTACAACACAGTAATAGGCCTTTCGGCCTGTCGTGTCTGCACCGGCTCTCCGAATGAGCAATTCACTTAGTGCCATTCCCCTACCTTCTCCCCGTAACCCTGCACATTCTTCCTTTTCATAGAACAGTCTAATTCCCTTTTGAATGCTTCAGTTTAACCTGCCTCCACCACACTCTCAGGCAGTGCATTCCAGACCTTAACCATTTTTCTTTTTCCAACAGTATAGCTATTGTGAGGAAGCCTATCAAGTACTCACACCAGTGTTTTTTCTGCCCTTTGTTATTTCTAATCTTCATCCACATTGATTCTACTTCCTGATCTTCCCAGCCAAGATTCTTCCTCACTACTGTCCTTATGTGATCCTTTTATTATTATGGCTACCCCGCTACTCACCACCTCCCCCGCACCCCCCCGTCCCCACAACCCACCACAGCCTTTTTCCATTTTGCCTGTCATTTAAAAATAACAAGTATCCTGGAATATTTAGTACCCAACCTTGGTCACCATCCAGTTGTGACTCTGTAATGGCTATTAGATTCTCTATTTGTGTCATTAATTCATATATCTTGTTATGAATATTTGTGCATTCAGGTAAAGTGCCTTTAATTTTAACTTTTTATCATTTCCCCCCAATTTGACCGTATTCATTTCCTCTCTCTTTCTTCCTTCCTGTCAAATTCTGCTTACCTTTACCCAAATCGCTACACTGCTCAATGGCCTTGACTTTTCTCTTTAGATTTATAAACTTCCCCTCACCTGAATCCTCTTCCCCCACTCCTCAGCCTTTTTAGTTTAAAACCCTATCTACAGCCCTAGTTATTTGATTTGCCAGGATACTGCTCCCAGCCTATGGAGGCCATCCTAACAGAACAGCTCCCTCTTTCTCCAGTACTCATGCCGATGCCTCATGAATTGAAACCTCTGTCTCCTACACCACACTGAGTCATGCACTCAATTCTCTGATCTGTTTGACTCGATGCCAATTTATGCATGTCTCAAGTAGTAATCCAGAGTTTATTCGCTTTGAGGTTCTGCTTATTAATTTGGATACAAACTCCTCAAACCCCCTCAGCAGAACCTCATTCCTAATTCTACCAGTCTGCTGAATTTCCAGTTCTCACTCTTTTTTGTGTAATCCTTTTCTTTTACTGTCTCTTACCTCATTTTTTGACCATGGTTGCTTAACTACACAAGTGGAATCTTTGTCTCTGAGGTGTATGTATTGGTTTTGTATTGTACTTCTTTGAATGCTTCAATAACAGCAGCAGCAATTTATATTTATATAACTCCTTTAATGTAGTAAACGCCCCTAGGTGCTTAACAGGAGTGTTATCAAACAAAACTTAACAGAGAGCCAGATGAGGAGATGACCAAAAGCTTGGTCAAAGATGCAAGTTTTAAGGAGTGTCAAAGAAAGAAAGAGAAGTAGAAAGGCAGAGATGTTTAGGGAGGGAATTTCAGAGCTTTGGGCCTTGGCAGCTGAAGGATAGCTATCAATGGTGGGACGATTAAAATCGAGGATGCGCAAAAGACCAGAATTGGAGGAGCGCAAATGTCTCGCAGTGTTGTTGGGTTGGTTGTCACTGTTTTGTCTCTAGGTTTATCAATTAACAGTTCAGCTCAGTTTACTGCGGTCAGTTTATTTCTCATCCTTGCAAAGTTTGTCTGACTTAAATTTAAAATCTTGGCACGTGGTTTTTCCTCAATCTATGTGCAAGATGTTCCCTTACCTTCAGATTGTTAACTAATTCTGGGTTGTTACTCATCACAAAATTTTGTTTCGGAGGACCAGGGGACTGCTGGGTAAGTCAAAACCTATATATTTGGGCATTGGCTGAACCCGAGACACTACACGTGTAGTGTCTCCCACCCACCCTCCTCCACTAACCAAAAAAAAAGGACTATGGTGTGTTGATAAGGTAAGCTTTTTATTTTATTTCTTCTGTATCGTGTGATTGGTAAAAATTTACTTTTCTTCTTTTTCTTTTTTGACTTATCTATTAATTGGTTATTTGAAAAAGACCACAGCAGAGAAGAATCAAAGTATTTAGCTCATAAATTTATATAAATTAATAAAGTAATTAACTAAGTAGAGATGGCTGGGCAGGTGATGTGCTGTAGCTGTATGATGTGGGAGCTGGCTGATCCCATTGTGAACGGCAGGGACCACATCTGCGGGAAGTGCACCCAACTCCAGCTCCTCGAGAACCGCGTTAGGGAACTGGAGCTGGATGAACTTCGGATAATTCGGGAGGCGGAGGGGGTTATTGAGAGGAGTTATAGGGTGGTAGTCACACCTCAGGTAAAAGAAGTAGGTAGATGGGTTACCGTCAGGGGAAGGAGAGGGAACCAGCAGGCAGTGCAGGGATCCCCTGTGGCCGTTTCCCTCAACAACAGGTATACCGTTTTGGATACTGTTGGGGGGGACGACTTACCAGGGGTAAGCAATGGGGTACAGGTCTCTGGCACAGAGTCTGTCCCTGTTGCTCAGAAGGGAAGGGGGAAGAGGAGCAGAGCATTAGTCATTGGGGACTCCATAGTTAGGGGAACAGATAGGAGGTTCTGTGGGAACGAGAGAGACTCACGGTTGGTGTGTTGCCTCCCAGGTGCCAGGGTTCGTGATGTCTCGGATCGTGTTTTTGGGATCCTTAAGGGGGAGGGGGAGTAGCCCCAAGTTGTGGTCCACATAGGCACCAACGACATAGGTAGGAAGAGAGATGGGGATTTAAGGCAGAAATTCAGGGAGCTAGGGTGGAAGCTTAGAGCGAGAACAAACAGAGTTGTTATCTCTGGGTTGTTGCCGTGCCAGCCGTGCTAGCGAAGCGAAGAATAGGGAGAGAGGAGTTGAACACGTGGCTGCAGGGATGGTGTAGGAGGGAGGGATTTGGTTTCCTGGATAATTGGGGCTCTTTCTGGGGTAGGTGGGACCTCTACAAACAGGATGGTCTTCACCTGAACCAGAGGGGTACCAATATCCTGGGGGGGAGATTTGCTAGTGCTCTTCGGGGGGGTTTAAACTAATTCAGCAGGGGGATGGGAACCTAAATTGTAGTTCCAGTGTATAGGATGTTGAGAGTAGTGAGGTCAGGGATAAGGTTACAAGGACGCAAGAGGGCACTGGCAAGCAAGAACTTGGTTTAAAGTGTGTCTACTTCAACGCCAGGAGCATCCGGAATAAGGTGGGTGAGCTTGCAGCATGGGTTGGTACCTGGGATCTCGATGTTGTGGCCATTTCGGAGACATGGGTAGAGCAGGGACAGGAATGGATGTTGCAGGATCCGGGATTTAGATGTTTCAGTAAGAACAGAGAAGATGGTAAAAGAGGGGGGGGGGGGTGTGGCATTGTTAATCAAGGAGAGTATTACGGCGGCAGAAAGGATGTTTGAGGACTCGTCTATTGAGGTAGTATGGGCTGAGGTTAGAAACAGGAGAGGAGAGGTCACCCTGTTGGGAGTTTTCTATAGACCTCCAAATAGTTCCAGAGATGTAGAGGAAAGGATAGCGAAGATGATTCTCGACAGGAGCGAGAGTAACAGGGTAGTTGTTATGGGGGACTTTAACTTTCCAAATATTGACTGGAAATACTATAGTTCGAGTACTTTAGATGGGTCAGTTTTTGTCCAGTGTGTGCAGGAGGGTTTTCTGACACAGTATGTAGACAGGCCAACCAGGGGCGATGCCACATTGGATTTGGTACTGGGTAATGAACCCGGCCAGGTGTTAGATTTAGATGTAGGTGAGCACTTTGGTGATAGTGATCACAATTCGGTTAGGTTTACCTTAGCGATGGGCAGGGACAGGTATATACCGCTGGGGGAAAGGAAATTATGATGCGATTAGGCAAGATTTAGGATGCGTAGGATGGGGAAGGAAACTGCAGGGGATGGGCACAATTGAAATGTGGAGCTTATTCAGGGAGCAGCTACTGCATGTCCTTGATAAGTATGTACCTGTCAGGCAGGGAGGAAGTTATCGAGCGAGGGAGCCATGGTTTACTAAAGAAGTTGAAGCGCTTGTCAAGAGGAAGAAGAAAGCTTATGTTAGGATGAGATGTGAAGGCTCAGTTAGGGCGCTTGAGAGTTACAAGCTAGCCAGGAAGGATCTAAAGGGAGAGCTAAGAAGAGCAAGGAGAGGACACGAGAAGTCATTGGCGGATAGGATCAAGGAAAACCCTAAGGCTTTCTATAGGTATATCAGGAATAAAAGAATGACTAGAGTTAGATTAGGGCCAATCAAGGATAGTAGTGGGAAGTTGTGTGTGGAGTCAGAGGAGATAGGGGAAGCGTTAAATGAATATTTTTCGTCAGTATTTACAGTAGAGAAAGAAAATGTTGTCGAGGAGAGTACTGAGATACAGACTACTAGGCTAGATGGGATTGAGGTTCACAAGGAGGAGGTGTTCTCAATTTTGGAAAGTGTGAAAATAGATAAGTCCCCTGGGCCAGATGGGATTTATCCTAGGATTCTCTGGGAAGCCAGGGAGGAGATTGCAGAGCCTTTGACCTTGATCTTTATGTCGTCATTGTCGACCGGAATAGTGCCGGAAGACTGGAGGATAGCAAATGTTGTCTCCTTGTTCAAGAAGGGGAGTAGAGACAGCCCTGGTAATTATAGACCTGTGAGCCTTATTTCGGTTGTGGGTAAAATGTTGGAAAAGGTTATAAGAGATAGGATTTATAATCATCTTGAAAAGAATAAGTTCATTAGAGATAGTCAGCACGGTTTTGTGAAGGGTAGGTCGTGCCTCACAAACCTTATTGAGTTTTTTGAGACGGTGACCAAACAGGTGGATGAGGGTAAAGCTGTGGATGTGGTGTATATGGATTTCAGTAAGGCGTTTGATGAGGTTCCCCACGGTAGGCTATTGCAGAAAATACGGAAGTATGGGATTGGAGGTGATTTAGTGCTTTGGATCAGAAATTGGCTAGCTGAAAGAAGACAGAGGGTGGTGGTTGATGGCAAATGTTCATCCTGGAGTTTAGTTACTAGTGGTGTACCGCAAGGATCTGTTTTGGGGCCACTGCTGTTTGTCATTTTTATAAATGACCTGGATGAGGGTGTAGAAGGGTGGGTTAGTAAATTTGCGGATGACACGAAGGTCGGTGGAGTTGTGGATAGTGCCGAAGGATGTTGTAGGTTACAGAGGGACGTAGATAGGCTGCAGAGCTGGGCTGAGAGATGGCAAATGGAGTTTAATGCTGAAAAGTGTGAGGTGATTCACTTTGGAAGGAGAAACAGGAATGCAGAGTACTGGGCTAATGGGAAGATTCTTGGTAGTGTAGATGAGCAGAGAGATCTTGGTGTCCAGGTACATAAATCCCTGAAAGTTGCCACCCAGGTTAATAGGGCTGTTAAGAAGGCTGTGTATGGTGTGTTAGCTTTTATTAGTAGGGGGATCGCATTTCGGAGCCACGAGGTCATGCTGCAGCTGTACAAAACTCTGGTGCGGTCGCACCTGGAGTATTGCGTGCAGTTCTGGTCACCGCATTATAGGAAGGATGTGGAAGCTTTGGAAAGGGTGCAGAGGAGACTTACTAGGATGTTGCCTGGTATGGAGGGAAGGTCTTCCGAGGAAAGGCTGAGGGACTTGAGGTTGTTTTCGTTAGAGAGAAGGAGGAGGAGAGGTGACTTAATAGAGACATATAAGATAATCAGAGGGTTAGATAGGGTGGATAGTGAGAGTCTTTTTCCTCGGATGGTGATGGCAAACACGAGGGGACATAGCTTTAAGTTGAGGGGTGATAGATATAGGACAGATGTCAGAGGTAGTTTCTTTACTCAGAGAGTTGTAGGGGCGTGGAACGCCCTGCCTGCAACAGTACTGGACTCGCCAACTTTAAGGGCATTTAAGTGGTCATTGGATAGACATATGGATGAAAATGGAATAGTGTAGGTCAGATGGTTTCACAGGTCGGCGCAACATCGAGGGCCGAAGGGCCTGTACTGCGCTGTTATGTTCTATGTTCTATGTTCTAAAATCTAGCATGGCCATTTACCTTGTTGCTTTTAAAGCGTGTTGTACCAGAGAACTACTGAACACATTCTAGAAATCTGTCGCCCTTACTACGTAAGCCATTCTGATACATCCAGTTTATGTGAAAATCAAAATATCCCATTATAATCACATTGTGGGGAGGTTTTATGGGCAAGGGGGGAGGTAGGTTTAGGTGTATGTGGGGAGTTAAATCCCCTAAAGGTTCCGCAGGTTGGAATCACAACATTATGCTGCCCGCTTCTGGCTTTCATCCAGCCGGGTTTGCAGGCAAGCAGGGAACTCCCTTGGAGCTGTTGGGTAAGGAATTAAAATACTCAAATAGGTCATTAACTGCTGTTTTAACCAACCATTCAGGTTTTATCAGTCAGTGCACCTATTTCCAGAGCTGTCAGCAACTTGCCAGGGTCAACTGGGCAAGTACACAGCAGGGAGTGCTTCTTCAATGAAACTCACAGGCTGGGAAGGCTTTGAACGATGAAACTGAAGAGTTCCAGTCATGCCCAGGTGAGAGGTTGGTGTTCACAGCACTTCTTCTGAGAATGATACAAAAGCAAAATACTGAGCATGCTGGAAATCTGAAATAAAAAAACAAAAAATGCCGGAAATACTCAGCAGGTCTGGCAGCATCTGTGGAGTGAGAAACAGAGTCAATGGCTCGACTTTTACCCCCCCCACCCCCCAAAGAGTGGGAAGTGGTGGGGTAAGGTGGCGTAAAATGGAGCAGAAGGCTCGGGGGGCTCTTCCCATCCCGCTCCCCTCTCCGCTGCCACTTTATGCAGGACGGCAGCGGTGGAAAACGTGCCTGACAGAGGGCCGCCCCTGCTGCCCCAACTACCCCCAACACCCAATATGCCTCTCGACCACCCTTGCCTCGCCAGGGATGGACCAATCACCCCTGGCGAGGCACCAAAACTTATCTTTGTTCTCCGGGCTCCCCGACCTCATCTTCTTGAAGCTGGCCTGCAGTCCCAGCAGTGGCCACCACTCGTGGTGGTGTTGTTGGGCCTATGAGCTGCTGGCCTGATTGGCCGGCAGTTCCATTAGGCAGGACTTCCTGCCTCAAGCAGGTGGAAGTCCCGCCTCAGAACATTTAAAGGCTGGGGAACTGCAAAATGCAGGTCGGATCCCCAGGCCAGGCGGAAGTGGATTCGCCATCAACTTTTCAGTCGGTGGACGTCTGCCATCCGTCGAGGAAAAAATCCTGGCCAATATTTCAGGTCTGTCACCTTTCATCAGAAATGAGACAAGTTAGAAATGCAATAAATTTTGAGCAAGTGAAAGAGGGGAAGGTGGGAATAAGAAGAAGAAAAGGAATGTCTGTGATAGGGTGGAGGGCAGGCGAGATTAAGTGACAAAAAGTTTCATGGTGCAAAGGCAAGGGGAGTGGTAATGGGACAAGTAAAAAAGCAAAATATGTGTCTAGATGAGATGTGAAGGGCAGGATAGCAGCTGTCTGAATGGAAAGTAAAGTAAAAAGTAAGAGGAAATAAAACAAACCAGCAGAAAAAAACAAAATGGAGGCGCAAAGGTTATGATCTAAAATTGTTGAACTCAATATTGAGTCCAGAAGGCTCTAAAATGCCCAATCGAAAGATGAGGTGCTGTTTCTCGAGCTTGTGTTGAGCTTCATTTTCACACTGCAGCAGACAGAAAGGTCCGAGTGGGAAGGAGGAGAAGGGGTTCAACCTTCCATACTAGCACTTCCAATATGTCTTTCTTTTTCCTCAACCGAGGATTCCCTCCGATGTGGTTGACAGGCCCTTTGACTGTGTCCATTCTATTTCATGCGCTTCCACTCACCCAGAACCATGATGGGGTTCCCCTTGTCCTCACCTTCCACCCCACCAGCCTCCATATTCAACGGATTATCCTTCTGCCACATCTGCACCCTCCTGGAACAAGACCTCCTTCCCAGTGAACCAGGTGTGTTTGCATTGCCAATGGCCGTCAAAGTGGCTATCACTGGAGGGACAACCCCCAGGTGTCTGCCTCTCCTTGAAGTTGTGTGTTCTCTTTTGCAAGGAGAGAAAACAGCCATTTTTAGCCATGTTAAAAATAGCTTATGTAGATAGGAGGGAAGGGCGACATGTGTGAAGGGTGACTGTGAGGCATGGTAGCGAAAGGGCAGTAGGATGAGGGTGAGTGTGAGTGTTGGCTGCCCAGATGGGGATGTGAGAAGATGCCTGGAGAGAGAGGAATGAGTGCAGTTGCAAGATGTGTTGTTCTGAGGTGTGCTGTGCAGGAAAATTCTGGGAAAGTCAGTGTGAAGCTTGGCACCTCAAAGTGTGATGCCACTCATCTTTCTAACCCTCCTGAGATCCTGGATCCTCTTGGTACACTGTCTCCAGTGGAGGGACCACACTCCTGCTGCTGATTTCCTTGGCCTGTTCCATATACACCTGTTTGGTTGGCAAGGTTGTTCTTTCCTCCTGTCCTTCGGAAAGATCACCTCACTATTGCCCCACAGATCACGCAGCTGGACTTCCGTGTAAGAGTGAGAGATCCTGGGGGCAGCTTTCCTGGGTCTCCTCTCCTCTCCTCCATTCCTGTGGTTGCTACGAATCCATGTCTGGCTGAGTCATTGTAAACCACGCAGGGGTCCCTTGAATTTGAAATCCTTCCTTTGACAGAATCAATGTGTCATCCTGCCCGCTTTCTCTGGTTGGCCGGGGAACCCTAAGGCGTGCTACTATTGCTGTGGCTCAGTGAAAGCTTTAGTTGTCAATGGATTCTCGGCCTGCATTATGTCCCAGCGTTTTGGCTGGGACATTCTGTTGAAAATTCTGTCCATTGTCTCTGCAACATGTTTCCACAATTCCATAGTTATATATCCCCCACTATATGGCAACTGTCTGGAAATCTGTAGACCAGTTTTGCTGTTCTTTAGTTCTGCCAAGTGTTCCTGCTGCCTGTTTGCCCAAAGTGAGATCCTTTCAACTGCTGTAATTATCTTTTTTATCAACAATAAAAACAAGAAATGCTGGAACCACTCAGCAGGTCTGGCAGCATCTGTGGAAAGAGAAGCAGAGTTAACGTTTCGGGTCAGTGACCCTTCTTCGGAACTGACAAATATTAAAAATGTCACAGGTTATAAGCAAGTGAGGTGGGGGTGGGGCAAGAGATAACAAAGGAGAAGGTGTAGATTGGACAAGGCCAATATTTTTTAATCAATATTGCTCCTGCTCTTTTCCCAATTTCCCTGTCCTTTCTAAATGTTCTGTCGCTTGGAATATTTAGCTCCTAGTCCTGTCCTGCTTGCAGCCAGGTCTTGAAGTGGCTACTACATCATACCTTTAAAACTGAATTCGTGCTTCAAACTCATTTGTTTTATTTCTTATGCAACGTGCATCCTTATTTGAGTAACTGTTCCCACACTGCCCATATGCACTAATGGGCCGGAATTTAATGTAGAGGCAGTGGCACTGCCCACCAGCTGGAAAGTCAGGGGCGAGCTTGCGTCTGCTGGCCCTGGAAGTCATGACTATATTTTACGGTCCTCAGGCAATTTAACTGCCTGCACTCGTGGCTTCGGCCCTTCTAAGTTAGGATGCCACACCTCCAAGAGCTGCTGGCCTATCAGAGGGCAGGCAGATCTTCAGTCCCAGAAGTGTCACTGCAAGTGCTGGCCAATGCTGGGACTGCAACAGTCTCTGGAGCAGAAGCCATCAAGGAGGCTCGCAGTGCAGATAATTGGGATTTGGGATCATTGTTCCCAATCATTCAGGCCCCAGCAAGGGAGGGGTGTTGATTGTGAGGGCAGGGGTGCCACTTGCCTCTGCAGAGGTGGGGAGGGGCAATCTGTGAGTGATGGAGATCTTGATGGCTGCAGGTTGTCATTGGCAACCTAGACCGAGGTGATCTTAGTGACTATGAGCAGAGTGAAAGCTCGACTGAAGGACTTGAACAGCGAGTTATGGGGGAATATGAGAAAATATTCAATGGCCTCAGAGAAAGTATTTGGAAATGATTCAGAGGTGCTGGGGAAACCTCTAGAAAGAATAATTCGGAACAAAATTAATAGTTACATAAACAAATGCGGGTTAATTAAAGAAAGCCAGTGTGGATTCCTTAAGGGAAAATCATGTTTAACTAACTTGCTGGAATTTTTGTGGAGGTAACAGAGAGGATTGATGAGGGCACTGCAGTTGATGGCATTCTTACAGTGCCACACAACAGGCTTGTGAGCAAAGCTACAGTTCATGGAATAAAAGGGACGGTAGCCACATGGATATGGAATTGACTGAGTGACAGGAAACAAAGAGTAGTAGTTAATTGATGTTTTTTGGGCTGAAGGAAGGTTTGTAATGGTGTTCCCCAGGGATCATTGTTGGGACCCTTGCTTTTCCTGACACATATTAATGACCTAGATCTTGTTGTACAGGGCACAATTTCAAAGTTTGCGGATGATACGAAACTTGGAAGCATTGTGAACTGTGAGGAGGATAGTGTAGAACTTCAAAAGGACACAGACAAGATGGTGGAATGGGCAGATAGCTGGTAGATGAAGTCCAATGCAGAGAAATGTGAAGTGATTCATTTTGGTAGGATGAACATGGAGAGACAATATAAAATAACAAAGTGATTCCTGACAATGCAGCCGGCCACTGACGTCATCAGGCTATGCCAAGGTGCGCACATGCACAGACGGGCTCCTGCTCTCTGCGCGTGCGCTGTGTTCCGACTTGCCAGGACTGCTTAGCGCATGCGCTGATGACGTTTGCATCTTCGGGCAACGCGTCTGGTTGGCCTCTGTGCATGCGCTTTACGCGTACAGCAATGCAACGCCAACGGGTATTCACCCATGCGTCAAGCTCTGCTCCCCACCCTCGCTGCTCTCTCCGGCTGCTCAGCTCTTTCCGGCCGCTCCATTCCCCCCACTCCCCGGCCCGGTCCACTCCGCATCCCCCCAACATTGTCAGCAAACCCAACCTTAAAATAAAGGGTACAATTCTAAAGGGGGTGCAGAAACGAGAGACCTGGATGTATTTGTGCATAAGTCATTGAAGGTGGCAGGACAGGTTGAGAGAGTGGTTAATAAATCATACAGTATCCTGGGCTTTATTAATAGGGGCATAGAGTACAAGAGCAAAGAAGTTATGTTGAACTTATATAAACTACTAGTTCGACCTCAACTGGAGTATTGCATCCAGAAAGCCATAAGGGCATTGAGAGAGTACAGAAAGGATTCACGAGAATGGTTCCAGGGATGAGGAACTTCAGTTATGGAGATAGATTGGAGAATTTAGGACTGTTTTCCTTGGAGAAGAGAAGGCTGAGGGGTGATCTGATCGATGTATTCAAAATCTTGAGGGGTCTGGACAGAGTAGATAGGGAGAAATTGTTCCCACTTGTGAAAGGATCAAGAACGAGAGGGTACAGATTTAAAGTGATTGGTAAGAGAAGAAGAAGTGAGATGAGGAAAAACTTTTTCATGCAGCGAGTGTTTAAGGTCTGGAATGCACTGCCTCAGTGTGGTGGAGGTAGGTTTAATTGAAGCATTCAAAAGGGAATTAGCTTACTGATATATGAGAAGGAAGAATGTGCCGGGTTATGGGGAGAAAGTGGGGGAATGGCACTAAGTGAATTGCTCTTTTGGAGAGCCGGTGCAGACACAATGGGCCGAATGGCCTCCTTCTGCACTGTAACAGTTCTTCAATTCTAAAGGTGTCATGGGGGCCAAGACCATCTACCTGGATAGGCGCAGTCTCCTACAGCACTCGTGCTGTCACTTGCAGTTAGCTGACTTTTGGGTTATGCACCCGATGTCGTGGGTAGTGCCTTCCTCCCCATAGTCCCCCCGCTGTACTCCTCTGGCCTCCTGCTGTCCAGGATGTTGCATGATCTGTGTGCAGCTCTGTCTAATGTTAGAATAGCCTGTTCCCATCTGAACTCCCTCAGTTGGGCTTTGTGTGTTCTTCAGCCCTTCCCCCTGTCAACCCCAGCTGCGCAAGTGATGCTAGTGGCCTTACATACCTCTCCAGATTCCAGCCACTCACCACTGAGAAAAGCAAGTCTTACAGCTGCAGCACTGGTGAATCTGTTTCATTTTGAAGTAGCTGAGCTTTACTTTGTTGTTCTTCAGTATTTTAATCAGCCCTTCACATTGCCCCCATGGCTCCCTGCTGTGTTCATATGTGAGCACCCTGCTGTGTTCCCCACGTGGTATCCTCCATGTTCTCAGTCTTTGAAAATTAAAAACTGCTTAATGAGATCAACAGACACTTAATTGGAGGCATACGCCTGATCCGTTTCCTCCCTCCCGGTGTCCCTTTAAAAAGGGCGTCGCATTTCGGAGGCAGCGACTCCCAGTGCTAACCACCGTGAACGCGATTTTCAAATCGTGCTCACCTCAGCACATGTACTCAGTGGGCTTTACAAATCCAACCCAAAGTGCTAGTGATCAAAAAGATCATACATGAAGGCAATAGCATTTAATTTGGAGAAATGCAAGGTAATAATATGAGGATTGAAAGTAACTGACAAGTACTGTTGCATTGTAAAATAGTAATTGCCCGAGCAATTAAAATAGTAAGCTTCAGCACTTTCCATTGAGTAGTTTAGTCATGGAGTGCAATTGAACTATGTGGACTGGTGATGTGTATCCGATTCATTGTTTGCCCTTTGGCAATTTTGATGCATCAAAGACTCACTGACCTTGCAGTCGAATTCTTACATCCTTGTTACAGGACTTTTTGAAAACTAGATTATGGAGAGAGTTTTGCATTGTTTAAATACCATTCAAAAAATAAATTACTCCCACTGCAAAATATACAGAATAAGAAGAAAATAGGGGTTTAAATGCAAGTTAGAAAGACAACTTCCAATAGATGGAGTAGATTATATTGAATGGAGAAAATAAAGGTTAATTTAAATGTGATTAACAGACAGAGAGGAAGAGAGAATAGGAGAGACCGAACAAAGGGAAACGTAATTTTGTTTTTATTTTTAATTTAAAATGTTGTTTGCGGTGAATGTTATATGAAAATTCCTCCTAACCTGTTTTATTTACGTTTATTTCAGCATCACGGTTGTGGGCTGCAAAGTTAAAATCTAGCCAACACAGGATCTGGCCTGCATTTACTAGCAGGACAAGTAAATTCATAGTACTCACTTCTGAGGAGTGATACTGATGCTTCATATAAGGGGCATCTTGTTCACTTTAGGGGACTGTAATTTCATTAATCCTTAGGTATTTTGGAAAATGTTTAAAGCAACAAGTATGATAAATCAATGAGCCAAGAGGAGGGAAAAATGTCTTCTAACTGGGAAAAACAGACTGGCAGAGAGAAGAAAAAACCGATTTAAGTTTTTAAAAACATGTAGGGAATTTATGTGGATATGGAGAAATTCCTGGAAACTATGAGAAGGAATGTAATGGTGTAATGGATACGATTGAAAGTTCATGAAAATTATCTTGTAGCTACTGCATATTTAATTGTACTATAGATCACTACTTAACAAGATGGATTTCCAGTTCAGGCAGAATTGTCCTTACAGTTCTATGAATTGCCACTTAGTTAAAATCAGACATACAGATTCTTGATTCAGCAGTGGTAGAGGGATATATGTTTTGTGGTAAGTAGGAGATGAAACTAGTCAGGTGGGCCCAGATGCAGACTGTAATAATTGAATGAGCGACATGGGCTGAATGTAGCTAATTCTACCATTATGCACCTCCTCAAAAAACCCCACTCTGGAGCACTTCTGCTTTGCTTAGCTCCACAGCAACTAATCCTGCATTTAAAAAAAATATAAACTTGCCTTTCGTTGGAATTCTTCAGCAGCCCAAGACTGCCTAGTCGAGGAGACTGGGCTGCGAATCTACTCATCACCAGCCAATTTTGGAAAGGGGACCTAAAACGGACATTAAGCCTGCCATTTATATATGCAAAGCATCTAACTCCTGTTTTGGACAGCCAGCAATGAGAGCTGAGAAATGGTTCAGATCAAATTAATAGTAGCCCAAATGCACCTCACATTGCGCACAGATCATCCCACTGTTAAATTTGTCAATGCTGCACCCGTTTTACACCTGAAATTTCTATGTCAGTGTGTTTTATTCGTCTAAAGCGAGAAGGAGTTGTGACTGTTCATGCGTCAAGTTGATATGCAGTATAAATGGGACAGTTAGTATTGACTCTTGAGACTTGATTTATGACAATGCCACTTTAATCAAGATTTTGTTGAGCATTTATTGAGTTTTAAAAATTATAAGTAACTTTTTTTAGTTTTAAATTGAGAGCATTATCAGTCCCGAGTGATAGAGTATTATTACTGTTTCCTGAGGGCATTTGCATTTTGAATTGTCCATGCCTGGAATGTAAAAGTAAAGTATTCTTCAGGCAGGCATCCTGCAAACAAGCACATTAATCAGCTCAGAGTCATAGCTCAACCAGGATATGTAATGCCAATGCCATACCACATGAATATTGTAGCACCAATACATTTTCACTTAGTGTCTGATGTCTGTCAACTTTGACTTATTTATATTTGTGTGAATGTGTTTTTATGATGGTCAACATACAATATAGTACAGTAAATATAATTCAATTTATCCCCATAATTTGCAATTTTCCATTACTTCAGTATTATTTTGCTGAATGGCTGCTTTCTACCTTACAACAGTGACTACACTTCATAAATACTTCATTGGGTGTAAAGTGTTTGGGATGTCATGAGGTCTTGAAAGGTGCTATATAAATGCAAGCCTTTCTATCTAAAGTTACAGGCTGCACACAGTGCTGATGTCCAAAATAAGATTGTTCATACATGCTCTGGTCTGCTTCTGATGACACTGGCTCACTGATTTGCAGAAATTCTGAAGACACTGCATTCTAAATTCTCTTCAGTTCTCCCAATCCTCTGCAGGTTCAGTTCCTGTGCACTTTTTCTCTGTTTCTTCTCATCTCACAGATCACTGACCAGAATCAGAAGAGGTGGAGCTAACGGACACTGTAATGACCCTGTGATGAATCTTCACCACTTAGGCGGGGAACAGGAGCCGGGTCTGTTTTGGGTCAAAAGCCCGTCTCTACTAGGGAACTGATTAAAGTTCAGATTTTCACCGGGTTGAGCCCTTAATTGGTATGGAGGTGAGTTTCCTGTTCACTTAGAGCCAATGGGCGCAGAGGGAGGAATCTGTGATTTGTGCCAAAGCCTTCCACTGCATCATAGGGAAGCAAGATGTCACAGGGGAACTGGAGGCCTGGCACCCGGGACAGGGCTTCCCCTCGCTTTGTTGGTGCTGACCTGGATTTAATGTTGAAGACCATGAGAGAGAGAGAAGGGAGCTCCTTTTCCCAGAGGATGGCAGGAGGAGACCAACTCGTTGCGCAGTAGGAGCATCAAGGTGTTCAGTGTCCTCTCCCTCTGCCTCCAATTCCGCCTCCTCTCTTACCTCCTGCTCCTCCCCCAATGAGCTGTCTCTTTCAAGCGACTCACTGTGCTCAAGGTTCATATCTCTCTGGAGGGCCATGTTATAGAGAGCACAGCGGACCACCACAATCACTGAGACCCTTGCTGGATGTTATTGGAGGGCAGCAGCCGACTGGCCCAGGCACCGGAATTGCATCTTCAGAAGCCCAAAGGCCTGCTTAATGGTTGCCCTGATGAGCAGGTGGTATTGGTTGTCTCGCCTCTGTGTGGGCCTCCTGTAGAGGAGTCAATTACCATCTCTTCAAAGGATTTTCCTGGTCACCTAGGATCCAACCATGCACTTTGAGGGTTGGTGAAGATCTGAGGCAGCCTGGACTAGCAGAGGATGAAGAAGTCATGGCAACTGCCAGGAGAGCGAGTGCACACATGGAGGAAGCTCTTGTTGTGATCGCAGACTAGTTGGACATTGATGGAGTGGAAGCCCTTCCTGTTGATGGATCTCTCAGGCTGATCCAGGTGCCTTGATGACCACATGGGCGCAAACCATGATGCCTTGCACCTGGGGGAATCGAGCGATGGAGGCGAAACCCAGTGCTCTCTGTCACTGCGAGGCCGTATCTGCAGTTAAATGAATGTGTTGTCCAGCTCTGGCAAAGATGGCATCAATAACCAGTGAGATGCAGTGGTGTGCATCTATTTTATGGGGCCAGGGTGATGCCCAAGGGCAGCCATGACTGGCTTCCCACTGTGTACCCACCTCCCGTCAGCTGTTCAGAATTTGACAATTTCTAAAACCCATTCATCCTTTTATTATTGCACTCTTCTCCTTCAGCAAGCTCTAATCGAGCTTCTTAACAAGTTTTATTGGCCTCAAAGGGAGGATAGTGGGATTCCTGTCCTGCCTCCCTCCCCGCCCACCCGCACCCTGGTGATTGTTGCCGATGCCGGGAGCAGTGTCTTGAAATTGACACGCTGCCTGGCACTGGTATTTTCGGGGCCCTCTCCCCACCTCCATTCCTGACTTCAGGCACTCCAGGAAATTCAATCTCCTGTGTTAGTTCGTCAACTTCTTAGTTGGGTGCTGACAATTGTGTCAGAACCAGGTGAGAAAGGGGTCTTTCTCAGCCTTTGCCTGGTCGTATTGTAACAAGTTTTTGTGTTAAACACACTGTGTTTTGAGCTCCCCTTGGTGAATCCTTTTTCACCGCTTTCCAATTATAAGGCAAAGAAATGAGCGCAAACAGGCTTCCTTAGGTTTAAAGAAGAAAAGTGAAATTTATTAAAACTTGAACTCTAATTCGGTTAATGCCTACGGATACATGCTGCGCCCCACGCTAGCATGTATACGCGATACGCACATGCACGTAGAGACAGAAAAGAGCAGAAGAAAAATAAATTAGAGAGGTTTGAAGCAATCTCTGAAGAGGGTTTTTTTTTTGTTACCGTGCTTCAAGCTTGTAGTCCTTGCTTGTAGGTAGATCTTGCTTATCGTTGGGGCCCAGTATTCTTCTTAAACCTTGTTCACTGTAGGAGATTTTTCTCTTTTGGGGTTCATGTGTCTTCAATGGGTCTTGAGTTCCATGAGAAAGAGTTGGGAGCAGACAGGAGAGGGGTCTTTTCAGTCCAGGAGCAAACAGCTTTCTGAGTTCAAATTCAAAAAACTTTGCCTGTTAGTCATGTGACTAAACTGGTCTGACCACGTCTGTTTGTGTATTTGGCCATCTTAGCAGTTAACCTGAAATGCTAGCTTCTCCACTTTCAATGTCTGGTAATCAAAAGTCCATTGCGGATTAAATTGGAGCAGGGAGTGGCACCTTTGTCCTTTCTAAGCACTGTCTCTTACTATGCAAATGTCTTTCCAGTCAAGGGTGTGTTCTTTTCTTTTTTAAAGCAAGTTCTTTCGTTACTCCAGTAACAGTTTAAAAATCAGTGTTCATGTGACGAAATATATGTGCCTCATTCTTGGCAGGGGCCTGCATGACACTGTCTGAATTTATTTATTCCATACAGGCAGGATTTCATGACCTAGATGAGCAGTCATATCGAGCACAGGGATCCCAATTGATGGCCTGACTCTTGAAAGGATGAACTTAGATTCTAGCAGTTAATAATGAAATACTTCTGCCCTCCAGGAAAGCGTGAATTCTGAAAGGTTAAGCTGCCAAATTGCAGCAAAAGCCATTTGTCTGCTCATATTTTGGTTGTCACTTTAGCATGCCTGGGTGCACAATCTTTCATACCAACAAATGCTTCCGGATCAATGACTCAGTCTAAGCTCTCTGAGAGCCCATTTTGCTTGAACTTCTGTTTACTACCTGCCTCTGATGGGCACCTAATTGTTTTCTTAAGTCACTCCTTAAAACCTACCTCTTTTACCAAGCTTTTGGTCATCTGCCCTGATATCTCGTTATCTGTTTGATGTCAAATTTTGTTTTTTTATTGCTCCTGTGAAGCGCATTGGGATGTTTTATTATGTTAAAGGTGCTATATAAATATAAATATAGAAACATATAAAATCATGAAGGGAATAGATAAGACACAAGTAGAGAGGATTTTCCACTGGCAGGTGAAGCTAGGACAAGAGGGCATAGCCTCAAGATTAGAGGGAGCAGATTTAGGACTGAATTAAGAAGGAACTTCTTCACCCAGAGGGTTGTTAATCTATGGAATTCCTTGCCCAGTGAAGTAGTTGACGCTTCTTCAGTAAACAATAAAGGAATTAAGGGATACGGTGGGAGCGCGGGTAAGTGGATCTGAGTCCACGAAAAGATCAGCCATGATCTTATTGAATGGTGGAGCAGGCTCGAGGGGCCAGACGGCCTACTCCTGCTCCTAGTTCTTATAAAAAAAATAAAGACTTGTATTTATATAGTGCCTTTCATGACCACCAGGTGTCTCAAAGTACTTTATAGCCAATGAAATACTTTTGCAGTGTAGTTAAAACAGCAGCCAATTTGCACACAACAAGCTCCCACAGACAGCAATGTGATAATGACCAGATCATCTGTTATTGTAGTGCTGGTTGAGTGTTAAATACTGGGGATAACTTAAAATAAAAGCAAGATACAGAAGATGCTGGAAATCTGAAATAAAAACAAAAAATGCTGGAAATACTCAGCAGGTCTGGCAGCAACTGTGGGGAGAGAAGCAGATTTCTGATGAAAGGTCACTGACGTGAAGCATTAACTTTGCTTTTCTCCCCACAGGTGCTGCCAGACCTGCTGAGTATTTCCAGCATTTTTTGTTTTTATACTGGGGATAACTTCCCTGCTTTTCCCTGAAATAGTGCCATGGTACCTTTTAGGTCCACCTGAGAGGTAAGCAGGGCCTCTGTTTAATGTCTCTTCTGAACAATGGCACCTCCAACAGTACCTCATTGGAGCATCAGCCGTAATTTTTGTGCCCAAGTCTTGGTGTGGGATTTGAACCCAGAACCTTGTGACTCAGAGGTGAGTATGTTACCCACTGAGCCACAGTTGACATGCACAGTGTTTGTAGTTGTTGTTTAAGGTGATTACTAGCCCTTGTATTGGTAATGATGAGTTTGTTCACTGCTTGCATGAGTTCCACTTAATCTACCATGGAAATGTAGATAGAGCAGTTCTTAAGCTTTACCACGTTTTTTTTTGTTTAAACACTTTGCTGAGTTTCATCTATCTTGAAATCATAGTGGAGAAGTTTCATTCACCACCTTACATTTATTCCCTTCAAAGAGAATGCAATTTAGTTAATGCGAATAGCCTGCAGTCTACCTTGCCACCAAGACAAAGGACTGTGGTCAATTTTGACCATTTGTTTCTTTTGGAAAGAAAGCAGAATTAATTGCAAAGCAGCAGTGAACAGCTTTAGTGGCGTGCATCTCCTTGACGTACTCCCAGGTGAAGCAAGACACATCAGGGAGAATTAGGATTCACTTTACTCATGCAGTGCCAATTCTTTAGGTAACGGGAGCAGGATTACTTTTATGTTCTAAAGCCATGTTTGCATTCTTACCCCAGGCATTGCTTTATTGATTTCACAACCCTGAATGTCAAATGTTCTGATGAAAACATGTTCTGTGCTATCTAGATGTTAGTCCTGGGACCCTTCAACCTAAACTCAGGTCCTTCTCCCAAAATTCAGACCTCCTTACCCCAAATCTATTCCCCTCTTGCCAAACGTGAGCCCTTCTCCCCAAACTAATTTTTTTCATCATACTTACACACTTCCTACTTAAATATCGAGGCTGAACAAATAAAGATGAATGTTCGAGCCTTTCTTATTCTTTGATTTAAAGTTTAAGTCCACATTTAAAACACCGTCTCAGCCTACCCTTGTACTCTTTCAGACTGAGGGTGGTGCAGTGTTTCCCTATTTTAATCTAACTTTATGTGAACCAATTCTGTTGTTGGTGGTTCAGTGGTGTTGCTGGTTTGTCAGGCTGAAGGCCTAACTTAGACAGAGTGGAACAGCAGAATGGAGAAAGATCACCTGATTCCTGTGACAAACATTTCCTGGGGTGAGTAGGTTCCTTTTCATTTACATTATTCAACAACCTTGGGAAACCTTGAATCACTTTTATCGAGAAAGCAGCTCTTTAGTTGTCTTGGACAAGATTCTGGCCTTGAGACCGTGTTCTTTTGTATTTTTTCATGGGATGTGGGCATCGCTGGCAAGGCCAGCATTTGTTGCCCTTCCCTAATTGCCGTTGGCAACTGAGTGGCTTGTTAGGCTATTTCAGAAGGCAGTTAAGAGTCAACCACATTGCTGTGGATCTGGAGTCACATGGAGGGCAGACCAGGTAAGGATGGCAGATTTCCTTCCCTAAAGGACATTCGTGAACCAGATGGATTTTTACAACGATTGATGATAGTTCATGGCAGTATTACTGAGAGCTTACAATTCCAGATATTTTTATTAATTTTCACCAGCTGCTGTGGTGGGATTTGAACCTGTGTCCCCAGGGCATAGATCTGGGCCTCTGGATTACTAAGCTCAGTGACATTACCACTGCACCACTGTTTACCTATTCACTTTACTTTAAGGATTACTTTAGGTCAGAACGATTGAGAGTTTCTGTGCAATGAGTAATCAAACCGAGGCGTCCAGTCATGAAATGAGTCTTGGTGACCTTGAACCCAGCTCAGTGCCATTGCCAGTAAGGTAGGCTTGACAACAGGTGATGTGGCCTTTGCTCAGCAGCTGAACTCCTGAATAAACTGAAGTTGGAGCATGGTGACTCCTAGTCCACTTGCTTAAGGAAGCAGAGCTGTTAGGCAAAAGCAGAAGTGTTTAAAGTGGAATCAGGAGCAATCAAGAGGTACTACAAAGGTGCATTATGATGCAGCCTGTCATGGGAAATATCAGGCAGATAAAATGCTGTATAAAATGCTAGTTAGGCCACAGCTGGAGTACTGTGTATAGTTCTGGTCACCACACTATAGGAAGGATGTGATTGCACTGGAGTGGGTGCAGGGGAGATTCACCAGGATGTTGCCTGGGCTGGAGCATTTCAGCTATGAAAATAGACTGGATAAGCTAGGGTTGTTTTCCTTAGAGCCGAGAAGGCTGAGGGGGGGACGTGATTGAGGTATACAAAGTTGAGGGGCATTGATAGGTTAGATAGGAAGAAACTTTTTCCCTTAGCGGAGGTGTCAATAACGAGGGGGCATAGATTTAAGGTAAGGGGCAGGAGGTAGAGAGGGGATTTAAGGGAAAGCTTTTTCACCCAGAGGATGGTTGGAATCTGGAACACACTGCCTGAAGGGGTGGTAGAGGCAGGAACCCTCACAACATTTAAGAAGTATTTAGATGAGCATTTGAAATGCCATAGCATACAAGGCTACGGGCCAAGTACTGGAAAATGGGATTAGAATAGATAGGTGCTTGATGGCTGGTACGGACATGATGGGCTGTGCTGTATAACTCTATGACTCTATAGTTGTAAGGGCATCCTCTGGTCTGAAGAGAAGATTTTTCCAATTGGTGTCAGACCCAACAGTTTGTGGTAGGAATCCACCTGGACAGAGGTTGGAAAGGCTGTGGACTGTGTTGTGTGGATTCTTAACAAACCAGCTTGATAGGACTCTGCACTGTGTCAATGCAGTGCAATAGTAGAGTCGTCAGTGTGGATGCTGAGGCATCTGTCCCAATTGTTGAATCATATTGGTACCGTGGTTTGGTGGGGAGAGGGGTTGGCAGGTTGGGTATGTGGTGGTTCTGGTTGAATGCAACTTCAGCCTGGACACAGTCATATGGGACTGAGAAGGAGTGGAGGGTGCTTTGTTGTTTCTTCAAGGACCATGGAATCTATTACAGGTTGTGTTTGTGGCTTATCAAACTTATTTACGAACAATTCTCCTTCATGCTTCAAAACTGCTAGGTATGGAATAGAAGGACATCCTCTGATCCAGGTACAAAACCGAAAGCTAAGCTGAGAGAGTGATTTGTGGCAAAGTGGTGAAGTGGCCACTCACTGCTGTGAAGGGGGAATTAGCATTGCTGCAGGCATGCCTGTGCGAAAACCCCAAACACAACCTGGATTAAGTAGTTGGTGATGAGAAAGCCTGGTACATGGCAGTCGGTTTATATGTTTGGAATATCAAAGTGGTTGGTATGACAGAAGCTGCCAGCATAGGTTCTTCCACCTCATGTTAAAGTCAGTTGCCACACCTTCAGCTAGTGGAACCACTGTTCAGTGGATGTAGAGAGTCTCTGTGCTGTGTTCAGGAGGATTGTGCCAGTGCATTCAGGCATCTTACAGTGAGCAGCTCGTCATGCTGCTCACGAGGATCTTCTAGTACTTGCTGTTCACCAAGCAAGGGCTCAGACCCGCTGATCAGATGATGACTATCCTCCTGGAGAGGGAAGTTGGCTTGATTTAGGAGACTGTAAAATGTGGTAATGTGTTTCTGTGTGTACCAGACATAGGCTATAATTATAAATCTATAATTATTTTGTAGTTAAATTGAAGAATGAAAAATTACAGAAAAATAAATATTTTGTGCATTTAAAAAATTGGTTATTAGCACCTTATTCAGGTAAATCCTGCACTCCCGCTTGGAAGTTGCAGTTGAATGGAATGAGGATCCAGAGAGGGTTGAAACACTGTCCTGCCAGTTCTCTGATCTGTGCTCCCTTTGAACTTGGTTTTCTGCTGGGAATGCAGCATTGGTGAATTTACCCAAATATGTGAAGGGAATGGTGAGGTGAGTGCGCAATTACCTCTGTCAGAGTCACTCCATTGTGAAAGAGCTAGAAATCTGAGTTGCATTTTGCAATTTTGTGCAATGAAATGTGGTTCTTGTCTCATACTTTGTTAATATTCCTTTCTTAAGTTGCACAGTTTAGTCCTCAATTCTGTTTGGCAGGAGCAACTTTATACACCAAACTAGAAATCTAATGCAGCATTCAGGGATTGCAGTGGAGTTACTCAGAACATATTGCTGCATACAGACTGATGAGGAAAGTATTGAAACTTTCTATCTAAGCATCATAACAAAACACTGGGCCAGAAAGCAATAAGTGAATGGATTTAGAGAAAGGTAGAACTCTTGACAATCATTTGCAGGAAGAGTGTAATCAGTTAACAACAGGAAATAGTGGCCACTAATTATATCAGTGACAGATTCATGGGCTCTGCGCCAATGAATTATTACACAATAGTTGTATTCAGTCAGTCTGCGTGTGATTGTTAGATTCCTTCCTTTAAAAGCAATTGTTCACCTGTCACCAAAGTGTACTTTATGGGATCTGGTCTGGAATGCAGTGAGTATGTCTAGCAGAGAGCTGAAAAGAGACATTTAAAGTGCATTAAGAATGTTACTATCTCCATAGTGCCGACAGAGTCAGCCACACCAAATAGAGAACTCTATTGAAATTAAGGAAGCTTTTAGTATATTGAAAGGTTTCTTTGTTAACGAGAAAGCAGAATTCAAGATGATTTTTTTGCAACAATAAGAGACAGTAAGGTAAATTTTGCAATGCTTCATCTTGGAGGAAAGCTGTAGACAAGTTACCCTAATGTTTCAAATTTAATTTCAGTTTGATTTCAAATTTGTTCAATTTCAGTTTAGAATATTACAAGTAATTTGTGGTAATTCAGACTCTCAGAATCTCTGTGCTGAGAATAGGTCATTCAGCTCACTTGTCTTGTTCCAGTCAACAATTTGGTATAGCTCGATGTGATGATGCATCTGCTCATTTCCTATCCCTCAGAATAAAGAACAAAGAACAGTACAGCACAGGAACAGGCCATTCGGCCCTCCAAGCCTGCGCCGATCTTGATGTCTGCCTAAACTAAAACCTTCTGCACTTCCGGGGTCCGTATCCCTCTATTCCCATCCTATTCATGTATTTGTCAAAATGCCTCTTAAATGTCGCTATCGTACCTGCTTCCACCACCTCCCCCGGCAACAAGTTCCAGGCACTCACCACCCTCTGTGTAAAGAACTTGCCTCACACATCCCTTCTAAACTTTGCCCCTCTCACCTTAAACCTATGTCTCCTAGTAACTGACTCTTCCACCCTGGGAAAAAGCTTCTGACTATCCACTCTGTCCATGCCGCTTATAACTTTGTAAACCTCTATCATGTCGCCCCTCCACCTCCGTCGTTCCAGTGAAAACAATCCGAGTTTATCCAACCTCTCCTCATAGCTAATGCCCTCCAGACCAGGCAACATCCTGGTAAACCTCTTCTGTACCCTTTCCAAAGCCTCCATGTCCTTCTGGTAGTGTGGCGACCAGAATTGCACACAATATTCTAAGTGTGGCCTAACTAAAGTTCTGTACAGCTGCAGCATGACTTGCCTATTTTTATACTCTATACCCGACTGATGAAGGCAAGCATGCCCGTATGCCTTCTTGACTACCTTATCCACCTGCGTTGCCACTTTCAGTGACCTATGGACCTGTACGCCCAGATCTCTCTGCCTGTCAATACTCCTAAGGGTTCTGCCATTTACTGTATACCTTCCACCTGTATTAGACCTTCCAAAATGCATTACCTCACATTTGTCCGAATTAAACTCCATCTGCCATTTCTCCGCCCAAGTCTCCAAACGATCTATATCCTGCTGTATCCTCTAACAATCCTCATCACTGTCCAGAGCTCCACCAACCTTTGTGTCGTCCGCAAACTTACTAATCAGACCAGCTACATTTTCCTCCAAATCATTTATATATACTACAAACAGCAAAGGTCCCATCACTGATCCCTACGGAACACCACTAGTCACATCCCTCCATTCAGAAAAGCACCCTTCCACTGCTACCCTCTGTCTTCTATGACTGAGCCAGTTCTGTATCCATCTTGCCAGCTCCCCTCTGATCCCATGTGACTTCACCTTTTGTATCAGTCTGCCATGAGGGACCTTGTCAAAGGCTTTACTGAAGTCCATATAGATAACATCCAATGCCCTTCCTTCATCAATCACCTTCGTCACTTCCTCAAAAAACTCGATCAAATTAGTGAGACACGACCTCCCCTTCACAAAACCATGCTGCCTCTTGCTAATAAGTCCATTTGTTTCCAAATGGGAGTAAATCCTGTCCCGAAGAATCCTCTCTAATAATTTCCCTACCACTGACGTAAGGTTCACCGGCCTATAATTTCCTGGATTATCCTTGCTACCCTTCTTAAACAAAGGAACAACATTGGCTATTCTCCAGTCCTCTGGGACCTCACCTGTAGCCAATGTAACCTTCTCACTTAGGAATCTGAATATGTATTTGCTCAGATTCCTATTTCTAGCTATTCAGGTTGATGCGCAACATCCTCACTTGATCCTCATGTTTACTTTATTGCTGAAAGTCACTAATATAGGCAAAATTAGAGCCCCTGAGTTTTGTCTTAAAGGTATGTGCAAACCCATCCTTTCCACAAGGTGGCAATATTATTGCCCATGACTGAAACAACCTCAAATAAAGAGTTCCTGTTCGACTATTCCTAATTGCAGTTCAATTTTGATTGCTAGCGTCTACCCCATAATTAAAAAATTTGAATCCCATCTTATTTATTTTGAGAGAGAGAATAATTTGCTCTCCTCAGCTTGCCTTTGAAGTGCAGTGAATGATGTCAGGGATTCCTTTCACTGTTCTCATTTGTAGCCTAACCCATGAACTGGTGTCCAACTGGAACTCTTGTAATCAAAAGTGATTTTGAATTCAATTTCACTAGGTAGTATATACATGCAATTCATGGTGCATTAAAAATCTGAATTTGCTCCTATCAGATGTAACTTGCATGCCAATTCAGAAAAAGATATGCAAGTTGATACGAGTGGAGGGTTTGTTATATGAATTTAGACTGAAATGTTGACCTCAAATAGAAAACAAAATTGAGCTACTGCAGCAGTTTTGAAACGATCAAAAATCTCTTGTTTTAAAATAATGCAATATTCTCATTCATGTTTAACTGTCTTATTGCAATCTAGATGGAATATATGTTTGCTATTTCAAATAGGCATCAGGGGAAAGCAATTGATCAAAATATTCTTCAAATAAAAAATTATAGGGCTTGTGCTTCAATTTTTGTGGACCTAATTTTTGCAGAATCTTTACCTTGCACTTATCAGATTTTTTTAAAAAACAAACCGCTTTCTTGCCCTGAGTGTAATGTATCCAAGTTTTCTGACTATACAAAATTAGCACGGAAAGTAAGTGGTAAAGAGGGCGCAAAGAGGCTGCAGAGGGAAATAGGTTAGGTGAGTGGACATTTAGGCCTTTGATAAAATTTCTTCTCAAAGGTTGTGAATAAGGGGGGAATTCTCTACCCCAGAGACCTGTGGATGTGTAGTCATTGAGTATATTCAAGACAAAGGTCGATAGATTTTTGGGTACTAAGCGAATTAAGGGATATGGGGATAGTGTGGGAAGATGGAGTTGAGGTAGATGATCAGCCATGATCTTACTGAATTGCGGAGCAGGCTTGAAGGGCCAAATGGCCGACTGCTGCTCCTATTTCTTATGTTCTTGCATTATTATGTCCTTGACTCCTTGGCGTGGTGCAATTCATTACCCATTACCCTCCAATACCTCAGTCAAGTGGTAATTCTGCATGACCAAGCTTGGACAGTCATTGCTGCAAAGCAGTTCAACCATGCTGGGCATCACAAGTAAGGCCAGTCTTGTTCTGACCTCTGTGTACTTCCAGTGGGAGTGACGGGAAAGTGAATAACAGTGGGAGCCCTGGCAGATTTTTCCCTCGCTGGATCAGAGGTATTGAGATCAGCTGTAGTGCCCCTTCTGGCAACTCACTATAGGTGAGACCAGCAATCGAGCTTGGAACCTTCAGGTCTGGATAATTCACCTACATGCTTTGTTTATCAAATGGGCAAATTAAATTCATTTTTATGAAGTGCTAAGGAATGTTATACAATATATTCAAATTAACCTGATGAGTTAATGCTACTTTAATGAAGATACGTGTGGCATCAGATCAGTAATTTGCTGTCAATATGGTTTAATAAAAGTGTCCTCATTATCCTCCATTGTAAATAATTCTGGCATAGCTGACAGTGATTTGTAAGTCAGTGTTCTAATTTTGGGGTTGAAATGATGAATATGAACAAGTCGATCTTTTCCCTTGCATTTTGTGGTCATCGGAATCCCCTCATTTGCATCCTGTCTTGTCATTTACTAACCGTTGTCCAGTTATCCTTTACATTACTTGAGGTGATGCATGTTGGGGAATTTGATTTCAATTACTTGCCAAATTATGTGGTTAGTTATAAAATAGTTGTGACATGAGGCCCATGTATAGTCTCAAACTGTTCATGCATTTAAGTGTTTAAAATGGCTGTTAGCTGTTTCCATGTGAATAACAATTATCTGAAAATGTGCACTGGCTGTATTCTGGGACATCACCTCTTCTCATTTGAGTAAAGTTGAGTAAGATTGCACCATGTACTGAAATTTATTGCTTATTCTTTTTAGTGTCCCAATTAGTTTGCCGAGATCCGCTTCTCACTCAGGCTGGGGTCTAATTTCACAGATATTGGCAGTACTCTGGTACCTCAGCAATGCAATGTGTTAATCGGTATTCAGTCTTGAAATCATTGTTAATTACCCTGTCTGAACTCTAGGCTCACACATGGACCAGAATATGTCACTGGATAGCAATTAGGAGCAGGAAGCTTGCCAATTCTCTTCCTTCTCCTCGAGAAGCACTGGCCCAATTATAATTCCCATTCTGCTGTCTCTGGCTGAGATTTTACTGGGGATTAAATTATATATATGATCTTGGTTTTCTCAGAGCTGCAATGGGAAATATGTTTGCCAATAAGGTCACTGGGGGAGCTCAGTCATTGGTTCTTCAACTTGCAGGTTGGTAAAATGTCCTTGACCAAGAATGGAATTATAACGGACATGGGGTGATTTCATCTGAGCAAGTGTTTCTGATGGGACATGCGGGGCTGGATTTTATGAGCCCGCCTGAGACGGGGTTGGAGGTGGGCGTGGCCCATAGAATCATGGGGGGAGCATGGAGAGCCTGAAGCTGCTCTGTCGTCAAGCGATTTTGCTGGCGGCAGGATAGGCTGACCATGGCCTTCCTGCCCAGAGGCTAATTGAGGCCCATAAGTGGCCTATCGCCACTGGGATATAATCATAGAACTATAGAACCATAGAATAATTATGACACAGAAGGAGGCCATTTAGCCCGTTGTGTCCCTGCCAGCTGAAAAAACTAGCCGCCCAATCTAATCCCACCTTCCAGCACCTAATCCATCGCCTTGCTGGTTACAGCATTTCAGGTGCATGTCCAGGTATCTTTTGAAAGAATTGATGGTTTCTGCCTCCACCACCCTTCCTGGCAGTGAATTCCAGACATACCACCCTCTGGGTGAAAAAGGTTTTCCTCATGCCCCCTCTAATCCTTCTATCAGTCACCTTAAATATATCCCCCTGTTCATTGACCTGTCCGCCAGGGGAAACAGGTCCTTCCTGTCTATCTAGGTCCCTCATAATTTTGTACACCTCTATTAAGTCACCCCTGAGCCTAAAGGCCTGCTCAGGTTTGCAAATGAAACTCGACCCGTGCCCGACTGAATCACATCCAACCCGAGCCCGCCCCGGCACGAGTCCTTTCATTTTTTCCCGACCCAACGCAACACAACCACCAGAATGTTCAGTTAACCTAGCTTCCGTTTTTCACTTTTTAAGCTTGTGCAGGTAAGCAACAAAAACTGTAACTGGACTTGAAAGGTTATTTAAAAAGTACATTAAGATTGGAGCCACGTACCAGAGGTGATGACCGAGTGAGTCTGACCCGACCCGAGCCTGAATGCTGGACCCGGAAGAGCAACCCGACCCTGACGCACGTTGTCATGTCCCCATGCTCGACCTCAGCCTCCTCTGTTCTAAGGAAAACAACCCTAGCCTATCCAATCTTTCCTCTTAGCTGCAACTTTCGAGCCCTGGCAACATTCTTGTAATTCTCCTCTGTACTCTCTCCAGAGTATTTATGTCCTTTCTGTAATGTGGTGACCAGAACTGAACATAATACTCCAACTGTGGCCTAACCAGCATTTTATACAGTTACAGAGTCATGGAGAGATACAGCACTGAAACAGGCCCTTCGGCCCACCGAGTCTGTGCTGACCAGCAACCACCCATTTATACTAATCTTACATTAATCCCATATTCCCCGCCACATCCCCACCTTCCCTCAATTCTCCTCCCACCTACTTACACTAGGGGCAATTTACCATGGCCAATTTACCTGTCAACCTGCAAGTCTTTGGCTGTGGGAGGAATCCAGAGCACCCAGCGGAAACCCACACGGTCACAGGGAGAACTTGCAAACTACGCACAGGCAGTACCCAGAACTGAACCCGGGTCGCTGGAGCTGCGAGGTTACGGTACTAACCACTGCGCCACTGTGCCGCCCCAGCATTCCCAGTTCCAGCATTACATCCCTGCTTTTGAATTCTATACCTGGGCCAATAAAGGAAAACATTCCATATGCCTTCTTCACTCTATTTACCTGTCCTGCCACCTTCAGGGACCTGTGGACTCTCCAAGGTTTCTCACTTCTTCTACTCCTCTCAATATCCTCCTGTTTATTGTGTATTGCCTCGCTATATTTACCTTCCCTAAATGCATTACTTCACACTTTTCCGGATTGAATTCTATTTGTCACTTTTCCGCCCACTCAACCAAACCATTGATACTATCGACAACACAGCCAAGTTTATTGTAATCAGCAAATTTCCCAGTTATGCCTCCCACATTTAAGTCCAAATCATTAATATGTTCCACAAACAGCAAGGACCCAACAGTGAGCCCTGTGGAACGCCACTGGAAATGGCTTTCCATTCACAAAAACATTTGTCGACTACTACCCTTTGTTTCCTGGCCCTGAGCCAATTCTGGATCCAACCTGCCACATTCCCCTGTATCCCATGGGCTTTCATTTTACTGACCAGTCTGACATGTGGGACCTTGTCAAATGCCTTACTAAAATGCATGTAGACCATATCTACTGCACTACCCTTATCAATCCTTCTTGTTACTTACTCAAAAAATTCAATTAAGTTAGTAAGACATGACCTTCCCTTAACAGATGCCTGCTGACTATCCCTGATGAATCTGTGCCTTTCTAAGTGGTGGTTCATCCTGTCCCTCAGAATAGATTCTAACAATTTACCTACTACCGAGGTCAGACTGACAGGCCTATAATTATTTGATCTATCCCTCGCACCCTTTTTAAACAATGGTACAACATTCACAGACCTCCAATCGTCTGGTACCTCTCCTGTATCTAGTGAGGATTTGAAGATGATCCTCAGCGCATTCGCTATTTCCTCCCTGGCTTCCTTTAACAACCTAGGATGCAGTCCATCCAACCCTGGCGATTTATCCACTTTCAAAGATGTCAGACACTCTAGTACTTCCTCTCTCATTTTGCTTATCATATCTAATATTTCACACTCCTCCTCTTTAACTACAATGTCTACATCAACCCTCTATGAAGACAGAGACAAAAAGCTAATTAAGAACCCTGCCCACATCTTCTGCATCCATGCATATGTTCCCTTGTACACCTCTGATAGGCCCTACCCTTTCCTTTGACATCCTCTTGCTCTTAATGTACTGATCAAACATCTTTGGGTTTTCCTTGATTTTACCTGCCAATAATTCTTCATGTCCTCTTTGTTTTTCTAATTTCCATTTTTACTTCACCCCTGCACTTCCTGTACTCCTCTAGGCTTTCTAAAGTATTAAGATTTTTGGGATCGTCATAAGCTTTCTTTTTCTGCTTTATCTAACTCTGTAAGCTTCTAGATAACCAGGGGTCTCTAGATTTGGCAGTACCACCCTTCATCTTTTTGGGGACATGACTACACTATGCCTGTCGTATCTCGCTTTTGAATGCCTCCCACTGGTTTGCCATTGATTTTCCTTCAAGTAGTTGTATCCAGTCCACTTTTGCCAGGTCACCTCTCAGTTTCTTAAAATTTGCCTTCCCCCAATTTAGAACTTTTACTCCTGTTTTATCTTTGTTCTTTTCCATGATTATGCTAAAACTTACTGTATTATGGTCACTATCTCCAAAATGGTCACTCACTGTACTTCCTCCACTTCATTACTGAAGACGAAATCGAGAATTGCGCCCTCTCTCGTTGGGCTTGTTACGTGCTGGCTAAAAAAGTTCTCTTGAATGCAGTTCAAGAGTTTTGTCCCCTCTATGCCCTTCACTCTGTTTGTATCCTTGTTGATATTGGGGTAGTTGAAATCCCCAACTATTATTACCCTATAGTTTTTGTACTCAGAAATTTGCCTACATATTTATTCTTCTACCTCCCTCTCACTATTTGGGGGTCTATAGTACACTCCTAGTAGTGTGGCTGCCCCTTTTTTATTTCTGATCTCCACCCACATGGCCTCATTTGATGATTAATTTAGTACATCATCCCTCCTCAAAGCTGTTACTGATTCCTTAAATAATAATGCTACACCCCCTCCTTTTTTTATCTTCCCCTCTATCCCGCCTGAAAAACTGTATCCAGGGATCTTGAGTTGCCAGTCATGCCCCTCCTTAAGCCAAGTTTTCATTATAGCAACGATATCATGTTGCCATGTGTCTATCTGTGCCCTGAGCTCATCGGCTTTATTTACTATACTCCTTGCATCAGCAGCAGGGGATGCTTTCATCACGCAGGGAGGGCGTTTTGTAAAACGAGGCGCCCTCCTTGTGAGTTTGGGGAGGGGTTCCTCCTTCCGTGGGCAATCTGTGGCCACCTCCCTGAAGCCCTCTCCCCTGGACCACACCCACACCCCCCCCCCCCCCCCCCATCATTCTCCCCTCACCGGGGCCTTCCAGACTGGCTGCAGCGACCCCACCTCACTTAAATGAGGTTCAGGGTTCCAGCGCCGGGCCTGGGTCAAAGGCCACTGCAGGACCGGCAGTGGCTACTGCTCCCTGTGGCGCTGCTGATACTGCTGAATGCCGGCCCTCTGATTGGCTGGCAGCTCTGGGAGGTGGGATCCCTGTCTTTAAAGAGGCAGAGATCCTGGTGCCGGAAAGTTCGCCTGCTGCACAACGGAGGATCGCGCTGGGTGGTGGTGGGGGTCCTGAGAAGGCTGAGGTGGGGCTCCCCCTGCCTTTTCGCCCCGGCGCTGGGAGTCCTGCTGTCTCCACAAAATCCAGCTCTGCATTTGACTTCCTTTTGACTGTCACAAAATAATAATTTTCTCGCTTCTTATTAAAAACAATTCTGTTGTGCGGAAGCAGTATGACCTATTAAAATATCCCCCAAATTCCCAACAAATGGTTTCTTTTAATTGATGTAAATGTGTCTTCAAATGTTTGTACTTCATCCACTTCCTGCATTAGCAGTATTAAATATTCAGGTACAAACCTAAAATGACCAAATGGTAAATGACCCTCCAAAGTACTGATAATTTTAATCAGAATGTATCTCCCTTTAGTAGGTAGGCGCATGGAAATATTATGCGAGCTAGTAATTACAACCATTACCATTTTGGCTGTTCGCCAGCTGACTATAATTCTTCTGATGTGGGGGTTATGTAGTCACTATTGTAATACAAACATTTGAGTTTGAGGGGCAAAGAACAGCTGGCTCATCAAGCATGCTTCACACCTCGTGATGGCTTGAGCACCATGACAAGACTGTTCCCCCACCTCCCCCTGCCACCCCCCCCCCCCCCCCCCCCCCCCATACAATCTTTTGGGTGAGGCAAAAAAACAGGCCAGTAGGAGAAAATATGCTCTGGATAATTTCTCTCCAATCCCATTCGATGATTGAAACCAGTCCAGGAGACCAATTATTATCTATAAAGATATATATGATGCGTACTCTGCCCCAGTCAAGAACTGATCCAGCTCCCTCTTGAAGGCATTCAAAGAGTCGGCACCACTATACCAGCCGACAATGTATTCAGATGCTCACTACTCTCTGGGAAAAGAGGAACTGCCAAACGTCCAGCCTAAACTTACTCTTACGTAATCCCCTGGTCCTCCGCAATCTATTAACCTGGAATAATCTGTCAATAGCACACTATCCAGCCCTTTAATTATTTTATAAACCTCTCTCTATTTTATGGGCATATGAGTCTGCATTGCTGTTAAGCTTAAGGACCTGGTTCTATTTACTTATCTAAGTAACTGGGGTTCTTTAAGCTAGGAAGAATTCTTGTAGCTCTCCTTTGGATCTGTTTCAAGGCCACTATATCACTCACCAAGTGTGAACCAAAACTGGGCTCAGTACTCGAGATGAGGTCAGACCAACAACATGTATAGTGACAAAATAGTGTCTTTTAATTAATACTGAATGACAGTATTAAGGCAATCCGATATCCTGCTAGCTTTAGCTAGGTTATGCCTTTCAGGAAGGATTGAAAAAGGCTGGGACTCTTTACTCTAGAAAAGGGACAACTGAGGGGCGAACTGAGAGAGGTCTTCAAGATCATGAAAGAGTTAGATAGCATAGATGTAGAAAAGATGGTTCTACTTGTGGGTGAGACCGGAACAAGGGGACATAAGCATAAGGTCTTCTTCTTTGGCCTCCTTATCTCGAGAGACAATGGATAAGCGCCTGGAGGTGGTCAGTGGTTTGTGAAGCAGCGCCTGGAGTGGCTATAAAGGCCAATTCTAGAGTGACAGGCTCTTCCACAGGTGCTGCAGAAAAATTTGTTTGTCGGGGCTGTTACACAGTTGGCTCTCCCCTTGCGCCTCTGTCTTTTTTCCTGCCAACTACTAAGTCTCTTCGACTCGCCACACTTTATCCCGGTCTTTATGGCTGCCCGCCAGCTCTGGCGAACGCTGGCAACTGACTCCCACGACTTGTGATCAATGTCACAGGATTTCATGTCGCGTTTGCAGATGTCTTGAAAGCGGAGACATGGACGGCCGGTGGGTCTGATACCAGTGGCGAGCTCGCTGTACAATGTGTCTTTGGGGATCCTGCCATCTTCCATGCGGCTCACATGGCCAAGCCATCTCAAGCGCCGCTGACTCAGTAGTGTGTATAAGCTGGGGATGTTGGCCGCCTCGAGGACTTCTGTGTTGGAGATACGGTCCTGCCACCTGATGCCAAGTATTCTCCGGAGGCAGCGAAGATGGAATGAATTGAGACGTCGCTCTTGGCTGACATACGTTGTCCAGGCCTCGCTGCCATAGAGCAAGGTACTGAGGACAGAGGCCTGATGCACTCGGACTTTTGTATTCCGTGTCAGTGCGCCATTTTCCCACACTCTCTTGGCCAGTCTGGACATAGCAGTGGAAGCCTTTCCCATGCGCTTGTTGATTTCTGCATCGAGAGACAGGTTACTGGTGATAGTTGAGCCGAGGTAGGTGAACTCTTGAACCGCTTCCAGAGCGTGGTCGCCAGTATTGATGGATGGAGCATTTCTGACGTCCTGCCCCATGATGTTCGTTTTCTTGAGGCTGATGGTTAGGCCAAATTCATTGCAGGCAGCCGCAAACCTGTCGATGAGACTCTGCAGGCACTCTTCAGTGTGAGATGTTAAAGCAGCATCGTCAGCAAAGAGGAGTTCCCTGATGAGGACTTTCCGTACTTTGGACTTCGCTCTTAGACGGGCAAGGTTGAACAACCTGCCCCCTGATCTTGTGTGGAGGAAAATTCCTTCTTCAGAGGACTTGAACGCATGTGAAAGCAGCAGGGAGAAGAAAATCCCAAAAAGTGTGGGTGCGAGAACACAGCCCTGTTTCACGCCACTCAAGACAGGAAAGGGCTCTGATGAGGAGCCACCATGTTGAATTGTGCCTTTCATATTGTCATGGAATGAGGTGATGATACTTAGTAGCTTTGGTGGGCATCCAATCTTTTCTAGTAGTCTGAAGAGACCACGTCTGCTGACGAGGTCAAAGGCTTTGGTGAGATCAATGAAAGCAATGTAGAGGGGCATCTGTTGTTCACGGCACTTCTCCTGTATCTGACGAAGGGAGAATAGCATGTCAACGGTCGATCTCTCTGCACGAAAGCCACACTGTGCCTCAGGGTAGACGCGCTCGGCCAGCTTCTGGAGCCTGTTCAGAGCGACTCGAGCAAAGACTTTCCCCACTATGCTGAGCAGGGAGATTCCACGGTAGTTGTTTCAGTCACTGCGGTCACCTTTGTTTTTATAGAGGGTAATGATATTGGCATCGCGCATGTCCTGGGGTACTGCTCCCTCGTCCCAGCACAGGCATAGCAGTTCATGTAGTGCTGAGAGTATAGCAGGCTTGGCACTCTTGATTATTTCAGGGGTAATGCTGTCCTTCCCAGGGGCTTTTCCGCTGGCTAGAGAATCAATGGCATCACTGAGTTCCGATTTGGTTGGCTGTATGTCCAGCTCATCCATGACTGTAGAGGCTGGGCTGCATTGAGGGCAGTCTCAGTGACAACATTCTCCCTGGAGTACAGTTCTAGGTAGTGCTGAACCCAGCGGTCCATTTGTTTGCGTTGGTCAGTGATTATGTCCCCTGATTAGATTTGAGGGGGGCAATCTTCTTGATGGTTGGCCCAAGAGCTCTCTTAATGCCATCATACATTCCTCTGATGTTTCCGGTGTCTGAGGCCAGCTGAATATGACTGCATAGGTGTTGCCAGTAGTCGTTTGCGCAGCGCCTGGCTGTTCTTTGTGCAGTGTTTCTGGCTGCTTTATGTGCTGCGGATGTTAAATCGCAGGGGCCTTTCTTGTAGTTCACACAGTGCAATGCGCTTAGCGGCTATGACAGGTTCCAGCTCTTCATTATGAGATTGAAACCAGTCTGCATTTCTCTTCGCACTTTTGCCGTAGGTGGTCAAAGCTGACTCATAGATGGCATCTCTGATGTGGGCCCACTTGGCCTCAGCATCCCCTGTGGGAGTGTTTTGAAGGGCTGTTACAAGTGAATTTAGAAATTTTTGTAACAGCTGTGGGTGAGAAATTCTGCTCGTGTTGATGCACGGGTGGCCCTTCTGCTTGGAATGATGCAACTTCTTTGGTTTGAGTCTAACCTTGCTGCACACCAGGGAGTGGTCGGTGTTGCAGTCCGCACTGTGGAAGCTGCGTGTGATTTGAACACTGTTTAAGGCGGCTCGCCTTGTGACAATGAGGTCTAGCTGGTGCCAACGACACGATCTTGGGCGCCTCCATGAAACCTGATGACAGGGTTTAGTGTGAAAGAACGAGTTGGTGATGCAGAGGTTATGATAGGTACACGACTCAAGCAGTCTCTGCCCGTTCTCATTCATCCTTCCAACGCCATAGCGCCCAAGGCAGGAGGGCCATGAGTCATGGTCGGCCCCAACCCTGGCATTAAAGTCCCCCAGCAGTAACAGGTGTTCGGTGTTGGGGATGCTGCTAATGATGTTATGGAGTTCCTCGTAGAACTGATCTTTAGCTTCAGGTGGGGAGCAGAGTGTTGGAGCACAGATGCCGAGTAGGCGTACTGGACCAGAGGTGGTGAGCAGTCGGATGGACAGTCTGTGTTCCGAGCCATTTGAAGGAGGCTCTATCATGCTGAGCAAGGAGTTTCTGATGGCGAAGCCCACTCCATGCTGTCTTGGTTCTTCAGGAGCCCTGCCCTGCCAGAAGAAGGTGTAGTCTTGCTCTGCTAGAGATCCACTCTCGGGGAGGCGAGTTTCCTGAAGTGCTGCAGTGTCTACATTGAGTCGACTGAGCTCATTGTTAATGATGGCGGTCTTCCGAGAATCGTTGATTAGTGTAAGGTCTTCCGACAGGCCAGGACACATAGTTCTGACGTTCCAGCTTGCAAAGCGAAGGGCTGGTACCTTCTTTCCTTTTTTCGTGTTGTTTGGTGCGGTGTATCAGTCCACCTTTCGGGCAATGACCCTGAGCTCCAAGCACCCATTGAAGCAGGTAGACTGTGGCGGGACAGAACCTTATTGACCGGGGGCTGCCGGGTTTGAGGCGGGCGGTAGCTGTCCAGTGAGGTGCAATGACTTCTCCCACCGACAAAGGCAACCTGTGGGGCCCAGTTTCTACGCCAATTTATCTGGACTTATAACTCGTAACTGCTGCCTTCCGTGTTGTTTCAGTCGCTGTGAGGCAACTATAGAGTGACCTCTCCATGGCGCATGCCTGGGCGAATTTATGGAGTTTGAGAGTTGCCCAGTCGTCAAAACCCCCCTCTCGGCCTTTCTGGTGGGGTCCAAAGGAGTGCAGAGCACGACGTTTGGCACCAGTATGGCTGCAGGAACCGCCGGAAACATGCCAAAGGTGACACATGACCGCCTACGGGGTTCCGCTCCGGATTATCTGTTAAGCATAAGGTAATCAATAATAAATCCAGTAGGGTATACAGGAGAAACTACTTCACTCAGAGTAGTTAGAATGTGGAACTTGCTACCACAAGGAGTAATTGAGGCGAATAGCATAAATAGATTCAAGGAGAAGCTAGGTAAGCATATTGGGAAGAAAGGAATAGAAGGATATGCTGATAGTGTTAGATGAGGAGGGATGGGAAGGGGGTTTGGATGGAGCATAAACACGACATAGACCTTTTAGGTTGAATGGCCTGTTTCTTCCCTGTAAGTATTTTGTAATACTATGTAATAATTTGTAGCTACAGTTTCTGTACATTGGTCAGGAACATTCAGTGATCTGTGCACAATAACACATGGATCATTTTTCTCCTTCAGTCTCTTTCAGTAATGTTCCTTGCAAATGATACATGCATTCTGTGTTGGTCCTACCTACATGTATTATACTATATTTATTTAAGTTAAATGTTAGTCATAGTTGTACAGCATAGAAACAGGCTCTTCGGTCCATGCCGACCATAATGTCTATCTATACTAATCCCACCTGCATGCATTAATTCCAATATCCCTCTATGCCTTGCTCATTCAAGTACCTGGCCATAGAGTCAGATGCCTCTTAAATGTTGCTACTGTTCCTGCCTCCACCACCTCCTCTGGCAGCTCATTCCAGATACCCACTATTCTTTGTGTGAAAAATTTATCCCTTTGATCCCTTTTAAACCTCCTCCCTCTCACCTTAAATCTGTGCCCTCTAGTTTTAGTCACCCCTACCATGGGAAACAGACTCTGGCTATCTACCCTATCAATGCCTCTCATAATTTTATATACCTCTGTCATGTCCCCTCTCAGCCTTCTTCGCTCCAGGGAAAACAGACCCAGCCTGTGCAATCTCTCTTTGTAACTCAAGCCCTCCAAACCAGGCCGCATCCTTGTGAATCTTTTCTGCACCCTCTCTAGCTTAATCACATCTTTCCTGTAGTGCGGTGACCAGAACTGCACACAGTACTCCAAGTGTGGCCTAACCAACGTTATGTACAACTGTAACACGACAATCCAACTCTTATACTCAGTGCCTCAGCCAATGAAGGCAAGCATGCCATATGCCTTCTTCACCACCCTGTCTACCTGTGTTGCCACTTTCAGGGAACTATGTACTTGCACCCCAAGGTCTCTCTGCTCATCAACACTCCCCAGGGCCCTGCCATTCACTGTATATGTCCTGCCCTGGTTTAACTTCCCAAAATGCATCACTTTACACTTGTCTGCATTAAATTCCATTTGCCAATCCCTTGCCCACTTTCCCAGTTGATCTATATCCTGTTGTAACCTTAGACAACCGCCTTCACTGTCCACTATACCACCAATTTTGGTGTCATCTGCAAATTTACTAATCATGCCCCCTACATTCTCATCCAAGTCATTAATATAGATGACAAACAACAGAGGGCCCAGCACTGATCCCTGCAGCACACCACTGGTCATCGGCCTCCGATCTGAAAAACAACCCTTCACTCCCACCCTCTACCTCCCATCACCAAGTCAGTTTTGTATCCAATTGGCTAGCTCACCTTGGATGCCACGTGTTCGAACCTTCCAGACCAGCCTACCATGCGGGATCTTGTCAAAGGCCTTGCTAAAGTCCATGTAGACAAAGTCCACTGCCCTGCCCTCATCAATCCTCTTGGTCACCTCCTCAAAAAACTCAATCAAATTTGTGAGACGTGATTTCCCACGCACAAAGCCATGCTGTCTATCCCTAATCAGACCTTGTCTTTCCAAATGCATATAAATTCTGTCTCTCAGAATCCCTTCCAATAACTTTCCCACCACTGATGTAAGGCTCACCGGCCTGTAGTTCCCTGGCTTATCCCTGTTGCCCTTGTTAAATAAAGGCACAACATTAGCTATCCTCCAGACATCCGGTACCTTACCTGTGGCTAACGATGATACAAAAATCACTGCCAGGGCCCCAGCAATCTCCTTCCTTGAATCCCATAGCATCCTAGGATACACCTGGTCAGGCCCTGGAGATTCATCCACCTTAATGTGCTTCAAAACCTCCAACAACACCTCCTTTGTAATGTTGATATGCTCCAGGATATCGGTGTTCCCTCCCTTGAACTCGCTAGCTTCCATGTCCTTCTCCACGGTAAATACAGACGAGAAGTTTTCATTTAAGACCTCTCCCATTTCCCGTGGCTCCACACATCGATTACCACACTGATCCTTAAGGGGACCTACTCTCTCCCTAGTTACCCTTTTACTCTTAATATACTTATAGAATCTTTTAGGATTCTCCTTTATCTTATCTGCCAGGGAAATCTCATGGCCCCTTTTTGCCCTCCTAATTTCCTTCTTATGTGTACTCCTACATCCCTTATACTCCTCGAGGGACTCGCTGAATCCCAGATGTCTACACCTGACATATGCCTCCTTCTTTGTCCTGACCAGACCCTCAATATCCCTCGTCAACCAAGGTTCCCTAAACTTGCCAACCTTGCCCTTCAATGTAACAGGTACATGCCAGCCCTGAACTCTTCCTATCTCACTTTTAAAAGCCTCCCATTTGCCAGACGTCCCTTTACCTGTAAACAGCCTCTCCCAATCAACTTTTGATAGTTCCTGTCTGATGCAATCGAAATTAGCCTTCCCCCAATTTCGGACTCAACTTGAGGACCAGTCCTATCCTTTTCCATAACTATCTTGAAGCTAATAGAGTTATGGTCACTGGTCCCAAAGTGCTCCCCACTGACACATCAACCACCTGCCCAGCCTCATTTCCTAAGAGGAGGTCGAGTGTAGCCCCTTCTCTAGTAGGGCCATCCACATACTGCTTCAGAAAACTATCCTGGACACACTTAACAAATTCTTCCCCATCTGATCCCTTAGGCAGCCCCAGTCAATATTAGGGAAGTTAATATCACCTACTATTACAACCCTATAATTCCTACACCTATCTGTGATTTCCCTACATATATGCTCCTCCAATTCCCTCTGACTATTGGGAGGCCTATAGTATAATCCCATCAAGTGATCACCCTTTCTTATTTCTAAGTTCTACCCATATGGCCTCGCTGGACGTTCCCCCCCGGGATATCCTCTCTAAGTACTGCCGTGATGTCCTCCCTAATCAATAGGGCAACTCCCCCTCCTCTCTTACCTCCACCTCTGTCATGCCGGAAGCATTGGTACCCCGGAAAATTGAGCTGCCAGTCTTGCCCATCCCTCAACCACGTTTCCGTAATAGCTATAATATCACAATCCCGTGTACCGATCCATGCTCTGAGTTCATCTGCCTTACCTGTAAGGCTTCTTGCATTAAAGTTAATGCAGTTTAGTCTACCAGACCTTCCACGCTCCCTGTCCTGCCCCTGCCCGGCCTGCCTACTGGTCTTGCTTGCTTTAACCTCTATATTTGCCTCAACTATCTCATCCACTACTTTGGGTCCCACCCCCCCTGCCAGACTAGTTTAAACCCTCCTTAGTCGTACTAGCAAACCTCCCCGCAAGGATATTGGTCCCCTTCCAGTTCAGATGCAACCCGTCCCTCTTGTACAGGTAACCTCTGCACCAGAAGAGATCCCAATCGTCCAAGTAGCTGAAGTCCTCCCGCCTACACCAGCTCTTCAGCCACGCATTCATTTGCCTTATCCTCCTATTCCTACCCTCACTAGCATGTGGCACAGGGAGTAATCCTGAAATTACAACCCTAGAAGTGCTACTTTTTAACCTTCTGCCTAACTCCCTATATTCACTTTGCAGTACCTCATCTCTCTTCCTGCCTATGTTGTTAGTACCAATATGGACCACGACCTCTGGCTGCTCACCCTCCCCTGTGCCCGCTCAGACATCCTTGACCCTGGCACCAGGGAGATAACACACCATCCTGGATTCTTGCTTGCGGCCACAGAAACGCCTATCTGTGCGCCTGACTATAGAGTCCCCTATCACTACCGCTCGCCTACACTTTGAACTTCCCTGCTGTACAACAGAGCCAGTCATGGTGCCATTGACCTGGCTGCTGCTGCTGCTTTCCCCTGAGAGGCCATCCCCCCCAACAGTATCCAAAACAGCATACTTGTTATTGAGGGGAATAGCCACAGGGGTCTCCTTCACTACCTGCCTGCCCCTCCTGGCAGTCACCCATCTATTTGGCTGAACCTGCGGTGTGACCGGCTCTCTGAAACTCCTATCTGTGATACTTTCTGACTCCTGTATGCTCCTCAGTGAGTCCAACTGCCGCTCCAAACGATCCATGCGATCTGAAAGGAGCTGTAGCTGGACACCCTTCCTGCAAACGTAGTCATCAGGGACATTTGACTTCTCCCTGATCTCCCACATTTCACAGGAGGAGCATACTACCCCACTGACTGCCATTTCCACCCCTCGCGTTACTTCTGGCTTAAAAGAAAGAAAGAAAGTCAGAAATTGGGAATAAAAAAAAATTAAGCCTTATCTGGTCAATACTCACCCTCCTTACCGAAGCCTGACGTACACCAAAGCCCGCACTTTGACCTTAGAAGCAGCACTGCGACCTTGCAGCCCCTCCCAAAGATGGCTGCTCTCTGATCTTTAATCGCACTTTCGGATTTAACTCTGGGAAGAAGCCGTTGTTGGTGCTGATGTCGATGTGAGTCGCTGACTCCGGGAATCTCCAACTCGGGGCTCCACCGAACGCGGGCCTGTAACCAGTCCTCGGGCCCACACCCGTCCCTTGCCTCTGCGATGTCTCTGGCTGTGCAGCACCGGGCTAATCTCCAACTGCAGCCCCACGCTGTGTCCCGGCCGGGGCGGGTAGGCCTCTCAGCGGGCCCCTGCAACTGCTACTGTTGGTGTAGCGTGACTACTGGCTGTCTGCAGGTAGTCCGGTGCCAGCTCCCCGTGCTGATGGTAGTGTCTGTGTGGGAAGCCTGTCCGCTATGCCAGGGACCAGAGCCTGGAGACGGCACTGGGGCTGCTTCGAGTGGTGGACAATCCCAGACTTCCAGTTATTTGTCCTTGGTGGAGCCACTCCCCTAGCAAACCAACTTTTTTTTACATTTGAATGCATTTCTCTACTACTTTCATCCTTGCACAGGTGTAATCTGCAGATTTACTGACCATCCAAACATCACTGTTAAGGTCATTAATAAAGACAGTGAAGGGTAGCGCGCCTAGGACCAATCTCTGAGGAATGCCACTGATAATGTGCCTCCAGGTTAAACTGCAACCGTTAATTACAGTAAATTGGCTACAGGAATGGAGCCAATTCCTAATCCAGCGTTTCAAGTTCCTGCTGGTACCACAAGATTCTATATTATGAAGTAACCTAATGCAAGGTACCTTATCAAAGGATTTCTGCAAGCTCTGGTTGACAATGTCTATCGGATTTCCCTCATTCAAGGTTCTTGTGATAGTCTTTAGAGACAATCAAATATGTATTTTTCTGGAAGCTGTGTTGTGCATTTCTAATGGATCCTTCCCTTTCCCATTATTAATAAAGGGCATCTCTTACGAGCTAGCTTCTGGTCTGATACAGCAAGGGGCTCCCAAAGCACCTGTCCTAGGTGTTGGAAATGCAGCAGCCATTGTACACACAACAAGGTCCCTAAACAGCAATGTGATAACCAGATAATCGTTTTAGCGATGATGATGGTTAAGGGATGTATATTGGCTAGGACACCATGGAAAGTACCATCGGATCTTTTACGTTCACTTAAGAGGGCAGACAGGGCCTCGGTTTAATATATCTAAAAGACAGATATAATATACCCACAGCTTTCCTTTGGTGCCTCTGTGTCCTGCAGCTCTGACCATTTGTATATAGTAGCGTAGCTGGTGACCCAGGTCCACAATCTGCTGCACCCTGAAATGTTCAAGGACCTGGGTACTCAAGTGCCAGCTTCACTGTAAAATATAATTCTCCACAGTTATCCACAATGTATGGAAGCATTGTAGAACTGTCAGACTCTTAATTTACATGATTAGCAGAATTAATTTACTTGATATAGAATTTTAGCTGAGAACCTTTTTATTTTGTTTTTTCATTCTGAGTCTGGCAACAGCACAGCATGGGCTGAATTTTCTTTGTGGGCTTCTGAACCCACTGTCAGGATGTAATGGGGGTCAGAAAATTCCAGATGGCCTCCTTCACTTGGCCTTAGGTGGCCATGAACAAGCAGTTCAGAGAAGGTTCACTAGGTTGATTCCTGGGTTGCAGGGGTTGTCTTATGAGAAAAGGTTGAGCAGGTTGGGCCTGTACTCATTGGAGTTTAGAAGAATGATAGGTGATCTTACTGAAACATATAAGATTCTGCTTGATAAAGCAGAGGCTGAGAAGATGTTTCCCCTCGTGGGGGAATCTAGAACTAGGGGGCATTATTGCAAAATCAGGAGTCTCCCATTTAAGTCAGAGATGAGGAGGAATTTCTTCTCTGAGGGTCGTTAATCTTTGACATTCTATACCCCTGAGAGCAGTGGAGGTTGGGCATTGAATATATTCAAGGCTGAACAAGATTTTTGATCCACAGGGGAGTAAAGGGCTATGGGAGGCAGGTGGAAAAGTGGAGTGAAGGCCACAATCAGATCAGCCATGATCTTACTGAATGGTGGAGCAGGCTTAAGAGGATAAAAGGCCTATTCCTGCGTCTGTTTCTTATAGTCTTACCCGTTGGGCGGTTAGCCTTGCCACCCACTTATCCCACTTTTGGGGATATGGCCCAGGGGCAGGATGGAGTCAGAGACTGCCACGCATGCAGGCCGGAGACACTATTTTTAGCGCCCACCTGGCTCCCCCGTTCCCGGCCCCAACAGGGGCTCAAAATCTTACCCATGTCTTGCATTTTCCAGGCCACTTCAACATTCTCTCCACACTTTTTATAGAGCTTCAACAGTTCAAATCTTGTTACATAACCTTCAGAAAATATTGTTACTGATTTCCAAGTGCTGCATGACCTTCCCCTCATTAAGAACATCTCCTCTCTCTCTGCAGTGTACACACACGCTCATGATTGGTCTATAAACAAGTACTAATTATTTTTGTTTATAAATCTTGAACCTTCAAAAGGGATTCTGTAAGATAAAAGGGCATATCACTGAGAGATAACATCTGATGTGTATCCCCCATGACTAAACAAAAAAAATGTAAACTATGCTGCTGACAGGTGACACTGAAGTATTCTGTTGATGTCAGCAGCGGCAGGAAGAGGTCCTTATTTGGCCCGAGCGGGAAGGCCTTCGTCGGCCTATCCCACACCCGGGAGAATTAGAACCGGCGATCCAGGCGTCGGGTTCCATGGCGGCCGCTGCTGCTCCAATTCTCCGGCCCTACCCCGCCATGAAACCTACCGTCGGGAGGAGAACAAGATCCAGCCCAGTGTTTTGGGTTGATGACCTTTCGTCAGTTCTGACTTGAAATGTTAACTCTGTTTCTCTTTCTACATATGCAGCCTAACCTGATGAGTATTGCCAGCATTTTCTGTTTCCATTCCTTTTTCCAGCATCCGCAGTATTTTGCTTTTGGATCTGAGCTGAGGCTATGTGACGGAAATTCAGCACTGGAGGCTGGATAATGCTGGAAAGAAAGCAACTAAAATTGAAATTGCTTAGTTAGAGAGCTTCCTTCTTTTTCTTTATTTTCTAAATTAGTCCTGAGGAATGCATTTGATGGACAAATGCCATCCTAACTCTATTACAACTTGAAATTTAAATTGATTTGAAATTAACCAACAGAAAATGCTGGAGATACACAGCAGGTCCTTCAGCATCTAGAAAGAGAAAAGGTGGGTTGGCGTATGGGACCCTGCCTCAGAACATGTTTTTCAAGGGCTATACTATTCTCAATGCTACTGATATTTTTTTGCACATAAGAATATGGCATTGGTGATTGATGCTTTTCACCTAGAGACAGTGACTCCATTCTAATATGGCCACCAGGTTGCTAAGGAGGTTTTCAATTTTTAAAGGTGCTGCTCTAGCTTTACCTGAGGGCTTTGTGTGTAAATGCAATCCCTCGATTGCCTCCTTAAATACTTCAATTGCCTTCCCGCTGCTGCCATGCAAATTGCCGACAAGACTCCCAGTTTCCCCCCATGGGAAAGACAGAAAGACATGGGAAGACATTGGCATACCAGCCCGACGGCTTTTTTCCTGATTTTATTTATTTTTTTATTTATTTAGAGATACAGCACTGAAACAGGCCCTTCGGCCCACCGAGTCTGTGCCAACCAACAACCACCCATTTATACTAACCCTACAGTAATCCCATATTCCCTATCACTTCCCTACACTAGGGGCAATTTACAACGGCCAATTTACCTATCACCTGCAAGTCTTTGGATGTGGGAGGAAACCGGAGCACCCGGCGAAAACCCACGCAGACACAGGGAGAACTTGCAAACTCTGCACAGGCAGTACCCAGAATCGAACCTGGGTCCCTGGAGCTGTGAGGCTGCGGTGCTAACCACTGTGCCGCCCCCACTTGCAGACCCGCTGCCAACGGCCTGGGGAAATTCCCCCCCAATGACTCTGAATGGCAGGTCAATTGTAAAGAGTAGTAACAACACTAATCTCACTAGTGTTTGTAACAAAGTGTAAATATTACATCCTATTTCACCAATGCCCAGGTGTAAATAGGATATAACATTCTTGCAGGAAAACATGTAAAAGTATATTTAAAGAAACAATGGGCTGGATTTTCGTTTTTGGGTCCCGATCCTGCTGTTGGAAGAAAGTGCGGGCCGGGAACTTACACATGCTGGCACTGGGACCCAGAGGATGATTTTTCAAGGCCAATTAAGTGACTGCCTCTGGGAGCCCTGTCTATTATGGACAAATGGCGGGCTCCCGAGGTTGGAGGGCAAATAGGAGGCCCTGCAGCATTGAGAGATCGGAATCCCCACTGTTGGATGTGGGACCTGGCGATGTAGGTAGGAGAAAGAGACGGCATCTCAAGATGGAGGCACCCTCTGAACAATTTTACAAATTTTTAAAATCAAAGCGGGCACAGCTGCCAGTCTGTCATCATGGAGGGGTAACCTCTCTGCTGGATAGCCATTGGCCGCAGCTGTAGCCTGACGTCGATGTCAGGCGGGGGTGGTTCCCTAGATGGATGGAGTGGTGGCTCCCTCCCAGCCCCGTCTGCTACTGGGAGGCTGCCTCCATCCGTTGGCCATGTTTTGGCCTTCGTGGGGGGCTCCGCATGCTGACTGGAAATATCCAGTTGGCGTGTGCAGAGTTTCCCCGATCCCTACTCCATGAAAATTGCCCGGAGGTGGGACCATGGCGGGAGACTGGCATGCTGCCAGTAGCAGGAAATTGCGGGCCTTTCCGACTCCATTTTCACCTCCGCAGCCAAATGAAAATTCGGCCCAATATGTTATTGGATGACAGATAATAACTAACTGATGTATTTCTCTCTTTGTTTTAGAGAATATATTTATGACGTTGATTGAGGGCAGCACCATTTTTTACTCGTTATCGACTCATCCTCCCCTATTGGAAGTCAGTCACCTCATCCTTGAAAACATGTTGGTCTCTGGGTCAGAAACAATTCCTGGGGTGGTTGCACCTTCTAAACAGACAAGTAAGTAACAGAAACCAGCGTACTCATTGACTGTAGACAATGGCTGTAATGCAGTAATCATGGGTGACTTCAATCTGCATATAGACTGGGTAAACCTAATGAGCACTAATGCTGTGGAGGATGAGTTTCTGGAGTGTGTTAGGGATGGATTTCTAGAGCAGTATGTTGAGGAACCAATTAGAGAACAGGCTATTTTAGATCTAGTATTATGTAATGAGAAAGGGCTAATTAATCTTGTAAAAGAATCTTTAGGGAGGAGTGACCATAATATGATAAAATTTTACATTATGTTTGAAAGTGAGGTAGTTCAATCTGAAGCTAAGGTGTTAAATTTGAACAAAGGAAATTATGAAGGTATGAGGGGCAAATTGGCTGAGGTGGATTGGGAAAATACATTAAAAGATATGACAGTACATAAGCAATGGATAGTCTTCAAAGAAATATTACATAGTTTACAGCAACTATACATTCCTTCAAGGCACAAAAACCCCAAAAGTAAAGGCAGTCAACCGGAGATAACAAAGGATTGTATAAGATTAAAAGAAAAGGCCTATAAAGTTGCCAGAAATAGTGGTAAACCTGAGGATTGGGAAGATTTTAAATACAGCAAAGAAGGATGAAGAAACTGATAAAGGGAGAATAGAATATGAATGTAAGGTAGCAAAATATATAAAAATGGACTGTAAAAGCTTCTACATGTACGTAAAAAGGAAACGTTTGGCTAAGACGGGGCCAGGGCGGCGCAGTGGTTAGCACCGCGACCTCACAGCTCGAGCAACCCGGGTTCAATTCTGGGTACTGCCTGTGTGGAGTTTGCAAGTTCTCCCTGTGACCGCGTGGGTTTCCGCCAAGTGCTCCGGTTTCCTCCCACAGCCAAAGACTTGCAGGTTGATAGGTAAATTGGCCATTGTAAATTGCCCCTAGTGTAGGTAGGTGGTAGGAGAATGGTGGGGATGTAGTAGGGAATATGGGATTAATGTAGGATTAGTATTAATAGGTGGTTGTTGGTCAGCACAGACTTGGTGGGCCAAAGAGCCTGTTCCTGTGCTGTATCTGTATGACTATGACTATGACTATGACTAAGACAAATGTGGGCCCATTACAGGCAGAGTCAGGAGAATTTATAATGGGGAATAGAGACATGGCAGAGAAGCTAAATGATTACTTTGTGTCTGTCTTCCCTGAGGAAGATACAAGAAATCTCACAGAATTAGAGATCCAAGGGACTAGGGGGAATGAGGAATTGAAGGAAATCAGTATTAGTAAGAAGATTATCTTGGAGAAATTAATGGGGTTGAAAGTTGATAAGTCCCCAGGACCAGATATTCTACATCCCAGAGTGTTGACAGAGGTAGCAATGGAGATTGTGGATGCATTGGTGATCATCTGCTAAAATTGTATGGATTCTGGAGCAGTTCCTGCAGATTGGAAGGTCGCAAATGTCGCCCCACTATTTCAGAAGGGAGGGAGAGAGAAAATGGGAATTACAGACTGTTGAGCCTTACATCAGTCGTTGGGAAAATGCTAGAATCTATTCTAAAGGATGTGATAAATGGACACTTGGATACTAATGACCTAATTGGGCATAGTCAACATGGATTTATGAATGGGAAATCATGTTTGACGAACCTGTTGGAGTTTTTTCTTAGAATCATAGAAATTTTAAGGCACAGAAAGAGGCCACTTGACCCATCGTGTCTGTGCCAGCTGAAAAATGATTAGGATGTTACTAACCGAATCGATAAAGGAGAGTCGGTGGACATGGTATACTTGGATTTTCAGAAGGCTTTTGATAAAGTCCCTCTCAGGAGGTTGGTTAGCAAAATTAAAGCACATGGGATAGGAGGTAATATACTGGCATGGATTCAGGATTGGTTAACGAGCAGGAAGCAGAGAGTTGGAATAAACGGGTCATTCTCGTGTTGGCAGGCTGTGACTAGTGGGGTACCGCAGGGATCAGTGCTTGGGCCCCAGCTGTTCACAGTATATATCAATGATTTAGATGTGGGGACCAAATGTAATATTTCCAAGTTCATGGATGACACACAACTAGGTGGGAATGTGTGTTGTGAGGAAGATGGAAAGTGGCTTCAAGGGAATTTGGACAGACTTAGTGAGTGTGCAACAACGAGGCAGATGGAATAGAATGTGGAAAAATGTGAGGTTATCCACTTTAGTAGGAGGAATAGATGTGCAGAGTATTTCTTAAATAGTAAGAGCTTAGAAAGTGTAGATGTACAAAGGGACCTGGATGTCCTTGTCAATAAGTCACTGAAAGCTAACATGCAGATGCAGCAAACAATTAAGAAGGCTAATGGTATGTTAGCCTTTATCACAATAGGATTTGAGTACAGGAGGAGTGAAGTCTTGCTTCAATAGTATAGAACCTTGGTTGGATCGCACCGGGAGTACTATGTGCAGTTTTGGTCCCTTTACCTTAGGAAGGATATTATTGCCATAGAGGGAGTGCAACGAAGGTTCACCAGACTTGTTCTGGAATGGCGGGATTGTCCTATGAAGAGAGATTGGGGAAACTGGGCCTGTATACTCCGGAGTTTTGAAGAATGAGAGGTGACCGCAGAGCTACAAAATACTTAAAGGGATAGACAGGGCAGATGCAGCTAAGATGTTTCCCCTGGTTGGGGAGTCTAGAACCAGTAGACACAATTTCAAAATAAGGGGGAAGCCACTTAGGACAGCGATGAGGAGAAATTTCTTTACTAAGAAGGTAGTGAATCTTTGGAATTCTCTATCCCAGAGGGTTGTGGAAGCTCAGTTATTGAGTATGTTTAAAGCAGAGATTGACAAATTTCTAAATACAAATGACATAAGAGGATATGAGGATAGTGTGGGAAAAAGGCATTGAAGTGGATAATCAGCCATGATCATATTGAATGGTGGGGCAAGCTCGATGGGCTGAATGGCCTACACCTGCTCCTACGTACCTATAGCTGGAATCTGAAACAGGTTATGTAACTATTTTAGAATTTACTTCAATTAAATGTCTCGGCTTAATTCCTGTGGGCAAGGCTTTGTCATACTTTCTGTGCTCGCTCTTGCACACCGGTTACACTACTGTTATGACCAGGTGAGAAACTTGTCTAGCGGTTTTTTGCTGTCTTTACCTGGCCTTAGTGTAACAGGGTTTAATTTTAAACACTGTGTTTTGAGCTCTCCTTTTTGTGAATCTTTGCTCCCAGTTTTCAATTATAAGGCAAAGAAATGAGCACACCAGGTTTTCTCAGGTTTAAAGAAGAAGCGAAATTTATTAAACCTTAAACTTAAACTCTAACACGGTTCACGCCTACCGATATACGATGCACCCACGCTAGCATGCACACGCGATATACACATGCAGATAGGGATAGAAAAGAGAAGAGAAGAAAAGATAAGGCGGAACAGTTTGAGGCAATATCTTGTTACAGTGCTTTGAGCTTGCAGTTTAGTCCTTGATTGTAAGTAGTCTTGCTTTTGTCAGGGCCCAGTGTTCTTCTTAAACCTTGTTCACATAGGAGACTTCTCTCTTGAGTTTCACGTGTTTTCACAAGATACAGTTCTGTGGGAAGGAGATGGGAGCAGGCAGACAGGAGAGGCTGTAATTCTTGCTTCAGTTCCAGGAGCACACGGCGTTCTGAGTTCAAATCCTCTGTTGGAAGTTCAAATTTCAACAGTCAGCTAGTCATGTGACTAAAACTGGTCTGACCATTTCTTCTGTGCATTAGGGAAGCAATGACTGGGTCCCTTTTGTTCCAACACTGCGAGTACTATGCAAATGTCCTTCCAGTCAGGGGCTTGCAATTTTAAGTTTTAATGTTCATGTGGTGAAATAATGTGTGCCTCAGTGTTGGTAGGTGGGAGGCTTGCCTGACACTTCAACAAAACCAAACAGTCTTGTTTCTTTCCTGGTCACTTTAGACAGATAGACTTATGTTCAATAATTATGAAGAGCTGTTATTTTCTCAGCTTGTCATCTTGGTAGCACTCCCAGCTCTGAGTCAATAGGTTGCTGCTCACTTTAGGACATGAGCATATATTCTAGGCTGACATGTCAGTGGATTATTGAGAGAATGACTCATCCATGGAGGTGCTGTCTTTCAGGTGAAAAGATAAACTGAAGCCTGGCTGTGTATTCATGTGGATGTGCAATATCCCATGGCATTAAATGAAGAGGAGTAGTGAATTCTCCCAATCTCCTGGCAACATTCTTGCTGCAATCAACATCACCAAAAGCAGATAACTGGTCATTTATCTCATTGCTGTTTGTGGGATCTTGTCTGCAAACTGGCTGCCGTGCACTTCAGAAAGGCTCCATTGACTGTGAAGTGCTTTGGGGTGTTCTGAAAATGTAAAGGTGCTAGATAAATCCAAGTTCTTTCTTTGTTTCTTAATGATTCAATGGAAATGAGATTCCTTTGAAATATAAAGAATATAAAAGCATAAGAAATATAAAGAACTAGCAGAGACCAGCAAAATATTTGTAGGGACATTAGTATCTTTATTGCAGCAGTACTTCTTTATATCCACATCCCACAGAATCACAGAATCATTACAGTGCAGAAGGAGGCCATTCAACCCATCGTGTCCTCACTGGCTCTCCAAAAGAAATTCTCTCTGTTCCATTCCCCTGTCTTCTCCCCATAACCCTGCACGTTCTTCCTTTTCGTATAACTGCCTGTCTCCCTTTTGAATGCTTCTATTGAACCTACCTCCACCATGTTCTCAGGCAGTGCATTCCAGACCTTAACCACTCGCTGCGTGAAAAAGTTTTTCTACATGTCACTCAATGTCCCATGCCATTCCAACCTTCCCATTGTCATCCCTGTCGTGCTTTACCCATCCCATTCCTTTCATCCCTCTCATATGAAGCCCATCCCATTCCCCTTATTCCTAAGCCATCCCCTTCCCATATTCCACCCCTCCCAGGCCATTCCTCCCCATTCCAAGCTGCCCCCTTCCTCCCTTTCATGCCTTCCATCCCTCCCTCCCTCCCACGCTGTCACACTTCCCTCCCTCTCATGCTGTCCCCAGCACTCCCTCCCTCGCATGCCGTTCCTCCCTCCTTCCCATGCCTTCCACCCCTCCCTCCCGTGCTTTAACATTCCATCTCTCCCATGCCGTCCCCTGTCCATGCCAAATCTCCTCCATCCCATGCCATGTCCCACTCCCTCCATGCTGTTCCTCCCTCAGCCCCCCCCCCAACCTCCCATGCCATCTCCCAACCCCCGCCCCCCCATTGCTGCTTCCACTCCTCTGCCCACCACCCGCCCCTCCCCATCATCGTCAAGAGCCGTCAGTGGGAGGCTGGAGCCCGCTAACAGAGGTCAGGGAGCAATGTGAGCTACAGCCCATTAACCGAGGCCGGGCGCAGCAAGAGCCGGGGGGCTGGAGCCCAACAACTGAGGCTGGGGAACTGCGAGGGCCAGGGGCTGGAGCCCATTAACCGAGGCCAGGAGCAGTGAGAGCCGGAGCCCAGTAACTGAGGCCGGGGAGCAGCAAGAGCTGGAGCCCAGTAACCGAGGCTGGGGAGCAGCGAGAGCTGGAGCCCAATAACCGAGACCGGGGAGCAGCGAGAGCTGGAGCCCAGTAACCGAGGCCGGGGAGCAGTGAGAGCGGGAGCCCAGCAACTGAGGCTGAGGAGCAATGAGAGCTGGAGCTAAAGCCTGGATACCCAACCCAAACCCGACTACGTTTGTCGGTTTCGGGTCAGGTCGAATTTCCAAGTGCAGCATTCGGGCTCGGGTTGGATCGGGCTGGACGGTGCTGCTTCCGGGAAGTCATGAGATCAGGCTTACCCATGATACCGCACAACACTAGCTGCAGGAATAGCCTGTTGCTAGAATGGATGAAGAATATTCGTGTCAGGTTGGGTCGGGCGTGAAAAAAAATTCAAGGTCTCTGGCTCGGGTTGAGTTCGGGTTGGCTGTGGTCGGGTCGTGCCTAGGTCGGGTTTTAGTTTTATACCCGAGCCAGGCTTTAGTTGGTGAGCCCAGTGACCGAGGCCGGGGAGCAATGAGAGCCAGGGAGCAGTGAGAGCTGGAGCCCAGTAACTGAGGCAGGGGAGCAGTGGGAGCCGGAGCCCACTGGCCGGGGCTGGCGAGCAGTGAGAGCTGGAGCCCAGTGGCTGAGGCCGGGGAGCAGTGAGAGCCAGAGCCCAGTAACCGAGGCCGGGGAGCAGTGAGAACCTGAGTCCAGTAACCAAGGCCAGGGAGCAATGAAGGCCGGGGAGCAATGAGAACCTGAGTCCAGTAACCAAGGCCAGGGAGCAATGAAGGCCGGGGAGCAATGAGAACCTGAGTCCAGTAACCGAGGCCAGGGAGCAATGAGAACCTGAGTCCAGTAACCGAGGCCGGGGATCAGTGAGAGCCGGAGCCCAGTAACTGAGGCCGGGAGCAGTGAGAGCCGGAGCCCAGTAACTGAAGCCGGGGAGCAGTGAGAGCCAGAGCCCAGTAACCGAGGTCGGGGAGCAGTGAGAACTGGAGTCCAGTGGCCGAGGCTGGGGATCAGTGAGAGCCAGAGCCCAGTAACCGAGGTCGGGGAGCAGTGAGAACCGGAGTCCAGTGGCCGAGGCCGGGGATCAGTGAGAGCTGGAGCCCAGTAACTGAGGCCGGGAGCAGTGAGAGCCAGAGCCCTGTAACCGAGGTCGGGGAGCAGTGAGAACCGGAGTCCAGTGGCCGAGGCCGGGGATCAGTGAGAGCTGGAGCCCAGTAACTGAGGCCGGGAGCAGTGAGAGCCAGAGCCCAGTAACTGAGGCCGGGAGCAGTGAGAGCCAGAGCCCAGTAACTGAGGTCGGGGAGCAGTGAGAACCGGAGTCCAGTAACTGAGGTCGGGGAGCAGTGAGAACCGGAGTCCAGTAACTGAGGCCGGGAAGAAGTGAGAACCAGAGTCCAGTAACCGAGGCTGGCGAGCAGTGAGAACCAGAGTCCAGTAACCAACGCCGGGGAGCAATGAGAACCAGAGTCCAGTAACCAAGGCCGGGGAGCAATGAGAACCAGAGTCCAGTAACCAAGGCCGGGGAGCAATGAGAACCAGAGTCCAGTAACCAACGCCGGGGAGCAATGAGAACCAGAGTCCAGTAACCAAGGCCGGGGAGCAATGAGAATCAGAGTCCAGTAACCGAGGCCGGGAAGAGGTGAGAACCAGAGTCCAGTAACCAAGGTCGGGGAGCAGTGAGAACCGGAGTCCAGTAACCGAGGTCGGGGAGCAGTGAGAACCGGAGTCCAGTAACCAAGGCCAGGGAGCAATGAGAACCAGAGTCCAGTAACTGAGGCTGGGAAGAGGTGAGAACCAGAGTCCAGTAACCGAGGCTGGGAAGAAGTGAGAACCAGAGTCCAGTAACCAAGGCCGGGGAGCAATTAGAGCCAGAGCCCAGTAACTCAGGCCAGGGAGTAGTGAGAGCCGGAGCCCAGTAACTCAGGCCAGGGAGTAGTAAGAGCCGGAGCCCAGTAACTCAGGCCGGGGAGCAGTGAGTACTGGAGCCGAGTAACTCAGGCCGGGGAGCAGTGAGTACTGGAGCCCAGTGGCCGAGGCCGGGGATCAGTGAGAGCCGGAGCCCAGTAACTGAAGCTGAGGAGCAGTGAGCGCCGGAGTCCAATAACTGAGGCGCGTGCGCCAGTCTCCACCCACCAAATCAACCCATTGACCAATCAGAAAATTGCAGACAGACAGAAATGTGTGTAATATTATTATAGATTATAGGAAACATAGGCTGCCTGAGCTTGCAGGTCCCATTGTTTGCTTCATCATGATTTGAGAAGATGATAGTCCTGAAAACTAATTAGTCACCCAAGTTTCTATAATTTTTTGGTTATAAAGATGATGGGCCTCCACACTGGCAAAAAGGGGCATGCTTCCTTTTGCTATCCCCTCCTCACACTTTTGGACTGTAACCTACAAAATGTTGCAGGAAGGTTATAGTCTCTTACTACTTTGTCACACAAAGCCTCAGGAGCCCCTCTTTTGGCAGTGTACTCTTTCAGTGGCACGCACCCATTCTCTGTGTGCTACTTCAACAGCCCAACCCACTCTCTGTGCTCAGTAGCCCTAATGCTGCTCTGCATGCTCTTTCAGTAGCACTGCACTGCTCCCTCGGCTGTGTGCATTCCTTGTTCACTGCACCCAACATCCTGCAATGAAAAGAATTAAGAAGGTCATGTAAAACAGAATGATTATAAATAGGAGCAGGCTTATAGGAGAGAGAGAAACAAAAGGGAAGGTAAAGGAATGAGCAAGGAAAGGAGAAAGAAAATCAAGGAAAGTGAAAAAGAGAAAAGCAAAAAGGAAGGGGTAGGAGAGAGAGGGAAACAGAAGGGAAGTAAGGGTAGGAGCAAAGATATGCAAGAAGAGAGGGAAGGTCAGAGAAGAAACAAAAAGGAAGGTGAGGAGAGAGAAAAAGACGACCAGGGGCAACTTACAATTGGTCATAGTTTATCCCTTTCTGCTTCTGGAATAAGCTAAGAATTTTATTCCACAAAATGAATGGGATGTTTGCAGCGATATATTCAGGTTCACTCTCATAATATTGTGTCCTGGAATGCAGAGAACTGTGACAGGCACCAGAATATTCACACTCATCATGGTTGTTCAAGCTTACCTCCAAATTATAGTGCCAAACACAATGCCTAGGCCGTGACCATTCTTCTGTCCTTGTTGTTTCTGCAAGTGATCAAACAGAAAAATTATTACAGTCGCTGCTCAGTCATGAGAGGCACATATGTGATAGACAAACTTTGTGTTAAGTGGCCTTGTTTTCTTTGACCTGAAAAAAGAGATTGCTTCATTCATACTGAGAATCAGTGCTATAAGTTCAGGCTCAGTGATTGGATCTGTGTACGAAGCTTAAGGAGAGCTTCTGGACAGCTCTACAGTTTGTGAATTTGATTATGTGGTGTTTGTGCTGTGCATATTAGGTGCTGTTTTGTGTTTGAAGTGTGTTTGCATAAACGATTTGTGCATTTTATTTAAGAAGGTTGAATTAAAGCAACGAGAGTAGATGATTTGCAATAGCAAGATGTGAGGTGAGGGGGATGCAGTGGTTGACAGGTGGGAACAGGGCTCATTTACAAGTTCACAGGCAGTCTTGATTTAAAGTCAGGTTTTTAGATAAATTTGACATTTGCTACTGGAAAAGTGAAATATAGCTTTAATTTTTTTGTTGCCTTTTCTCTCCTTGCTCCCCATTGCTACTGGAGAGTGATGCGTATGCAAACAAGACTCAACAGAACCTAATCGCTCACTGGTACCTGGCCTAAATGGTCAATCTTCACATCTGAGCCTTGATGCTGGAGCATATTGCTACTTAAATCAAACTTGTTCCTTTCAAATTTTTCCAACAGAAGTCATTAAATAGCAACCAGGAATGAGATCCCTGGCTGCTTTCTTTTTCCCCTCCTCCCAGGGTTAATTGTAAAGCCTCACCTCTGCCCTGGTTTAGATCAGCCAACTCGGCGAAAAATATGATGAATTGAATCTAGTAATATACTGACTTACAAAATCAGCCAGAAAATTTGCTGTTTTGTTCTTAAACGGAAGATCATTGAGTTCATCAACCTTAACTATAAATACTTATATCAGAATGAAGTAACCTACAAGATTTCTTGTAAACATCTGAGTAAACTCACCAATAAAAGATCTAACTATTTGTTAGAAATACCACTCTTACATGATCTCATTCTCAAATGAGAAGCAGAAGCAAAGTTGCTTTCCTTTATACATGTGTCCTGTCTTTGGCAATGCTGCCGTAGAAATTAGGTGTCATAAGTCACTCTGATAACAGGTAGACCACTCTCAAGAGGTTGGGCAAGGATCTTTAATCTTTGTGCTCCGCAGCCTGAGGTTTTCACACCATTCATCTTAATGGGCCGATAATTGCGGACTGGATGAATGTAGAAGTGGAAAATCCTGATCGGAAAGGCAAACCAGTAGCAGCACTCAGCATCTGCAGGCTGTCACTTGTAGTTTGAGCTCCAGGCCCACTTGTTTAGACTGACAGGTACACGTCAGGGAAAGTTTATGGTTGCTAAAATAAAGTTGCGCACGTGACTTGTAAGCTTGTGAAGTTGCCTTAGTATTGCACTTGTGCTGGAATTTCATCCTCCAACCTTAACAGAACCATAATATATTCATCATATAAATATCCCATACAAAACTTGCCACAGGAAAAAAACTCCTCCACAGCCAGCAAATGATGAAAGCACATCTTTGTTGGAACAGGGATAGGATGCGTTAGAATTTCTTTTATGTTGTAATGACAGATAAAATGGGAATGAACTATCCAAAGCTAAGCTAGAAGTGAGATAATTCTACAAACCATCCTGCTTGGGTGTATGCTGTCCAAACTTATTTTAGTTGCTGTTGCATCTTGTTCTCTTGCTTGCTATTACTCCCATTTCCTGTGAGTGTAATATCTGCTCTGCGTGGTCCTGCCAGCAGACTATCTAAACTTCCTTCTATTGCTGCACACCTATCAGCAGAGTCCTGCCATCTTCCTGGAAGATGAGGCAAAAATGAATTATGTATTACTTTATCAATCACTGGGGCTGCATTTGCAAAGTTGTAACAAACCAGGTCAGCCATGGTTTCTTCACCACCCCATATCCCACTATTATCCAGGGCCAGATCAGTTTTCTGAATATTGGGGTGCCCTTATGTAGAGCTAGCTATTTTTTAAATGGAAAGCTATGGCAATCTGTGACATCAGTTCCAGTTTATTATACAAGTAAAATCTAATATAGGTCAGTAAAGCATGGGAAATGACGAGATTTTAAGTTGCGTATCTGAATGAAAAAGTGACAAGATTTTTTTTAGAAGAATGAGAAGTTTCAGACAGCACGAAAGTAAAAGCAGAATACTGCGGATGCTGGAAATCTGAAATAAAAACAGCAAGTGCTGGAAATACTCAACAGGTCAGGCAGCATCTGTGGAGAGAGAATGTTTCAATTCTGACGGTAACTCTCTTTATCTCTCCACAGATGCTGCCAGACCTGCTGAGTATTTCCATTACTTTCTGTTTTTATTTCAGACAGCACTAATATTGTTACAATGATGTCACATACAAGTGACACTATGTATTTTAATAAGACAACGTTATATTATAGCATAAATGGGAACTGTTTGCAAACACATTTGTTGCAAAGCAACATGATCCCACAAGATATAATATTATGGATCCATCCAAAAAGACCCTAAAATCCCTCCCATTGCAATAACCAATAGTTCTTAAATGATTTTAGAGTTTTTGCCTATACTGCTTTCCTAGGAGTCCATTCTATATATTAAGCACTTTTTATGTGAAATTTTCCCTGATATCAGTCCTAAATTTGACTTTTACTAGTTTGAACATGTGTCCGATGGCTCTGCTCTCTCAATTTATTTTAAAATCATTTTCCAGATTCACCTTACATGTCTCTGCAAGGTCACTTCTGAGTGCTTCCTTTCCAGGTTAACAAACCCATGATTCTCCAGTCTTTCCTGGAGATGAACATTTTGACTCTCTTCTCTACACTGTCTCCAATGCCTCAATATCTCTTGCTAACAGAACTGGACACAGTACTCAAAGTGTGCTCTACTTTGGTGGACATGTGTGTTGAGTCAACTAAGAGACTTCTAAGTCTCTCAACTTCATCCTCAGCTATTTCAGCACCATTCATGGGATATGTGGGTCACTCATTTTTTTTTCCCCGTGTCCAGTTCTTTTCACTTGTATTAATTTCATCTGCTATTCAGACCACATAGGTATTTTGTTAACTAATTTTGTAATGTCCGAGCTGCTGCTTCTGATTCCAGTGTCCCCCCTTGTTTGATATCATCTACAAATTTCACCAATTTTCATGGGTTTCTGAGTTCAAGCCATTGATCTAAATTGGAGGCAACCGTTGTCCCAGTGCGGAGTCCAGGCGCACTCTACTCTTCAAACAACGACTTGGATTTATGTAGCACTTATAATGTAGTTAACGTCCCAAGATGCTTCGCAGGAGTGATTATCAGGCAAAACTTTGACAGTGAGCCACATAAGGAGATATTAAAATGGAGGACCAATAGCTTGGGCAAAAAGTTTGTTAAACTGGCTAGAGTTTAATTAGGCAGGATCTTCCCCTTCTGAATCCATGTTGACTGCCCGATTACTGTTGAAATACTGCAATATTTCACATTTGCAGTTATGCTTTTTCTCAACTATCCTTTGTTTCTCTGAACACTTGTTTAACATTCATTGCAGAAAAATGTAGAAGTATTTATTCTCTCTATTCCACATTTGATTTTTTTATTAATCCATTTAAGGCTACACTTGTTTAGTTGGATCTTTCTGCTTCCAGGGTTGTATTTATCCTGCATGTTCAACATTATGCCTTTAAAGGTGTGGCACTTGTCCTCTAATAGTGTTGTTGAGTCACTAGCACCCCACTCCCTCCCTCACCCCAGCCCTGCCAATTTGCTTAAGTTGTTCCTTCATTTCTTTGATAGCCTTTTTAAAGTTATATACCTGGTTCTGAATTTCTGCATCCCAAATCATGTTTAACTCACTCATTCGATGATTGCTGCCCCTTGATGGGGCTATGACTTGATTTCCCTTTAGATTGTCTCAGTCATTTCCAAATATCAGATCGAAATGAGTACTGCCTCTCATGGCTCCCTGTTCTTCAGTCAGGTCTTTAGTTTGTGTTATTAAATATTTTCATTTTGCCCCTCCTGAATCCCTAATTTTTGTTGGCATATAGTTCCATAGGTGTCTCCACAGGTACTTTATTTGTGAGTGTAGACAACTAATGTTGTTCGGCTGTTGACTGTAAGGAACATCATAGCCAAGTCCAATGTGCTCAGCTGATGTCTGCAGAGGAGCACTCTCCAGGAGGAGAGTGATCATTACCACAATGTGTGATTTATTTACTGGATTTATATAAAGAAGTTTAATTATTGCTTTCTACCATATAACATTTTATTAAGTATTACCTTTGTTTTCTTCTTATCCTTGTTGGTTTAAACATTTTCTTTTGAAAGATTTTAGAATGGACTTGGATAAATTAATGATGCTTTACAACATGAAGTGTTTGTATACACATCAGAGATTGCAACAGTTTGCACTGCACGTTGCTTTGGCACAGGAGAATTTGTCAGAAAATGACGGTTGGGGGGTTTACATGTATAATTATGGCACTAAACATATGTAGAGGTGGGTAAACTGTCAACATGTTTACTGTTGACAGATGTAATGTTAGTTTTAACAGTCACATCAGAAGAGACTGCTGGTATCTATTAACATAAAAACCTCATGGCACTCCAAAAGACTATTTTTGGAAGTGGCTTCTGTTAATTTTGTGGATAAAAATGATTGAATTAAGAGCTGTATGCTTCTTTTTCATTGATTAAGAATGTCTGCCATTAGTTTTAGTTCCATAGACTAAAGCAGCAAAAAGATAAAGATGAAAATAACATATTTAAAATATCAGAAGATGATAAGCTTTGCAAAAGCAGACAGATGACCTAATCCAACTGCTCTGCTGAGCCTCGCTAGAATTCAGGAGGAGGGGAAATCAGCGCACTTCTGATGATGGCCATCCTAAGCTGCTATTGGAAAATGATTCAGAGCAGGTTGTCGTCCCTCTCAGTCAGTGCAGAAACTTAAAGTGGGATGGAGTAGGAACAAGACAAAATTTCCTCTTTTTCCCTTCAATGTCCCTATACTTTGTCTATCTCTCCTCTCCTATAAAGGCAGGACTTCAAATGCATCAGTGACCCCAGTATGGGTGGGCTATTTGACTGTGGAGGCCATCATGGCGCAGCATTCACATATATACAATTTCCCATAGGGTCACTGGATAGTGATCAGGAGCAGGATCACTAACTTGCTTTTTTAAAATAGTCTGTCTCCTTAGTCTGGTGTTGCTCAGCACAATTGCAGCCTCCTTACTGTCATCATAGCTGAGATCAGCTAACAATGTCGATCAGGGATTGAATATTGGATCATCTCAGTCCATCAGACTCCAGGAACGTTCTAAGTACTGAAATAATCCATGAGCCATTGGGGAGGTGCTACCCTATTTTGTTAGATCCTCATTTCATTTATGAATATTAAATATGATGCAGAGCAGGTTTTGAATTGAACTTTGTGTTCTGAGCTCTACAGTGGTGGGAGTTGAGTGCTGTGGTTTATGTTAACCAGGAAGAGTAAATAATGGAGGCCAGGGAACCAAGCAACTGTGACTCAATGTATATGGTGCAATGTTTTGTGTTCAGATACAGCAGCCAAGTTGTTATCCCTGCTTCATTCAAAACATTTATTGGTGAGTGACAGTAATGATGACTAATCCTTTGTTGAATGCTTTGCCAGTTGTCAATCTCAAAATGCTATCTATCAGAATAGATGTGAGACATTTGTTTTTCTTCATTTCTGCTGAATATTTTTGAGCAGAATCAGAGAAATATATGAAACTAACAACTTGTACAGTGCTCTTCACATTGAGAATGTTTCAAAACACTACAGAAATTTGAACAGCGGGCAGGAGAGAAAACAGGTGTGAGAAGAGCAGGGGTTAGGGAGGGGAAGCAAAGATAGTGTCAAAGTTGAGATTTTAAGGAGGCTTTTGATAGCAGGCAGGGAGGTAATGAAGTGGAAGGATTTTGGAAGAGAGTCTCAGAGGAATAGAGAACAACGGGAAAAGAAATGTCTGTCATTGATGGGGCGGAGGGAGTGGAGAATGAGTAAAATTGTAGCTTGTGTGCAGTGCCATATAGCTGGAGAATTAGGGTACCCCATAGAGGGGTTTGAGCATGAGGGCAAGGATCTTATAGTCAAATTAGTTTGGATACAGCAAGCCAATGCAGCCTGCTGAGGATAGGTGTGTTGGTTTTTTTGCAATAGAGAACTAGGGCTGCAGCATTTTGGACTTGTAGTTTATCCAGTTCTTGTCACCACACTTTAGGAAGGATGTGAAAGTCCTTGAGAGGATTTAGCAGAATTGTTCCGGGGATGAGGGATTTTAGCTACAAGGTTTGGTTGGAGAATCTGGGATTGCTCTCCTTGGAGCAAAAGAGATTGAGGGGAAATTTGATAGAGATGGACAAGATTATGACCGGTTTAGATATTGTTGACCAAAGAAAGCTGTTCCTGATAGCTGATTGTAAAAAGACTAGGGGACATAGATTTAAAAATTTGGGCAAGAGCTCTGGGGCGTTGTGGGGAAGAACCTTTTTACGCAGCGAGTGGTAATGACCTACAACTTGCTGCCTATGAGGGTGGTGGAAGTGGAGATGGTCAATGATTTCAAAAGGAAACTGGATGGACACTTCAGGGAAATCAACTTGCAGGGCTATTGTGAAAAGAGTGTGGGAGTAGGACTGACTGGATTGCTCTACAGAGAGCTTGTGTGGACTCGATGGCTGACTGGCTTCCTTCTGTGCTATAATGACTATGACTGTATAAAGAATGGAGGCAGTGAGTCCAGCAAGGAAGGTATTTAAGCATCTGAGATGATGAAGGCATGGACCAGGGTTTTAGGAGTGGTGAGGTCAGGTATGGAGGTAGGCAATATTTTGAAGATGGCTTTAGCGCAGAAGAGAATCTGGGAATGAATGCTGACCTTGGGGTCAGTGGGACACTGGGGATTAGAATCTTCATGCTAGGCTTGCAATGATAGCCTGAGGGCTTGATGGAGTCCAGGGCAGTGGCATGGAGGTTAGCTGGGAACCAAAACTGCTGATACAATTCATCCAGAGGTTAATAGTAAGTATGTAGTTTGATAGGATGGGAACAGCGGTTGAATCAGGGACAGAGGAAGCTGTTGATTAAACAGTTCTCGTTATTTCATAAATAGTCTTTTTAACAAAAATCAAAAAGTACTGCTGGACATTAGAAACTGCTAGGTGTAATCATCCATTAGTGTAGTCATTTAGATTTTCTTAATGCTGAATAATTTTGAAAAAATACAGAGCTTTTAGGTTGCACTAACACTGTTGTAGACATTGTGGATGTGCTTACTCTAAGAAATATATCAATTACTAGGTGAATGTCACACAGATTGATGGTACATAATGTACACAAATTCAAAATAAAAAATTTGAAGCAAAGGAAAACAGTCCTGGAATGGTGATACAAAATGTGTTTGGCACAAAACAGCTACTTTGATTAAATGGTAACATTCAGTTACAGGAATCAAAATGTGAGTTCACTTAGTGATCACACTGAATGGCTTTTACATTATTTATTTCGGTGTTGAAGTCTTGCTCTAACCCCAAAAGATTAATGGCCACGTGGGCAATGGAGGCAGGCCCTTGGTTTGATTGTAACAAAACAATTTGTATTTTGATTGAAGGTAATGCTTTGAAGAAACCTAATTTAATGAAGACCATAACATGTTCCTTGGACAAGCTGTCCCTTCAACTGTACCCAACACTGGAGAAATTTGAAGAGGAGCTGGTGGAATTGCTTAATGTAGACAGACTACTTAAGGTATGGGAGAGCTGTGGTTAATCTTTTGAAAATTGCTTGCTTTGGACTACTTTATTATCATTTTCATCCTTCACTTTCTCTCTTCATTGCTGCTCCCAATGACAGTTTGCTACAGCCAAGTGGGGCGAAGGTTATAGATGCATTCTCAGAATAACATGCAGGGTGAAAACTATCAGTTCATAGCAAAAGCCAGAAATCGTGGAGTGAACTGCTGCTTTGCTTGATGCAAACTGCATTAGTCACGTGTTGACTTGTATGTTGAGTGCTGTTGCAATATGTGCTTGTCATAACATTACATCCTTTAAAAAATATCTTTTGTTAAGTAATGCTGATGATTGGCTTCGAGGATTTATTGAACCTATCTGTAAATGGGATCTGAATTAAGATGGACAGATAATAGTGCAGGGTGCTTCAATGAACTTCTCTTCAATTTCATTTTCTTGCACAGTAAGGTTTGTATTGGCTGAGGGGCCACAAATGTTGTATAACTTGAGGCAACTTTGAATCTATCAATTAGCCATGTTTCAATACCTACCTCATTTATCACACAGCAGCTCTCTATCTCTCTCTCTAACTGGAAACCAGCTGTTTCCTCAGGGTGCATTTTTGAACTCCAGGAACAACAGACAATATTATGAAGGCTTAGTAACTACTTCGTCATTTTCCTGGTGATTTTATTGGCATTTACATCTGAAACAAAGATTTAAAAATGAAGATTAGATGCCCTTTTTAAAATAGGATGGACAGCCAACTTCCCTTTGGGCCTCTAGCTACTACAATAAAAGCTACTCAGAAAGAACCCAGGGTGATTTTGATGTTCATTCCCTCCATAGTCAAAAGTGCTAGATCTTCTTGGTACGCCCACTGATAACATTGCAGTCAGGCATAAACCCTAATCATACTACTACATGGGATGGTGCATTGTAGTGCTGATTCAAGGTGCTGCAATGCTGTTGGTCTGTTGAACAATCCCTATAGTTTAGGAAAAGCTCAGTGGGCATTTAAATCCAATGGCAGCCTTTACCAAGGCAGAAGAGGGAGAGATAAAAAGAAACCGACAAAAATCAAATGGAAAGAAGCCTTGGTTTGTTGACATGAGTCTGCAGTCATGAAATTACAGTGTAACCCAGTGCTGGACCCTCAGTTTGATGAGTGCTGAAGTGGGAGGTAGTAATGCATGAGGAGCTAGGAAGGAGGGTGGCTGTCCTTGCTGCTCCATTGCACCACATCCTAGGTCAGCATTGCAGTATGCCCGCAAGAAAATGATGCTCTGTTTCATGTTGCCAATGACTGGAGGCCCCTATGCTGCGTGAGAGTTACAGAGAGCTTGCGACGACAGGTCACCCTGCGAGGGACTGCAATTATTGTTGGTGTTAGCCTCGCAGGTGTTATTAGTCGGGGTATTCTGGCTGTTGATCATGGCATGCCGTCCTTTTTGCAGTAGCATGATGTACTCTGAGTGGGATGCTTCTGAGAAAGCATTCAACATTATAGCTATTCAGGCATTCACATATTTCAGTGCTGCAGTCAGATCTGCTGTGCCAGCATCTTTTGGGTTTAGGAGTTTCTGCATGTACTAATTGTCTACCAAGGCAAGTCATGTTCACCTCTGTCTGCAGCTGAGGGTGAGTGAGTGCTGACAAGCAGAGCAAGAGTACCTCCCTGTGCAACCTGACCTGCATTCCACATTTGGCCCTCTTTTTCCAAACACCTCAGAAAAGGAGATTCCCATTGGTGCCAATAATGGTGCTTTTTTGGGACAAAATAGATATAATTAGCATGAGTACAAAAGCAAAATAGTGCAGATGCTGGAAATCTGAAATAAAAACTGAAAATGTTGGAAAAACTCATCAGGTCTGGCAACATCTGTAGAGAGAGAAAAACAAATGTAACCACTGGAATTTTCCAGCCCCCCCCACTGGAGCAGGCTGGTGACGGGGTGGGGGGGGCATAACATTGAGTAGGAGGTGGATGCTGCCGTTCCCTACACCTTCCCACCTCCACTGCAATTTTACGTGGGGCAGCGGCGACAAGAAATGGCCCACCCGCCCTAGGCCAATCAAGACCCTTAAGTGGCCAATTAATGGGTGGCAAAGGCCCCCAGAATGCTGCCAGGTACAAATTGGCGGTCATCTTGTGGGCTGGGAATGGAGCCCTCCTGATTGGGCACCCTGTGCCCCATGGAGGGCTTCCCTACGGCCCAACCACCCCCACTGTACAACACTTCCCACCAACCCCCATTGTCTTGCTGGGGCCCGTACGATTGTCCCCGGCGAGGCTCCAAAAACGTACCTTCTCTCCAGGGCTGTTGTCCGTCTTACTGCCTTTGGCTGGGTGCAGTCCCAGCAGTAGCCACCACTCCCGGTGGCACTGCTGGGACTGAAAGCTGCTGGCTCGCTGATTGACCGCAGCACCTTTAGGCGGGACATCCCATCTCAGAGAGGTGGAAGTTCTGCCCAAGGTCAATTAAGGGCCTGGGGAGAGTAAAATCCCAGCGTGGCTGCCCAGTCCTGGTGGAGGCGGGCTTGCCCCTGACTCTTTGGCCGGTGGGCGGGGCCTCCCGTCCAACATAAAATTCCAGCCAACGTTTCATCAGAACTAAAATAAAAACAAGAAATGCTGGAATCACTCCGATGAAGGGTCACTGACCCGAAACGTAAACTCTGCTTCTCTTTCCACAGATGCTGCCAGACCCGCTGATTGATTCCAGCATTTCTTGTTTTTATTTCATCAGAACTGTTCTGATCTGTTTATATGAAGCATTGCCTTCCTCCTTCTGGTAAAAGCTGAACATAATACCAAAATTTAATGGTATTATATTGTGCTTCTATTGTTAAAGACTGAAATTCAAATTATTAAAAATTTGGAATTGAAAGCTAGTCTCAGTAATGGTGCCGTGAAGCTGTCGTCAATTGTCGTAAAAACCCATCTGGTTCACTAATGTCCTTCAGGAAAGGAAATCTGCTGTCCTTACCTGGCCTGGCCTACATGTGACTCCAGACCCACAGCAATATGGTTGATTCTTATCTGCCCTCTGAAATGGCCTAGAAAGCCACTGAGTTCAAGGGCAAGTAGGGAAGGGCAACAAATGCTGGCCTTGCCAGTGATGCCCACATCCCATGGAAAGAATAAAAAAAAGGTGTGGGGGAATCGGGGGCGGGTGTGGGGGAATCGGGGGCGGGTGTGGGGGCATGGGGGCAGATGTGGTGGAATGTCAAAGAAGAATCTTGAAATGGCAGGTTGCAGCTTAGTCAGGTTCAGATCTTATGCAAAGAGTATCTAATACTCAGCAGGCAATAAAATTGACCATATCTCTGTGTTAATCTATTGGCGGTTGATTTGGAGGTGTGGGGAGGTGGGTAGAGACCATAATCCATACAATTTAGCATTATACTAAAATGCAAACTTTTTGGCGGGGTTGGAAGTGGGGGGGCTTCTGTTTAATATCATTAGGTAGACTGTTGTCCTTGTAAGTTTTAACTTCTAGTAGGCTATGAACAGGGGCAGGACGAATACAAAACATGCTTGCTGCCCTGATTTTGAGGCCAGGAGTATTTTAACCTCTGGGTCTCAACAGCATGTGAACAGTCAGCTGCCTGCCTGAAATGGTGGTAAGTGGGAGCTGGTCAACAGACGGGAGATGAAGTTTGGTTTGGGGGCAGGGGCTGCTGGAGGTCTAAGGGGGAAAAGATACCATTGACCAGCAGCCATTAAATATGAGTCAGACTGGATCTGACATTGATGTTTGATGACAGAGTAAGAGAAACTTTTTTTTTGATTGTTTTGAACACAGCGCACACACTGGCACTGATGCTCGGAAGCCAAAGCATTTCAAGGGGATTCCATTGGCTGTACCACTGGAGCCCTCTGACCCTACCGAATGTACTCATAGGGTTCCATGTCGGAGCCCTTCAGATTGGATGATACTACAGATATATCAGCGAGTACTTATTATTCAAAGTATTTATCTTCAGGGTTACTTACCAACTTAAACTAACAGGCTGACTTGCTTATGAAGGTTTTTTCCTTTTTTCCCTTTAAATGTGAGAGTGCTTACACAGCTGCTTTCTTCTGCCATGAACCTAAAGCAAAGTTCACATTATCATTGTTAAATTTACTCCATAGATAAGGGGCTGAATTTTATTCAGGCGCCGTGTTGTGCGGTGGCACCCTTTAAACTCAGCGGGGTGCCCGCATTTAGCTGCTGACGTAGAGCCCCAGTGATATTACGCGCGGGGGCTCATTAGCATCACGGCACCGAGCCGCCCTCCCCATATTAAATTAGGAGAAGCAGGACATTTGGTGCAGTGAGAGACCTTTTGACAGCTGTGTAGCAGGTGCTGGGGCCCCATTTTAAGCACCCCAGCACCTGCTTCCTGACAGCTGTCAAAGAATGCTTACCTGACTGCTGAAGAGTGGGGCTGCTGTCAATATGGCAGCAAAGCAGAAAGTCCTGCAGAAATCCAGCAGGTCAGGCAGCATCTGTGGAGAGAGAAGCAGAGTTAACTTGTCCAAGTTCACAGACCTGAAATTGAACTCTGCTTCTCTCTCCACAGATGCTGCCTGACCTGCTGAGTTACCCCAGCACATTCTGCTTTGCTGCCACATACTTACTCTGCTGTGTCCCAGTGTCCTGTGAAGTTGCGATCCTCCTCTTCCACTCAGGTGTAACATTCCTCCTTGTAGGCATGCCGCACCTGGGTGAATAATCTTAATTTTGTATATTCCAGGACGGGAGACTTAAATAGACCATAAAAGGTATTACAGAGGTTTACAGAGAACACCTGACACAATGGGAATGCATAGGTGTCACAGCCATGTAAATACATCTTTCATTAAATGTTCCTCACCAGCATGTGTGTCCTTTTCTCTGTGTGGATGATGTGTACCAACATGTAGCGCCAATGTCACATCCCTTTGCACCGTTGGCCCTTCAGGAGAGCCAATGTATGCAATGACATCATTGCTATGCCACCATTACTCATGAACGTCTCCACGGATGCAGTGACACGGACATTGGCTAAATCAGCTGCTGCCTATAATGGTTAACACAGGGCTGCTGAAGATGTGAACTGGTGCACAGCAGGTGAGTGAGGGTGATGTGCGGCTTGCAGAGCTCTTGTTGGTTTCTATGTAGCAGACAACCTTTGTCTGATAAGCAACTGCCTTACATGCCTAGCTCACTGCTCGCACTGCGTGCAGAGCCTGGGTGCCATCTGCCCTCCCATGTGTCTTTCATGTTGTAGGTCCTCAGAGTTCTCATAGTCCGAGGAGGAATCCTGTTGATGGCTCTCCTCATCATGCCAGGCCCGGCTCCTATTGTGTGCATAGTTGTGCAGAGCAGCAAAGAAAGGAGCTGGCCTTTTCGGCCCATAGTACAGGGCATCGCCCTATCCATCCAGGCATTGGAAACGCTCTTTCAGCCAGCTCTTACAGCTCAGTGGCTGACGTTGTATCTCTCCTCTTCAGGAGTGGTGGGGTCTCTCACTGGTGTCGGGAGCCATGTCTGCAAAGGATAGCCCTCATCTCCAAGAAGCCATCCCTCCATCTGAGCCAGTTCAGTGAGTAGCGGTGGCAGCTGGGACTGGTGCAGGTCCCAGGTGTCATGACAGCTGCCTGAGAAGCAGTCACAGATTTGCATGAAGCATCTGCGGTGATCACATACCAGCTTCACCTAAATTGAAAGGATTCCTTTTTTGGTGATGTCTGCAGGTGGTAGCCTGGCGGGAGGCCTAATGGCCACATGAGTGCAATCTATGAACATTACAACCTGTGGTTCTCTGGCAATGGTGCTGAAACCGATGGCCCTCTGGACCTGGCAGTGAGGGTCCGTCCTGAAGCAGACATACTCACTGGCCCTCCGGTGCAGGGCATCGATAACCTCCCTGATGCAGCGGTGCACTGCTGACTGTGTGACCCCACAAAGGTCTCTGGTGGGCCCCTGAAAAGCTGCATAGGTGACAGGCTTGAGAACCACTACCACAATGAGGACAAAAGGCATAGGATGTCTGCCGAAGCCCATGGACTGCAGGTCATCTTTGAGCAGGGCACAGAGACGTGTCACCACCCACTCTACATGCGCAATCGCCTCTGACATTGATGCTCTGACATCCGATGGCATGTCATGTAGGGCCTGTAGATGCATGGCAATCGTAATGATGAGTTCCCCTTGGGGGCTGCTGCTCACGACCGGGGGCTTCTAAATGGATAACATCTGCCAGTTGATTTTGCCTCTGGCGCATATGGATCCTCAGTAGCAGAGAATCGCACAATGTAGGATGAGCCATACTTATTTCCATGTGATAAATAAAATTGAACCCTTCATGTATTCAGAGGTTCCTAACAGAGCTGGGATTGGTGTTGACGGGTACATCAGCTGCTTTCATGGATCAACTACGTGGCGTGCCATGGCATTGCCCATTTTGGCCAACACTGAGTGGCACAGCATGACCACATCAAGATCCTACCAGCTGAATCAATTGCCCCCACCATCCATACAACCTTAATGCTCCTACCCTTTCTGGCACCCTTCCCACACACTGGGTGACTAAAAAGCCATTGTTCCTTCGTAAACATGAATAAACACAGAGCATACAAGAGAGCGTGGGAAAATGGCGCACTGACACGGAATACAAAAGTCCGAGTGTATCAAGCCGGTGTCCTCAGTACCTTGCTGTATGGCCGCGAGGCCTGGACAACGTATGTCAGCCAAGAGCGACGTCTCAATTCATTCCATCTTCGCTGCCTCCGGAAAATACTTGGCATCAGGTGGCAGGACCGTATCTCCAAAACAGAAGTCCTCGAGGCGGCCAACATCCCCAGCTTATACACACTACTGAGTCAACGGCACTTGAGATGGCTTGGCCATGTGAGCCGCATGGAAGATGGCAGGATCCCCAAAGACACAAAGATACCAGCTCGCCACTGGTATCCGACCCATCGGCCGTCCATGTCTCCGCTTTAAAGACGTCTGCAAACGCGACATGAAATCCTGTGACATTGATCACAAGTCGTGGGAGTCAGTTGCCAGCGTTCGCCAGAGCTGGCGGACAGCCATAAAGGCGGGGCTAAAGTGTGGCGAGTCGAAGAGACTTAGCAGTTGGCAGGAAAAAAGACAGAGGCGCAAGGGAAGAGCCAACTGTGTAACAGCCCCGACAATCAAATTTTTCTGCAGCACCTGTGGAAGAGCCTGTCACTCTGGAATTGGCCTTTATAGTCACTCCAGGCGCTGCCCCACACACCACTGACCACTTCCAGGCGCTTACCCATTGTCTCTCGAGATAAGGAGGCCAAAGAAAGACACTGTTTACAGAGAGAAGGTACACAGTACCTCCCTTCATGCCTGCAGAGCTTTCCCTCTAGTAATCCCAGACCCCCTCCCTCCTCCCTTCCAGTATGCAGAGTGAGACCCCTGAATATCCCCTCCTCCTTCCTCCCTTTAAGAATGCAGAGTGAGACCGCTGAATAGCAGAACTTGCCTTCGCTGGCAACAACTTCTGCCTCTGATGACCCGCCGGCTTTTCCAATGTGAACGGGACGGCATGTGATGGCCGCCCATTCAGCAAAAAAAATCTGGAGGTGTCCACGGAGAGGCGGCGGGCTGCATAATCTGCAGAGGTGAATACCGTTTAGCATATTCTAATTGTGGTGCCGCTGCCGTGCGGCGGTGGGGCGGGGGGGGGTGGGGTGGCGGCACTGAGATCTCCCTGCTGCTGGCCCTTCGCGACATCGCAGGTTGAAGCGGGCCTCTCTCCGCAGAATTTTCTAAGTGGTGAGAGATTGCAGAGCTCTGAGATGCAGAGGGATCTGGGTGTCCTAGTACATGAATCGCAAAAGGTTAGTATGCAGGTACAGCACGTAATTAGGAATGCTAATAGAATGTTATCCACGACGCCGTGGATTGCGGTGTGGGGGCCAGTAAAATTCAGCCCAATGTATGTAAAAGAGATGCAGTGTTGACTGGAGCAGTCAACATATTCTTAGTAATGTCAACATTTAAAAGCCAGCCATACTGAATACTCCATTTAGTTATTTCAAAGGTAATATATTTTGCTGCATCCCTGCCATTTTTAAAGTTTGAAGATTTTATGTTGTTAGTTTAATAAAACACTGTTTTCTGATGAATACGTGAATAGTTCATGAGCTTCATGCAATGATGTACCTTTCAAATCATGACACTGTTGATGTGCATTAGCGGCTGTTGTCATATCTGTTATGAAGGTGCGCCCATTTTTTGTTGGTGTATTTTATTCTGGGATAAAGAGTAGAGTATATCATTGACCAAATTGGTAACTGGGTAAACATTTTTAAAATAGATGTTGTGGCCTGCGGAGAAGTGGGACTAGAAAAAAACAGTGCACTCCTCCCATCTCGGTTATAACATACCACAGACACAGACAAGTTGCTTTTCCCAAGTTTGTATTTGGGTGAAGCATTTGCTTAACAGCCTGGAGACTTAACAAGATGTTTCATATATTAATAATGTGTGTAGCATCGCATGAATTATTCATTTCAAGGCAAGTAGGATAGAGGGAATGTGCTGTTAATGAAATGAAAACTCAAAGGACCACTCATAATTAGTCACAGTTTGTCGTGATCTGTGCTGAATGTTGTGACTGAGCTTGTGATAGTAAATTTTATAGAACTTAATTGAAAATTAATAAATCAAAGATATTTAGATAATTGGCTAGAGAAGCTAGTTTGTATTATTTAACCACCTAGGTAAGACATTCTTAACCATTGCATAAGTTGCTTTAAAAATACATTCTGCTCCCTCTTGTAACATGAGAAACACCATAAAGAAAGATAATAAAAATGTGCAAGTATCATATTTATATATGACTTCGAGAGAGAAAAGTATATACTTGGGAGTGATTAGTGAGCTCAAATCTCATTCAGGATTTAGATGAAATTGTAAATCATAAGAGTAAAGCTTGACTGGCTTATAACAGTCAGATCAACCTTGAGATAAGGTTACGACCTAGTATTCATTTCCGATGCATGGTACTTTTTTGTATTTTCTCTTTGAATAACTGGAGCTGGGGTCTAGAGACCATTCTGCTTCACAGCAGGAGTATTAGTTTTAAGAAGTTCAAATATAAATGTTTTAACACTCAGCTCTGAAGCATCATCTGCTTCGATGGTCTTTTGATGCACAGCACATCCCCAGTCACATGCTGTACAGGCCATGCTGCCCAGTCTCAAATCCTTTCTTACCTGCATGATATTGGACCAGGAACCTCTGCCTGGACTAGGGATCCCTATACCTGACTCTGGTCCCATCTCTACCTGCTCCCATGGTCCTGCCCTCACGGACTGACACACATGATTGAGTGACTGGGAAGAAACTTTATAATTAAAAATACCTATCCCCCTGTAACATGGTCTACTTTTCCAGCAATCCTGCAATACGAGCATACGAATTAGGAGCAGGAGTAGGCCTGCTCCGCCATTCAATAAATTGATGGCCGAACTGATTACTCCACATTTCCACCTACCTCCGATACCTACTACCTCATCTCTGTCTTAAATGGGCGACCCCTTATTTTTAAACAGAGACCCTTGTTTGAGATTCTCCCACAAGGGGAAACATCCTTTCCACATCCACTCTGTCAAGACCCCTCAGGATCTTATATGTTTCAATCAAGTCGCCTCTTACTTTTCTAAATTCCAGCAGATAAAGCCTAGCCTGTCCAACCTTTCCGCGTAAGACAGCCCACTCATTCCAGGTATTAGTCTAGTAAACCTTCTCTGCACTGCCTCCAACGTATTTACATCCTTCCTTAAATAAGGAGACCAGTACTGTGCACAGTACTCCAGATGTGGTCTCACCAATGCCCTGTCTAGCTGAAGCATAACCTCCCTACTTTTGTATTCAATTCCCCTCACGATAAATGATAACATTCTATTAGCATTCCTAATTACATGCTGTACCTGCATACTAACCTTTTGCGATTCATGTACTAGGACACCCAGATCCCTCTGCATCTCAGAGCTCTGCAATCTCTCACCACTTAGATAATATGCTTTTTTATTCTTCCTTCCTTCAATACTTCTCTCCCTATCTGCCCCCTTTGTTTAAGAAGGTGTCTGTCTCTCCCTCTCTTCCTCTCCCCATTCAAGGGGTCTCATTCTCAGTAGATACTCCTCGAAAGGTTCTCTCAGTCTAAGAACATAAGATTGTAAGAAATAGAAACAAAGGTAAGCCATTCAGCCCCTTGAACCTGCTCCGCCATTCAATAATGAAGTTCACTCGGCTGATTCCTGGGATGAAGGTGTTGTCTTATCAAGAACGGCTAAACAGGTTAGGCCTTTATTCATTGGAGTTTAGAAGAATGAGAGGTGATCTTATTGAAACATATAAAATTCTAAGGGGGCTTGACCTGGTAGATGTTGAGAATATGTTTCCACTGGTGGGGAAATCTCGAACTAGGGGACATAGTTACAGAATAAGGGGGCACACATTTAAAACTGAGATGCAAAGGAATTTCTTCTCTCAGAGGGTGGTGAATCTCTGGAATTCTTAACCTCAGAGTTGTGGAGGCTAGGTCACTAAATGTATTTAAAGAGGAGGCAGATAGATTTTTGAATTCTCGGGGAGTCGAGGGTTATGCGGAACAGGTCCAAAAGAGGAGTTGAGACCTGGGACAGATCAGCCATGATCTAATTGAATGGCGGGGCAGGTTTGAGGGCCCTACTCCTGCTCCTATTTCTTATGTTCTTATAAGATCATGGCTGATCTGATTGTGGCCTTAACTCCACTTCCTGCCAGTTCCCCATAACCCTTGACTCACTTGTAGATCAAAAATCTGTCGAACTCAGCCTTGAATATATTCAAAGAGCCAGCCTCTACTGCTCTCTGGGGAAGAGAATTTCAAAGATTACCGACCCTCTGGGAGAAGAAATTCCTCCTCATCTCTGTTTTAAATGGGAGAGCTCTTATTTTAAAACTCTGCACTCTAGTTCCAGATTCCCTCATGAGGTGAAACATCCTCTCGGCATCTACCCTGTCAAACCCCCCTCAGAATCTTAAATGTTTCAGTAAGATCACCCCTCAGTCTTCTAAACTCCGGTGAGTATAGGCTTAACCTGCTCAACCTTTCCTCATGCAACAACCCCTTTATTGCAGGAATCAGCCTAGTGAACCTTCTCTGAGCTGCTTCCAATGCAAGTATATCTCTGCTTAGGTAAGGGGACAAAGCATGGTATTCCTTTCTTCTCCTTCCAACAAGTTCTCTCTATCTCCTCAATTGACCTGAACAAGATTTTGGTTTCTCACACACTCCCCCCCATCTAGAAAAGGGTCTCTCACTCTGTCTCTCTCAGGCTTGCCTCTTTCTTTTCAACATACTCTGAGACCGCACCTGGAGTATTGCATGCAGTTCTGGTCACCGCATTATAGGAAGGATGTGGAAGCTATGGAAAGGGTGCAGAGGAGATTTACTAGGATGTTGCCTGGTATGGAGGGAAGGTCTTACGAGGAAAGGCTGAGGGACTTGAGGTTGTTTTCGTTGGAGAGAAGGAGGAGGAGAGGTGACTTAATAGAGACATACAAGATAATCAGAGGGTTAGATAGGGTGGATAGTGAGAGTCTTTTTCCTCGGATGGTGATGGCAAACACGAGGGGACATAGCTTTAAGTTGAGGGGTGATAGATATAGGACAGATGTCAGAGGTAGTTTCTTTACTCGGAGAGTAGTAGGGGCGTGGAACGCCCTGCCTGCAGCAGTAGTAGACTCGCCAACTTTAAGGGCATTTAAGTCGTCATTGGATAGACATATGGATGAAAATGGAATAGTGTTGGTCAGATGGTTTCACAGGTCGGCGCAACATCGAGGGCCGAAGGGCCTGTACTGCGCTGTAATGTTCTAATGTTCTAATGTTCTAATACTCAACAAGGTGTCTCTTTCTTCCCCCATCTCCCCCGACCCTGCACCTCAATAGCCAGGTGAGCAGATTTATGCACTCCCAGGGATGGATTTTGTGCTGAGAGTGGGGCTTTCGGCGCAGAGCCAAAAAGGCGGGGTTCCCTTTTTGTGCTGCACTGGAGCGATCCTCCATTCTTTTTTAAATCTAAGTTTCAGGAGCTGAGATCCCTGTCCCTTGAAAAATGGGGATCCTGCCTCCAAGAGCTGCTGACCAATCAGAGGGTACTGCAGAGGCCTTGGACCCAGGTCCAGTTCTGGAACTCCAGACCAGAAGTAGGTGAGGCAGGGTCTCTGGGGCCAGTCCGGTGGGGGTCCTCTGTGGGCACATGAAGGAGGAACGGAGGAACCCCCGCCCGCCCCCGCCACCCTCGCCCAAGCCCGCAGGGAGGGCGCCTTGTGTTACCTCAATTGGCCTCTGGGCAGGAAGGACGTCATTGGCCTACCCCGTCCCCAGGAAGATCGGTTGGCGATGGAATGACGGCAGGCCCATACCCCCATGCCTCCGACTCTACCTCAGGGGGCCAAACAAAATCCAGCCCCACTTTCTCTCTTAGATACTGTGGAGGAGGGAGTGAGGAGTTAAAGCATATCTTTCTCCCCATCACCCCAAATAGGATATCTGAGTCTCTTGAGTGAGATCTTCCTCCAAACAGACTGCCTCTGTCCCTGATTCTTCCTCTGCCACTCAAGAGAATGTCAGTCTCTCACTCTCTTATTACAGAGATTCATTTTCTTTTTTTCTTGCCATTGAATTGCTTGTACTGCCCTCAGACATGATCTGTTGACCCCATTCTCTTCAATGCAATCTCTCTCTTCAGTATCTCGTTTTGTTCATTCCCATCAGAATGGGATACCCATCAGGTTCTCCCTCTCTTACTCCTTCCCAGAGCAACAGTCTCCTTCCACCACCACCAAAGCAGGGATTTCACATTCCTTCCAGAAGGTTTTCTTGCAGTTGTTTACCCTCCCTACAGATGTCTGTCTTTCATCCACTGCAGAGCAGACGTTCTTCCTCTTTCCTACCACCAATTGTGAGCTTTGGCCACTCTCTTTGCACTTGCAGTTGAGCGAGGTTTCTATTTATTCATTCAAGGGATGTGGGCATCACTGGAAAAGCCAGCATTTATTGTCCATTCCTAATTGTCCTTGAGGAGGTGATGGTGAGCTGCCTTCTTGAATGACTGCAGTTGTGTGGTATAGGTACACTCATAATGCTGTTAGGTAGGGACTTCCAGGATTTACACCCGGCGATATATTTCCAAGTCAGGGTGATGTGTGACTTGGAGGGGAGCTTGCAGGTGATGGTGTTCCCAGGTGCCTGCTGCCCTTGTCCTTCTAGGTGGTAGAGGCCATAGCTTTGGGAGATGCTGTGGAAGAAGCCTTGGTAAATTGCTGCAGTCCATCTTGGAGATGGTACATACTTCATCCATGGTGCACTAGTGGTGGAGGGAGTGAAGGTGGTGGATAGGGTGCTGATCAAGTGGACCGCTTTGGCCTGGATGGTGTTGAGCTTCTTTAGTGTTGTTGATACTGCACTCATCCAAGTGGAGAGCATTCCCATCACCTTGCTGACTTGTGCCTTGTAGGTGGAGGAAAAGCTTTGTGGAATCGAGAAGTGAGTTACTCACTGCAGAATACCCAGCCTTTGACCTGTTGCCCCCAGGATGTTGATGGTGGATTAAACGATGGAACCCTTTGATTGTCAAAGGGAGATGGTCATTGCTTGCACTTGTGTGACATGAGTGTTATTTGCCGGTATCAGCCAAGCCTGGTAAATGCTGAGGCAAAGTAACTACTTAATATTTCTGCCATTTCTTTGTCATTACCTGTTCATTTAGTTCTTCTTGCTTTCCTAATTGATTTTTTGACTTTTTCCCTAATCTTTTCATGTTTCCTTTTGTCATCCTCTCCTTTGTTGTCTACATGCTTCAAGTGCATGCGTTTTTCTTAAGTTTCAATTTTACTCTTCACTCATCCATGTTGTGCCATTATTGGCTAGTTAGTTCCTGCTTCTTAGCAGAATATATTTCTCTTAAACTCTAATGATCATTTAAAATAATTCCCACTGCTGCTCTGTGCCATGTATCCTCCATAGTCCTATGTTTTATGTCTTTTTCTTTTCCAGTTCACCTTCCCTTGTTCCATTATCACCCCGTCAAAATTAGCTTTTTTCCAATCTATTGGTTTCATCTTTGTCTTCTGTCTTTCTCATTCATTGCTTTGAATCTTATATGATAGCTATTGCCCAGATGTTCCTCAGTGCTTCCTTCTATTATCTGCTCTTGTTCATTTCCCATTACTCATTTCAGTCCTGAACCCTCTGTTGTTGGGCTTCTTCAGTACTGGGTAAGAAAGGAGTCCTGAAGACACTGTTTAAAAACTCCATTCCCCTTTCATTTTCCCCTTTCATTTACCCCTATCTCTTCTTGCTAGTTTATTTGGGGATAGTTGAAATCTCTCATCACTATTATTCTCTGCCTTTTACTCATTTCCTAGATATGCCTACATATTTCTTCCTCTACTTCCCTTCCACAATTAGGTAGGCTGTTGATTTCTTAGTTAAATTACATATAATGTACAGCACAGAAACAGGCCATTCAGCCCAACTGGTGTTGGGTGTTTATGCTGCATACGAACGTCCTCCCACCTTACTTTATCTAACCCGATCAGCATAAACTTCTATTCCTTTCTCCCTCATGTGCTTATTTAGCTTCTCCTTAAATGTATCTATGCTATTTGCTTCAACTACTCCTTATGGTAACAATTTCCACATTCTAACTACACTCTGGGTGAAGAACTTTCTCCTGAGTTATAACTTTTATTAAAGTGATTAATCCCTTCTTATCCCTGTCTCAATCCATATGGATTCTGCTTCTACCATTAATGTTAACTATATCCCTTTTTCCTACTGCCATTATGTTATCTCTGATTAATATAGCTACCCCACCCTACTTCTTCCTTCCTTATCCTTTGTAAATATGTTATGTCCTACAATATTTAACTGCTAGTCCTGTTCTTTATTAAGCCACGTTTCCGTTGTTCCTTCTACATCTTGCTCCTTGCTATGAATTAATGCCTCCATTTCCCCCCCATTTTGTTTCAGATTCTGTATATAGTGCTGTATGAGAAACTTGATTTGTTTTTATTAATTATTCCCCTCATTTCATTTTTAATAGTCATCCTATACTTATCTTCTATAACTGTGTATATCCCCTGACCATTTGATACCCTCATTCTTTACCTTGGTCTGACATTTTTTGTTATTTTCACTAGATTTCCCCCCCCCCCCCCACCCCCCCAATCCCGACTCCCCCTCACCTTACTTGTTTAAAGTTCTATCCACAGCCCTATTTATCCTTTTGACTGGCACACTGGTCCCTTTCTAGTTCACGGGGAGCCTGTCCTAGTGGTACATACAGCTCCTTCCTGCCCTAGTACTGGTACTAGTCTCCCATGGAATAGTACCCCTCCTTCCCACACCAGTCTTTCAGCCACAGATTCATCTTCCTGATCTGTCTATTTCTATGTTAATTAACATGTGGTTTGGGCAGTAATCCTGAGATTATCACCTGTGAGGTCCTGTTTTTTAGTTTAATTCCTCCCTCAATCCAATGCCAGTAAAAACATATTAATTGGTCATTCATTTCATTTTCTGTTTATGCACCTCTGCTGTGTGCAGATTGGCAACTGTGTTTGTCTATAATAGTGAAGCACTTTGAGTTACATAACATGCAAATTTTTTATTTCAGATATCCAGCACCTTTAGTTTTCATCTCAATGCTTTATAATGTTAGCTGCATTTTAAGTGTGATGTTTTTGTGAACAAAATGTCTACAGAATGGACTGTAAATGCATCACCTGGTTAACCATTTAATCATGTACCAGGAATATGTAGTTGTAGAATCCAGTTAAAGTCGCAGTACTGCAAGGTACCAATCTTGAAAATACTACATTTGAAAGGAATACTCTTTTCTTTTGAGAGATCAGGGAAGAATATGTAAAACTTGCAAATTATTTTTCCATGTGATCCTTTACAGTGGTTTCCTACTTATTTTTTTCCCTTACATCCTTCCTCCCACAGTGATACCTCACCCTGGTCCATTTTTACAATACTTATTTTGTGTCTTGATTCATGATGAGACATTCCCAGACTACTTTGCACTTCCCTAGCAAATGGTGGCCAAACAAAATTAACTTTATAATTTTAATTTTATCTTCCTGTCTGTTGGTAAATCCATTTTCATTACAAATGCTGGAAACTAATATACGTTTGGTATGCAAACTAGAGGAAATTATTTTTATTGTTCATAGCCCCTGCTTATTGGTTGGCCAACTCAAGAACAGAACAGCCCTGTGATCAAATTTGTGTGGTGTATTAGAATTGCTTGGTTGAATTTGCATTGCACCTGTGCTTACAACAGGCCACTGAAATGTTGATATAATTTTCTACATTGCAAAGTAATAGTGCTTTGTTCTGATGAAAGGTCATTGACCTGAAACGCTAATTCTCTTTTTCTCCCCACAGGTGCTGGCTGACCTGCTGAATGTTTTCCAGTATTTTCTGCTTTTATTTTGGGTTTGCAGCATCTGCAGTATTTTGCTTTACGTTTTGTCCTTGTTTGACAATGAGTACAGAAGACTTTTTTGTGTTCCTCATAGAATGACCAAGTTGCTGATGGAAGCACAGTTGTTGTTCAAGAACGGAGGCTGCATGTTTGTGTTCACAATGGCTGGTGTTATGTTCAGAAGCCGCAGGTGGTGGTTTTGATACCTGGGATGGTGCAAGGAAAACCTGTGAGCTCCTGCAAAAGGTAAAGTTCATTGTAAATGAGGCAAAATATATTACATGCATAAAATATATGGGCTCCTTTACTCTGGTTCCATTCAAATGTATTCACCATTGTTAAGTCACAAAAGATGAGAAAGATGAGATAGTATCTAATCCATAATTTCCACATTCATGAACAATTCCACGTAACTTTTCAATTCAAGATTATTTTCGAGTTTCTAATTCTGCTCTCTCATGTATCACCATGTGTATCTTGATATCTACAGAAAATCAATTAGAGTCAGCTCAGTATGGCAGACCTCAGGAAGGATAACTTGAATCTGCAAGTGAATTACTGCAGGAATAAATGAGCCTTTATCAGTGGAGTTATCAGGGCTGTTCCTCCACGATTACACATTGAGCTACTTTAGTTTGGCTTCTGGTAGCTCAGAAAAAGATACAAGTATGTTCAGTTACTGCTATAAGGTTGATGGAGGATATTTCACAAGTGACAGTGAGTTATGGCAGTCCTTAACATAATGTGAAAGATCCATAATTCACAAGCTAATGAAATTGTGAATATGCTCAGATGGTTGTTGGCATGAATTAATATATTGCTGGAGCTTTGCGTTAATGGTGCGATAATCAGTCTTTTCTGTAATAGAAACTTAAACATGCCCTTAAAGGAGTTCTTATACCAAATGATCTCCCTCATCCCTTCTATTTTGGTTTGAATCTTTAATTCGCTGATTTTCTGGCTATGTTTCGAATCTTCTTCCAAATGTTGAGCAAATTTACATAGGGTGCCGATGATCTGTATCTCCCTGTTCCTGAGAATTTTGAGCTGTATCTTGCATCTATGGACACTCACCTGGGTGTTGACTGTACTGACTGAATAAAGAAAAGCACTCATTCATGGGATGTGGGCATCAATGGCAAGACCAGCATTTATGGCCCATCCCTAATTGCCTTGAGAAAGTGGTGGTGAACTGCCTTCTTGAACTGCTGCAGTCCTTGTGATGGCATAGATGCTATGCCATCTTTCATCTTGCTGCTAAGATTTTTATATCCAGATAGATGTTCAATACTCTTAAAATGTTTACAATTGTCATCACCAAGGTGCCAAAATTTGTGAATGTTAAAAGTACTAGTCAGTAGAGCATGAAGCCGTAGAAACTAGAAGATCACAGGTTTGATTTATTGCCTGTGTGAAGCTAATGATGTCAGCCTGGGCAGCAGATGGTCTCTCAAAATGATCTTACATTTTTTTATTAGAACAAAATGCTGGGGTGGTGGGCGAGACTTAGTCACCTCATGAAGACAGATGTTTGATGAAAGACACTCGCTAAGTTGAATAACACTTCCTTGCTAAATAATAAGCCTATACAGATTGTGTTTGATTGTTGGGACTTGGGGTAGATTGAGACAAGGTAGTGAGTGACAGTCTAAGTAACTGAATTAATGTCGGAACATTTACCTCGGATGGATATAATTCAATTCAGCCAAAAGATACATTTTTGGAAAAGTACAGAATAAACAATCTGTTTCAGTGGAATATGCACTGAGTGGTGTTAGACTGGTTTGTATATTTCTGTGCCATGCACCGTTACCTGTGTTCCACTAATGTAGAACAGTTTATTTTCTTTCTGTAATTTACTTGTGCAGCTGTGCAGAAATTTAAAGGGAACCTCGGCTATACATGTCTTATATAAAATGCTGATTTAAGGGTGTAGATATACTGCTTAGATTTAGGTATACTTCACAACACATTGCCGTGTCTGTTGAACATCAATGTAAAAATGGGTAGTATCATTTTGGAATTGGGTGTTGATTTGGCCATAGAATGCAGTGCGTCATCCTCGTTTTGAGGGACTGACAACAACATTGCAATGATATGAAATCCCTTTGAGGGAGCTGTTCACTGCACTTGGTTCTAATCTGTGTGAACTATGTTAAGGACACGTGGGAAATGATAGGGATGGTTTCTGTTTTTCACCTCTCAACTGACCGAAGACAGCGTTTTTATTAGAAATGTGTTTATTCCCCTGACCATTTTAATGGTCAACAAACAGACAAATGACAGGTTTTCTCGTAGGTTTAAAGAAAGATGAATGTTTATTAGAGTACCTGAAAATAGTCGTAACTTCACCCACACTCATGCATACAGAGATACACACACGGCAACACACACGCGCATGCGCACACACAAGAAAAGATAGCGATTAGAAGAGTTCACGGTAAACCTTGTATTCTTCCCCAGGGGCGGGAGCGCAGTGGTGGTGAAGGTTTAAAAATGGTGTATGCCTGTTTTTCCTTTTTCCTGGTTCATTGAAGATAAAACTTGGAAAATTTTAGGAGGGTGACTGTGTTGCAGACTTCGCTTTGTTGTATCTCAGTCACACTTCAGTGTCGAAAACCCGAGTACAATTTCTCAGATAGAGAGTCACAAAGCCATTTTCAGTCTCTGTCTACAGATAACTTAAAGATTGTGTTCTAGGCATGGTCCTTCTTCTGCTGCTGGAGCAGATGGAATCTCCCTCTTTCTCGCCGGCTCTGCCTTCGTCAACCTAGCATATACTTTTATTAAACTCCTTATCAGAGCACTGGTTTCTGTCATGTGACCATGGTTTCTCTTTACCATTGTCCTCATAACTGGTGTCTAATGGTGGGGCCATTGTTAGACAATGGGGATAAAAACAGAAAATGCTGGAAATACTGAGCAGGTCAGGCAGCATCTGTGGAGAGAAAAACAGAGTTAACGTTTCCACTGTTCAGTGATGGCTGTTTTCCAATTAATGATTATTAACTTTTTTTCAATATTGTCATTCCTTATTTTTGTTTTCTATGGTCATAACTTAAAGCTGCTTGCAATGCTTGCTGCCCATAGATGATTTGAAATGCCAATCACATGAAAGTGTAGCAATGTTTTGTTAAGATTGCAAAGATGAATAAGATCTCATACAAAAGGGAATATCTGTAGGGAATTGTTATGTTTCTCCTCCCAACGTTCCTTGATGATGTGGTTTCTTGTAGGCTGAAAAATGCATAAATTAGGTTCTCCCTGATGTCCCTTGCATGTCTCTCCATGGCCCTCATATCGATGACAGCATTGTTGGCATTGCTGTCCTCCTCCTCATCATTTTCATAGTCGTCATCATGTGAGGAGGACTGGTGTTCCTCCTGTTCCTCCGCCTGCAGAATGTTGCCATGACTAATTGCAAGGTTGTGCAAGCCACATCAGACAACGATTATTCATGACACCCTCTGTGGTGCATACTGAAGAGCCCCTCCAGACCGGTCAAGGCAACGGAATTGCATTTTCAGCATAGCAATGGTGTGTTCAATGATGGCGTTGGTGGATGCGTGTGCAGCATTTCTTGAACAGCGCTTTGGGAATAATGTACTGGTGTCGTCAATCATATACAGAGGGCTAACCCTTGTCAACCAGGATCCAGCCGTCCACTTCGGCTGGTTCCTTGAAAACTGCTGGCAGCTGGGAGTTTCTCAAAATGTATGAGTCATGACAGCTCCCTGGGAAATGTGCGCAAACATGCATGATTCTTCTCCTGTGGTCGTAAACGTGTTGCACATTTTTAGTGGAAACCTTTGCAATTGACAAAGACAGCAAACTGATCTCGGGGAGCTCTAATGACCACATGAGTACAGTCCTTGCACTCTAGGGAACCCAGCGATGGCACCGAAGGCCACAGACCTTGCTGCCTGGTTGTCCTTGTTTACAGGTCGTCTTCTTCTTTGGCCACCTTGTCTCGCGAGACAATGGGTAAGGGCCTGGAGGTGGTCAGTGGTTTGTGGAGCAGCGCCTGGAGCGGCTATAAAGGCCAATTTTGGAGTGACAGACTCTTCCACAGGTGCTGCAGATAGAATTGTTTGTCGGTGCTGTTACACAGTTGGCTCTCCCCTTGCGCTTCTGTCTTTTTTCCTGACAACTGCTAAGTCTCTTCGACTCGCCACACTTTAGCCTCGCCTTTATGGCTGCCCGCCAGCTCTGGCGAACGCTGGCAACTGACTCCCACGACTTGTGATCAATGTCACAGGATTTCCTGTCGCGTTTGCAGATGTCTTTAAAGCGGAGACATGGACGGCCGATGGGTCTGATACCAGTGGCGAGCTCGCTGTACAATGTGTCCTTGGTGATCCTGCCATCTTCCATGCGGCTCACATGGCCAAGCCATCTCAAGCGCTGCTGGCTCAGTAGGGTGTATAAGCTGGGGATGTTGGCCGCTTCGAGGACTTCTGTGTTGGAGATACGGTCCTGCCACCTGATGCCAAGGATTCTCCGGAGGCAGCGAAGATGGAATGAATTGAGACGTCGCTCTCGGCTGACATACGCTGTCCAGGCCTCACTGCCATAGAGCAAGGTACTGAGGACACAGGCTAGATACACTCGGACTTTTGTATTCCGTGTCAGTGCGCCATTTACCCGCACTCTCTTGGCCAGTCTGGACATAGCAGTGGAAGCCTTTCCCATGCGCTTGTTGATTTCTGTGTCGAGAGACAGGTTACTGGTGATAGTTGAGCCGAGGTAGGTGAACTCTTGAACCACTTCCAGAGCGTGGTCGCCGATATTGATGGATGGAGCATTTCTGACGTCCTGTCCCATGATGTTCGTTTTCTTGAGGCTGATTGTTAGGCCAAATTCGTTGCAGGCAGTCGCAATCCTGTCGATGAGTCTCTGCAGACACTCTTCAATGTGCGATGTTAATGCAGCATTGTCAGCAAAGAGGAGTTCCCTGATGAGGACTTTCCGTACTTTGGTCTTCGTTCTTAGACGGGCAAGGTTGAACAACCTGCCACCTGATCTTGCGTGGAGGAAAATTCCTTCTTCTGAAGACTTGAACGCATGTGAAAGCAGCAGGGAGAAGAAGATCCCAAACAGTGTGGGTGCGAGAACACAGCCCTGTTTCATGCCACTCAGGGTGGGAAAGGGGTCTGATAAGGTGCCGCTATGCTGAATTGTGCCTTTCATATTGTCATGGAATGAGGTGATGATACTTAGTAGCTTTGGTGGACATCCGATCTTTTCTAGTAGTCTGAAGAGACACGTCTGCTGACGAGGTCAAAGGCTTTGGTGAGATCGATGAAAGCAACATAGAGAGGCACCTGTTGTTCGCAGCATTTCTCCTGTAGCTGACGAAGGGAGAACAGCATGTCAATGGTGGAGCTCTCTGCTCGAATGCCACACTGTGCCTCAGGGTAGACACGCTCGGTCAGCTTCTGGAGCCTGTTTAAAGCGACTCGAGCGAAGACTTTCCCCAATATGCTGAGCAGGGAGTTTCCATGGTAGTTGTTGCCGTCACCGTGGTCACCCTTGTTTTTGTAGAGGGTGATGATATTGGCATCGAGCATGTCCTGTGGTACTGCTCCCTCGTCCTAGCATAGGCAAAGCAGTTCGTTGTTTACAGGTAAGTAGATGAAATCATTTGGCATGTTGGAAAAGGGCACTGGTCACCTCTTTGATGCACCTGTGGGTTGCAGACTGTGATATGCCACATATGTCACCCATAGATCCCTGGAAGGAGCTGCTGAAAAAAAAATTGAGTGCAGCAGTCACTTTGAGGGCAACTGGCATGGGATTCCCACCGAAGCCGAGTGGCTGCAGATCATGCTGCAGGATCCTACAAATTTTTGTGACCATTTCACGTGTCATCCTTAGGGGTCTCTGTCATTTCCTCTCTGACATTTGTAGGTAATTTGCCCTTGTCCTGAGGATGCGATGACATGCCAGTGCCTGTCTTCAGTAATGCTGTTCCTGGATGTTATCATTTGGAGCATCCTCACCTTCCTGTTCTGCCTGTTGCTGGCACTCAGGCATCATGAGTTGAGGGAGAAGAGCCCTCCTTAGTCTTTACCTTCTTCCCGTGGTCCTCGACAAATTGGGTGTATGCGACCCATGTCGTTGTATCTTTTCTGAAAAATAAATAAGCAGAGCGTGGTGGTTCAGCCCTCTGTTGACACTGAGCTGGAACATCGAGGCAATGAACAGCTCCCTCATATCTGCCTTCAAATTGCAACCAGGTAGAAGGCACACCCACTGTCATTTGCCTCCTCCCACTCTCCTTGCTCTCCTTGAGTGTCCACGTGGTTCCCATTATCATTGGAGAAGATGGTGCGCATGGAATTCAGGGCAAGTTTCCCCACCTTTCAACCTCCTCCTGCAACCTTCCAGCTTGAACCCATCATCCTTGACCCAGCCAATGTTACTGTTACCCTTCCCTCCGTAACCATTGAGCCCCCCCCCATTACGATGCGCAGTGTAATCATCTATGTATCAATGCCATCTTTCCCCCGTTCCTACTCCCGTTACTATCGGCATACCCTTGAAACTTCTCACATCGAACTGACCGTTGTTGCCAAGTCCTGTTCCCCTCCAAATGAAGTTGTCGAATGCCCACCCATTAGTCTTGACCTTCCCCCTTCCCCCTCACCACCCCCTACAGAATCCATTTGCCCCCATTGACTGTGACTATTCCCTCTGCTAGCCAATACCTTCAGTTTGCCCCACAGCTCTCCAACGTTGACAGCACTCATCCTTCCCTTTCGGCCCTTGACAAATATCTTCACACTGTACTGATCTAATCCAACCACCACCCTGCAGCCGACAACATGCAGCTTCACCATCAACATCAACCACTCAACCACCTGGACGCTCCACTCCATCCCCTCCACCCGCTCTTCGCTGCACCTGATTGCCCTACCGTTCCCTCCCCGACTACACTCCCCTTCTCCTCCATGCACTCGATTGCCCCCCCTTCCGTCCCTGACTACCTTCTGCTTCTCCTCCATGCACCCGATCTTCCCCACCCTTCCCTTCCCGACTACCCTCCCCTGCTCCTCCATGTAGCCCATGCCTTTGCCGCCATCCCCTGAGAAGATTCACCCTTGCTGATGCCAAGCCTGGAGGCAAACATCCATTCCAATGCTGGCGTTATTTAGCAGATGAGCTAAAGAGAGGAGAGCACAGAACAGAGACTCAACTGCAAAAATCCGACTGCTGCACACCATGTTGAAACAATCGTGAACCAAGTGGCATGAGAACAGCACTAGTTGTTCACTTAATCAGGCAGGTAGGACTAAATTGTAACTATGCATATGGTAATGAGTATTCATGTTTAAATGAATGCAAAACTGCAATCCACCACCGTACTAGGGGAGCCCCAGAATGCTGCAAACCCACCGCTGACTTAATTCCTCTAAAATATCCCACTGTTGGGGAACTGAAAAAGCACCTCTCGCCTAATTATGTCACACCCCACGCCACCAAATCCACCCCTTCCACCATTTCTGCTTTGTGATTGTTAACCCAAATAGTTGAAGTGAGGTAGCCATTAACACAGAATAGGCCATTTACATTTTAATGACTTCTCCACAGCTGGTCCAGACATGAAGATTGTCTCAGGGTTCTTGTAGTTTCTATGTGTATTGGCAGTATAGGATAAGGTCACCTGACTTCTTGACACCATCTTGTTTTTTAGGAGAAATGTCCGTTCTGGGTATGCTTCATAAGTTAATTATATAGTTCATAATTCCTCCTTGCATGAGCGTGAGAACTCTGACTCCACTATGGTGTCAAGCTAGGTTTAACAGGTGCTTATACTTTTTTTTATTCGTTCATGGGATGTGGGCATTGTTGATTAGGCCGGCATTTATTACCCATCCCTAATTGCCGTTGAGAAGGTGGTGGTGAGCTTTCTTCTTGAACAGCTGCAGTCCTTGGGGTGTGAGTACACCAACACTGCTCTCAGAAAGGGAGTTCCAGGATTTTGACCCAGTGACAGTGAAGGAATAGTGATATAGTTCCAAGTCAGGATGGTGTGTGGCTTGGCAGGGAACTTGCAGCTGGTGGTGTACCTATGAATCTGCTTCCCATGTCCTTCTAGGTGATAAAGGTCTCAGCTTTGGAAGGTGCTGTTGAAGGTGCCTTGTTGAGTTGCTGCAATGCATCTTGTAGATAGTACACACTGCTGCCACTGTGCGTTGGTGGTGCAGGGAGTGAATGTTGAAGGTGGTAGATGGGGTGCCAATCAAGTGGGCTGCTTTGTTCTGGAATGTGTCGAGCTTCTTGAGTATTGTTGATAGTGGGGGATTCAACGATGGTAATGCCATTGAACATCAAGGGGAGATGGTTAGATTCTCTTTTGTTTGAGATGGTACTTGTGTGTTGCGAATGTTATTTTCCAGTTATCAACCCAAGCCTGGATGTTGTCCAGGTCTTGCTGCATCTGGACATAGGCTGCTTCAGTATCTGAGGAATCGTGAATGGTGCTGAGCATTGTGCAATCATCAGCAAACATCCCCACTTCTGAACTTATGATGGAGGGAAGGTAATTGATGAGGCAGCTGAAGATGGTCGGGCACAGGACAGACCCCGAGGAACTGCTGCAGTGATGTTCTAGGACAGATGATTGACCACCGACAACCACAACCATCTTCCTTGGTGTTAGGTATGACTCCAACCAGTGGAGAGGCTTTCCCTGATTCCCATTGACTCCAGTTTTGCTAGGGCTCCTTGATGCCATACTTGGTCAAATGCAGCTTTGATGTCAAGGGCAGTCACTCACCTCACCTCTGGAGTTGAGCTCTTTTGTCCACGTTTGGACCAAGGCTATAATGAGGTCAGGAGCTGAGTGGCCCTGGCGGAACCCAAACTGAGCATCAGTAAGCAGGTTACTGCTGAGCAAGTGCCGCCTGGTAGCACTGTCGACGACCTCTTCCATCACTTTGCTGAAGATCGAGAGTAGACTAATAGGACAGTAATTGGCCGGGTTGGATTTGTCCTTTTTGTGCACATGACGTACCTGGGAAATTTTCAACACTCGGCACTTCTGGCTGAAGATGGATGCAAATGCTTCAGCCTTGTCTTTTGCACTGATGTGCTGGGCTCCCCCATTGTTGAGGATGGGGATATTTGTGGAGCCTCCTCCTTCTGTTAGTTGTTTAATTGTCCACCACCGTTCACAACTGGATGTGGCAGGTCTGCAGAGCTTAGATCTGATCCGTTGATTGTGGGATCGCTTACCCCTGTCTGTTGCATGCTGCCTTCGCTGTTTGCCATGCAAGTAGTCCTGTGTTGTAGTTTCACTAGGCTGACACCTGATTTTTAGGTATGCCTGGTGCTGTTCCTGGTATGTCCTCCTGCACTCTTCATTCACATGGTCAGTGGACCTTTTGAGCACCTCATAAATTTGTTGCAGAGTATTTCTTTAATGTTTTAAGAAAGCAGAACATTAAAGGCTTATCAGCCAAAAACGGAATATACGTCCATGAATCCACAGAGTCCTGTCCTGGGATCCAGAGTGCAGTACCCAGCTAGGATCTTTTCTTGCTGGTTGCGAATCACACTCCACACCTACTTGCTACTTCTGGCCCTCATACTGTCATTATTTTGATGTTCAGGCATAAAAATAATGAACCTAGAATATCCAACTGAGAATCACGTTGCACCACTGTAGAAGCAAATTATTTCCATCCTTGTCATACGTCGTATAGTCAAGATTAATTATTTCTGACTGTTTTGCGGGAATCAAGTGTCATAGCTAGAGACTAAATGTATAGACAGTGCATTAGCCCTTGTGCAGACAGCGAGAAATCAGTGCAGAAAGATTCATTAAAATTCCATGTAATTGAATAGAACTATAATTCAATAGTAAATGGATTCAAGATTTTAAGTACTTTTTTTCTCATCTTGCACCTTCTTATAAGCTTGCAAAAGAAAATGATTTGCAGTTCTATGTCTAATCAGGAAAGGAACATTTACTTGAGCGTGTGTTTTTGAGAAGCAGATCAAAGGTCAGAATGCTCAGTTTTGGTTAGGGAAGTCTCTCTGTTTATAGTAAAACAGTTTATGTGCAAGAACTGATATGGAGGCAGATGTTAGCCAGGCAGAATTAGATTAAATTGGTGCCTTTAACTCACTGTGGACTGCAAGCCACTTGTGGCTGTGAATAATAGCAAGCTCTCATAACAACAATTGGCCCTTATGTTTCTTGTGTGACCACAGTTTGCCGAAGACGTCCCTGGTCCTCAGGAGCCGTATCCAGCTGACAGAAATGGTAAAACACCAAATGTTTGGTATAGTTTTCCACCTGGAGTATGTGTTTTCCAGCTCCACAGGAGCAGATGGAAAGGTGAGTCAGTGAAGCCTGGATTTAGTTTGATTGCAGCATTCGCATGATGCAATTCGAAGTGGTTTATGCAAACTATGATGTAGCTGCTGTTTGACATTATTTGTCTAGGATTTAACCTGTCACAGCTAATTGATTAATGGCCACAGCATTTTCCTGTGAATATCTCCTTCCCTACTCGGCTATGAAGGATGTACCACTTCTATTGGCAGATTTATCCTGAAATGTTCACTATTTTTCTTCGAATACTGATCAATCTACTGTGAATTTTTGTTTTTATATCTGATTTGCAGCATTCATATTTTCATTTTATTCGCAGTTGAAATCACTGACCGAGTTTGATAACATTCTCTAAAAAAAATTTCTTTTTAAAATTTAAAGCCAGATTAAAACACTGCAGATATGAAATATTGTGATTACAGAGTATTCTGTGATAAAGGGCCTTCATTTTGGGTCTTTTCTTCTGAAAGTCATCTCTCCGGTCTCAGTTGGACCCTAGCCCAGGCAGCTGAGTTCAGAGTCTCACTATGCAGAAATTACAAGAATGCACCTGCGTCCCACTATTCCAGTCACATTGTTGTAAATAGGTTTTGTAGATTCGTATCGTACTGGCGAAAATGAGTCTGCATCCCACAGTTAAATGGCTTAAAAAGACACCGTTAGATCCAAATGTTATATTCCTGATTTTATAATAGTGGAGGCTGTGACACAAATGAATAATATAGAATGGTGAACCAAACTTTCTATTTGCTTTGAAGTTTAAAATGTTCTTAGTCAATCTACTTTAGTTTGTTCTGTTCTGATGAGAGTCCCTCTTTTTAGGAGTGCAGTTATACTGGCAATGGTGACCATGGATATGAGAGCAGTAGTGGAGCTGGCAGTCAGGTCTCGATCTACCTCCCATGCACAGTAAAGCAAATTAAAGTAATACCCCTTCAAAGAGAATATTTACTCACAGCCCAGTTGAAAGTTGCAATTTAAAAGTGACCAGGTATTCTATTGGAATTGGAATTTAATTTTTTATGGAATCTGTTAATATTATAAGAGAATGGATTTTATCACTGGTCCCTTGTAACAGTGGAAATTAATTCCCAGGAGTGGAGAGTTGTGCATACATCCAAAGATACATGTGCCACATTCCTTTGTGGTTGACCTCAGTGTGACAAGCACAGTCAAGAGCATAAATGTGGTCTTCTGACTGCACAATCAATGGAAGAAGGTCTGAGTTGGTAACTATAGTATAACAACAACCTAGGACATTTCTCACTTTCGTTCTCTTTGGTATTCCCATACCAGGCACTGCCTCAACAGAAAAGACAGGTCATCTACCCCAGAATTTGCTAGTGCCATTCTGAGGGTGGTTGTTGGAGGTGCATCAGTGACCATGGGTGACACTCTTGCTGAGACTTCCTTTCCCTCAGGAATGTCTCTGGTCTCCTCTGACCATTGTGCATGGCAGTGCGACTGCATTTGTTTACTCCACTTGTAAGAATTTGGTTTTGTGAGCATGATCATTGTATATATGTCCAGTGCATCTTGTAAACTGTATGCTAACCTTTACTGCCTTTTAGTGTGTGCTCCATATCACCATAGAAGCCAGTAAGGCATCCCCTATAAGTAGTGGATCTAAGGCAATTCTGATTTAATCTTGGATCCAACTGGAGCAGATTCCACAGGATACCAAGAATCATTGATCTGGGAAAATCTGCTCCACTCCAGGGCTGTTTGTGTTTATGAACACTGTTAATTCTAAACTGCATTGCTTCGAAGACTGGAACCACTCCATTTTATAGTTGACAATATAAACATGGTTTAAGAGAAGTGTTAAATCTCAGAATGAACTGTTTCACTGACTGACATTAAACCTCATGGTGTCTGTAGGAGGCTCGTTGTGGGGATTATTTCCAGTTACTTTACTAAAAGGTGAATGTTTTACCCCAGAAATTTCATTTGAATGACATTAGGTGGCACTATTGCATGGTTTATTAAGTGACAAGCTTGTGAAGAGTGGGAGGTCTTCGTATGCTCAGCATTACAGCTAAATGATTGCAAGTGTTTGAACTAATTTATGATCTGCTAAGTGATTCATGCTGGGCCCTAAACTCTAACTTACAACATAGACCTAGTTACACTTGCCCTAATTCAGTTTGGTTGGGTAACTCTGCGCAACACATTTTGCAAGGTTGGTACTATTTTAGTGCATAAAAAATAATCAAGCAACATATCTTGTTTAGGATCTTTATAGAACATTTCTGATTAATTAAATGGTACGTTAGAGCATTTCAACACTACTACAGGTCACTGGGCTGTTTCTGATTAGTTCTTTAGAGGAACACAATCACAACTCCATTACTGTAAAAGCTGAAATGTATTGACTATAAAAATTCATGATACTCTTCATTTGATGTCAGATTTAGCAAATCCAACGAACCTTATACAAACACAGTTGCTACTCTACTGCATTACACATTGCTTAATGAATGTTCTGAGAAATGAGAAGCCATCCTTGTGAAGCTGGATGTTTGTTTTCTGCTAAAGAATATAAAATAAAGGCCACTGACTTAGCCATTCTACTCTTTGACTTCTTAACAACAAAAGAAACTATTGAATGAGAAAAGGTCATGAGGCCCATGAAGTCCAATTCCCTTTCACAGACCATGAACAATTTGACCTTAACGAAAACCAGTCTTTGAGAGATGACCATGCAAACCTCAAAAGCATATAGGTCTCTCCTTAACTCACATTATGAGACACCGTGGGATGTAAATAAACCTTATAAATCACACCATTGAGTTCTAACCAGTTGCAATCTGCAGATGACAGACCCACTGTCCCAGCTGTGCATAAACTACTGTATTTCATAGTGACATCTGTGTCTGAACTAATAACTTTTCAGTCCATTCTAAAACAGGAATTTATCCATCTTTAAAAAAAAATAAACATTCACTTCTTTTGTTGGGATCAGTTTTACATGTCTAAACCTCTGGGGAGGAGAAGACGCTTCTGATCTGTAGTCTTGAGACTTCTTTCTTTTAACGCCTCTTGTTTTGCTCTTACAGACCACGTTTAGTATCTGCTTACATTTACTGTATTCATGTATCTTAGAATTTAAAAGACCTGTATCATGTCCCCTCTTTCCTCCACTGAAAATAAATTCAGTTTCCTCTTCATAACTCAGAACGATGAACTCCAGAATCCCCATAATTGCTTTTCTCTGAACACTCTCTAGAGCGTCACAATCCTGGGGCTGGATGAGTACCCCAGGATTACAAACAATATTCCAAATGTGGCTTCTCCAATGAGCGCTTGTGTCAATTTTCAACTTGCCTGCTAAGCATAAAACCTTTGTTGTTTATTGCCTGCCCATTATAAAAACAGGCTGATTTTTATTTCCATCGATTTCAATCAAAAGGAAAATTGGGAAGTTTCTGTAACGGGTGACCAATCTGCAATGCCAGTCTTTACCTGCCAGTACTTTCTAATGCTGGACCTCCCGGCACTGTTCCCTCATGTTTGACAGTTTGAAAACTTCCCCCACCCGCCGCACCCCAATCTCCCAGTGACTGCCCCAGCTCTGCTGATGCTGTCGTAGCTGCCCGCCTATTTCATGTAAACAGTTCGACTGCATGAATTCCTAGCAGAGTCAGCAGATAATTGTGGCATGATATTATCACACCAGCAAAAGGGGATCGTGAGTCTTCAGGCCAATGCAGTGAATGTGCTTCTCCCTAAATGGCATAGCATGTGACACTGAGATTAGTACTGAGATTGATACTCTTGGGGTTCTACCTATATATCTGAGCCCTAGCACCTGAAATTCCCTTTGTAAGACCTCCATCTTGCTCTTCCCTACGATATGATTCCAACAGGAACAGCAACTTCATGCTGCTCACCCTTCCTTTCCAGTACCTTCATCAGCAACTCCGTTGTGTTCAATAGCCTGGCACCTGTTAATAGACCATTTGGATCTCCGGGACCTGAATGGTCATAAATTACCTTTGCATAAGTGTGTGGTTGATTTTGAAGACTACGATACACTAGTCATAAAAATTATTTGTTTCAGATTCTTAATGTTGTCATGCCTTTATAGTTTATTATGATTAATAGTGCAGAGCTACTACTGAATTTAAAACCGGCTTTTAAAAAAAGCATATGTGTAACAGGCTTAGCTTGTATATCTTGCAGAACAGCTACAATTGTATAGGAGGCAACTGTAACCTGCAATTCCTGTGACACATTGGAACTTTAGGACGCTGCATGTGCCCCGGAGGCCCATGCTTGCAGGAAGCACCTCCATTTGCTTGAGCTCACCCTGTGGGTTTCTGTGTTTGAGGATCAGCTGAATTTATTGCAGGGCATGCAGGTGTCTGAACGTATCCAGGATTGTAGGTTCCAGGAGATGGCCACCTCGCAGCCAGATGGAGTTAAGAGTAGCAAGTAGGTGGCCACCTAGAAGGGTAGAAAAGGCAGGCAGTGGAATTCTTTGAGAATGTGTGGTACTCTCAGACCTATATTCAGCAGTGAATACTGGTGAAGGTGACATCAGCTAGAAAGACTGGCACTACAAGGCAAAGAAATGCACAGGAGGGTACAAGAAAGTGTAGGAATGCAGTAGTAATTGGGGATTTGATAGTCAGAGGACAGACAGGCAGTTCTGCTACCGTTGAGGTAAGCCCTCTGTGGTGTGTAGCCTTCCTGGTTCCATCACTGACTGCAGAACTTTCTACGGCGGTGGGGTGGGGGTGGGGGGGTGGTAAAGGAAGAAGAACCAGAGGTTGTGGTCCATGTTGGAAGCAACGATATAGAGAGGAAAACGTTTGAGGTCCTGCAGTCAGAGTTTTAGAAGCTAGGGAATAAGTTGAAAAGCAGGATCTTGATGGTAGTAATCTCTGAATTACTCCTTCCAGTGCCATGCGCTAGTGGGAAGAGAAATGGGAGGATTTGGCAGGTTAATGCATGGCTAGAGACATGGTGCAGGAGGGGAAGGCTTCAGATTCCTGGGACATTGGGACAAGTTCTGTGGCAGGAGGGACCTGTTCAACATGGATGGGTTGCACCTGAACAGACTAACAGACCTGGGACTAATATCCTTGTGCACAAGTTAACTAGTACTTTGAGAGAAGGTTTAAAGTAGTTCGACAGGGGATTGGGCATCAAGATATAGTATTAAAAAGTAGAAACATGATGTACAGGGAACTGGAAGAGACAGGTGGAGTTAAAAATGCTACACAATTAGGTGGAATTGTAGAAAATACAAGGAGGTCTAAGTTAGGTTTCGAGTGTCCATGTAAATGTACAAAGTGTGGTTAATAATATTGGTGCAAATAGCCACGTACGAATATGATATAGTGGTGGTAATGGAAACCTGGCTCAAAAATGGGGAGGATTGGATGCTTAATATTCTTGGGTACAAGGCATTCAGGAAAGATCGGGAAGGACTAAAAGTGGCAGTTTTGAGTAAGGAAAATATTACAGTGCTAGAAAGAGAGAATATCCTTGAGAAGCCAAATATAGAATCTATTTGGTTGGAGTTAAACCGTAAGGAGCTATTACTTTACTTTGTATATTTTTTAGGTCACCAAATAGTCAGAAGGAGATGGAGGAGCAGATTTGCAAAGAAATCACTGAGAGGTGCATGAAATATAGAATAGTAATATTGGGAGACTTTAGTTACCCCAGTATTGAATGGGGTAGTGATTGTGTTGAGGGCAGTGAAGGGAGGGAATATCTGAAATGTGCTCAGGAGAATTTCTTGATCAGTATGCTTCTTGTCCAAGAAGGGAGGATGAATTGCTGAATCTAGTCCTGGGGAATAAAGTAGTCAAGTGGAGAATGTCAAAGTGGAGGAGCATCTCTGGAATAGTAATCAAGGTATCGTAAGGTTTAGATTAGTTATTGATAAGGACAAGGAGGAATCTAGAATAAAAATACTTAACTGGAGGAGGGCTAATCTCAGCAAATTGAGGAAGGATCTGGCCCAGGCAAATTGGACTCAACGACTGGCAGGCAGAAATGTAATGGAATGGAACAATGAGCAGCCTTTAAAGAGGTTTGGATACAGTCTAGGTAAATTTCCACAAGGGGGGAGGATAGGGCTCCCAAAAGCAGAGCTCCCTGAATGACTGAATTAGAGAGTAGGATGAAGCAGAAATGCAAGAGAGAACTGGACTGTAAATAAAAAGTACAGAGGACTAGTGAAAAAGAAAATAGGAGCTAAGATACAATATGCAAATAGAATGGTGGGAACATAAAAGGGAATCCAAAGGTCTTCTATAGGCATAGTAATAGTAAAAGTGTTGTTAGAGGAGCTGTGGCGCAATTAAGAACTAAAATGAAGATCTGTTGGTGGAGGCAGAAGATGTAGCTGAGGTACTAAATGAGTACTTTGCATCAGTGTTTACCAAGGCAGAGGACTTTGCTAAAGGTATGGTAAATGAGGAGGTTGCTGCAAAACTGGATGAGATGAAAATAAATAGAAGAGATACTGGAAAGGCTGGCAGTATTTAAAGTGGATGTGTCACCCAGTCTGGGTGGGATGCATCCTAGATTATTGAGGGAAGTAAGGGTGAAAATTGTAAAGGTTCTGGCCACAATCTTGCAATCCTCTTTAGATACAGGAATGGTGCCAGAGGATTGCAAATGTTACACCTCTATTCAAAAATGTGGTGAAGGATAATCCTTGCAATCACAGGCCAGTCAGTTTAATGTCATTGGTGGGAAAGTTTTAGAAACAATCAACTGGGAGAAAATTAACAACCACTTGGACGAGCATGGACTAATAAAGGAAAGCAGGCATTAATTTGTTAAGAGCAAGACGTGTTTGAATAACTTGATTGAGTTTTTTGCGTTGGTAACAGAAAGGACGGATGAGGGCAGTGTCGTTGATCTGTGTATGGACTTTCAAAAGACATTTGATAAATATAGGCTTGTTAGTAAAATTGAAACCCATGGGATAAAAGGGGCAGTCGGAACATGGATGCAAAATTAGCTAAGGGATAGAAAACAGAGAGTTGCGCCGATTGGCTTGCTGTTTTTTGGACTGGAAGGAGGTGTACAGTGAAAAGTTACCCAAGGTTCAGTTCTAGGATGACTGCTGTTTTTGATACTTGTTCTTGGGGCTAGAGGGCACTATGTGGAAATTTACAGATGACAGAAAACTTGGAAGTGTCGTAAGCAGTAAGGAAGATAGTAATAGCTTCAAGAGGACATAGACAGCCTGGTGGAATGGGCAGACATATGGTAGATCAAGTTCAATGCAGAAAAGTATGAGGTGATATATTTTGGTTGGAAGAATGAGGAGAGACAATACAAGCTAAATGATATAATTTTAAAGAAGAGAGATACTTGGGGATACTTGTGTACACATTTTGGAAGGTGGTAGGACATGTTAACAAAGCAGTTAATAAAGCACAGTGGATCCTGGGATGCAGAGAACAGGCCACGAAGTTGTGATAAACTTATATAAAACATGCATTTGGCCCCAGCTAGAATACTGTGTCCAGTTCTGGACACCACATTTTAGGAAGGCTGTGAAGGCTTTGGAGAGGGTACAGAGGAGATTTACGAGAATGGTTCCAGGGATGAGGGATTGCAGTTATGTGGATAGATTGGAAAAACTGAGGTTGTTCCCCTTAGAGCAGAAAAGGCTAAGAGGAGATTTGATAGAGGTGTCGAAAATCTTGAAGGCTTTAAATAGAGTAAATAAAGAGATACTGTTTCCAATGGCTGGAGGGCTGATAAAACTAGAGGGCACAGATTTAAATTAAATGGCAAAAGAACAGAGGCGACATGAGGAAAAACGTTTTTACACAACGAGTAGTTATGTTCTGGAGTGCACCGCCTGATAGGGTGGTAGAAACAGGTTCAATCATAGCCTTTTAAAGGAAAATGGATAAATATTTGAAGATGAAAAATTTGCAGGGATATGGGGAAGGCAGGAGAGTGGAACTAACAGATTGCTGTTTGAAAATGCTGGTGCAGATTCAATGGGCCAAGTGGCCTCCTTCTGTGCCGTACAATTCTATGATACTACGGGAACATGGGCTGGATTTTGTGCTGGTGATAGGGGTCCCAATGGTGGGCTGGAAGGTGGGGGGAGAGAACCAACCCTGGCCCGCCGTTGGACCCCTGTTGGAATTTAATGGCGGGCAGCCAATTAACTGTCCTCCATCGGGTATGCGTCCCTTTAAGGGACGAGCTCCTGTCCCCAGAGCTGCAGCCAATCAGAGGACCGGCAGCTCTGCGGTACCAGCTGCGCCATTGAGAGCGGTGGTTACTGCCGGTACTGCAGGAGGCTTGCAGAAGAGATGATGTCAGAGGTCTTGGGACAGGTGAGTGGGGTCAAGGTTGCCAGGACCAGTCAGGTAGGCCCCGGCCACTGGATAGGAGAATGGATTGGTGAGGGTGGTGGGGGTCATGCTGGGGGTGGTTGGGGCAGCCATCACTGTCGTGGGGTCCTCTAGGGGCCATGAATTGCCCCCAAAAGAGGGAACACCCACTTCCTCCCCCCCCCCCCCCACTTCCCCGAGCCCACTAGGAGGCTGCCAGGTCTCACCTTGTGGTGTCTCCATGTGGTGGCAGGTCCCTCTGTCTTCCACAAAATTGGAGTGGAGGCAGGAAGAGGCTCTTAAGACAAAATGACAGATGGCAAGGTCAACTTCGGGAACAGCACCCCTTGCCATTTTGTTTGCCTCCTGCCTCCGTTCCCATCTGCAAAGGCAGGATAAAATCCTGCTCTCTCTCTCCAAGATAGTTTGACTCTGATGCATCTTGTGATCCTCTCCCTTTTCAAAATGTATATCATTTGAATTATATTGAATGGAATTGCCTGTGTGATCAGTGATCTCTGTGTCCAAAGGTACTCTCGATGATCTCCATAATCGCATTTTTATCTTAAATACTGAACATTTTTATGCCGACAGTGTCTTTTCAAGGAGTGCATCATTTAATTTGCTTCTTGAGAAAGTTAAATGAAAATGTAATTGGAAGACTATGTGAACAGACTTACTTTCAGTGGAAAAATTGTAATTAGGTTTCATTACACTTAACTTTACATGTCAAGAATGCAAATACAGTTGTGGAAAATTGCTGTCGAGCAGTTGCCTGCTGATTCAAGGTATTGTTTCTTGTGAAAGATGTGATCGAGTGAGAGTAACATTTAAGAATAAAAAAGAAGCATATTGTCTAAACGGTGACAGATTGCAGAGCTCTGAGATGCAGAGAGATCTGGGTGTCCTAGTGCATGAATCACAAAAGGTTAGTATGCAGATTCAGCAAGTAATTAGGAAAGTTAATAGAATGTTATTATTTATTGCGAGGGGAATTTAATACAAAGTAGGGAGGTTATGCTTCAGTTACACAGGGCATTGGGTGAGACGGGATCTGAAATACTGTGTACAGTATTGGCCTCTTTATTTATGGAAGAATGTAAATTCGTTAGAAGCAGTTCAGGGAAGATTTACTAGACTAATGCCTGGAATGGGCAGGTTGTCCATGAGAAAAGGTTGGGCAGGCTAGGCTTGTACCCGCTGGAGTTTAGAAGAGTAATAGGCGACTTGATTGAAACATATAAGATCCTGAGGAGTCTTGACAGGGTGGATGTGGAAAGATGTTTCCCCTTGTGGGAGAATCTAGAACTAGGGGTCGCCCATTTAAGACAGAGATGATGAGAAATTTTTTCTCTGAGGGTCGTGAGTCTTTGGAACTCTCTCCCTCAAAAGGCGGTGGAAGCAGAGTCTTTGAATATTTTTAAGACAGAGGTAGATAGATTCTTGATAAGCAAGGGGGTGAAAGGTTATCCGAGGTAGGTGGGAATGGGGAATTGAGGTTACAATCCAATCAGCCATGATCTTATTGAATGGCGGAGCAGGCTCGAGGGGCCGAATGCCCTACTCCTGCTCATAATTCGTATGTTCATGTTAAACCATGAACAGAAACAACAGCTTGAATGTGTTTCCATGGCACAGACAAAGCAGTTTTGTGCTTTTTTATGTTACTGTAAAATGATTTGTGTTGCTACGCATAAGATTAGTGTGACTGCTTAAATTTAAAGGAACCTGTTTTGGGAAATATAAGCGTTCCAGGAAATTTTGGTTAATTTTAGCTTTTGCTTTAAATAATATGTGTTTAATATCACGATGGTAGCTGGTTTCGAGGAGTTGCTGAGCTTTGAAGTATATGGAGCTGAGTTAACATCAGCAGATATAGCCATTAACACTGGGTACTTAAATGACTATGTTAACTCAGCTCTGCATTAATGTACCTCAGTTGCACTGTTTCAGCTCAGTTACTCCTCCCTTGAAGCTTTCCTAATGATGTATTTAGCATTAACTATTCAGATAAAATTATTTCAAGGAAGAAACCCAGAGAAGGAAAAAATATTATAAGTTAATTATAATTTCCACCCTTGCCCCACAGTTGGCTGGCAATCCATGGTAGGAACCCTGACTGAATCTTTTTTCTACCTCCCCTAGCCTAGTAACATTGAGACCAATTTCAATGTCCCAATTTGCGAGATTGGCAATCCACTAATCCTACATAGATCAGTATGTCTTAGTATCATATTAGATGGTGAATTCAACCTACAAGTACACTTTAAACAAGGATTCTAATGCATTTTCTGTTACTCAACAAATATAGGAGGAAATCTGCAACAAAAAATTCACCTCTGAGTTCACTTTTCTCTTATCCTTCCTTAACTTCTCCCTTCTATATAAACTTGTATATCTATATACACGGCCACACCCTTGGCCTTGCCATTTCACAAGGCTTCTTTACTCCCATTGTGTTAACCACAAATGTGGCCATCTCTGATCACTTCCTTGTCTCGCACTCCACCCACATCCCCTTTCCTTCCCCCAAACCCACTTTCTTCTGCACCTGACCCTGGAAAACAACTCTTCGCCCAAGTCACTTAGAACTGCACTTTCAAATTCTAGCCTTTGGCCTTCCATTCACTGTGCCATTTCTGCAGCTACTTATTTGCTCAATTGCATCCTTACCTCCACCTTTAATGCCTTTGTCCCCATTAAAACCATTACTCTCTTTTACCCTGATCATTCCCCTGGCATTGCCCTCATCTCTGCTCCCTTAAGTCCAAGTCAAGATGACTTGAACCTTAATGGTAGACAACTGGTTCAGCCATTCGTCGTCGGATCTGGCTGGATCACAAAGCTATCACATCCTGCTCGCCTCTGTCAAAACTGCCCAGTATTCCAAGATCACCCTGGAATGCAAAATAGCTACTGACTTCTATTCTCCACCACAAACCATTTTCTTAAATCCCTCTGCCTTGGCTCCTCCATCCTCATCTCCAACAAGAAATGATCCAACAAGAGGAGCTCATGGACTTCTTTGTCACTAAGATTGAGACGATCTGTTCAGTTGCCATTTCTCTCCTTTTGCCTAGTCAACCAAGTCAAACTTCTTCTAAGGTTCCTGCCCTGACCTAACCTAGAACTCACAGCTTTATTTAGTTTCTCTCCTATCTCCTCTCATTCATTCGCTGAGCTCATCTTATCCATGAGATCCACCTGCTCCCTCAACCTTATTCCCACCAAACTGCTGACCACACAACTTTTCTTCCTGGTCGTCACCTCTCATGTTGTCTGATATTGTTAGCAGTTTCCCTCCCTTCAAATCTGGCATCATCACACTGCTGCTCAAAAATCCCACACTTGACTCTTCTGTCTTTGAAAATTGCCACTGCATCTTCAAACTCCCTTTCCTCTCCAAAGTCCTTGAAAGTGTTGTTGCCTGCAAAATCTGTGCCCATCTTTCCTTCCAATTAGGTTTCCACCCCTGCAACAGCACTGAAATGGCCCTTATTAATTCACAAATTACTTCCTATTTGACTATGACCTTTATAAACTATTCCCACTCACCCTTCCTTCTCAACCTGCCTGCAGTCTTTAACACTGTTGACCACGCAGTCCTTCTCTAATGTATCTCCTCCATCATCCCAGTTGGGTGGACTGTCCTCACTTGGTTTCATTCTTGGTTCCATTCTTATCTATACAGTTGTAGCCAGAGAATCACCTGCAATGGCTTCTCTTTCTGCTCCTGCTGCAATACCTCTGGAATCCCCCAAAGATCTACCCATGTCCCCCTCTTATTTCTGATTTTACTTGCTTAACCTTGGTGACATCATCTGAAAACAGAATGTCAAATTCCCCATTTCACTGACAACACCCAGATCTACCTCACCACCACCAGTCTCAACCCCCCACTGTATCTGATTTGTCACAATACTTGTCCGACTTCCAGTATTAGATGAGTAGAAATTTCCTTCAAACTAAATATTAGGAAGACTGAAGCTATTGTCTTTGGTCCCCATCATAAAGTTTGTTCCCTGACCACCTACTCCAATCCTCTTGCTGTTTGCTGTCTGAGGTTGCACTAAACCTTTTGCAACCTTGATGATATTTTTGACTCTGAGATTAGCTTCCGACCACATAGCCCCTCCATCACCAAGATCTCCTACTTTCACCTCCATAGCATCACCCGTCTTTGCCCCTGCTTCAGCTCGTCTGCTGCTAAAATCCTCATCAGTGTCCTTGTTATCTCTGGACTTGATAATTCCAATGCTCTCACGGCTGACCTCCCACCTTCCATCTTCCATGAGCTTATCCAAAACTCTGCTGCCGTCCTAACTTGCACCAAGTCTCATCCTGTGCTCACTGACCGATCTTGGCTCCCAGTCCAGGAATGACTTGACTTTAAAATTCTCATCCTTGTTTTCAAATCCCACCATGGCTTAGCCCCTCCTTAACTCTAACTTCCACCAGCCCTACAACTCTTTGAAATTGCTCTGTTCCTTCAATCAGGACCTCTTTCACATCCCTGATTTTAATCACTGCACCATTGGCGGCTGTGCCTTTAGCTAACTCTGCCCTAAGTTCTGGAATTCCCTCTCTAATCCTCAACGCCTCTCTACTTCCTCTTCAGCTTTAAGACACTTTTTTAAAAGCTACCTTTTTAAGCAAGCTTTTGGTCACCTGTTCTAATATCCTCTTACATGGCTTGGTGTCAAATTTTGTTTGTTAGTGCTCCTGTGAAGTCCCCTTGGTATGCTTAACTATGCAAGTTGTTGTTGAATGGAACTGTACTTTGTTCCCAGTTTCTGTAGGAGATAAAATAAAATAATCAGGGGAAAAATAAGTTTTACATCAAATGTTGCATAGACCAGTAACACAAGTAACATAATTCAACCTTGTTCTGACTTGTTTCATATCTTTCCTATGCAAAAGTAAATCAGCTTGAGTAATTTGTATTGTCTAGCTATTGTTGCAATGAAATAATATAAAATTAAAAATGATGGGTAAGCCCTGTGCACGATAGATTTTAGTATTGTACGTGAACAAAGAGTATAGACTATCCTGTCTGCGCGTTCTTCTGGGGGTTTTCATCTGAGTCCCCATGCAACGAGACAATTTAGTGTCCTCCACAGATAAAGCTAATTTATATTACCAAGTATGGAAGCAGCTTTATGCTTTTAGCAATACACTGTTGATATTTGTTAATTCAGGGCAATTCCTTCTTTAGTTATTAATGACGGTATATAATTGCACTGAGTTGCCTTTGGATTGTAGGATGCTGCTGGCTTGGTCTCCTTTATACCATCAGTTACTGTGCTTACTCACAGAAGATAATTATATTTGAAATAAGACTGACAGTAATTTAATTCTGCTTACCTACTTACACACAGTTGCTTGACTAAAAATATTGTGCCAATTTAATTAGTTCTTGCTATTGGATTGCCCTGGTTACATCAAATTATTCTTGCATATAAATCTGCTCGTGATGTTAGAAAAATTATATTTCCTATTAAAATTTGTACTGTACTCTGTAACTGGTGATTTAAGAAGTTAGCACTAAATTCCAAAATATACGTAGGCTGCACAGACTGAATCCTAATGTTGATTTAACTGCCATATAAATGAGACAGGTGATACTCGTGTTTGTTTATATGAATCAGAGAACAGTCAGTGTTTCAATATTATGACCAAAAATTCCTCATAGCACTCTGCCATATGACTTGACCTCTAATAAAGTCAACACTGTTTATGGTTCTCATTTATTCTGTGAAACACACCCTCTTTCCATTGAAGATGAGCCACAATGTGGATTTGTCATCTCCTTTTAAGGGACTTGTAATATGTTTTGGTGTTGTCCTTAAGCACCTTTTCTCAGGTTGTCACTGGCTACACAAGACCTGCTCATTGACGGCTACTGTCAGTATACATAAACCAGTAAACATGGACCAGAGTTTAATTGTTTGACCAGGGAACTTTGAGTTTGCAATGTGCATAGGAATAAATTTGTCAACTTCTAGCCTTCCAGAACCGGAGTTAAAATGTATATGGGTTTAATTTGCCCTTTATTGTGTGATTATTAAAGATATCATTGACATTATAGGGTATGGACATGATTTTGTGTTGATGGGAGTTTTGATATATACATTTTTAATGTTCTTTCTCTTATTTTGAAAGACTGTTAGAAGTCGTTTGCATATTAGCCAATGAGCTGTGAGAACTTTGTCCATAATAACTTTGCTTAAATCTGTTTATACTTGACATAAAAGGGATACAGAAAGTGTTGTTGTTATGATCCCTGTGGAGACCACCAACAAATCGAGAGAATCAAATCCACTGACTAACCCCAATTTAGGAAACCAAAAACCAAACGAACAAGATTTCATTTTTATAAGTTTAGCTTTAGCACTCAAACCAAAACCAACCAATTAAACATGAACTAACAGTTAAATCACGATTGATGTGTTTGTGTGTGTGTATAATATATATATATATATATATATATATATATATATAAAGGTTACTTGTTAATTAGCAGATGTAATAAAGGTAGTCCTTACTAGTCCTCTGAACAAGCTTATCAGCAAGATGGCGTCAAATAGTCCCACAGTACAACAAAATCAGGATCTTCGTCAGTTAGTTCTTCAAGTTCTGTCCTCCAGGATGCAAATGCAGAAGTAATGAGGTCCCGTCGATAGTGAGCGATGCAATCTTCCCTTTAACAGTCTGGCTTTGTCACTTCTCGAACAACTTCGGCCTTGCTGTTATCGTCCTGATAACGTGGCACCCCGAAAAACTAATTTAGCCACCGAAGGCAGCTGCTGTAAGGCATTCACCAATGGGCAGCCCTCAGTCTATGGTCCTTTGCATGCAGTCATACTGCTTCAACCATCTGCTTCTATTCTATTCTACTCCAAGCAGCCTTTCTAGAAGCCCAAAAACCTGCAGCTTTCAGCCTGTCTCTTTAAATAATAACTGGCTGATTTTTCCCTCCACTACTGAGTCCTTCTCAACTCTCAAAAGCCTTCTGGTCAAAACTGAAACTTAACCTCCAGTCACATATCCTTGGTTAAAAATACTCTGTTTGTTTTCAATCACAGGACTGTTTGTTTGTCTAACCTGGGTTTGACTTCCCAGAACCTGGAAACCCTTTAGTTTTAGTTTCAAATCAAAGACTGTCTCCAAAAAACAAACACAAGCTGTATTGAACTCAGTCTATATTCGAAGACATTGTTAAAATCTCCTCTTCACATTTTCTGCTCTGTTAACTTGCTGTTAACTTCACATACAGTTCTTAGCTATGGAAATTTAATCAGCAGTTCAGAAAATCTGCCAAGATTGCAACTTAGACCAACAAGAATAAAGGTACTGAATCAAGGATCAACTAAGTACTGGCTGTCGGGCGGCTGATCAAAGTTGCAGTAAGTTTATATATGTTTAGGCAGGAGTGCTTCAGTCATTGTCAGCACAGTGCTGTACTATCCAGAGAAAACATGACCTGTAAATAAGCAGAACACCATGAATCATCGCATAATCTGTATATGAAACAACTACTATGAACGCTGCATAACTTGTTCCCTTTTTGGTCTATTTAAGGCTAATGGTTGGTAGACTGTGTGCTGGCATAATGTATTTTCGCTTCAATGTACTGTGCTATGAAATTTTGCAAGATGGTTTTGTGGTTATAACTTCTTGACTTTAGAACCACAGTCAGGTGGAGGTGTTGAGTGAAAGGCAGTGAGCCTACACCTCACAGGAGGGCGGGAAGGAAATAGTCTGGGAAGCTTTCCAGAGCTGCTGCAGTGGAAATAATCCCAGTATCTCCACTCCACTCCACTCATAATTATAGTTTCTTATCCCTGCCACCATCCTGGTGATTGCTTTCTTTGTCCTCATTGAATCATAGAATTATACAACACAGAAATAAATTATTTGGCCCATCATTTCAGTGTCAGTTCTTTGATCCAATTAGCCCCACTCCCCTGTCCTTTCCCCTGAGCCCTGCACATTTTTCCCCTTCAAGTATTTATTCAATTCCCCTTTTGAATCTAAAATTATCTTTCCATAAAGAGTTGCCCAAAGCTGCACACATTTCTCTAAATATGGCCTGAATTGCTGTATCATATGTTCTGCACAACTCCTAACAATGATGATGTAGTGCAACTTACATTAACAGTTATTGCCAGAAGTTAAACAATAACAACATTTGCTCCATTGCTTTTTAATTAGCACAGATAAAATGAAATCTGCTTTCTTTGTAAGAAATTAGAGCTTTTTCAAGAACTTTTAACATCCGAAACAGTGTCTGAGGACAGTCCATTGTTACTACTGATCCCAGTGAAAACCCTTCTGCGCACATTCTTTAGTCTTGTAATGTACAATGTCAGCATTTTCTGGCCCATGGTGAGCTCTAAATTTTGGATTGGAGCCAAGGCTTGACAGTCAAGCATTGACTTTGATGTTTTAAATCAATCCCACTTGCTGTTAACTTCACATACGATTCTTAGCTATGGAAGTTTAATCAGTTCAGAAAATCTGCCAAGATTGCAGTTTAGACCAAAAAGGTATTAGTCAAGGATCAACTAGGTACTGACTGGTGGGAGGCTGATCCAAGTTGCAGTAAGTTTATATATGTTTAGGCAGGAGTGCTTCAGTCATTGTCAGCACAGTGCTGTACTATCCAGAGAAAACATGACCTGTAAATAAACATAACACCAGTTTATGTCTGCAACTTGTCTTTTGGACACCATGAATCATCGCATAATATGTATATGAAACAACTACTATGAACGCTGCATGAATTGTTTCTGGTCTGTTTAAGGCTGATGGTTGGTAGACTGTGTGCTGGCATAATGTATTTTTGCTTCAATGTACTGTGCTATGAAATTTTGCAAGGTGGTTTTGCAGTTATAACTTCTTGACGTTAGCACCACAGTTAGGTGGAGGTGTTGAGTGAAAGGTACCTCACAGAAAGGCGGGAAGGAAATAATCTGGGAAGCTTTCCAGAGCTGCTGTTGCGTACATTGCAATCTCCAAACAGCTGGCTAGAAAATGATATAGACAGCAGGTTGCCTATCAGATTATTCCACTGGGAATAGCGCTTGACTACTCTCCTCTTAGAAAGGGGAGGGTGCAGCGAATGTGTTAAATCCACTTCAAACCATTGTCACATTGCATAAACTAGTGGTTAGAAATACACATACAGTTTTCCTAAACTGTGATGAAAATTTAGGTGCTCATCAAAATAGTGCTTGAGAATAGAAAATACTGGTGTGAAATACACCCTAAAACTAACCACGGGAAAGTTCCAATTTGTAACATTACTATTGTCTCTCGAGATAAGGAGGCCCAAAAGAAGAAGAAAAGAAATTTTCAACACTAGCTTTTACCCTCGGGAGAGCCGCCCAGCTAGTGACTAAATTTGGCTAGTTTTGTGCCACAATTCCCTCACAACCAACTTTTGAAGTTGTTTTGTCGACCAATGCGCTAGCCAATTTGGATACCTGCAGGGTCTCCTGGGTAAATGAGATGACTGAATGTTTAATCTGTTTTTGTGGTGTTAGTTGAGGGAAGAACTTTGGGAGAGTGTGCTCCGCTTATTCAAATAATGCAATGAGAACAAGAGTGATAACATATTTATATCTATATTTGTGAATTAAGACTCTGACATGTAGAATATTGCCCCTGTTCTCACTGAACAGTCTTTATTTCTCTCTTACATTCTGTGAAGTTTCCTCCATCTCCTTGCTTTATATTTTCCACACGAGAGTTTGCAAAAGAAAATTGCTATTTGGTCCATTGAGTTTACTCCACCCAGTGAACTGTGTATAAACTTCACTGTAATGGATTCAGTCCAAACCATTTAATCTCTGAAGGGAGGTGTATCATCACAGCTAAATCTTCCAACCCTGAAATTCCTCCCATAGTTCAGCAGCAGATAATACAGTGTAAACTTCAGGATATCAATCTGACATTCATTCCGTTGTTTAGTAACCTTGATTGGTTTTTCAAACTGTAATGTAATGTAGTGGTGATTTATCCTTTCATAAAACGTACCTTTAAAAGACCAGACCACAGATGGAACTGAGGATATCATCATACATATATAAGGAGACACACTCTGCCCATGGCCTACAGACAACATACACATCAGCGAGGAAAAGACCTGGACCTGAGATTATGCAATCTAGATGAGTAAGACAATGGCTGGAATTTTTCGTTAGGCGGGAGACCCTGTCCACCGGCCGAAAAATCAGTGGTGAGCCTGCCTCCAACAGGCTTGGGGAGCCAGACCAGGATTTTTCGGCTTCCCAGGCCTTTAATTGGTATTGGGCGGGACTTCGACCTCCTTGAGGCAGGCAGTCCCACGAATGGAGCTGCCGGCCAATCAGTGGGCTGGCAGCTCTTAGTCCCAGCAGCGCCACCAAGAGTGGTGGCCACTGCTGGGACTACACCCAGCCATCATAAGCAAGATGAAAGATAGCCCCGGAACAAAGGTAAGTTTTTAGGGCCTTGCCGGGGGCAATTGGTCAAGTCCTGGTGAAGCAAGGGGGGTCGGTTAGCGGGGAGGGTTGTGCGTTGGGGGCGGTTGGGGCTTTGGGGGCTGCTGTCCATGGGGCACAGGGTGCCCAATCAGGAGGGCCCCCCACCAGCCCACAAGAAGGCCGCCTGGTTTCATCAGGTGGGCTTATTGAGGCTTCTGCCGTTTGGCTGCCAAGGCAGCGGCGGGCAGAAGCTCTTAAGTGCCAGTTAATTGGCCACTTAAGGGCCTTGATTGGCCTGGGGCGGGCAGGCCATTTCTCACCACTGCCGCCCCTCGTATAATTGCAACAGGGTTGGAGGGGGTCGGGAATGGCTCCCCGCCTCCCACTCAATTTTATGTCCCGCCCACCACCAACCTGCTCGTTTGGGGGCCGTAAAGTTCTGGCCAATAAATAGTGTTTGCATTGAATCTGAATATAAAGCCTGTGGCTATCATTTAATGAAGGCTTAAGAGCATTTTTTTTTATTTCCAAAATATACTTTATTCATAAAAATCTGTAAAAATTATATTACCAGTTTCAAACAGCACCAAGTCAAAAAATACAAACAGTGCAAAGGAGGCCCGTTTGCTTCATTACAATCATGAGTTGCCTTCCATTTCACATTTGTCATGCCAATTACATTTTTACAATTTACAGCAAATGAAAATTTTCCCGATACAGTTCGAGGGGTTTCCCATGGATCCAGCCGCTCAGTTCAGCTTGGTGTGGGGACCTTACACAGTGGTCTTTCCCCATTGAGCCTTTGCTGCGGCTGCCCCAAGCTTTAGTGCGTCCCTCAGCACGTAGTCCTGGACCTTGGAATGTGCCAGTCTGCAACATTCGGTCGTGGACAACTCTTTGCGCTGGAAGACCAGCAAGTTTCGGGCAGACCAAAGGGCGTCTTTCACCGAATTGATAGTCCTCCAGCAGCAGTTGATGTTTGTCTCGGTGTGCGTCCCTGGGAACAGCCCTTAGAGCACAGACTCCTGTGTTACAGAGCTGTTTGGGATGAACCTCGACAAAAACCACTGCATCTCTTTCCACACCTGCTTTGCAAAGACACATTCCAGGACGAGGTGGGCAACCGTCTCTTCCCCACCACAGCCACCGCGGGGGCATTGTGCGGAGGGGGCAAGACTCCGGGCGTGCAGGAAGGATCTGACTGGGAGGGCTCTTCTCACCACCAGCCAAGCTACATCTTGGTGCTTGTTTGAAAGTTCTGGTGATGAGGCATTCCGCCAAATGAAGGCTTAAGAGCATAATGCAACACTATGCAAACCTGGAGGCTTTGCACCTTTACAGCCTTTCAATTTTTGTAGAGGTCCAGGTAACGAGAGCACTTTTCCCTCGCTATTCCTGAGCCTCTGAATACAGGTCCTAAACATTTATATGCAGCCTTTATTTGCATTAGTGCTATTGGTCACAATGAATTTTCAAACCAGATGATCCAGTGCATGCTAATTTGATTACAAAAGCTGAATTTTTATCCCAAGTATTCGAACCAGTAGAACTAGTATTGAGAAAATAACCTTGAATATATTATTGCTTTAGTCACAACTACTTCTTTTGTATGTGGAATCAGGATAAGGAACAGTGTAAGCTCATTACTGTCAGTCAGGAGGAACATACCTCCAGCCCAGTGTCACTTCATGCCAATAGCCAAGCTGACTTTCAGCCTACTGATGAATATAAGTTTGTGTTGTACACGATTTAGATTTTTAGATTTAGAGATACAGCACTGAAACAGGCCCTTCGGCCCACCGAGTCTGTGCCGATCATTAACCACCCATTTATACTAATCCTACACTAATCCCATATTCCTACCACATCCTCACCTGTCCCTATATTCCCCTACCACCTACCTACACTAGGGGCAATTTATAATGGCCAATTTACCTATCAACCTGCAAGTCCTTTGGCTGTGGGAGGAAACCGGAGCACCCGGAGGAAACCCACGCAGACACAGGGAGAACATGTAAACTCCACACAGGCAGTACCCAGAATTGAACCCAGGTCGCTGGAGCTGTGAGGCTGCGGTGCTAACCACTGCGCCACTGTGCCGCCCGATAGTGACAGAGTTGGAACAAATGCTTCAGAAACTTGTTCCATAGAACCATCTAGTAGCTAGATGGCTGCAAATACGTTGTACCAGTGGACAAAAATAATATGGAAATGAGAAAGGAGTCTATTCAGAGACAAAAAGATATTTGTTTACTCCAGATGGCTATTCAGTCAGATTGTCTGGATTTTAGGAAGACTGGTTTCACAGTAATAAATAAGTTTTGAATATTTGTTTCTCCCAGAGATGTGTATCTTGATTGGCCAAGTTGCAGTAAAACATGACTAGCATTAACTTCCATAGAACTAGACAGCAGGATCCTCAGCTGTGGTCCTGCGCTTTGAAATTTGGTTGCTGGGTTTCAGAGCTTTCAGTCAGGTCTGTCTAACAATGTTTTTTTTCTGCAGACGTATGTTAAAATATTATTCAAGTCAAGAAAGACATTTAAAAAAAGTTTCTTTGTTTATTTTGAAATGCTACTATAAAGTGAAATTTTAACCTTGAACTGCAAATACTTTTTATTTTAGTTCCATTTAACAAGTTACAGTGAAACTGAATGTTAAAATAAAAGTACCTTGTATCTCAGTCTAAGGCATATGGGAATAGTGTCATGGAGCCATTTACGGCACAGAAGGTGACCATTCGGCACATCGAATCCATGCCAGTGATCACTTGGTGCTCTTTTATTCTTTAGGCAGCTGATTAGAAGTACCCCGGGAGCAGATATTTTAAACAGGACTTCTCTTACTTCAGCAAAAAATTTAGCTAACAGTTTGTGAATTGGGAAATCAACCCATTGTGCACTGTTTTCATTCATGATATACAGATGCTTCTATTTGTTACATTTAGAATAATAGGGCAGGTCAGTAGATGTACTTTCCCTTTAATTGTTCCAAGTTGCAGTGTAGAAAAGGACATCACCACTGGCAAAATTAAATTCTGATATATACAATGCGGCAAAACTTGCACTTATATAGCACCTTTAATTTGGAAAAATGCTCCAAGGCACATTTTTTTAAAATTCATTCACGGGAAGTAGGGGTTGCTGGCAAGGCCAGCATTTATTGCCCGTGAGATGGTGAATTGCTCTTGAGAATGTGGTGGTGAACCCCCTTCTTGAGCTGCTGCAGTCTGTATGGTGAAGTTACTCCCACAGTGTTGTTAGGGAGGGAGTTCCAGGATTTTGACCCAACGACGATGAAGGAACGATAATATATTTCCATGTTAGGATGATGTGTGACTTGGATGGGAACTTGGGGGTGGTGGTGTTCCCATACTGCTGGTTCCCTTGTTCTTTTCGGTGGTATAGGTTGCAGGTTTGAAATATGCTGTTGAAGAAACCTTGGTGAGTTGCTGCAATGCACCTTGTAGATCATACACATTGTAGCCATGGTGCCCTGGTGGTGGAGGGATTGAATGTTTAAGCTGCTGGATGGGGTGCCAATCAAACAGACTAATCTGTCCTGATATTGAGTTTCTTGAATGTTATTGAAGAACTCCAGGCAGGTGGAGCGTATTCCATTGCACTCCTGACTTGTTCCTTGCAGATGATGGAAAGACTTTGGGGACTCATCTCCCTCATCTGGAAGGAGAAGAGCATGCCAAGGGATCTCCAGGATGCCGTAATTGTAACCATCTTCAAAAAAGGCAACAAGACCAACTGTTGTAACTACAGAGGGGTATCCCTGCTATCCGCCACAGGGAAGGTCATTGCAGGAGTCCTTCTCAACCGCCTCTTCCCCGTGGCTGAAGAGCTCCTACCAGAATCACAATGTGGATTCCGTCCATCAAGAGGCACAGTGGACGTGATCTTCACTGCAAGACAACTCCAAGAAAACTGTAGGGAGCAGCAGCATCCTCTATACATGGCCGCCTTTGACCTCACAAAGGCCTTCGATTCTATCAACCGGGAGGGATTATGGAACATACTCCTCAAATTTGTCTGCCCGGAGAAATTCGTCACTATCCTCCTGCTGCACGACGACACATAAGCTGTAATCCTTGCCAGTAGATCTGCCACTGACCCAATCGAGTGCAAACTGGGGTCAAGCAAGGCTGCGTCATTGCACCAATGCTCTTTTCCATCTTCCTCGCCGCAACACTCCACCTCATCTCCTTGAATCTCCCTGCTGGAGTAGATCTACTATACAGGACGAGTGGCAAACTATTTAAACTATGTCACCTCCAGTCCAGAACCAAGGTTACTCTAACCTCTGTCATTGAGCTGCAGTATGCTGACGATGCTTGCGTATGCGCACACTCAGAGGCCGAGCTTCAAACCCTCGTTGATGCACTCACAGAGGCGTCTGAAAGAATGGGCCTTAAGCTAAACATCTGGAAGACAAAGGTCCTCTACCAACCTGCTCCCGCAGCACAACACTGCCCCCGACTATCAAGATCCATGGCGAACCACAGGACAATGTGGATTACTTCCCATATCTTGGAACCCTCCTCTCAGCAAGGGCAGACATTGATGATGAAACTCAGCATTGCCTCCAGTGTGCTAGCACAGCCTTCAGTCGTCTGAGGAAAAGAATGTTTGACGACAAAGACTCAAACCTGGCACCAAGGTCATGGTCTACAGGGCCGCAGTGTTACCTGCCCTTTTATATGCGACGGAAACATGGACACTGTACAGCAGACATCTCAAAGCCCTGGAGAGATATCACCAGCGGTGCCTGCGCAAGATCCTGCAAAGTCAGTGGCAGGACAGGCGTTCCAATATCAGTGTCCTCTCTCAGGCCAACATCCCCAGTATCGAGACACTGGTTGTGTCTAGTCAGTTACGCTGGACGGGCCAGATTGTCCGCATGCCTGACACAACAGTCCCAAAACAAGCTTTCTACTTCGAGCTCCGTCACTGCAAGAGGCTACCAGGCAGGTGGAGGAAATGCGACAAGGATGTCCTTGCAGCCTCCCTGAAAAAATGTGACATCCCCACCAATTCTTGGGAATCTCTTGCTTGAGACTGCCCAAAATGGAGAAGAAGCATCCGCGATGGTGCCAGCCAGTTCAAACAATGTCGACAAGCCCAGGCAGCGACCAAGTGCAAACAGCGGAAGGAGCATTCGGAATTTCGAGCATCCCATTCACTTACGTCACCAAACACTACCTGCCCCACCTGTGGCAGAGTGTGCAGATCCAGAATTGGACTATTCAGTCACCCAAGGACGACCCACAACTCTGGAGTGGAAGAAAGTCATCCGTGTTTCTGAGGGACTGCCTAAGAAGACTCATCCAGGCAAGTGGAGAGTATTCCATTGCACTCCTGACTTGTTCCTTGCAGATGGTGGAAAGATTTTGGGAACTTAAGAGATGAGTTACTCGCTGCACAATACCTGCTCTTGTTGCCACAGTATTGATGTGTCTGGTCCAGTTGAGCTTCTAGTCAATGGTGACCCCCAAAATGTTGGTGGGGGATTTGATGATGGTGATGTCAAGGTGCACTTTGTAAAGATGCAGGAAAAAATAGACGCTGAGGCAATGAAGGAGAAATTAAGGGGTAACTAAAAGCTTGGCTAAAGAAGTGGGCCTTAAAGAAAATCTTAAAGGAGGAAAAGAAGATAGAGAGATGGAGGACTTTAAAATAAGTTCTTGATAATGTGGTTTAGGTGGCTGAAGGGATGGTTACCAATGGTGGGAGGTGGGTGGGTGAATAGATCTGGGGATGCTTAAGAGATCAGAATCAGAAAAACAGAGAATTCAGAGGAGGGGTTGTCGCACCAGAAGAGTTTGTAGATAGGACAGGATGAAGCCATAAATGGATTTAAGTACAAAGCCAAGATTTTTATGTTTGAGCTATTGAGCGACCTGGAGCCACTGTAGGTCAGTTAGGATAGGGGTGAATGGAGCTTGGCACAGGTTTGCATATGGGCAGCTGACTTTTGGATGAGCTAAAGGGCAGAGGGTGGGAGTTTAGTCAGGAGAGCATTGCAGTCTTAAAAGCTGGAGGTGCCAAAAGCAGGGATGAGGGTTTCAGTAACACAGGAGTTGAGGTAGAGTTGGAGATGGGTGATATGTAAATGGAACTAGGTTGTCTTTGAGATGGAGAGGATATGGAATCAGAAGCTCACCTTGGGGCTGAAAAGGATGTGAAGGTTGTGAATCATCAGGTTCAGCCTGAGACAGTAGCCAGGGAGGGGAATAGAGTTGGTTTGGGGGGTGGGGAGGTCATGATAATTGCTTTGGTCATCAATTGCGGTTCACCCAGGACTGAATGTCAGACAGCAGTCTGACACCAAAGAGGCAGGTAAGGTGTCAAGATAGGGGTGGAGCTGGGTATCACCAGCGTAGATGTGGAAGCTGCATAATAACCAGGGCATGAGGATCATAGAAAGGTATTCTGTGGGAATTCATGCTATTTCTACAGGCTCCCCACAATGTTTAATAGGAGTAAACTACTCCATTTATACTAAACAATTGAATACTGGCTCCTCTGTCATTAGCACTGCCGTGCTGGGCATAAACCTCAGCTCGTCCGCAGCAGATAAACAATTCACACTGAGACACAAAGGAGCCATGTGCATCAGATTTGAACCAATTTCTTTTCTATGCTTTTACTCTTTGTTATACGCAAGTCCAAGTTACATTAGTTTTTTCTGTAAATTGCAGACCTTAATTAGCTATGGTGCCCAGCTCATCTCCCCAAGATTTAATCGAATGGTGATATTCACCTTGTGTTTGTTTCCTAAAGAAAAATGTCTTAATTAGACCACTCTGCTGATGTTCATCTTGGCTGGAAACACACAGCAGGTCTGTCAGCATCTCCAAAAGAGTAGCAATGCACTGACTTTTTTGGTGTGGACCCTTTGTAAAGCCTATTTGTAATCTTTATAATCTTTGAATCAAGCTTCTTCTCGGCTGCAGTATAAATGCGAAATTAAATGCATTCTTCACACCACCCCCCCCCCCCCCCCCCCACACTATCTTGAAAAGCCTACCTTCCTTCAGTTGGTAATAAATACTTTGAAATTTCTTTGCAGAGCCAGTCACGGAAGTTCAGCCTGCTAGGATTAGAGATCAATATGCTTCAACATCTTGAAACTCAGGTAGCAGAAGTCATATGAAAAGAGAGTAGATGTAAGAGAAAAAGTAAGATTGAGTGACTCGGGTAGAATAGTTGGTCGCTTTATAGAGGAAAAAAGCAACTTGTGGGCTCAAAGCCTCACATTTCTGAAGGATATCGGGGTTTTCATTTATAGTTTTTAATTGGCTTGTCTTGGTGTCTTTTTACCTCTATAATATCCTCCTCTATTCAGAATAGTATCTGAATCAACTTTACAGTTTTCCAAAGCTTTTGATATGTCTGCAGCTTTAATTAACCAACAAGAGGCACACTTGTAAGGATTGATAAGAGCAGTGTTGGGTTTCTGTTCTTACATGGCATACAACCAGGAACAGATGTATGTCAGTCCCAAGTGAATTGAAACATCTGTCTTCAGTCTGCACTTGGACTGATAGCAATTGATTTGCTGGGAATTCTGTTGCTTGGCCAAATGTATAGAATTTATTTTTATGTATGAACCCTCGAACCTTTTACCCTATTCTGCTTCTCAAAAAGCCAACTTCATGTTCAGACTAATTAGGACTGATCACGATTTGCTTGGTGAGGGGAAAGGGAAGTGGTGAATTATTTACTCATTCTCCAGATTGAAGGTTCAACTTGTATAAAAAGAGATGAAATCCCTGGACAAAAAATTAAAAACATACAACAAATGCCGTGTCCTCATACCAGGGCCCAGGATGTTGTCTACACAAAGATGTCATTGCTGGTGTTATTACTCCTTAATGGTGAAATGTTTTGTACACGCTGTTAAGTGAGTCTGAGAGTCAGCTACTGCTTAGATTTAAATTTGCTGCTGTGTAGATGTGTGAGAAGCAATTATTTCCTCACAGTTCAATCATTTTACATAACAATTTGAATCTGAGTTCAATCAGATCATTACAAAGGCCCGAAATTACATGAGAAATATTCTCCTTCTTATGAAACCAAATGTACAATTTTTGACTTTTTTGGACTAGAGCGTTGAATGTTTTTTGTAATTAAATTATTTAAGTATTGTGTTCTGATGAAAATGGTTTTAAGGTCATTTGATCCAGTACCAAAAATAGGATTAGCTGTAGTCCATTACACTAAGCATAACTTCTGATTTCTAAATGCTTTTTACTAACTGTCAAAGCAGTGTAGTCCACAAATCCATAATGCAGTTCAACTATGTGAACCAATTTTTAATAGGGAATAGAAAATTCATTACATTTTATTTGTATTTGTTTTCATACTACTTTAGCCAAGAAAGGTTTACTCTTGTCCTTTAAGGATCTGTAATGAAATATAAATGATAGTTAATTATGATTTTTTTCTGTTACATATTTTGAAATCTATAGATTGCTAGCTTTAATTAAAAATGGAGTCATAGTACAGTACAACCGTAAAGCTATTTTATTTTACCCCAAGTGTGATTGTGCTCACTTGATCATCATGACTTCCCTTCCAGTTGTGGTCGATATAACGTGAAAATTCTGCTCAGATTCATCAATGATCCAGTTTGTACTTCTATTATTTCCTTGAGGTCATAATGACGTTCATACTACTTTCCCCAAGTGACTCTGTTTTTAAATCCAATATTAATTTTACTTTATTCAGTAGGAGATCTGCAATGGCATTTGCACCATCTGATATCTAACTGGCCAAGTAGAATGATGGTCACTGTAATATAGATACCTTAAAGATACCATATTATCATCCAGGGGTGGGCTTTTGCAGGGATTGTAGGTCCTTTTGAAATTTATGATTGATATGGTTTGGCACCAAGTTGATTGAGTCTGATAAGGAAGCAGGCAAACACCTGCTCCATGAATTTTTCTTTTGCTTTGTTAAAAAATTGTTTTTTGGGCCAATGGAATTGGTGGGAGGATTGTTATCAATGCCTTAGATATCAATTTGTTAAAGATTCTTGTCGCAACAGCATGACCCAAGATGAACTGATCTTATAAATATGCATTTATACTTGATAAAAATAATTTAAGTTACAATTTGAACTTGTCAGCTATGAGCTAGGTATTATTTTTATTTTTATATGATAAATACATTTTGGGGATTGAATAATCAGATTTGGATAGAAAATGCTCTGTACTTCTGGGACTTGGGTTAAAAACCAGCCAAGACTGATGAGATGAAAGTCTTGACCCCTTACTACCTGCAACATAAAATCCATTTGGCTCTTTGAATCTAACTTAGAATGCGCATGGGGCCATAGAAGAAATGGAGGTCTCGCTCAGAGGGCTAATGTAATAGAGAGTGCTCTACAAAGGCTAGAGTTAAGACTCTTTACTGGGAACTTGTGCTTCGCATGGTGGGGTGTTGATATGGAGAGGGTGGGTACAGACTGCATTGTGACAATTTGAATATTATACTGCCATTTGCTAGTGATCAAGTCCAATTTAGGAACAAACTGAGCAATATTTAGAAAAAAGAACCAAAAGGGGAGATTTTCCACAGTCGCTGCAATGAAGGTTTTCATGCTGCAATGGTGCAGCAAACTGACTGCCCCTCATTTTCTGCACCCAGCTCATTTGAAGAATTATTTACAGCTGTCCGTGTAGCTTTTGCCTTTACGTAATGGGCAAGCTTAATGGAGGAAGTGGAAAATTAGGCCAGTGTGTCCAAATTAGAAAAATATATACACTTAAAGGTGCATATAGGGATAATTACTGTTTCAGTCTTTATCAAATTTTAAAATGAACTTTAGGTATTTGTCAGCCTGTGGCAAGGCTGGGGTTTGAAGGTGGGGTGAGAACTGACGGCCATAAATGAAGCAAAAGAATAAACAACGTGGAGGCATAGAAAAGATTCCATGTATAAGCGATGAAGAAGTATGGCACCCAACTCTATGTTTAATGGATGATCAAATGGACATAAAGCTATGAGGTGAGTGCAAATAGGGTTGTTCTACTTGATGTTTCAGATGATGTTGGAGGCGATGTGCCTTTACCACCTGCAACCGATTTGGAAAACTTTCTCTAGTTTGGGATTGTGTTCTTGAGGTGTTAACTGTAAATCAGTTGTACTTAATTATATGCAGGTGGGGGGCATTAATCAGGGTTTCACTTGAGCACATATAAAGAAACACTGAAACTTTGGCGTCATTGAGTTAGGAGGTGTATGCTTATAATGATTCACTCTGTAAGTAAATGTTAGACTGAGTAAAGATTGGCTCCACTATTAGTCACTAACTGGCTTTCTGGTGCCAGCCTGTTGTACAATAGACAGGACAAGTTTCTTAGGAGACAACAGTCTTTATTCCTGGCAGCAGTTGGCAACTGGGAGCGGGTATATAGGAAGGATTGTAGCTGTTTAAGATTGCAGAGCATCTAGGGATGGGTAATAAATGTGGCTTTGCCAACATTGCCCGCACCCTTGGAACAAAATAAAGGTGAGGTTACACATTAAAGATTCTGATAAGAAAAGACCACAACTTTTATCTCATTCAAGATTGCATGCTTCCAAATATTGCCTGTCAACATATTCCTTTCCTCTCCCTATGCTAAGCCTACAAACAACCTTACAGCTTGTTCTTTGCAGCTCTTCAAGAGTCAAGACTACAGCCAAGATTTTACCAGCATGGGATTAAGTCCTGACATCGGGACCAAATGTGGGTCCCGGGCCTGCGTTGGTGGCAGCGGGATCATGGCGGCAATCATATACTGGCAGCAGCCTCTTAATTGGCCACTGCTGGGCTTGCCGTCCAATTAAGGATAGTGGGCTGGCTGTCCACACTGCCGACCCATCAGAGGGCCGGCAACTCTGCAGCCTTGGCAGTTCCACTGAGAGCGATGGTCACTGCTAAGGGTGCAAGGAGAATGAGAGGGTGCCAGGGGAGTTGGAAATTTTTTTCTCTGCTGGGGCGATGTGGCACGGGGCTGCTCTGCCACCAGCAAGATGGTCCTTAATTGGGCCTTTAATTGTCTAAATTGGCCACCTGCTTCCAGTCGGTGGGTAGCCGTGCCCACTGCTGTTCCCGCCACTAGTAAAATAGCCCAGTGGCATGACTGCATTGGGAAGCCTAGGACGGTGGGGCTGCCAATGTGTCATTTGCTGGAGGGCCTCCTTTTGGCCCTCCAGCCTCTGAAACCTATCCGCTGTCCTTAATTGGCCAGCGAATGCACTCCCTGGCCACTAATTGAGCATCCCTACAGAAATCGTGTCAGACATCTGATGCCAATGTGAGGTCTGGACCCGGAAATTCACCTGACACCAGGGTCTCCAAAATAAAAATCTAATCCATAGTGTTAGTGGTGCCAACCAATGGAAAATTCGAGGCAAGAAAACCTTTTCATTTGCATAAGTTTTAATATGTTCAGTGTTGTGAAAATGCTTCCATTTTTTTAAACATTTAATTTTTTTGAGAACTTGTGTTAAAACTGAAAAGATTCCATGGATGTGGTTTTTTACCAGGTTCACTGACAGGACAAGATGTTGTTTGAAAGCCACCTGTGCTGGAGGCCACCTATGATTTGGGCTCAGAAAACAGCAGAACCCTTGGTGTCTTGGGGCGGAGGTGGGAAGTGGTTATAGAGAAGCCACATGTTAAGGTTTATGGAGGTTAGGAGGTCAACTCTCTGTTTGGGGTTTGAACATTATTTTGAGTTAGTTGTGGTGTGGACTGTTTGAAGACAGTTGGAATTTTCCTGCCAAGGAAAAAGAAATCACCCGGCTCATCACCCTCTCCACCTTTTTGAAGAAATCCTGCTAAGATTCAGTGTGGAAGAGCAAAAAATCCCTGGTGCCGTATAGCTCTTGAGGAGCTGAAAAAAAATCCTGCGATTCAAGTGTGTGCTGGTGGAAAAACCTTGATGCCTACTAGAATAATTCCCGACATCTCCAGAACGGACTGCTTATGAAACAATCCTAGTGACCCATCTCTGTAAACCTGGATGCCAGACCAAAAAAGGGACAACTCGCTTCCTTCCATCTTCTTTCTTTTTTTGTCAATAATTAACAAGTATTTTGCCAAAGTAGCTTTTTTTGTCTCTTTCTGGTAACAGACCTCTGCAGAATGAATTTCTATATTTTTTCCAGTGTGTGTGTGTGAGTGTAATTGGGGAATTTTTAAAAAGGGACTTTCATATTTTAATTGGTGTGTTAATGCTTTGCTTCATTACTGGTTAAGTCTTGTTTTATAATAAACTGACAATTTTGTTTATTAAAGAAACCTGGTTGGTGTATTTTATTCTGGGATAAAATATAGCGTATTTGATTGGCTGTATCAGTAGCCAGTAAACACTTAAATAGATGTTGTGACCTATAGATGACACGAAAATTGGTGGTGTTGTAAATAGTGAGGCGGAAATCCTTAGATTACAGGGAGATATAGATGGGCTGGTAAGATGGGTATGCTATGGCATTTCAAGTGCTCATCTAAATACTTTTTAAATGTTGTGAGGGTTCCTGCCTTTACTGCTCTTTTTAGGCAGTGTATTCCAGATTCCAACCAACCTCTGGGTGAAAATTATTTTCCTCAAATCCCCTCTAACCCTCCTGCCCCTTACCTTAAATCTATGCCCCCTCGTTATTGATCCCTCCGCTAAGGGAAAAAATCTCTTCCTATCTAGCCTAACAATGCCCCTCATAATTTTGTATACCTCAATCATGTCCCCCCTCATCCTTCTCTGTTCTAAGGAAAACAATTCTCGCCTTTTCAGTCTCTCTTCATAGCTGAAATGCTCCAGCCCAGGCAACATACTGGTGAATCTCCTCTGCACCCTCTCCAGTGCAATCACATCCTTCCTATAGTGTGGTTCCCAGAACTGTGCACAGTACTTCAGCTGTGGTCTAACTAGTGTTTTATACAGCTCCATCATAACCTCCCTGCTCTGATGTTCTATGCCTCGGCTAATAAAAGCAAGTATCTCATATGCCTTCCTAACCACCTTATATACCTGTGCGGCTGCCTTCCGTGATCTATGGACTAGTACACCAAGGTCCCTCTGACCTTCTGTACTTCCTAGGGTCCTACCATCCATTGTATATTCCCTTGTCTCGTTAGTCCTCCCAATATGCATCACCCCACACTTCTCAGGATTGAATTCCATTTGCCACAGCTCCGCCCATCTTACCAGCCCATCTATATTCTGTAATCGAAGGCTTTCCTCCTCACTATTTAAAACACCACCAATTTTCGTGTCATTTGCGAACTTACTTATCATGCCTCCTATATTCATGTCTAAATCATTAATGTACACTACAAACAACAAGGGTTCCATCACCGATCCCTGTGGTATACCACTGGTCACAGGCTTCCACTCGCAAAAACAACCCTCGACCATCACCCTCTGCCTCCTGCCACTAAGCTCATTTTCGATCCAATTTGCCAAATTGCCCTGGATCCCATGGGCTCTTATCTTCTTAACCAATCTCCCATGTGGGACCTTATCAAAAGCCTTACAGAAGTCCATGTAGACTACATCAACTGCTTTACCCTCATCTACACATCTAGTCACCTCCTCGAAAAATTCAATCAAGTTAGTTAGACACGATCTCCCCCGACAAAGCCGTGCTGACTATCCCTGGTTATTCCCTGCCTCTCCAAGTGGAAATTAATCCTGTCCCTCAGAATTTTTTCCAATAGTTTCCCAACCACTGATGTTAGACTCACCGGCCTGTAATTATCTGGTTTATCCCTGCTATCCTTCTTGAATAATGGTACAACATTCGCTGTCCTCCAGTCTTCTGGCACCTCTCCCGTGGCCAGAGAGGATCTGAAAATTTGTGTTAGAGCCCCTGCTATCACTTCCCTTGCCTCACATAACAGCCTGGGATACATCTCATCTGTGCCTGGGGATTTATCCACTTTTAAGCCTGCTAAAACATCTAATAATTCCTCCCTTTCAATGTTAATATGTTCAAGTATATCGCAATCCCCCTCCCTGATCTCTACACCTACATCGCCGTTCTCCACAGTGAAAACAGATGAAAAGTAATCATTTAAAACCTCACCTGTGTCCTCCGGCTCCACACACAGATTGCTATGGGGTCTTCTATGTCCACCTGAGAGGCAGACAGAGGGATAGTTAAATGTCTCATCCAAAGGGCAGCACCTCTGACAATGCAGCACTCCCACTGTACAGCATTGCAGTGTCAACCTAAATTATGCTGACAGTCGGGCTTGAATCCACGACTTCCTGATTAAGAGGTGAGACTGTATAGCGTGGAGCAAAGCTGACACAATGGAGTTTGTGGTGACTTTAGGACTATGGAAGGAGTTATTGAATAATATTCTTGGTTATATTGAAGATGTCTATTGTCTCTACCTGAATCTTATGGATCAGTATAAAAAGAATGTTTAAAACATTATTAAGTAATAAATCTTTTCCCGAACAACACCAAAACACAGAGAAAGTTGCAGAAGTTTATAATAAGAAGGACGAATGAAAATAATCTTTTTGCTTTCAGTCAGGTATTTGAATTAATGATATTCCTGACTTAACAGATATAATTAAGCAGTATTAGTGAAATTGTTTCTTGAATGTGGTATTTCCTTTCATTTTTGAAAACATAAGGTCGTTAAAATTCTCAGTAGTTCAGGAAAAATAAATTAGTTTTCTGAATATAGTAAATAAAAATATTCCTGGACAGAGTTTGCTGTCATGCTGACTTGTCATCTGTGTGAACAAACTCGAGCTATTTCCATCATGTACAATGAGGAATGGCATTGGAATTCTTTTAAGAAAGGTAATTTGTCACATAGACCTGATGAAAATGCTACGGTCTATCAAATCACAGCTGGTATGTATTGGTACATTTCACTGTTGAATGGCATTATTAATGCATTCTTCTTTAATTCTTTTCGAAGAAGTGTGTATTGCTATGACATTCAGTCAAATTTAGATCAAGATGTTGTTTAAAATGATTATTATTTTTATTAATATGTGTATAATGTTATGAAAGTGCCTCTGTTTTGTTAAGTATATTTTTTGAGGATTCATTTTTGTAAGATTGAAGAAATGTTAAACTTTGGGGTTTTCAATGGGGGTCATGTAAAGGCCACTTGACTTTGAAAAACAGTCCCTGGCAATGTTTTTAAAAGAGGCACTGAGAGGTCTTGTGAGGAAAGCAAGCCTTTCCGGGAAACCACCTGACTTCCAGCAACAACAACAAGCCTTTCCAGGAAACTGTCCGACTTTCAGGAACAGCAACAAGCCTTTCCGGGAAACCACCTGACTTCCAGCTCAATAAACAAGGGAACTTTGGACACCTGGGGAAGTTGTTTACAAAGAAGTGACAGGTCAAGATTGATGGAGGTCAAAAGGTTAATCTCCTGTTGTCAGGTTCGCTTCTGAATTGTTTTGCGTTATGATTGAACTGTATAAAAAAGAAGAGAGCTTCCAAGCAGAGAAGGGAACTTCCAAGTAGAGAAGAGAATTCCCAAGGAAGGAGAGAAGACCACAACCCAGCTCAGCTTTCTAGCACCTCTCGAAAAGAAATAAAAAACAAAGTGCTGGAAATACTCAGTAGGTCAGGCAGCATCTTTGGAGAGAGAAGCAGAGTTATTGTTTCAGGTCTGTGACCTTTCACCAGTTCTGCTGAATATTTCCAGCACTTTCTGTTTTTATTTCAGAATTTCAGCATCTGCAGTATTTTGCTTTTATTTACCTCTCAAAGACCCTGAGAAGTCCACCGTGTCAACTCCTCTCATCTCCTATCTTTGAAGAAAAGCCTGCTAAATTAATTCTCAACGCCGCTTGGAAAGAACTGTTCTAAAAGATCCCAGTGACCCATCTATGTGTACTCGGAGGCCAGACTGTATGCCAGTTTTTGAACACAACATATCTCATCTGCTATTTCTTCAAGAATGAGCAAGTATTCAGCCCAAGTTTTTTTTATCTATAATAGAGCTCTAAAATCAAAAAATCCCTGATTTTCCATTTAACTGGTGTATATGTGTGTGAGGGGCTAAGGCAAAAAGGAAAATTTTATATTTTGATCTTGTGTTTATGCTTTGATTCGTTACTGGTTAAGGCTTGTTTTATAATAAACTGATAATTTTGTTGCTTTTTAAAGAAACCTGGTTGGTGTGTGTTATTCTGGGATAAAAACAGAGTCTATGATTGACCGTATCAATAAGTGGGAAAAAATTTAAATATATTTTGTGACCTGTGGAGAAGTGGAACTAAAAAAAACAGTGCACTCCTCCCACCTCCGTCGTGAGAATAAAAAAAAATTTGTTTTACAACATGTTGGAATGACATGCTTATCTCCAGGACAAGTTGCTGCAGATAATGAACACTGTTCTTTCATCTTAAGTTGAAAGTTCAGTCAGATCAATTACCTGAAATGTTCTTTTCACTGTTACAGAAGTAAAATACCGTGGATACTGAAAATCTGAAATAAAAACTGAAAGTGTTGGAAGTTCTCAGCAGGTTAGGCAGCATCTTTGGCAAGAGGAAAAGAGTTAACGTTTCAGGTGATGACCTTTCATCAGAATTGGAAAGAGTTAGAAATGTAACTGGTCTTAAGCAAGTACAAAGGCAGGGAAGTGGGTGGAGAGGAGGAAAGAACAAAAGGGGAGATCTGTTACAGGCTGGAGAGCAGAAATGCTTAAATGACAAAAAGGATGATGATGCAAGGTAAAAGGGAATAATGGGTAAAAAAAAAATCATAAAATGGGACTAGAGGAGGTATAAATGGCAGTAGCAGCAACATTATCAACAGCTGCTGTCCAAGAAATATAGGAGCAGTGGTTATGATCTGAAATTGTTGAACTTGATGCTGAGTCTTGAAGGCTGTAAAGTACCAATTAGAAAGATGAGGTACTGTTCCTCAAGTAAAAGCAAAATACTGCGGATGCTGGAAATCTGAAACAAAAACAAGAAATGCTGGAATCAATCAGCAGGTCTGGCAGCATCTGTGGAAAGAGAAGCAAAGTTAACGTTTCGGGTCAGTGACCCTTCTTCGGAACTTCCGAAGAAGGGTCACTGACCCGAAACGTTAACTTTGCTTCTCTTTCCACAGATGCTGCCAGACCTGCTGATTGATTCCAGCATTTCTTGTTTTTGTACTGTTCCTTAAGCTTCGGTTGAGCTTCATTGGAGCAGTGTAGGAGGCCAAGGGCAGAGAGATTGGAGTGGGGCTGGGGCAGAGAATTATAATGGCAGGTGGTCGGAGCTCAGGGTCACCCTTGTGCACCCTTACGCAAAGCGATCATCCAATCTACATTTGGTCTCCTCAGTGTAGAGGAGATCGCATTGTGAGCAGTGTGAACCTGAGCTTCCTCCCCTTTGGTTCTTTCCTCCCCTCTCCATTTTCCTGTCTCTGTACTTGCTTAAAACCTGTTACATCTCTAGGTTTTTCCAGTTCTGATGAAAGGTTATTGACCTGAAATGTTAATTGGCTTCTTTCTCCACTGCTTGACCTGCTGAGCATTTTCAGTTTTTATTCCTTTCACTATCTTCCTTTCATTGTGCATTGTAAAGGAATACACGATTAATGGGAAAATACTGAGAGGTGTAGAGGAAGTGAGGGACCTTGGAGTAAATGTTCACAGATCCTTGAAGATAGCAGGGCAGGTTGATAAAGTGGAAGGCATGTGGAATCCTTTCATTTATTAGCCGATGTATAGAATATAAAAGCAGAGAGGTTATGCTGGAACTGTATAACTCATTGGTTAGGTCACAACTTGAGTACTGTGTGCAGTTCTGGTCACCTCATTACAGAAAGGCTGCAATTGCACGACAGAGGGTACAGAGGAGAATTACAAGCATGTTGCCAGGACTGGAAAAATGCAGCTCTGAGGAAAGATTGGATAGGCTGGGGTTATTCCCTTTGGAACCGAGAAGGCTGAGGGGAGATCTGATTGAAATGTACAAAATTTTGAGGGGCCTGGATAGCGTGAAGGTGAAGGGCCTATTTACCTTAGCAGAGAGGTCAGTGATTAGGGGCATAGATTTAAAATGATTGGTAGAAAGATTAGAGGGGGAATGTGGAAAAGCTTTTTCACCCAGAGGGTGTTGGGGGTCTGGAACTCACTGCCTGAAAAGGTCATTGAGACAGAAACCTTCAACTCATTCAAAAGAAGTCTGGATATGCACCTCAAGTGCTGTCATATGCAGGGCTACAGACTAAATGCTGGAAGGTGCGATTAGAATAGGTGGAACGTTTTTCGGCTGGCAAAGATACGATGGGCCAAGTGACCTCTTTTTGTGCCGTAACTTTCTATGATTCTATACTCATACCTCTCTCTTGTGGTACCTCCTCAAATTCCCATCTGAACAGCCAACATTGATGTTCACCCTCAGCTTATTGCCATCTCACACCCATGCCTCACAGTCACCCTTCAAAATTTGTGTTATTCCCTTCTCGCCACACAATCCATTTCTCACACTCATAACTCTCTGCTTTCTCTCCTTGCAGAAGACAGCACACAACTTCAGGGAGAGATGGAGAGCCAGGGTGGCTCTCCAGTGACAGCCACCTTGACGTCCAATGGCAATGCATTCCCACTTGGTCCACTGTGAAGGAGGTCTTGTTCCAGGAGGCTGCAAATGTCAGCAATAACCTGCCATGAAACCCTGAGTCACCTGAGGCATTGGTGTTGAGACATGTCGAGAAAGCTGATCCTCTGCCTATAGACCTTGTGTTGGAATTATTGCCTGCTTTGAGCCAGATTTCTGTACTCATCCTCTCTGTCCTGTGGAGCGCCATGTGGTTTTGGAGAAGACAGCTGCTGCTGTCGGTGTTGTTGGTGCTGCTGATCTAGATCCTCATCTGAGGTCCAGTAAAGCTGCATAAACTGCTTCCATGCTGTGCCCTCTTCTTGTTGACCCAGGCAAGTTCCACACAGCCCAAATCCTGAGTTAAAATCACAATTAACTGCTTGTTGCAAATTTCAATCACTGACCTGACAGCTCCACAGGAGTTTCCTGCTCCCCTGGGAACACTTTCCGGTAAAACCTGGAAGTGGGCGGGATCATGTCGGATATCTGACCCACTGTCATTCAGCAGGGATTTAACACAATCCCTTAGCTCACTTTTTTTGGGACATTTTTATCATGCTTCTGAAAATAAATATGGTTTACTGTTAGGACCCGGTGAGAAAGGGGTCTGGGGGTCCCTCTCAGCCTTCACCTGGTCTTACTGTTACAGGGTTTAATTTTTAACATACTGTGTTTGTAGCTCCCCCTTGGTGAATCCTTGTTCACTGCTTTTCAATTATAAGGCAAAGAAACCAGCACAAACAGGTTTTCTTAGGTTTACAGAAAAAAGGTTGAAATTTATTAAACTTAAAATCTCATTCGGTTAACACCTATGGATACATGACACGCCCATGCTGGCATGCATACGCGATACACACATGCAGATAGAGACAACACAGCAGAAAAAATAACGTGGAAAAGTGGGAGGCAATCTCTGAAGAGGGTTTTTGTTACGGATCTTCAAGCTCACTGTAGAGTCCTTGATTGTAGGTAGATCTTGCTTTTCATTGGGGCCCAGTATTCTTAAACCTTGTTCGCTGTAGGGGACATCTCTCTGGACTTTTCTCTCTCGGGTTTCATGTGTCTTCAGTGGATTTGGAGTTCCATGAGAAAGAGATGGGAGCAAGCAGACAGGCAGGAGAGGCTGTAGCGAGCCAGCCAGGAGAGGTTTTTTTAGTCCAAGAGCAAACAGACACTCTGAGTTCAAACTGTTTGTACAAGTCAGGAAAAAAAAGGTTGCCAACCAGGCTAGTCATGTGACCAGCTGGTCTGACCACATCTGTTTGTGGATTCTCTGGTCTTAGCTGACCTTGGAATGTCTCATCTTACACACAATACCTGGTGCTCAAAGTCCATTGTGGGATAAATTGGATAAGGGAAGTAACCCCTTTGTCTCCACAAGCACTGTCTGTCAATATGCAAATGTATTTCCAGTCAGGAGCCTAGTGATTTTTTGAACAAGTTCTTTCTTCTCTTCAGCAACAGTTTTCAAATCAATGTTCATGTGACAAAATTAATATGCCTCTTTCTAAGCAGGTGGGGTCTAGCATGACATGTCTGAGTATCAGCCCATGTCAATACTGCTGCGATGTGTGGTTTATTTCAGAAAATAATTAAACTGCTTATTCCCTCAATAAATTTTACTCAACACCCTTCAAGGAGGAGGAGATTGAAGGAGAACTGTTAAAATATTCCTCCATCTGTCTATTAAGAAAGGGAATGAAATGTACCTTGTGCTGCAAGTCTGATATTGATGCAATGTAATTTCCACTTTGCACTAACCGGTGCCAAATTTTCAGAGCCAAGGCCCAACGTGACTCTCCCCTTCCGCACTGTCCGCACCTTTTTGGGAATTTATGGGAAGTCATTACATTGCATCTAACCATTGCAAATGCAAATTAATAGCTTCTTTATGAACAGGACTCTGACTTTGAAGTGATGTCCTTTCAATTATGAATGTGTACCACTGACTTACATTATATTAAAAGAATCGAATCTGTTGGGAACATCATTATTTGATTATCTAAACACGGACCACCAGCACAACAAGGGTAACGTTTGAAATCTTATTTTGAGTATTAAATTTTTAAAGTAGTGTTTATTGCATTTTTATTCTTGCCCTTTCAGTGACCCCTTACCTCTACTGATTCTGTTTCAGCCGTGAAGTTTGAATTCAGTTCTCCGTGACTTCCGTGGATGTTATTACTGCAGGTCCAGTTGATAGATACAGGCCAAGTGAAAGTATAGTGAGTTAGCTCACCTTGTGTTTGAGGATTGCTGAAACTAATTACACAACCACTGGTCTGTTTAAAATTCAGCCATCGCTGCCAGAGTGCCATGATCACAAGGCTGTGAAATGAGCAATTAATTCACTACATTGTCATTGTTAGCTTTCCAGTTCTTTCCTGTCCATTTACTTGGAAAAATCCATTGATCATGTGGTCTTAGTAAAGGGCACAGTATCGTAGATAGGTTGATAATGGCTTGATTGGTAAAGGAAGCAGCAGCCTGGGAGGGCACCTGTCTGTACTCATCGCCTATGAGTTTATCCCCCTGGGCATTATATTTCTCTGGAGAATTTCAAAGTATACACATGTAGATTCTATATTCATCTATAAACCTGATGTTATGTTGCTCAGCAGTGAAGCTCCAACTAAATACAAAAGATATCTGTCCAATTAAACTTGCCTAGTACAGAGCAAAGTTCCCTAAATATTGGAATTTATTGATTAAATTCTAAAATTTGCCGATCAATTCTGAAATGAATTGCTGTAGCAATGTTTACGTTAGAGCAATGTCATACTAGTAAGGCTGAAATGCATCTGCCTTTGCTTACATAAAAGATCCTCCTAATATTTCCTTTTTTAGCTCAGCATCCATTTTGTGCTTTAGATGTTTTTCTATGTTAGTACTATGTACATGCAAGTTATTGCTATTATATAGCACTTTAATGCGTAAAAATGTGCAAAGGCACTTCAGAGGTGTAAGAAAAAAATGGAGGTTCAACAAAAGAAGGATTTAACAGGAAGGGCCACCAAGAGATGGGAGCAGACAGACAGACAGGCAGGAGAGGCTGTGGCGAGCCAGCCAGGAGAGTTCTTCAGTCCAGGAGCATTCTGCTTTCTGCAGGCTCTCAGTTCAAACTGTACAATTCAGGAACAAAAACCCAGACAGCCAAGCAGGTTAGTCATGTGACTAACGAGTTTGACCACATCTGTTTGTGGATTGTATTGGAGCAGGGGATAGCTCCTTTGTTCCAAACACTGTTTGTTAATATGCAAAAATGTCTTTCCAGCCAGGGGCCCGGCTACCCCTGGTCACAGGCCTTCTCTTCTTCCTAGCAACAATTTGAAATTTAATGTCCATGTGGCGAAAATAATGTGTCTCATTCTTGGCAGGTGGGGGCCTGCATGACAGTTGAGTAGATTGAGACCATCATCTGCAGCCCTGCAACTAACGCAGCACCTTTGCCATCGATTTCATCTCCCTCCCAAAGTTGAACCAGATCCAATTCAACCTCATATAACCCATCTCCACACTTAGAATTGAGACATATAAGATTCTAAGAGGGCTCGACAGGGTAGATGCTGAGAGGATGTTTCCTCTCATGAGGGAATCTTGAACTAGGGGGGCACAGTTTCAAAATCAAGGTCTCCCATTTAAGTCAGAAATGAGGATGAATTTCTTCTCTGAGATTAGTGAATCTTTGGAATTCTCTACTCCAGAGAGCAATGGATCTTTGGTCATTGAATGTATCCAAGACTGAGTCAGACATATTTTTGATCTACAAAAGAGTCAAAGGTAATGAATAGCTTCAAGGCTGATTTAGACAGATGTTTGATCTACAAGGGAGTCAAGGGTTTTGGGGGAAAAGTGGGTTAGAGACCACGATCAGATCAGCCATGATCTTATTGAATGGCAGAGTAGGCTTGAGGGGCCCAACAGCCTACTTGTACTCTGGTTTCTTATGTCCTTCTGCTCTATGTTCAGCCCATTTGTTATTGAAACCTTATCCATGCCTTTTTCACCAAACTCAACTATTCCAATGCTCTCCGAGCCAACCACCCATCCTCCACCCTCTGTAAACTACAACTCATCTAAAACCTGTATCCTATTCCACACCAAGTCCCTCTCATGAATCATTCCTTTCCTCCTTGACATACATCAACCTCTGTTCTTCCAGTGCCTCAAATTTAAAATTCTCATTATCATTTTTAAACCTCTCCACGGCCTTGCCCCTTCCCATCTCTGTAATCTCTTCCAGTACTCCTCAGCACTCTCAGTTTCTCTGACTTCAACCTGTTATGCATCCCCCTCCCTTCACTCCACCACTGGCAGCCTAGCCTTCAGCTGTCTAGACCCCCACAATTTCCTCCCTACATCACTCTGCCTTCTATAGCTGCCTCTCTTCCTTTGAGACTTTCCTCAAAAGTTAGTTGCGAGGCTGCAGATGATGGGCTCAACTGTCATGCAGGCCCCCACCTGCCAAGAATGAGGCACATTAATTTTGCCACATGGACATTAAATTTCAAATTGTTGCTAGGAAGAAGAGAAGGCCTGTGCCCAGGGGTAGCCGGGCCCCTGGCTGGAAAGGCATTTTTGCATATTAACAAACAGTGTTTGGAACAAAGGAGCTATCCCCTGCTCCAATACAATCCACAAACAGATGTGGTCAAACTAGTTAGTCACATGACTACAACAAATACAAGGGCGGCACAGTGGCGCAGTGGTTAGCACCGCAGCCTCACAGCTCCAGGGACCTGGGTTCGATTCCAGGTACTGCCTGTGTGGAGTTTGCAAGTTCTCCCTGTGTCTGCGTGGGTTTTCTCCGGGTGCTCCGGTTTCCTCCCACAAGCCAAAAGACTTGCAGGTTGATAGGTAAATTGGCCATTATAAATTGTCACTAGTATAGGTAGGTGGTAGGGAAATATAGGAACAGGTGGGGATGTTTGGTAGGAATATGGGATTAGTGTAGGATTAGTATAAATGGGTGGTTGATGTTCGGCACAGACTCGGTGGGCCGAAGGGCCTGTTTCAGTGCTGTATCTCTAATCTAAAAAAAATGCTGGAATCACTCAGCAGGTCTGGCAGCATCTGTGGAAAGAGAAGCAGAGTTAACGTTTCGGGTCAGTGGCCCTTCTTCGGAACTGACAAATATTAGAAAAGTCACAGATTATAAGCAAGTGAGGTGGGGGTGGGGCAAGAGATAACAAAGGAGAAGGTGCAGATTGGACCAGGCCACATAGCTGACCAAAAGGTCACGGAGCAAAGGCAAACAATATATTAATGGTGTGTTGAAAGACAAAGCATTAGTACAGATTAGGTGTAAATACACTGAATAGTCACATGACTAACCTGCTTGGCTGTCTGGGTTTTTGTTCCTGAATTGTACAGTTTGAACTGAGAGCCTGTAGAAAGCAGAATGCTCCTGGACTGAAGAACTCTCCTGGCTGGCTCGCCACATCCTCTCCTGCCTGTCTGTCTGCTCCCATCTCTTTCTCACGGAACTCCAAAACCGACTGAAGACACATAAACCCCAAGAGAGAAAAGTCTCCCACAGTGAACAAGGTTTAAGAAGAATACTGGGCCTCAACGAAAAGCAAGATCTACCTACAATCAAGGACTCTACAGTGAGCTCGAAGAACTGGAACAACAACTCTTCAGATATTGCCTCAAACCTTTCCACTTTATTTTTCTGCTCTTTTCTGTCTCTATTTGCATAAATGTATCGCGTATGCATGCTAGTGTGGGCGCGTCATGTATCCGTAGGTGTCAACTGAATTAGAGTTTAAGTTGAATATGTTTCAACTTTCCCTCTTTAAAATTGAGAAAATCTGTTTGTGCTGGTTTCTTTGCCTTATAATTGGACAGCGGTGAACAAGGATTCACCAAAGGGGGAGCTAAAAACACGGTGTGTTTAAAATTAAACCCTGTTACAGCAAGACCAGGTGAAGGCTGAGAGGGACCTCTGGACCTCTTTCTCACCTGGTCGTAACACCAACGTTTAACTGGAGGAGATAGCACCTCAATCAATAGTGGATGTTGGGCAAACAACCTGACAGCACTGAGGCAGTAGAAGGGTTAAGTGAGGTGGTGGAGAGGGAGGGCTGGGTGTCATCAGTTTACTGGTGAAAGTTGACCCCAAGTGTGCAAATAACTAATGGAAACTATGTAGATGAGGAAAAGGAAAGGGACAAGGATTGATGCTTGAGGGACATCTCATAAGGTAATGTTTTGAGAGCAGGAAGAGAAACCATTGGTAGAGATTCTGTGGCTATGATCAGGTAAGAGTGTAACCAAGCGAGGGCATTGCTTCCGAACTAGATCACAGAGAAGGAGGAGGAGGACAGTGTCAAAGCCTGGAGAGGTTGAGTACTGGGAAGAGTAAGAATGCAACATGGTCACAGAGAATGCCACTAATGTCTTTGGTTAGGGACTTTTTGATGCTGTAGGAGGGACCGAAATCTCATTCAAACAGTAAATTACAGGAGAGATGGACAACCAGTTGTTCAGTGGAGGTTGGAGATGGGGTGGTACTTTGCAAGGGCAGTGAGGTCCAGAAAGTGTTTTTGAGAAGAGTTTGATGATGGTACTTTTGAAAGAGAGAGGGCAAATGCTTGAGGAGAGGGAACCATTTACTATATTCCAATTAAGGGTCAATGTCTGATGCACTAACTTTTCTATGGTCTTCATGAATGCTGTCTGAGTTGCTGAATGCTTCCAGTATTTTCTGTTTCAGATCTCTAGCATCTGCAGTATTTTGCTTTTTGCTTAACTATGGGCTTTGTTATCTGTCAACTGTTAGTACGAACTCCCTCAGAATATATGTTCAAATTTACAGTTCCCTGCTGAATTTTCCATATCTCCTTTGGCATCTGTTTAGTTTTGTGGTTTTAGATATGCACACCTGCATACATTTTAAAGTGTCTGAGTTAACTAGACTTCATTAGACTTAATGTTCTTTAGGGAAGGAAATCTGCTGTCCTTACCTGGTCTGGCCTACATGTGACTCCAGACCCACAGCAATGTGGTTAACTTTTACATGCCCTCTGAAATGGCCTAACAAGCCACTCAGTTGTACCTAACCGCTACAAAGTCAATAAAAAGGAATGAAACCGGACGGACCACCCGGCATCGACCGAGGCACCGGAAACTGCAACGGCAAACCCAGCTCTGTTGACCCTGCAAAGTCCTCCTTACTAACATCTGGGGGCTTGTGCCAAAGTTGGGAGAGCTGTCCCACAGACTAGTCAAGCAACAGCCTGACATAGTCATACTCACGGAATCATACCTTACAGACAATGTCGCAGACACAGCCATCACCATCCCCCGGTATGTCCTGTTCCACCGGCAGAACAGACCCACCAGAGGTGGTGGCACAGTGGTATACAGTAGGGAGGGAGTTGCCCTGGGAGTCTTCAACATCGACTCTGGACCCCATGAAGTCTTATGGCATCAGGTCAGACATGGGCAAGGTAACCTCCTACTGATTACCACCTACCGCCCTCCCTCAGCTGATGACTCAGTACTCCTCCATGTTGAACAGCATTTGGAGGAAACACTGAGGGTGGCAAGGGCACAAAATGTAGTCTGGGTGGGGGACTTCACTGTCCATCACCAAGAGTGTCTCGGTAGCACCACTACTGACTGAGCTGGCCGAGTCCTAAAGGACATAGCTGCTAGACTAGGTCTGCGGCAGGTGCTGGGGGAACCAACGCGAGGGAAAAACATACTTGACCTCGTCCTCACCAATCTGCCTGCCACAGATGCTTCTGTCCATTACAGTATTGGTAGGAGTGACCACCGCACAGTCCTTGTGGAGACGAAGTCCCGCCTTCACATTGAGGATACCGTCCATCGTGTTGTGTGTCACTATCACCGTGCTAAATGGGATAGATTTCGAACAGATCTAGCAATGCAAAACTGGGCATCCATGAGGTGCTGTGTGCCATCAGCAGCAGCAGAATTGTACTCCACCACAATCTGTAACCTCATGGCCTGGCATATCCCCCACTCTACCATTGCCATCAATCCAGGAGACCAACCCTGGTTCAATGAAGAGTGCAGGAGGGCATGCCAGGAGCAGCACCAGGCATACCTCAAAATGAGGTGTCAACCTGGTGAAGCGACATCCCAGGACTACTTGCATGCCAAACTGCGTAAGCAGCATGCGATAGACAGAGCTACGTGATCCCATAACCAACGGATCAGATCTAAGCTCTGCAGTCTTGCCACATCCAGCCGTGAATGGTGGTGGACAATTAAACAACTAACTGGAGGAAGTGGCTCCACAAATATCCCCATCCTCAATGATGGGGGAGCCCAGCACATCAGTGCGAAAGATAAGGCTGAAGCATTTGCAACAATCTTCAGCCAGAAGTGCTGAGTTGATGATCCATCTCGGCCTCCTCCTGAAGTCCCCAGCATCACAGATGCCAGACCTCAGCCAATTCGATTCACTCCACATGATATCAAGAAAGGACTGAAGGCACTGAATACTGCAAAAGCTAATGGCCCTGACAATATTCTGGCAATAGTACTGAAGACCTGTGCTCCAGAACTTGCTGCGCCCCCAGCCAAGCTGTTCCAGTACACTGGCATCTACCTGGCAATGTGGAAAGTTACCCAGGTCTGTCCTGTACACAAAAAGCAGGACAAGTCCAACCCGGCCAACTACCGCCCCATTAGCCTACTCTCAATCATCAGTAAAGTGATGGAAGGTGTCATCAACGGTGCCATCAAGCGGCACTTGCTTAGCAATAACCTGCTCAGTGACGCTCAGTTTGCGTTCCGCCAGGGCCACTCAGCTCCTCACCTCATTCCAGCCTTGGTTCAAACATGGACAAAAGAGCTGAACTCCAGAGGTGAGGTGAGAGTGACTGCCCTTGACATCAAGGCAGCATTTGACCGAGTATGACATCAAGGAGCCCTAGCAAAACTGTCAATGGGAATCGGGGGGAAAAACCCTCCGCTGGCTGGAGTCATACCTCGCACAAAGGAAGATGGTTGTGGTTGTTGGAGGTCAATCATCTGAGCTCCAGGACATCACTGCAGAAGTTCCTCAGGGTAGTGTCCTAGGCCCAACCATCTTCAGCTGCTTCATCAGTGACCTTCCTTCAATCATAAGGTCAGAAGTGGGGATGTTCGCAGATGATTGCACAATGTTCACCATTCGTGACTCCTCAGATGCTGAAGCAGTCCGTGTCGAAATGCAGCAAGACCTGGACAATATCCAGGCTTGGGCTGATAAGTGGCAAATAACATTCGCGCCACACAAGTGCCAGGCAATGACCATCTCCAACAAGAGAGAATCTAACCATCTCCCCTTGACATTCAACGGCATTGCCATTGCTGAATCCCCCACTATCAACATCCTAGGGGCTACCATTGACCAGAAACTGAACTGGAGTAGCCATATAAATACCGTGGCTACAAGAGCAGGTCAGAGGCTAGGAATCCTGAGGCAAGTAACTCACCTCCTGACTCCCCAAAGCCTGTCCAGTATCGACAAGGCACTAGTCAGGAATGTGATGGAATACTCTCCACTTGCCTGGATGGGTGCAGCTCCAACAACACTCAAGAAGCTCGACACCATCCAGGACAAAGCAGCCCGCTTGATTGGCACCCCATCTACAAACATTCACTCCCTCCACCACCGATGCACAGTGGCAGCAATGTGTACCATCTACAAGATGCACTGCAGCAATGCACCAAGGCTCCTTAGACAGCACCTTCCAAACCCGCAACCTCTACCAACTAGAAGGACAAGGGCAGCAAATACATCGGTACACCACCACCTGCAAGTTCCCCTCCAAGTTACACACCATCCAGACTTTGAACTATATTGCCATTCCTTCACTGTCGCTGGGTCAAAATCCTGGAACTCCCTTCCTAACAGCACTGTGGGTGTACCTACCCCACATATACTGCAGCGGTTCAAGAAGACAGCTCACCACCACCTTCTCAAGGGCTATTAGGGATGGGCAATAAATGCTGGCCTGGCCTGCGTCGCCTACATCCCATGAATGAATTTTAAAAAATGAGTAAAGAGAAATCTCAGTTGCTTTCTGAATAATGCCTGCATAAAACTGAAGAATAGTTTCCTTTAATTTCTCATCGAGACAGTGTAATAAATCCAATGTGGTACTCACCACCCTGTGCAAAATATGTCTCCTGCATTCCTGACATGTAATGATTGAAAGCTGAATGCTGTCACAGAATGCAACAAATATAAAATGATGCATAACAGAGTTGACTACAAGAGTAGAAATCTAATCAAGGGGACATAAACCTCATAAGCAAACTCTGAGGACCATGTTATGAGCTCTGAAAACATATTGTGGCCTAAAAGTCAATGCCTTGTATTTATTGGCTTCTACAAGTTTTTGTTTATGTTTTAATTTTATATTTCATTTGTTTGAGTCATGCCTCTATGCTGTGAGAAGTTTTGTACATGTTTCATTACTAGTAAAGAATAACAGTTTAATAGCAGTTCTTTCCCTACGTAGCAATCTTTGACGGATAAAATTGCACATCACCCTGCCAGTTAATATGGACAAAAGACAAACTTGCCTCGATGGCTAGTGGATTTCTGTAGTAAGTGGATCTTTTGGAGTATACATAGGGCCGTTAAAGGTGTTTGTCATAACGTAACTGAAGGTTTACGGAGGAACCACGCGTCCAGTTGATTATATTACGTATTGATCATCTCAAGGAAAATAATAAATTTGTATTTACATAAAGCCTTTCATGTCCTCGGAATGACCCAAAGTGTTTCACAGCAAAGGAAGTACTTTTGAAATGCAGTCATTCTTGTAGGAAATGTGGCAGCCAATTTTCATGCAACAAGGTTGCGCAAACAGCTATAAAGTACATGACCAAATAACTTATTTTAGTGATGTCGGTTGAGGGATAAATTTTGCTAAGGGCACCTGGGCAAACTATCTTCTTCTTCAAGGAATCTTTTACATTCAGCTATGAGGGAAGCTGGGTCTTTTATTTATCTGAAAGGCAGTTGTGCAAAACTGAGCACTGCACTGAAATACTAGCCCACATTGTGTGATCAAGTGTCTGGAGTGGGGCTTGATCCCATGACTTTCTGACTCGGGCAAGAGTTGCTATCAAGTTTCGCACTGAACCATTATTTTTTGATTTACCTAATCTTCTCGACTACTATTCCTCCAGTTTTCTCCCCATCACTTCTTTCCTGAAGTCCTTAGCTCATTGCTGAGGCATGTGCCCATTGATTCCATTTGCTCTTCATTGACTTGCCCGGGTGGTTATTATTCATATGCGGGTCTGAAACAACAGTGAGCATAAGTGAGCTAATTAATTTTGGGGCACCCTAACTGAGCCTGATTCTGTTCTCACTGGATATCTGTACCTACCACTTCCAGCAGGGGTCACTGAATGTTAATCAGGAATGAAAGCCCTGGCCAGTTTTCCCAACCCTAAGCTAGCTTCTTTGAGGATAATTCTAGTCATAGAGTCATACAGCACAGAAACAGGCCCTTTGGCCTGTCGTGTCCGTGCTGGCCATCAAGCACATATTCTAATCCCATTTTCACGCAGTTGGCCTGTTGCCGTGTATGCTATGGCGTTTCAAGTGCTCATCTGAATACTTCTTAAATGTTGTGAGGGTTCCTGCCGCTAGCACCCCTTCAGGCAGTGTGTTCCAGATTCCAACCACCCTCTGAGTGAAATTTATTTCCCTCAAATCCCCTCTAAACCTCCTGCCCCTTACCTTAAATCCATGCCCCCTGGTTATTGACCCCTCCGCTATGGGAAAAAGTTTCTTCCCATCTAAGCTATCAATGCCCCTCATAATTTTGTATACCTCAATCATGCCCCCCTCAGCCTTCTCTGCTCGAAGGAAAACAACACGAACTTTTTCAGTCTCTCTTCACAGCTGAAATGGTCGAACCCAGGCAAGATCTTGCTGAATCTCCTCTGCACCCTTTCCAGTGCAAACACATCCTTCCTATAGTGTGCTGCCCTGAACTGTACACAGTACTCCAGCTGTGGCTTAACTAGCGTTCTATACAGCTCCATCACAACCTCCCTGCTCTTATATTCTATGCCTAGGCTAATGAAGGCAAGTATCCCATATGCCTTCCTAACCACCTTATCTACTTGTGCTGCTGCCTTCAGTGATCTATGGACAAGTACACCAAGGTCCCTATGACCCTCTGTACTTCCTCGTATCCATTGTATATTCCCTTGCCTTGTTAGTCCTCCCAAAATGCATCACCTTACACTTCTCAGGATTAAATTCCATTTGCCACTGCTCTGCCCATCTTACAAGCCCATCTATATCGTCCTGTAATCTAAGGCTTTCCTCCTCACTATTTAAAACACCACCAATCTTTGTGTCATCTGCGAACTTACTGATCATACCTCCTATATTCACGTCTAAATCATTAATGTACACTACAAACAGCAAGGGTCCCGTCACCGATCCCTGCGGTACACCAATGGTCACAGGCTTCCACACACAAAAACAACCCTCGCCCATCACCCTCTGCCTCCTGCCACTAAGCCAATTTTGGATCCAAATTACCCGGGATCCCATGGGCTCTTACCTTCTTAAACAATCTCCCATGCGGGACCTTCTCAAAAGCCTTACTGAAGTCCATGTAGACTACATCAAGTGCTTTACCCTCATCTACACATCTAGTCACCTCCTTCAAAAATTCAATCAAGTTAATTAGACACGATCTCCCCCTGACAAAGCCATGCTGACTATCCCTGATTAATCCCTGCCTCTCCAAGTGGAGATTAATCCTGTCCCTCAGAATTTTTTCCAATAGTTTCCCAACCACTGATGTTAGACTCACCGACCTGTAATTACCTGGTTTATCCCTGCTACCCTTTTTGAATAATGGTACCACATTTGTTGTCCTCTAATCCTCTGGTACCTCTCCTGTGGCCAGAGAGGATTTGAAAATTTGTGTCTGAGCCCCTGCTATCTCCTCCCTTGCCTCACATAACAGCCTGGGATACATCTCATCTGGGCCTGGTGATTTATCCACTTTTAAGCCTGCTAAAACTTCTTCCCTTTCAATGCTAATATCGAGTGATACAGCACCGAAACAGGCCCTTCAGCCCACTGAGTCTGTGCCGACCATCAACCACCCATTTATACTAATCCTACATTAATCTCATATTCCCTACCACCTACCTACACTAGGGGCAATTTGCAATGGCCAATTTGCCTATCAACATGCAAGTCTTTGGCTGTGGGAGGAAACCAGAACACCTGGCAGAAACCCACATGGTCACAGGGCAAACCTGCAAACTCTACACAGGCAGTACCCAGAACCGAACTTGGGTCGCTGGAGCTGTGAGGCTGCAGTGCTAACCACTGCGCCACTGTGCCGCCTAATATGTTCACGTATGTCACCATTCCCCTTCCTGATCTCTACACCTACATTGTCCTTCTCCATTGTGAACACAGATGGAAAGTAATCATTTAAAACCTCACCTATGTCCTCTGGCTCCACACACACATTGCCACTTTGGTCCCTATCGGGCCCTACTCTTTCCCTGGTTACCTCTTGCCCTTAATATACTTATAAAACGCCTTAGGATTTTCCTTTAACTTGCCCGCCAGTATTTTTTCATGTCCCCTCTTCGCTCTCCCAATTACTTTTTTGAGTACCCTCCTACGCTTTCTATACTCCTCCAGTACCTCTGCTGTTTTCAGTGCTCTGAATCTGCCATAAGCCTCCTTTTTTTTTTCCCTGATTCAATCCTCTATATTCCTTGACATTCTGGGTATCCGTTGGCTCTGAACTCGCACTATTTCCTCTTTGAATGACTTCCACTGGTCTGATGTAGACTTTCCTACAAGTAGTTGCTCCCAGTCCACTTTGGCCAGATCCTGTTTTATCATATTGACATTGGCCTTCCCCCAATTCAGTACCTTTATTTCCGGTCCGTCTTTGTCCTTTTCCATAGCTACCTTAAATCTTACAGAGTCATGGTTACTATCCCCTCCTGCATCCTGCAGTGGATATTGAGATCAGCTAATTCAGTAAAGGTGAGTGTCATGCACGGAAGGAGCCATGATGAAATAAACAATGAAATGGAAGAATTATGAATTTAAAAAGTCAGCTGTTAAACTAAACCACAAGAACATGGACACCTTTACTGTAGTCAAAATGGAGTAGTGGTCACCTAACTCCTCTCGTACTGGAAATCAACAAACCTGTCTGTAAAGATGGAATTCATTAACCTTGTTTGAAGTAGCTCTGGGGAGAATCCCTTTGAAATTGAAAGGAGACTATTGCATATTAATGACTCTTAACGGCATGAATGAACTAACAAAGGATTCTGGAGACAGTTTGACTCACAGCCCAAACCAAGATAAATGAGTGTGAAGTAGCACCGTGTTACCAGAATGGTCCCCATTCAGACAGCAATCAATAGCCATGGTTTTCATATCCTGGCTCATTGTGTGGCTACAACAGGGGAGAGGGCCATAATGGATTTTTGCCTTAAAAGGTAACCCTCTGGAGAGAGGGGGTAGATCAAGCCAAAACCTTCAGAAATCAGTCCAGTCAGAGGCTGCGCAAGAGTTTCAGCTAAGCAAGAAGAATCCTGTTGAACAAAAGCTGAACAACCATTCCAGTAGAGACAACACAAAGTGACTTGAAGACACTCCATCTGTGAAGACAACAAAATCCACACCACCAGCTTTGTGCTGAATTGTAACCGTTAGAATTCTACAACACCTCAGTAGGTTTTCTTGTCGGTGAAAAAAGGATAGCTATCATTTGTCTGCTCAGCTGACCCGAAAGACACCCAGGGGCTACTGCATCATTTTTAACAAAACACGATTGCGGTCAGTTAGGTGGTGAACAGTGGGAACCAGCCACACCCCATACCACCTGTCCGTAACATGAGCATCAAATTTGGGAGTACCCCGATCTGTTTAATCTGGATAAACTAGAACATTTTCCAGACTTCCTGGTATTTGCAGTGTGGGGCTTGGCCTATACCTACTTTTCTCAATAAAAAATATACGTTGAGGATATTATAGATCTGAATGATTTGTCAGTAAAGAATCCATTGGGTGGCATTAGGAATAATTATACCAATTAGTCACTTGGTTTATATTTTTAGAAGTCATCAAATCTAGTTGTGCATTTTATTGGGATTAATGTATGGGATTTTTCTGAATATGTGTGATATTTAATTCATTTTTTGCTTTACAATATATTTGAATGTTGGAACAGTATTTCCATTTTTCTCTTGATTCAACCAGAATTGATATTTGAGTCAGTTTAGTACTGGCTCCAAAAGACATCATGCATTTAGATTTGGCAGTTGTAAGGTGCGTAGAGATAGAGATAAAATGAAAGAGTTATAAGAAGCGCCACTTCCTACAAGAGGGAATGGAAGACATGGGTGCTGAGAAAGAGAGGAGAATATCAATAAGAGCAGAGAGATAATGATATGTATAAGGGAAGATGAAGATCGCGATTGATGCTGCAAGTGGCTGTCAGTGGCAGTAGCAACTGTCAATCCATGCCACTGATGCCTGATGACAGTCACACTACAGCTTTAATGGGCTGACGTCAGTACTACAGCTTTATCAAGGAATAATCTGTATTCCATTACGTGATAATTCTATGTCCAGTGTCGATTGCAAGCGATTAATAAGAGCACAAAATAAGGGTGACAAAAAACAATATACAACATTTAACCTGCCTAATACAATTTAGTACTCAAATACAGAAATTTCCAAATATGTACATCTGTAAAACTAACCAAAGCAATAATTTGACCACATTTAATTTACTATTTTCATGCTTTTCAATATAGGACATTACTTTAACTAAATTTCCGGTGACAGCTAATTGAATAAGTGGTTTATCATGACACATGAAATTGAGAGAAATGCCAGTTATATATATCTTGCTATTAGTTGCAACATCCAAATGTTCTCAAATATGAGTATTTCTAAGAACTGATCGAAGTGGTGACATTTATAGAACCATAGAAAAGTACAGCACAGAAGGAGGCTATTTATTTGGGCAGTGGCAGTACCCGAGACACTACACGTGTAGTGTCTCCCACCCACCCTCCTCCTCTAACCAAAAAAAAAGGACTCTAGGGTGTTGATAAGGTAAGCTTTTTATTTAAAACTTCAGTCCGTCGGATTGCTAAGCGAACAAGTTTTGACTTTTTTTTTCGTTTGGTTTTTCAGTAGATTTATTGGGAATCTAGAATAGTGGGAATGGAGGTAAAGGCAGTTGTATGTTCCTCCTGCAGAATGTGGGAGGTAGGGGTCGCCAAGAGTGTCCCTGCTGACTGCATCTGCGGGAAGTGCACCCAACTCCAGCTCCTCGCAGACCGCGTTAGGGAACTGGAGCTGGAGCTGGATGAACTTCGGATCATTCGGGAGGCGGAGGGGATTATTGACAGGAGTTATAGGGAGGCAGTCACACCTCAGGTAAAAGAAGTAGGTAGATGGGTTACCGTCAGGGGAAGGAAAGGGAACCAGCAGGCAGTGCAGGGATCCCCTGTGGCCGTTTCCCTCAACAACAGGTATACCGTTTTGGATACTGTTGGGGGGGACGACTTACCAGGGGTAAGCAATGGGGTGCAGGTCTCTGGCACAGAGTCTGTCCCTGTTGCTCAGAAGGGAAAAGGGAAGAGGAGCAGAGCATTAGTCATTGGGGACTCCATAGTTAGGGGAACAGATAGGAGGTTCTGTGGGAACGAGAGAGACTCACGGTTGGTGTGTTGCCTCCCAGGTGCCAGGGTACGTGATGTCTCCGATCGTGTTTTTGGGATCCTTAAGGGGGAGGGGGAGCACCCCCAAGTTGTGGTCCACATAGGCACCAACGACATAGGTAGGAAGAGAGATGGGGATTTAAGGCAGAAATTCAGGGAGCTAGGGTGGAAGCTTAGAGCGAGAACAACCAGAGTTGTTATCTCTGGGTTGTTGCCTGTGCCACGTGCTAGCGAAGAGAGGAATAGGGAGAGAGAGGAGTTGAACACGTGGCTGCAGGGATGGTGTAGGAGGGAGGGTTTTGGTTTCCTGGATAATTGGGGCTCTTTCTGGGGTAGGTGGGACCTCTACAAACAGGATGGTCTTCACCTGAACCAGAGGGGTACCAATATCCTGGGGGGGAGATTTGTTAGTGCTCTTCGGGGGGGTTTAAACTAAATCAGCAGGGGAATGGGAACCTAAATTGCAGTGCCAGTGTACAGGCTGTTGAGAGTAGTGAGGTAGGGGATAAGGTTACAAGGACGCAAGAGGGCACTGGCAAGCAAGAACTTGGTTTAAAGTGTGTCTACTTCAACGCCAGGAGCATCCGGAATAAGGTGGGTGAGCTTGCAGCATGGGTTGGTACCTGGGATCCTGATGTTGTGGCCATTTCGGAGACATGGGTAGAGCAGGGGCAGGAATGGATGTTGCAGGTTCCGGGATTTAGATGTTTCAGAAAGAACAGAGAAGAGGGTAAAAGAGGGGGGGGGTGTGGCATTGTTAATCAAGGAAAGTATTACAGCGGCAGAAAGGACGTTTGAGGACTCGTCTACTGAGGTAGTCTGGGCCGAGGTTAGAAACAGGAGAGGAGAGGTCACCCTGTTGGGAGTTTTCTATAGACCTCCGAATAGTTCCAGAGATGTAGAGGAAAGGATAGCGAAGATGATTCTCGACAGGAGCGAGAGTAACAGGGTAGTGGTTATGGGGGACTTTAACTTTCCAAATATTGACTGGAAATACTATAGTTCGAGTACTTTAGATGGGTCTGTTTTTGTCCAGTGTGTGCAGGAGGGTTTTCTGACACAGTATGTGGACAGGCCAACCAGGGGCGATGCCACATTGGATTTGGTACTGGGTAATGAACCCGGCCAGGTGTTTGATTTAGATGTAGGTGAGCACTTTGGCGATAGTGATCACAATTCGGTTAGGTTTACCTTAGCGATGGGCAGGGACAGGTATATACCGCAGGGCAAGAATTATAGCTGGGGGAAAGGAAATTATGACGCGATTAGGCAAGATTTAGGATGTGTAGGATGGGGAAGGAAACTGCAGGGGATGGGCACAAACGAAATGTGGAGCTTATTCAAGGAGCAGCTAATGCGTGTCCTTGATAAGTATGTACCTGTCAGGCAGGGAGGAAGTTGTCGAGCAAGGGAGCCGTGGTTTACTCAAGAAGTTGAAGCGCTTGTCAAGAGGAAGAGGGCGGCTTATGTTAGGATGAGACGTGAAGGCTCAGTTAGGGCGCTTGAGAGTTACAAGCTAGCCAGGAAGGATCTAAAGGGAGGGCTAAGAAGAGCAAGGAGAGGACACGAGAAGTCATTGGCGGATAGGATCAAAGAAAACCCTAAGGCTTTCTATAGGTATATCAGGAATAAACGAATGATAAGAGTTAGAACAGGGCCAATCAAGGATAGTAGTGGGAAGTTGTGTGCGGAATCAGAGGAGATAGGGGAAGCGTTAAATGAATATTTTTCGTCAGTATTTACAGTAGAGAAAGAAAATGTTGCCGAGGAGATTACTGAGATACAGCCTACTAGGCTAGATGGGATTGAGATTCACAAGGAGGAGGTGTTAGCAATTTTGGAAAGAGTGAAAATAGATAAGTCCCCTGGGCCAGATGGGATTTATCCTAGGATTCTCTGGGAAGCCAGGGAGGAGATTGCAGAGCCGTTGTTGTTGATCTTTAAGTCGTCATTGTCGACAGGAGTAGTGCCGGAGGACTGGAGGATAGCAAATGTTGTCCCCTTGTTCAAGAAGGGGAGTAGAGACAGCCCTGGTAATTATAGACCTGTGAGCCTTACTTCGGTTGTGGGTAAAATGTTGGAAAAGGTTATAAGAGACAGGATTTATAATCATCTTGAAAAGAATAAGTTCATTTGCGATAGTCAGCACGGTTTTGTGAAAGGTAGGTCGTGCCTCACAAACCTTATTGAGTTTTTCGAGAAGGTGACCAAACAGGTGGATGAGGGTAAAGCCGTGGATGTGGTGTATATGGATTTCAGTAAGGCGTTTGATAAGGTTCCCCACGGTAGGCTATTGCAGAAAATACGCAAGTATGGGGTTGAAGGTGATTTAGAGCTTTGGATCAGAAATTGGCTAGCTGAAAGAAGACAGAGGGTGGTGGTTGATGGCAAATGTTCATCCTGGAGTTTAGTTACTAGTGGTGTACCGCAAGGTTCTGTTTTGGGGCCACTGCTGTTTGTCATTTTTATAAACGACCTGGATGAGGGTGTAGAAGGGTGGGTTAGTAAATTTGCGGATGACACGAAGGTCGGTGGAGTTGTGGATAGTGTCGAAGGGTGTTGTAGGGTACAGAGGGACATAGATAGGCTGCAGAGCTGGGCTGAGAGATGGCAAATGGAGTTTAATGCGGAGAAGTGTGAGGTGATTCACTTTGGAAGGAGTAACAGCAATGCAGAGTACTGGGCTAATGGGAAGATTCTTGGTAGTGTAGATGAGCAGAGAGATCTTGGTATCCAGGTACATAAATCCCTGAAAGTTGCTACCCAGGTTAATAGGGCTGTTAAGAAGGCATATGGTGTGTTAGCCTTTATTAGTAGGGGCATCGAGTTTCAGAGCCACGGGGTCATGATGCAGCTGTACAAAACTCTGGTGAGGCCGCACCTGGAGTATTGCGTGCAGTTCTGGTCACCGCATTATAGGAAGGATGTCGAAGCTTTGGAAAGGGTGCAGAGGAGATTTACTAGGATGTTGCCTGGTATGGAAGGAAGGTCTTACGAGGAAAGGCTGAGGGACTTGGGGTTGTTTTCGTTAGAGAGAAGGAGGAGGAGAGGTGACTTAATAGAGACATACAAGATAATCAGAGGGTTAGATAGGGTGGATAGTGAGAGTCTTTTTCCTCGGATGAGGATGGCAAACACGAGGGGACATAGCTTTAAGTTGAGGGGTGAAAGATATAGGACAGATGTCAGAGGTAGTTTCTTTACGCAGAGAGTAGTAGGGGCGTGGAACGCCCTGCCTGCAACAGTAGTAGACTCGCCAACTTTAAGGGCATTTAAGTGGTCATTGGATAGCCATATGGATGTAAATGGAATAGTGTAGGTCAGATGATCGGCGCAACATCGAGGGCCGAAGGGCCTGTACTGCGCTGTAATATTCTAATTCTAATTCTAATTCGGCCCATCGTGTCCACGCCTAATAATCTAGCCTCCCAAACACCGTGGCGCAGTGGTTAGCACTGCAGCCTCACAGCTCCAGCGACCCAGGTTCAAATCTGGGTACTGACTGTGCGGAGTTTGCAAGTTCTCCCTGTGTCTGCGTGGGTTTTCTCCGGGTGCTCCGGTTTCCTCCCACAAGCCAAAAGACTTGCAGGTTTGTAGGTAAATTGGCCATTATAAATTGCCACTAGTATAGGTAGGTGGTTGGGAAATATAGGGACAGGTGAGGATGTGGTAGGAAGATGGGATTAGTGTCGGATTAGTATAAATGGGTGGTTGATGGTCGGTGCAGACTCGGTGGGCCGGAGGGCCTGTTTCAGTGCTGTATCTCTAAACTAAACTAATCCCACCTTCCAGCACCTGGTCCATAGCCCTGCAGGTTACAGCACTTCAGGTACATGTTCAGGTATGTTTTAAAAGAATTGAGGGTTTCTGCCTCCACCACTATTCCTGGCAGTAAATTCCAGACCACCACCACCATCTGAGTGAAAAAGTTTCACCTCATGTCCCCTCTAATCCTTCTACCAATCACCTTAAATCTGTGTCCCCTGGTAACTGACCTCCCCGCCGGGGGAAACAGGTCCTTCCTGTCCACTCTATCTAGGCCCCTAATAATTTTGTACACCTCAGTCAAGTTACCCCTCAGCCTCCTCAGTTCCAGGGAAAACAACCCTCGCCTATCCAATTTTTCTTCATAGCTGCAACCTTCAAGCCCTGGCAACATTCTAATAAATCTCCTCTGTACTCTCTCCAGAGCAATTATGTCCTTTCTGTAATGTGACAGAACTGCACGCAGTACTCCAGCTGTGGCCTAACCAGCGTTTTTATACAGTTCCAGCATTACATCCCTGCTTTTGTATTCTATACCTCAGCCAATAAAGGAAAGCATTCCATGTGCCATCTTCAGCATCCTAACCACATGTCCTGTCACCTTCAGGGACCTGTGGACATGCACTCCAAGGTCTCTCACTTCTTCTATCCCTCTCAATATCCTCCAATTTATTGTGTATTCCCTCGCTTTATTTGCCCTCCCCAAATGCAATAGCTCACTTCTCGGGATTGAATTCCATTTGCCACTTTTCCGCCCACTCAACCAAAACATTGATATCATTCTGGCGTCCACGGCTTTCCTCTTCACTATTAACTACACGGCCAATTTTTGTGTCATCAGCAAATTTCCCAATCATGCCTCCCACATTTTAAGTCCAAATCATTGATAGATACCACAAACAGCAAGGGACCCGACACTGAGCCCTGTGCAACGCCACTGGAAATGGCTTTCCATTCACAAAAACATCCGTCCACCACTACCCTTTGTATCCTGGCCCTGAGCTAATTCTGGATCCAACCTGCCACATTCCCCTGTATCCCATAGACTTTCATTTTACTGACCAGTCTGCCATGTGGTACCTTGTCAAATGCCTTACTAAAATCCATGTAGACCACATCCACTGCAATACCCTCATCAATCATCCTTGTTACTTCCTCAAAAAACTCAACTACGTTAGTAAGACATGTTGGAAGACATGACCTTCCCCTAACAAATCCATGCTGACTATCCCTGATTAATCCGTCCCCTTCTAAGTGACAGTTTATCCTATCCCTCAGAATAGATTCTAACAATTTACCCACCACCGAGGTCAGACTGACTGGTCTATAATTATTTGGCCTATCCCTCACACCCTTTTTAAACAATGATACAACATTCGCAGACCTCCAATCATCTGGTACCTCGCCTGTATCTAGTGAGGCTTTGAAGGTGATCCTCAGTGCATCCGTTAATTCCTCCCTGGCTTGCCTCATCAACCTGGGATGCAATCCATCCGGTCCTGGTGGATTATCCACGTTCAGAGATGTCAGACCCTCAAGTACCTCCCCCCTCACTATGCTTACCATATCTAATATTTCACACTCCTCCTCTTTAACTACAATGTCTACATCAACCCTCTCCTTTATGAAGACAGAGACAAAAAACCAATTAAGAACCCTGCCCACATCTTCTGCATCCACGCATAAGTTCCCTTGTACACCTCTGATAGGCCCTACCCTTTCCTTAGACATCCTCTTGCTCTTACTGTACTGATCAAACATCTTTGGGTTTTCCTTGATGTTACCTGCCAAAATTTTTTCATGTCCTCTTTTTGCTTTTCTAATTTCCATTTTTACTTCACCCCTGCACTTTCTATACTCCTCTAGGCTTTCTAAAGTATTAAGGTATTTGTGATCGTCATAAGCTTTTTTTTTTGCTTTAACTTACCCTTTAAGCTTTTAGATAACCAAGGGGCTCTAGATTTGGCAGTACCACCCTTAATCTTTGTGGGGACATGCCTACACTGTGCCCGTAGTATCTCGCTCTTGAATGGCTCCCACTGGTTTGCCACTGATTTTCCTTCAAGTAACTGTATTCAGTCCACTTTTGCCAGGTCACCTCTCAGTTTCTTAAAATTTGCCTTCCCCCAATTTAGAACCTTTGCTCCTGTTTTATCTTTGTCCTTTTCCATGATTATGCTAAAACTTACTGTATTATGGTCACTATCTCCAAAATGGACACCCACTGTTACTTCCTCCACTTGTCCAGCTTCATTACTGAAGACTAAATCCAGAATTGCACTCCCTCTCGTTGGGCTTGTTATGTGCTGGCTAAAAAAGTTCTCTTGAACACAGTTCAAGAATTTTGTCCCCTCTATGCCCTTAACATTGTTTGTATCCCAGTTGATATTGAGATAGTTGAAATCCTCAACTATTATTGCCCTAAAGTTTTTGCAGTCAGAAATCTGCCTACATATTTGTTCTTCTATCTCCCTCTCACTATTTGGGGGTCTATAGTACACTCCCAGTAATGTGACTGCCCCATTTTTATTTCTGAGCTCCAGCCATGAGGCCTCATTTGATGATTAATTTAGCATATCATCCCTCCTCAAAGCTGTTATTGATTCCTTAACTAATAATGCTACACCCCCTCCTTCTCTATGTCCCTCTCTATCATGCCTGAAAACTGTATATCCAGGGATGTTGAGCTGCTATTCTTGCCCCTCTTTAAGCCAAGTTTTCATTATAGCAACGATATCATGTTGCCATGTGTCTATCTGTGCCCTGAGCTCATCGGCTTTATTTACTATTCTCCTTGCATTTAAATAGATACCCTTTTAACACTGCCAAATTCCTGTGTTGCACATTTTTTAACCTTTGCTTCGTCTGTCTTTCAGAGTCAGTCGCTAATTTTGCTAATTTTCTGCTTCCTGTTCCCTGCCTTAAAATTGTCCTAAAACTATGCTCAGGTTCCCATCCCGCTGCCAATCTAGTTTAAACCATCCCCAACAGCACTAGCAAACTTTCCTGCAAGGATTTTTGTCCCAGTCCTGTTCAGGTGCAGACTGTCTGGCTTGTACAGGTCCTATCTTCCTCAGAACCGGTCCCAATGCCCCAGAAATCTGAAGCCCTCCCTCCTGCACCATCTCTCCAGCCACGCATTAATCTGGTGTATTTTCCTATTACTATACTCACTAGCACGTGGCCTTGGGAGTAATCTGGAGGTTACTACCCTTGTGATCCTGCTTGCTAATCTCTTTCCTAACTCCTGAAACTCAGCCTGCAGAATCTGATAATCTGATCACTCACATCCAAGAAATAGTTTACATTGATTCTGCAAATGAGCAACCTTCCATAATAGTTCTCAAAAACAGTACGTTTCTTGGTCAGTTTTTTTCTGTGTGCTGTTATTAACGTTTGGCTAAATTCCTGTTGGCAATCACTAAAGCATTCCTCTTCAATGATCTACTGTCTGTATTACAAGAGCACACACAGCAATTTATACAAATGCATTAAGTGGAGTGCTACTGGAAATTGAACAGATTAATGAAAAATATATTTACTAATTGGCTTCCCAATAATTTTTAACTTAAACAATGAGAGAAAGCTACCTTATTTGAACTTGTGAAAATATTGTCGTAAATCATTAACCTTTTCAAATTCACTACAGTTACTTGGCTACTGAAACCCTGTAACCAAGATTATTTATACCATTAAAAGATAAAAGGAATAAGAACAGAAAATGCTGGAAACACAAAGCAAGCCTCTCCACATCAGAAAAAGAAAGATGGGCCAATGTTTCAGGTGCTACCCTGGCGGTGGGTTTGGGGGCTGCCATGCGGAAAATGCCTCTGGGAGAGGGCTGCCATGCACCCCGACGCCGGGAGGGCCCGGCCTGATATTACCGGCGATGGTGAGTACTCATGGCGGCCCCCTGCTGCTTGGCGACAGGACCCCAGTTTGAATATTTAAAGAATCATGTAGTGGCCAGGTGTCCCGCTGCGATTTTCGGCCTAGCGGTTGGCACTCCCGTGCCTTCGGATCCCTATCCGGGGAAATGAGGTGCAACATTGGTGGGGAATGGGCGGGTAGGTAAGTTTAGCAGTGCATGGGGAGGGGGGGGGGGGGGGGTGGAAACGGGGTCAAATTAACATCATGGGTGTAGGGGATGGTGGGAAAGGTTGTAGTTGAAAGTTTGTGGGGGGAGGTCAGATGGTAAAGATTTTTGTTTTTGGGGGGGGGAAAGGGCAAATAATTTAATTGTTATGCGGTGGGGGGGAGAGGGGCAAAAGAGATTTATTTATTTGTTAATTCAATTTAACTTTAAATATTTAAATTAGCCGGTAGGGCTGACAGGGTGTAGGGGTGTATGGAACTGGCAGGTCCAATAGGAGGGCCCGCAGTAATGTCCAGCAGGCAGCTCCACTGGGACAGGTGAGTGCTGCTGAAACAGTCAGGAGACCACGAAGGCATCTCAAGATGGAGGCGCTCTCTGAAGAATTATGAAATTGTACAAAGTAAATATCACCGCAGCTGTCAGGCGTACCCCTCCACGGATCCCAGGGTTCTGGGACAGGGTGATTTAAAGGAGGCCTCGATGGCCCTCTGGCCTGCAGTCAGGAGACTCCTTCCAGGCAACAGCCGGGCTTCAGCCTCAGTGGGGGGCAGTTCCGCCATCGGGGAGATCCAGGTGAAGCCACTACTTTACCCTCAAGTGGGGACTTAATTGAGCATACTTCAACAGCTACAATAATTGGCTACCTGCTGCTGCCGAGTGGGTAGTCAGTTCTGATCAGACACCATCCTGGCAAAAGTGCTCAGAGGTGGGAATATATCAGGGAGCCACCCCGGCGTGAGAATCTGTAATGCTGCTCCCGGTCCCACCTCTGGCCTGGGAAAATTCAACCCTTATTTTCCAAGGATTATGCGGCCACCTTATTCCTACTGAAATATATTACCTTGCACTTAGCTATATTGAAGTTCATTTGCTATTCACACACCCATTCTGCAAGTGTTTTTTTCACTTGTTCCTGGCATGATGGCACCACTGGCAAGGCCGTCCATAATCGCCATTGAGAAGGTGGTGGGGTGTTGCTTTTTTAAACTGCTGCAGTCTATATGGTGTAGTTATCTGGGTGAAGGGATTGTCTATGAGGAAAGATTGAGTAGACTAGGCCTATATTCTTTAGAGTATAGAAGAATGAGAGGTAGTCTCGTTGAAACATATAACATTTTTAAGGGGATTGATGGGATAGATGCTGGGAGGATGTTTTCCCTGGCTGGGAAGTGTAGAACTAGAGGTACCTACCTGGGTGTCCTTGTGCATTAATTACTGAAGTTAACATGCAGGCATAGCAAGCAATTAGGAAAGCAAATGATATGTTAGCCTTTATTACATAGGGATTGGTGTATAAGAGTAAGGAAGTATTTCTGCAATTATATAGGGCCTTGGTGAGACCATACCTGGTATACTGTGTGCAGTTTTGGTCTCCTTACCAAAGGAAGGATATAATTGCCTTCGAGGGAATGCAACAAAGATTCACTGGACTGATTCCTGGGGTGAGGTGATTGTTCTATGAGGAAAGATTAAGTAGACTAGGTCTATATTCTCTAGTGTTTCGAAAAATGAGAGGTGATCTCATTGAAACATACAGCATTTTTAAGGAGCTTGATAGAATAGATACTGGGAGGATGTTTTCCCTGGCTGGGAAGTCTAGAACTAAGGGTTGCAGTCTCAGATTAAGGGATTGGCCATTTAGGACTAAGATGAGGAGAAATTTCTTAACTTGGAAGGGTTCTGAATCTTTGGAATTCTCTACCCCGGAAAGGTGTGGATGCTCAATCATTGAGTATATTGAAGACTGAACTTGATAGATTTTAGGTTACTAATGGAATCAACAGATGTGGGGATAGTGTGGGATGGTGTAGTTGAGGTAGAAGATAAGCCATGATCTTATTGAATGACAGAGTAGGCGCGAAGGGCCGAATGACCAACTCCTCCTATTTCTATGTTTTTATTTTAAAAAATGGAAGTATGTTTAAATAATATATTTAAAAAAACATAGTTTTCTATGTTTTCTTCATCCTCCCAATGAATCCATGCTAAAAAGTAAATGCAAGTGTTTTCTTTACACCATCTACAGGGAATTTAGTGTTTCTCTGTATGTGATTGATTCTGGTAATCATTTTCTATTATGCAAGTTCACTGAACTGAGATTTGGATTTGATGGAAATAAGACAAATAGGCACTCAGCTGCTAAATTATGCATTGAATTTATTTTAATGAAGGAGTTTTCTTGAGATGATGATTAAAGCCAATTGATTTTTGCGATGCACTCAGTGGAACTGCCTTGAACGTAGTAAGAGAGAGAGCACTTCAGTGATGCCAGTCCAACTTCTTGTAAACTGTTTGCCATTAAATTAAAAGTGCTTACACATTTTAAATTTATTGATCCAATATTATTTAATTTAAACAAAATACTTCAGCTGGGAGGTTGCATGCTAATACCTGTTGCAAATAAAAGAACAATTAAAACAGAAAATGATTTGAAATTACAAGAAATTAAAAATAGTGAAAAATCATTTCGTGAGTGTGTCTGTTTAAAAAGGCACTGCTACTTCTGTGGATCTCACTTCCTTTAGAATTCATGTGACATTCATTAGGGTGGCTTGGAGGGTAACTGTTTTATAGCAATAGTTTGCTTTTGCCAACAACAGTCAACAAAGTGTGATGGGGAAAGTGTTACAGCTAGTACAGCAGTTGCGGGAAGTGTGTGCTTTATGCTAGACTTTTCATATATTATTAGGTGATTTTCTGTGGCATTGTTCACGGTGTAGCCAAGGTTATAGTACTACAGGATTTAGGGGAGCTACAGTACCATTTAATGACCACAGCCTGAATCTACAGAATCACCAGAAATACAGACAAGAAATGCTGGAAATACTCAGCAGGTCTGGCAGCATCTGTGGAGAGAGAAGCAGAGTTAACGTTTCAGGTCAGTGATCCTTCTTCAGAACTGGAAAATATTAGAAATGTGAAAGGTTATAAGCAAGTAAGGCAGGTGTGGGGCAAGAGATAACAAAGGAGAAGGTGTAGATAGGACAAAGTCATAGAATACCTGACCAGAAGGTCGTGGAGCAAAGGCAAACAATGTGTTAATGGTGTCATAGAGCGATACAGCACTGAAACAGCACTGTGCCAACCATCAACCACCCATTTATACTAATCCTACATTAATCCCATATCCCCACAATTCTCCTACCTACACTAGGGGCAATTTACAATGGCCAATTCAACCTATCAACCTCCAAGTCTTTGGCTGTGGGAGGAAACTGGAGCACCCATTGGAAACCCACGCGGTCACAGGGAGAACTTGCAAACTCCGCACAGGCAGTACCCAGAACTGAACCCAGGTCGCTGGAGCTGTGAGGCTGTAGTGCTAACCACTGTGCCGCCCCAGTGTGTTGAAAGACAAAGCATTAGTACAGATAGGGTGTTAACGGACTGAAAATTGAACAGCCGCAAGTACAAACATGAAAAAAAAAGTGGATAAGCAAACTGAACAAACTAAGATTAAATAAAATACAGAATCACCAGACCTGTTTACATAAGACCATTCTAACTGATTACATTGCAACATAGTCAGTGCCAAATGTTGACATTGATCTTGGAGAGCCGGTGCAGACACAATGAGCCAAATGGCCTCCTCCTGCGCTGTATCAATTCTCTGATCTGTGATCAAACCCTGAAACCTTTGAAACCTTGTGCTCCATTTTCGCATCTCCTACTTCCAAATAATGACACGATTCGGGTCAAAGTAGGGTTGCTGCAGATTTAGATTCTCAGGATGCCATTTTAAAGTTTGTTGATCTGTGATCACATTGTGTCAGTAGAAGTGCAAAAACCACACTCCATAATTAGAAGAAATTGATTAGAACAATAAGACCCAATTTCCAGATGTGTATATATATCTGTATCTGGTAATTAGTGCCAACAAAATAGTTTCAAGGATGTAATTATGTGCACATGATTGCTTAAACCTCATGTACACAATTATAGATTCATTTAACCACTGAACTTCAACATTGCGTGAACAGGATCATTTCATACAGGATGTTAAATTACCAGTGCACTGATGGATATTATCACGTACACACTTTCCAAACTTCTGACAAAATCTCAGACCAATTTCCAAGTAGGACCAAGTAGCTTTGTTATATTGATGTACATCAGCCTCTCTGTGGCTTTCATCATTACATGATCACTCAAATAACCAAAATTGCTGGATACAGGGCCACAAACAAACAGCCGACAAACTGACAATCCCTCAAGTGAACCTTAATCCATCCAGGCCCAAATAGTCCCAGGGCTTTGGAGGCCAGTTCCAGTGGCCAATTCCGGTTGAATAAAGATCAAACGATATTCTTTACCAATTCTTTCAGGCTCAGTTATACAGTTTGGGAACGGCTGGCCCACGCTACCTCATTTAGCCCCTGCAGCATTAAGTTCCCCAGTGCCATCAAGACAAAGTGGATAATCTGGTTGAAATTAATTGAGGCATTGGTTAGGATCTTTCAGTCCTCTGTCATAATCTTGTGTACCCATCCTTTCATTTTAGCCTGTGTCTCTGCCAATAATTTATTCCTATGAACCTCCACATCCATTAAATTAAGTAACCCTGTGCCGAAAACTGTGGATCCCAAGATAATTTTTATTTTATTCATTCATAGGATGAAGGCATTGCTGGCAAGGCGAGTATTTATTGCCTAATTGTCCTTGAGATGGTGGTGAGCCACCTTCTTGAGCTGTTGCAGTTCTTGTAATGCAGGTACACCCATAGTGCTATTAGGGAGGGAGTTCCAGGTTTTTGACCTGGCAACAGTGAAGGAATGGCGATCTATTTCCAAGTCAGGATGGAGGGGAACTTGCAGGTGGTGGTGTTCGGATGCTCCTGCTGCCCTTGTTCTAGGTGGAAGGGGTCATGGGTTTGGAAGGGCTGTCGAATGAACTTTGGTGAGTTACTGCAGTGCATCTTGTAGCTGTTATACACTGCTGCCACTGTGCGCCGGTGGTGGAGGAGATGAATGTTTAAGGTGGTGGATGGGATGCTAATAGAGCAGGCTGCTTTGTCCTGAATGGTGTTGAGCCTTTTGAGTGTTGTTGGAGCTGCACTCATCTAAGCAAGAGAGGTATATTCCATCACACTCCAGATTTGTGCCTTGTAGGTGATAGACAGGCTTTGGGGAGTTAGGAGGTGAGTTACTCGTTGCCGAATTCCCAGCCTTTGACCTGCTTTTGTAGCCACAGTACTGCTGTGGCTACTGCAGTTAAGCTTCTGGTCAATGATGATCCCCAGGATGTTGATAGTGGGGGATTCAGCAATGGTAACGCCATTGCATGTCAAGGGGCAATGGTTAGAATCTCTCTTGTTGGAGATGGTCATTGCCTGGCACTTGTGTGGCACGAATGTTACTTGCCATTTATCAGCCCAAACCTGAATGTTGTCCAGGTCTTGCTGCATGCTGGCATGGTCTGCTTCATTATCTGAAGAGTTACGAATGGCACTGAACACTGTGCAATCTTCAGCCAACATCCCCATTTCTGACCATATGGAGGGAAGATCATTGGTGAAGCAGCTGAAGATGGTCGGGCCTAGGACACTATCCTGAGGAACTCCTGCAGTGAGGTCCTGGCACTGAAATGATTGACCTCCAACAACCACAACCATCTTTCTTTGTGCTAGGTCTAACTCCAACCAGTGGAGAGTTTTCCCTCTAACTCCCATTAACTTCAATTTTGCTGGGGCTCCTTGATACCACACTCAATCAAATGCTGCTTTGATTTCAAGGGCAGTCATTCTCACCTCACCTCGAGTTCAGCTCTTTTGTCCATGTTTTGTATCAAACAATCCACTTAAACCTCAAGTAAGTATTCCCTTCTTGAGTGCTTGAAACAGCCACTCCTATCAAATTTATCTTTTTAGCTCTAATTTCAGGAACAAATAATGCCCAATATATAAATTTAAACTGTGATACTTCTTTTGTATGGTGGTAGCAAAAAATAAATCAAATATCAATATTTCAGTCAGATATCCGGGCCAAAGCGTCAAGTGTAACAGTGTGGATATCTTGTAGGCTGCCTGTGAATTTCCTCCGAGGGCAGCGTTTGATGATGTGCTCCAGGTTCTGATTAGGAGCTGTGCAGTCATTTGATGGGATGCTTTAATCTTCCATCTCTGGAGAAGGTTGCAGCATTTGCCATGATTGGTTCTGAGGCCTTTGATGGTTGCCCACTGTTTGCGAGGATATCACATTCAGCAATACAAAAGTTGTTGCTTGGTGAATTAAATAGAAGCAGTTGTCAGAGGAAAATGGTTAACTCATTTGTAGGTTTATAAGAAAATGGATCAGCAAGGACACTATTAACTTTAAATATTCTGTGAAACAATTCAAAAGTACAATCCAATTACAAGGTATCTTAAGATCATTATCACGCTGTGCAATCGCAGCGGCATTCCCCCTTTTTTTCTGGTCACACATTCCAGAATCACCAAGATAATTAAACATAATTTCAAATTACTGACTCCTTGACATTGGTCAGAAATTTTAAAAAAAACCTTTTTTTATGTCCCGAACTAGAGACTTTCACACAGTTTACAATAACTAGAATTTGATTGTGCCCACATGAAAAGTCGGGTTTGCAGAATTTATTTGGTTAATTAACCCCAATAATCCCAATTTAATTTAGACCTATATCAATTCTGTATTGTGTTTGGTTAATAAATTAAAGCGAAAGAGCAGGTGTTTACAAAATAAAACCGTAAATTACATCATTTTTTTTTTCTCTGGGTGACTTTCCAAAAGACAGTAGAAGTATTGGATATAACTGAAAAGCTTAGCTTTCACAGAGAAATAAAACTTTCAGCATTCTTGCACCAAAGGGAAACAAACAGCTTGTGGGCTCCAAAACATTCACAGGCTTTTTTAAAGAGACATAGATCAAAACCACTCCTGCAACTTGTGACAGTAGAAAAGGAAGAGAATATTTTCCTTTTCTGATTTATTCCACTGTAGGTTAATTTAGTGTATTTTTCTCTTTAAACCAATTACAATTTCTGATTACTTAACTTGTCAATTCTGCAGGAGGGAGGAGTCAATGACAATAGAAAGTCTCGGACTTGCAATAACAGTAATTTGTAAAGTTCAAATTGATCTAACACATTGCTATTCACAATTGCATAAGTAAGCTTTAATCAAAATCAAATCAGTGTTTTTAACTTAAAATGTAAACTAAAATTTTCTCCAATTCTGGGTGTACAATCTTAAATTGAAATGAACACACTCAGCAATCAACTTTGAAATGCAACTTAGAAATATTGATCACTGTAATGGGTTCTGAACTCAAAGCTCTAAATTTTGAGATATTCCCAGTTTGTGCGCCTAAGGAGTACTCGCATAGTTTAAATGACTTCAAGATCCAGCCGTCTTTTCCTTTCTAAAATAAAAACAGAACACGCTGAAAACATTTATACTATTTTGCTCCCATACTAATTGTAACTTTTTCTGTGGGCTTTTTAACTTTCTCTTTTTCCTAACCCTTCTGCTACACCTTAAGTGTCCAACCTATGGTGTTTTATGAAACTCTTTTACAATGTTTGTATGCTGTGAAAAACCTCCACATTCTCCTGTACATTCTGTTTTCTGCAAACTGTCAGCTACTCTGTAAATTCTGTTTATTGCTCTATAAGTTCTGAAATGTTTCTATCTCTGGCCTGAATCTTGTCTCCTAACTGCAACGGGACACTCTCCCCTAAGGACTGCTGTGTATCTCTCCATACTCCTGTCACTGTTTCCTGCTGCATCCCATAGGGCCACCCTTTAGATTTAATCCATTTATTAGGAAATGACTGGGCCTCATCTGGAATATTCACCGATCCTCACATTGTCAACTGGAGACCTGTTTAGGTATCGACCTCTAAGGGGGCGGAAACGGCTCGCCTGCCCGAGGCCAATCAAGACCCTTAAGTAGCCACTTAAGGGCCCTCGCCCGCCTCCACGAGTATTTTACCCATGGCAAGCAAGTGTGCTGGGGACATGAAAGGCCGCCCAGCGGTGGCATGGCAGTTGGGCACAGGGTGCCCGATTGAGGGCCGCCCCACCCTGCCTCCCAACCCACCCGGGATCCAAGACGCCCCCCCCCTCCCCCCAAACGACCACCCTAGCCTCACCAAGGCACGACCGATCCCCCTGGTGAGGCAACCCAAACTTAACCGCTCTCTTGGGTCCATGGCGTTGGCTGGGCTGCAGTCCCAGCAGTGGCCACCGCTCCTGGTGGCGCTGCTGAGACTAAGAGCTGCTGACACTAAGGCGGGACCTCCTCCCTCATGTGGGTGGAAGTCCCACCTTGGGCCAGTTAAAGCCTGGGGATCCATAAAGTACGGGACTGATCCCCAGGCTGAGTGGAAGTGGGTTCGTCACCGACATTTACGTCGGAGTCTGGCTCCCGTCAGCCCACTGTAAAATTCCGGCCTATGTGTGAGAATCACTTCCACAAACCAACTCTGACAACGTTTGCGAATATCACATCGGGGTCAACAGGATGTAGGACTGCTTCCTTGTACAAATACATCTCGTTACCATAAACAACAAGACACATGCACACATAGAGTTTTAAGCATACAGGATCAAGTCTTTATTGAGATCCATATTCACAATTCTTACATGAGTGCTGCTATACAGTGATTCACTTTTATATTTATATCCCATTTTTACCTTTGATAACCATATTCCATGCATACTGGCAATAAATTGTAGTGAGGCAAACATATATACAAGTAGCAGCAGAATAACTTCTTTATTGCTTCCAATAATCTTGTTACCATGGTTATATAGCCCTATTAAATTCAGTCCCATTCCCCAACAAGTGACCAAGCTGAACTATTCCAGACCATTACAAACATGGTTGTGTGACTTTCACACATAATATCACCCTACTTATCTTTGTAGACATCCTTGCCTTAGGCCCCCTCACATAATACACACCTTATAATCCCATGCTCAGGAGAAATTTTTTTAACTCATCATGCACTGATTCCACAAGCTACCCAGGACATTGAGGTACTCGGGCAGTCACGTTCCCACACATTGCATATGGTAAATCAGAGAATATGGTCTGTTTTATCTGTCTCTCCTATCTTCATGTTACTGTTTCCCTCGGTATCTCTCCTCTAGTTCTTTCTCTCACTCTTCTACTTTCTCTTTCTGCTTCTCTCTCTTAATTTTCCTTTTGGGTGGGAGGTTGTGTGTGACTGGGAAAATGTCTATTTGTACCTTCTTTCTTTTGATCAGTCTTTCTGCCTTTCTCCTTCCCTCTGTCTCATGTATTGGAAATTAGAATGTCTCAGTGATGAGCTTTTGACCTTTTGTAATTATCAACAAAACTCAGGTGAGTCATTGGCTGCATTCAATACTTAATTGGGGCTATTTTGATAATTGAAGTAATATACAAAGAAATACACCTCACCGGCTCTCTCTCAGCACTTCACCCTTCCTCCCTCTCTCTCTCTCTCAGCACTTCAGTCTCCCTCTCTCTCTCTCTCAGCACCTCACTCTCTTTCTTCATTTCACTTTCTGAAGTGCCTAGACCACAAAAGGGCGATGACACTACCTTTTTTCTCTCTGATACAGATTGAAATCAATAGAATAAAAACCAGCTGCATTCTGTAAATGGCTCTTCCAGATTACAGTCCAGGTGGTAGAGATGAAAATCCACCTCAGCTTTTTTTTTTCAGAAGTCGGTATGAATTTACCTCAGTAAAGCTTTTGAAATTTGCCCTCTAGCTTTTCTTCAAACAATTTTGAAACACTTTTGAGCAGAGACTACTGTAAACTAAAAGATAAAGTATGGCTGACTGAATAGAAATAAAGCACACTAGAAAATTAGGTACACTGTGCATCTTGGACTGTACAATTCACAGAACCTTGGGCTGAATTTTTGGGCCCCGCCAAGGGCTGGAATGGAGGTGGATGGGGCCTGAAAATGCCATCGCCAGCTGGCGTGCTGGTTTCTCAATGCTGTTCCCACCACTGGCCATTTTTGCGGGGGGTGGCTTTGAGTCCGGCAGGGCTGCCCACACTCCACAAGGCGGGTAGCCAATTAGGATCATTTAAGATCCTTCTTACCCTTAATTAAAGGAGACTGACTGGAAGTTTCCGATCAGCCTCCAGCTTCCTGAACTGACATGGGGCATTTACGTGCCTGGAGATGGGCACCCAGTAGCAGGCTGGGGTTCCAACGCTCCAGGAAAGCCTAGAGGCCCTCCTTGCCTGCCTGGATGTGAGAGCAGCCACAGGCAGCCCTGTAGTGGGATTTCCCTCCCTCTGCACCCCACCGCACACTGGTGGCCTGGCTGCAGAAACCAGTTTTTATTTAAAGGTCCAAAAAGGTTGGTGAGAGAGCAGCTCCATGTTGAAGCACCTTCCCTGTTACTTGGCCTACCGTTACAGCCTGCTGTTCCTGTCAAGCTGGAAGGCCTCATATTGGCCCACCAGCTTCATGAGCCCAGCCACCCGCCCTTAATTGGACAGAGAACCTGACTCGATACCAGTTCAGGGGGCGCCTCTGTGAAAATCCCAAAGAGTGACTGTTTCCCTCTGAGGGTGAGTTCAGGACCCAGAAACACTCCTGACTCCTATTTCCTGCTCCTGATGTGAAAATCCAACCCTATAATTCTGGGCAAAAGTGTCAACACCCCCACCTTTAGGCTTTTGAAAGAGGCTGGTACCTCCAAATTAAAATACCTTGGGTATTGAAAAGCACAAAAAACATTTTAATGGATATATTTAAACATACAATTGTAAAAATGCATTAAAAATTTTTTTTAAATATTGGTTAAACCCTTATTTTAGAAATTTTGATTACTGTGACAAAAAATGGCTGTTGAAAAAAAGGACATCGTTTTGAAAGAGTAGTGGGAACGCAGTGGCCAGATTGTGTAATCAGTGATGGATTTACATAGGTGTTTCCATTATAAATGTGATGTAGATATTTATAATTGTTATGGCCACGTGGTAAGGAGTGTGGGTGGTCCCACTGTTCAACTCCCAACTGACCGCAGCACGTGTTTTTGTTAGTAGGGGTTTTAACACTTGGGTTTTATTTGTCAAATGAACACACAGTGACAGGTTTTCTTGTAGGTTTAAAACAGAGGATTAACTATTTATTGAGAAAATATTCACTATCCCGAAATTGTCGCAACCGCAACTACTCACCTATTCACTTGCGCATACGCACACACAAAATGCGCAAACACACACAGACAAGAAGAGACAGATAGAAAGGGAAAAGGGGTAAGTGGTTTGAAGCGTTGTAGGTTTTCGGGGTTCACGGTAAACCTGTTGAATCTTCTTGGAGGTCAATTTCTCTTAAAAGTTACAGGCCTGTGTTTGTAGATTTTTCTGTTGGTTGAAATTTCAGTCTGAAGACGGAGGATCACTTCCAGTTCTCTACTGCACAAGTTGAAGTGTAGAGTTCACAGCTGGGCACCTTCTTTCTGGATTTCTCCCAGCTCTCACTGGGACAGGTTTTGATGATGTTTTGACCTGATTCTTTTTTCTGTCTCTCCAGAGAGCTACTTTTTAAGCTAAAAGTTTCTTACATTCTGCCTCTGTTGGGCGACATAGATCTCCTTCCCCCCGCCACCCCACCCCCTCCCCCCTGCTCCCGATGTACCGTAATGACTGACCCAGGATGAGGCTATTTCACATTTTTGTTTCAGAAGAACACTTCAATTCAAAAATGTCTCTTGATGGGTTCAGGATGGGTGTAATTGACACCTCTTTGGAATACATCCTTTCTCCTTTCCAGATAGTGTGATAATTTGAATATACAAGGCCTGGTCTTTTGACCTATGGCAGCCACTTTTTTTTTAAAAAAAAGAAAAGTCAATTTTTATAACTCTTTAGATTGATTTCTTTTATTTCAATCACTGCACTTTACGTGAGCGTAACATAATAGAAAAAGTTTGACACACAAATTGTGACGGCTAGAAGCCAATTAGTGTAGACAGGACATGTGTCGATGTATAAGGTTTTAAATATAATATGGATACACATAGTGAGTACCAAAGATGTCTTTGCCAACAGCTATCCCACAACCAACACCACAAAAAATGGATGATCTAGTGATTTATCTCTTAAATGTTTTTGGGACCTTGCTGTGCACAAATTTGCTGTTGTGTTTCCCAATATTGCAACAATGTCCACATTTCAAAAGTACTTCATTGATTGTGAGACACTTTGGGACTATCAGAGGACAATAAAAGACACTATATAAATAAAAATTATTTCATCTTTCTTCAGTGTTTAAAGCTATACTGGAAAACAAGCTCTGTACAGATGCTGCAATTAATAGATTAAATTATGCTAAGAAAGTGGAGGCTACACATCACAGGTTGCCAATTAGTATCCTGTTATGATGTGGGCCCTGCACAGCAGGTACCCAAATCAGGAGGTTAAGACTCAATGGAGATTAAGCCTCAGGCCTTGTTGTAATATTACCAACAAGTTGTAGGTGCCTGTCGTGCTTATAGATGCACCTCGTCGGTTGCTATGTGTAAGTCCTGGTAGAGGGAGAGAGCAGAAGGGGCTGGCAGTGGCCTGCAGAAGTGCTCCTCCCGGCTCCACATGGAGATAAGTAAAAAAAATTTACCTACCATTTCACTATGGCCTCCAGCATCCCTTTAAGGAGCTCTGGTTAGGTTGTAGAACCCAGGTGGAGAATACATGTGCAAAGAGTGTATTTACACTGAGGGTGGTTATAATATGAAATTCTCTGCTAAAAACTGTTGTTGAATCAGAGACGGTAAATTATTTTAGAATGGAATTAGAAAGTTGCTTAAAAAGATAACTATTAAAGAGTGTGTGAAACGATCAGAAGTGTAGGATTGGAATAGATGGTACAGGGAAAAAGGCACCAGTTAAACCTGATGGGACAAATGCCATGTTTCTGTGCTTTAATAGTCTATGATTCGACGGTCCATCACTGATCTGATGTTGGATCTGCCATTTTATTCCAACCAATTATTCTGGAGTAAGGGCCCCATTTATTCCACTTGAAATGAGATAATTTCCAATCCTGGCAAACCTCTTTTTCTTTACCTGTTTCATTGTGAATCTAATTAGATTCTGTTCACTATTTTCCAAATGTCCTCCTGCATATAGCTTGCTTATTTGTTCTGTACTTCCTTGTTGGACATGCAACATACTATTTATGGGTTTTCTATAAACTCTCCTCGATTTTGACCACGTTTATCTTATGCCCGTCTGCTGTAGGATTGTAAAGTCCCCAATTATCACAAACTTGTTTCTTACCTCTCATAAACTGCCTACAGATCTCATCCATTATTTCCTTCCCACTCTTTTGCTATCTGTAATCTACTCACAATATAATAGCAGATTTCTTATTATTTCTTCACTCAACCCAGACACACTCCATCTGAACACCACCATCAATAAAAACTTTTATTTCTAAAACTTTTACTGTCTCCTTTAGTAATAAGTTTAGGCCACACTCCTATTTTTTTATCTTCTGTATCTCTCTTGAAAATTTTAGAGCTTGGCTTACGTGAAATTTTCACCGAGGCGACATCATCACATCCTCCATTTTAAACGGTGCCTCTTGTTGCCTGGATTTATTTCTAATGCTTTTCATATGAGCACTACAACCCCAAGTTTTTTTTACTTCTCAGCACACCTTTCCTCGTGACTTTCTAAAAATTCTTTGAGAAACTGTCCATCTCCGTAACCTTGCTCTTATATGCCCTAAGATTTGTCTCTTTATACTTCCTTGTGCTTACTATTTCAGACTGGTTTGTCCCATCACTAGAATTATGCTTAATCCCTCCCTCATATACCCATTTCCCCTACCTCACTGGTTTATGTCTTCTCCCACAGCTCTATTTACCCTCTCAATGAGGATTCTAAGACTGGTTTAGTTCAGGTGAAACCGGTCCTGTCTCTAGAGCTTTTCCCTAGCGCTGACATTATCGCAATGCCTTAAAAGCCTGTCCTCTTTTACATTAATTTAGATGTCTGCTACTGGTATTGTCAGAAAGAATGCTGCTCAATTTCCAACATGTTTTATTAAATAAAGTGTCAGTATCAGATCCCAAGAGATGGTAACTCGTGAATTTGCAATACTAAAAGTTTATTCCACTAATACCACTCTTCTCAGAAATTTAATGATCTTTTTCTGACTACCCTTTTATGCATATGAATCATAATACGTAGGTATAATAGGGGGGATCTCATAGAAACCTATAAAATTCTAACAGGACTTGACAGGATAGATGCAGGAAGGATGTTCCCAATGGTGGGGGAGTCCAGAACCAGGGGTGTTAGTCTAAGGATATGGGGTAAACCTTTCAGGACTGAGATGAGGAGAAATTTCTTCACCCAGAGAGTGGTGAGCCTGTGGAATTCACTACCACAGAAAGCAGTTGAGGCCAAAACATTGTATGTTTTCAAGGAGGAGTTAGATATAGCTCTTGGGTCTAAAGGGATCAAAGGGTATGGGGCGTAAGCGGGAATAGGTTACTGAGTTGGATGATCAGCCATAATCATAATGAATGGCGGAGCAGGCTCGAAGGGCCGAATGGCCTACTCCTGCTCCTATTTTCTATGTTTCTATGTATTTTAATTGTGTCCCCTTTCATCAGTAAATCTTTATTGTTCAGCCCTTACTTCCAGGATAACTAATATATTAACTGAATGGTGTAAGAGAACAGTAGCGTAGTGATAATGTTACTGGTCTATGGGTTCAAATCCCACCGTAGCAGCTAGGGGAATTTAAATTAATTAATTAATCTAGAATAAACCGGATAGTTGTAAAAAAATACATCTGGTTCACTAATGTCCTTCAGGGCAATCTGCTGTCCTTACCTGGTCTGACCTACATGTGACTCCAGCCCCGTAGCAATGTGGTTGACCCTTAACTGTCCTCTGAAATAGTCTAACAATCCATTCAGTTGTATCAAACAGACCACCCGGCATCGAACTAGGCACGGAAAAGGACAAATGCACGCTCACCACGTTCTAATCACTAACCTCTGGAGACTTGTGCCATAATTGGGAGAACTATCCCACAGACTAGTCAACCAACAGTCTGACATAGTCATGCTCGCTAAATGCAATGAGAAGGGATCTAGGCGGGATAAAATGAAACCAAAGATTGACTAGCAAAACTGTAATGGAACAATGGTTTATCTTTAGAGATGCTTCAGGTACAGGCTATGTACATTCCAACAAAGACGGAAGGTATGGGAACCAAAAACAGGGCACCTTGGATGAGGGAGATCGAGATTATGATGAAATTAAAAAAAAGTTTGTATGATGCATGCCACGTGAATTCTTCAAGTCAGAACCAGGCTAAATACAATAAGAGGGAAATAAGACCGGCAAAGAGAGAATATGAGAATAAAATGGCAGTCAACATAAAAGGGAACCCCAAAATTTTCGACTGGCATGTAAATAAGTGAGCAGGTAGTAGGAGGTGAAGTGGGGCCAGTGGGGCCTACTGGGGACAAGGCTAGAATACTTGATGAGTACTTTGTGTCAGTGTTTACTAAGGAAAAGGAATATGACAAGGGGCGGCACAGTGGCGCAGTGGTCAGCACCGCAGCCTCACAGCTGCAGGGACCCGGGTTCGATTCTGGGTACTGCCTGTGCGGAGTTTGCAAGTTCTCCCTGTGTCTGCGTGGGTTTCCTTCGGGTGCTCCGGTTTCCTCCCACATGCCAAAGACTTGCAGGTTGATAGGTTAATTGGCCATTATAAATTGCCCCTAGTATAGGTAGGTGGTAGGGAAATATATGGGGACAGGTGGGGATGTGGTAGGAATATGGGATTAGTGTAGGATTAGTATGAATGGGTGGTTGATGGTCGGCACAGACTTGGTGGGCCGAAGGGCCTGTTTCAGTGCTGTAGCTCTAAAATATCAGTAGAAGTGGAGAGAGTAGAGGCAATGGATGGGGTAAAAATTGAAAGTGAGGAAGTACTGGAAAGGCTGGCTAGGCTTAGGGTAGATAAGTCACCTGGTCCGGATGGCTTGCATCCCAGGTTGTTAAAGGAAGCGGGGGTGGAGATAATAGAAGGGCTTTTCATAATCTTCCAATCTTCCCTGGATATGGGGGAGGTGCCAGAGGATTGGAGAGTGGCAAATATGATACCCTTATTCAAGAAAGGGTGTAAGGACAGTCCTAGCAACGACAAGCCAGTTAGTTTAACATCAGTGGTGGGTAATGTTTTATAAACAATAATCAGGGGGAAAAATCAACTGCCGCTTGGAGAAGTTTGCGCTAATTAAGGATAGCCAGCACAGATTTGTAAAAGGCAGATCATACTTGACAAATCCAATTGAATTTTTTGATGAAGTAACAGAGAAGGTCGATGAAGAGAATGTGGTGGATGTTGTCTATGTGGATTTTAAGAAAGCATTCAACAAAATTCCACATAAAAGGCTGGTTAACAAAATTGAGGCTCATGGAAATAAGAGGGTCAGCGTCCAGTTGGATAAAAAAATTGGCTCAAGGACAGAAAACAGACAGTCATGGTAAATGGTTGTTTTTCAGACTGGAGGATGGTAGACAGTGGTGTTCCCTAGAGATCAGTGCTAGGACCACTGCTATTTTTTGCTACGTAATAAATAACTTGGATCTTGGAATACAGAATAGAATTTCAAAATTTGGCAATGATGCCAAACTTGGAGGTGTGGCCAACAGTGAGGACGATCTGAACTGCCTGCAACAGGACATAGGTAGGCTAGCAGAATGGGCAAACAAGTGGCAGATGGAATTGAATGCAGATAAGTGTGAGGTGATGCATTTTGTCAGAAGGGATTGGGTGAGGCAAAGACTTAATGGCACAGTTCTAAAGAGTGTGTAGGAACAGAGGGACCTGGGGGGTGCATGTGCATCGATCTTTAAAGGTGGCAGGACATATTGAGAGAGTGGTTAGCAAAGCATTATGGAATCTTGGTCTTCATAAATAGAAGTATAGAGTCGAAATGTAGGGAAGTTATGCTGAACCTTTATGAAGCTCAGGTTAGGCCTCAACTAAAGTACTGCATCCAGTTCTGGTCACCATACTTTGGGAAGGATGTGAGGGTCCTTGAGAGGGTGCAGAGGAGACTTATCAGAATGATTCAATGGATGGGGGATTTAGTTAAAAGGTTAGGTCGGAAAAGCTGGGGTTGTTATCCCTGGAGCAAAGGAGATTGAGGGGAGATCTGATCGAGGTATACAAGATTATGACAGGCTTAGATAAGTTAAACAAGGAAAAACTGTTTCCATTAGCTGATGGTACAAGGACTAGGGGACATAGATTGAAGGTTTTGGGCAAGTGATGCAGGGAAAGGTGAGGAAGACCTGGAACTCGCTGTCCATGAGGGTGGTGAAAGCAGAGACAATGATTTCAAAAGGAAATTGGATGGGCACTTGAAGTAAATAAACTTACAGGGCTACGGGGATCAAACGGGGGAGTGGGACCGACTAGATTCTCCGCAGTGAGTGGCATGGATTCAATGGGCTGAATGGCCTCCTTCTATGCTGTAAATAACTCTATGAATCATAACTTACAGCCAATGTCCCAGAATCCTCCATCATCATAACCACCAGCAGGACAGATGTGGCGGCACAGTGGTATAAGGTCAGGAGGGCGTGAACCTGGAGTGGAGTCCTTAACATTGATTCCAGACCCCATGAAGTCCCATGGCACCAGGTCAAACATAGGCAAGGAAACTTGTTGATACCCACCTACCGCCCTCCATTAGCTGATGAATGAGAGCTCATGCATGTTGAACACAACTTGGAAGAAGCTTTGAGGGTGGCAAGGACACAGAATGTACTCCGGGTGGGAGACTTCAATGTACATCACCAGTAATGGCTCGGTAGCACCACTGCTGACTAAGCTGTCCGAGTCCTGAAGGACGTATCTGCCAGATTGGGTTTGCGGCAGGTGGTGATCGACCAACAAGAGGGAAAAATGTACTTGATCTCATCCTTACCAATCTACCTGTCACAGTCCTTGTGGAGAAGAGGTCCTGTCTTCACACTGAAGACACCGTTCATCATGTTATTTGGCACTATCGCCATGCTAAATGGGATAGATTCAGAACAGATCTAGAAGCTGAAAACTGGGCATCCGTGAGGTGCTGTGGAGCAGTAGCAGCAGCAGCAGAATTATATTCAAACACAATCTGGAACCTCATGGCCTGGCATATCCCTCACTCTACAATTACCATCATGCCAGGGGACCAACCCTGGTATCGACAGCTAAGTGGTCCCACAACCAATGGATTTCTAGATCGATGAGTGTAACTCCTTTGAAAACCCATCAACAGGTCTCCAGGAATGAATTTTAGGTTGATGATATTTTTATGAAGAATAGAAAAGTTTTACTTCACAAAGCTACAGTGCCCTATAAGTGCTGCTCCGCTGTTGTGAATGGTGGTGGACAACTAACTGGAGGGGGAGGAGTCTCCACAAACATGCACATACTCAATGATGGGGGAGCCATCAGTGCAAAAGACAAAGCTGAAGAATTTGCAACCATCTTCAATCGGGAGAGGCGGGTGGATGATCCATCTTCGCCTCATCCTGAGGTCTCCCTCATCACAGATGCCAATCTTCTGTCAATTTGATTCACTCCATGTGCTATCAATAAACAGGTGAAGGCACTGGATACAGCAAAGGCTATGGGCCCTGACATCCTGGCTGTAGTACTGAAGACTTGTGCTCCATAACTAGCCGTTCCCCGAGCCAAGCTGTTCCAGTTCAGCCACAACACTGGCACCTATCTGATAATGTGGAAAATTGCCCAGATCTGTCCTGTCCACAAAAAGCAGGACAAATCCAATCCGGCCTGTGCTGCCCCATCAGTCTACTCTCAATCATCAGCCAAGTGATGGAAGGTGTTAGTTACAGTGTTATCAGGCAGCACTTTCTCAGTATTAACCTGTTCTCTGATGCTCAGTTTGGGTTCTGCCAGGGCCACTTGGCTCCTGACCTCATTATGGCCTTGGTCCAAACATGGACAAAAGAGTTGAGTTCCAGAGATGAGTTTAGAGTGGTTGACAGGGCCCTCAACCGTGTCTGGCCCATTTCCCGCACCTCTACCCTCACCCCTTCCCCTCCCTCCCAGAAGCGCGACAGGGTTCCCCTTGTCCTCACTTTCCACCGCATCAACCTCCATATCCAAAGGATCATCCTTCGCCATTTCCACCACCTCCAGCGTGATGCCACTACCAAACGCATCTTCCCCTCCCTTCCCCTGTCAGCATTCCGAAGCTCCGCGACACCCTGGTCCACTCCTCCATTACCCCCACCACCTCATCCCCTTTCCACGGCACCTTCCCCTGCAATCGCAGGAGGTGTAATACCTGCCCATTTACTTCCTCTCTCCTCACTATCCCAGGCCCCAAACACACCTTTCAGGTGAAGCAGCGATTTACCTGTACTTCTTTCAATGTAGTATACTGTATTCGCAGCTCACAATGTGGTCTCCTCTACATTGGGGAGACCAAACGCAGACTGGGTGACCGCTTTGCGGAACACCTCCGCTCAGTCTGAAAGCATGACCCCGAGCTTCCGGTTGCTTGCCATTTTAACACTCCCCCCTGCTCTCATGCTCACATCTCTGTCCTGGGTTTGCTGCAGTGTTCCAGTGAACATCAACGCAAGCTCGAGGAACGGCATCTCATTTACCGATTAGGCACACTACAGCCTGCTGGACTGAACATTGAGTTCAATAATTTCAGAGCATGACTGGCCCCCCATTTTACTTTTATTCTTTTTTATATATTTTTTGTTTATTTTATTTTATTTCATCTCAATTTGTTCAGTTTGTTTACCCACTGTTTTTTTTCATGTTTGTACTTGCGGCTGTTCAATTTTCAGTCCGTTAACACCCTATCTGTACTAATGCTTTGTCTTTCAACACACCGTTAACATATTGTTTGCCTTTGCTCCACGACCTTCTGGTCAGGTATTCTATGACCTTGTCCTATCTACACCTTCTCCTTTGTTATCTTTTGCCCCACACCTGCTTTACTTGCTTATAACCTTTCACATTTCTAATATTTGCCAGTTCTGAAGAACGTCACTGACCTGAAATGTTAACTCTGCTTCTCTCTCCACAGATGCTGCCAAACCTGCTGAGTATTTCCAGCATTTCTTGTTTTTATTTCAGATTTCCAACATTCGCAGTATTTTGCTTTTATTATATGAGTTTAGAGTGACTGTCCTTGCCTTCAAGGCAGCATTTGACCGAATGTGGCAAGAAAGATTATGAGCAAAATTGAAGTCAATGGGCATTGGGGAGAAAACTCTCCACTGGTTGGTCTCATACCTAGCGATGACCACCTCCAACAAGACAGAATCTAACCATCTTCCCTTGACATTCAACAGCATTACCATCGCTGAGTCCCCCACCATCAACATCCCGGGGGTTACCATTGACCAGAAAATTAATTGGACCAGCCATATAAATACTGTGGCTATCGGGTTGAATATTCTGTGGTGATTAATTCACCTCCTGACTCCCCAAAGCCTGTCTACCATCTATAAGGCAGAAGTCAGGAGTGTGAAGGAATACTCCCCACTTGCCTGGATGAGTGCAACTCCAACAGCACTCATGAAGATTGACACCATTCAGGACAAAACAGCTCGCTTGATGGGCACCCCATCCACCATCTTAAACATTCATTCCCTCCACCAGCGTGCACAATGGCAGCAGTATGTGGCATGTACAAGATGCAAGTAGCAACTGCCAAGGCTCCTTTTGACAGCACCTTTCAAGCCCTCAACCCCTACCACCTTGAAGGACAAGGGCAGCTGAAACATGGGAACACCACCTGCGAGTTCCCCTCCAAGCCATACACCATTCTGACTTGGAACTATATCACTGTTCCTTCACTGTCGCTGGGTCAAAATCCTGGAACTCCCTCCCTAACAGCACTGTGGGTGTACCTAGAGTGGACTGCAGTGGTTCAAGAAGGCAACTCATCACCACCTTATCAAGGGCAATTGGGGATGGGCAATAAATAAACCTTGCCAGCGACGCCTACATCTCATGAATGAAATGAAAAAAGATCCTCAGACTGTTGAAGTTTGGGGAAAGTATATCCCACAGCTTCGAACCTTAACCTCACCTTCTAGTCCAATCCTTCATAAATCCTATGTTGCGATTCAGTTATTTTATTTTAGAGATGTTTCTCAATACCAGATTGCTGAGATATGCAGCTATAAGATAAAGTTGATCGTGTTACTGTACAATACCTTTGTTGTCATTAGCCCCTCTTCTAGTTGGCCTGCCAGTCTGCTAGTGAGGTCAAGCCATTCATGTATCAGCATTCCCTTGCAATGAAGGATCGTCTCTTGTTTTACCTCTTCACAAATTTGGTCTCTTTCCTTGTACGCCATTTATCCAAGATCACATGATAATTGGGGAATGTAACAAGGCAGCACTTTAAACGGTTATAAACGTAGAAGTTAGATTTGGTGCTGTACTTAGATGAACTCTTAACGTGCCCAGACCAAATTCCACACACTGCTATTTTACTAAAAACTTTAACCTTTTATTCCAATAGTCTGGGCTGGATTCAATCCTAGGTACCATACAATAGCGTGCTAACTCATTCTGCTACACAGACTCCCAAATTTAATTATAAAAAATATTTTTGTCAGTTTGAGCTGAGTGCCTAATGTAGATATGATACAATAGGGTAAATCCCGTGATTCTATACTCCCAATGGAAGCTATGCTCAAAGGAAGTGTAGATTGGAGAATCAGTACTACAGTCTTGCAGGCTGATCGCCCACCTACATTTCATTTAAGTGTGACATTTACCTGAGCATCCCAAGTATATCTCTTAGTTTTTGTGCAATGATAGGGCTAAGCTGGATATTCCTCTTTGCAGCCAACCGACTTCTGTTAAAGAAATAATTTGTTCTTGAATTGGCTCTCTTGATCCATGGCATCAGATTTGTTACGTATATTAACAATGTGGTTTTAGAAAGCTCTTTTTGAAACAAGTTGCAAGTTCTACAGACGCCAAGAAGAGGGAAGCTCTGATTGGGAGGAGTGAGGAAAGCTGGAGAATCTTTATGATGGGAAAGAAAGAACCTGTTGAAAGAAAGGAGAGATTCTTGAAGTGGGGAGAAAGGCACACACATTAGTTAGAGATGAAGGGAAATGCTGTTGCCTGCATAGGGCGAGGGTGAAGGCCATTTCAGGCATTCTTATGGCAGTGGAAGGGACAGATACTGCTGGGGTTTCGTAGATCTGTATTGTAAAATAGAGTCTCTTTAATTTACTAGATTTGATAAAAATTGCCAAGCTATATAATATAGTTAATAGTGTAGTTATAGTTTTTTCCAAAACATTAAATGTTTATAAAGTATGATGTGTAAAAGAACAGAATGCATCAACATATAATTTCAAGGAAAATAAAAGCTGAGTTATTCACACATTAAGGATTAATGAGCAGCCAGAAATGTTAAATGAATACCCCAGTAATCATTTTCATGGCGAAGTTGGAAAGGAACAGTGGAACCACTTCTGTCTGTCACAGTTCTGGTTATCCTGAAGCTATATTTACTGGATTTCATGCTCTTTTATTGTTCAGATTGCAAGGTTTGTTTTATTTGCATCTAAATTGTGCATGTAATGTTCCATCTCATTTCCCATGGGACTGCTGCAATTTTACCTTTTACGTAAGTAGAGCAGATTCAAATGAGAATGGGAAGAAGGGCTGTTGGGTAATTTTAACATGGTTGACATGTAGGTAGGGGGTGAAATCAAGAAAAAGTGCAAAAGTGTCGGGAAGCCAGCTTAAACCCACCGACTTCAGCATTTCAATCCAGCATGTTAAGTGTGAGCAGGTACCTCAGGAGAGGTGGGTTGTCAGTTTCAATATGTTAATCGCTCAATTAGAGTGATATTGATGTGGGTTTTGCAATTTAACTTTTGGCTCCATGGTTTTCCCGGGCTGTCTGCAACTTACCAGTGAAAGCAAGGTGAGAAGACAGTGGCAACTGAGGGGGCTGAAGACATGACATGGAAATATGCCAATTCGCACTTGGTATTCACAGCTGCTTTGTGTGCAGTTGAACAAGTTAGCTGCGTAATGAAGATGTGCTTCAGGTGCCTGGACAGATCTGGAGATGAGCTTCAGTACGCAGCAGCCAGCATCTTCAAAATGGTTGTGCTGCACTCTGCACAACATTGTGCAACAACAAGGTTTGGACTTTCAGGAGGAACAAGGCGCAGGTATAGGGCCTCCTCAGACAATTCTGAGGAAGAAAAAGACGAGGTGGAGGGGAGGAGGAAGGTGCTGTGGGCAATGTACCACCAGCAGTGCACATTACTTCCCGGGATGCCCTTATTATTGCGAGGTTCACTTAGGTTCCACCAGTGCACCCATCTAGCAACCACATGCAAAAGCTCTTCCCCCAATAATTGCCACTAACACAAAGCAATCCTATAAACAATCAAGCCTCCCTTTCACAGCCTTCCATTGCTCCGCAACAATTCCTATCTCCCCATTCATTACACAACTGAAAATGCCACTTGCAGACAACAAGCAAGATGGGCAAGATATAAAAATGGTGCAAAAGAATAATATTTATGTGGCTTACATATACAATGGAAACTTAGCAATCTAACAATGTATAGCACACCCATGTGCATACCCTTGTGCAACTACAAATCTTTACTCTTTGCTATTCAAGAAAGGAGGGAGAGAAAAAACAGCGATCTACAGGCTAGTTGTCAGGAAATCTATCAGCAATCTATTGAGGAAGTTGTAACAGTGCACTTAGAAAATTATAGTATGATGAGCCAAAGTCAACATGGTTTTATGAAAGGGAAATTGTATGACAAATTTATTGAGTTTTTTGAGGATGTATCTAGTCGGGTAAATAAAGGGGAACCGGTAGATGTAGTATACTTGGATTTCCAAAAGGCATTCAATAAGGTTAATACGCAAGATAAGGGCACATGGAGTTGGGGGTAATATATTGGCAAGGATGGAGGATTGGTTAATGGACAGGAGCAAATAATAGAGATAAACGGGGCATTTTCAAGGCAGACTGTAACTAGTTGAGCGCCACAAGGATCAGTGCTGGGGCCTTAGCTATTTGTAATCTATATTATTGACTTAGACAAAGAGACCGAGAGTAATATATCTAAGTTTGCTGATGATACAAAGCTAAGTGGTAATGTAAGCTGTGACGAGAACACAAAGAGGCTGCAAAGAGATATAAACTGGTTAAGTGAGCGGGGTACAAGGTGACAGATGGAGTATAATGTGGGGAAGTGTGAGATTATTCACTTTGCTAATAGGAATAGAAAAGCAGAATATTTTTTAAAAGGCGTGAAATTTCTAAATGTCGGTGTTCAGTGTGACACAGAAATATAGCGGCGCAGTGGTTAGCACTGCAGCCTCACAGCTCCAGCGACCCGGGTTCAATTCTGGGTACTGCCTGTGTGGAGTTTGCAAGTTCTCCCTGTGTCTGCGTGGGTTTCCTCCGGTTTCCTCCCACATGCCAAAGACTTGCAGGTTGATAGGTAAATTGGCCATTAGCAATTGCCCCTAGTATAGATAGGTGGTAGGGAAATATAGGGACAGGTGGGGATGTGGTAGGAATATGGAATTAGTATAGGATTAGTATAAATGGGTGGTTGATGGTCGGCACAGACTCGGTGGGCCAAAGGGCCTGTTTCAGTGCTGTATCTCTAAACTAAACTAAACTAATTAGGAAGGCAAATGACATGTTGACCTTTATTGCAAGGGGATTGGAGTACAAGAATAAGAAAATCTTGCTACAGTTGTACAGGGCTTTGGTGAGACCACACCTGGATTACTGTGCGCAGTTTTGGTCTCCATATCTAAGCAAGGATGCACTTGCTCTGGAGACAGTACATCGAAGGTTCACTAGATTAGTTTCTGGGATGAGGGGGTCGTCTTGTGAGTGAGTGAGTAAATTGGACTTATACCCTCCGGGTTTTAGAAGAATGAGAGATGATCTCATTGAAACATACAAGATCGTTGAAAGTTGCAACTCAAGTGGATAGGGCTGTGAAGAAGGCATATGGGGTGTTAGCGTTCATTAGCAGAGGGATTGAATTTAAGAGCCGTGAGGTGGTGATGCAGCTGTACAGGACCTTGGTAAGGCCTCATTTGGAGTACTGTGTGCAGTTCTGGTCGCCTCATTTTAGGAAGGATGTGGAAGCCTTGGAGAGGGTGCAGAGGAGATTTACCAGGATGTTGCCTGGAATGGAGAATAAGTCTTACGAGGAAAGGCTGAACATTCTAGGCCTCTTCTCATTAGAACGGAGAAGGATGAGGGGTGACATGATAGAGGTTTATAAGATGATCAGGGGAATAGATAGGGTAGACAGTCAGAAACTTTTTCCCCGGGTGGAGCAAAGCGTTACAAGGGGTCATAAATTTAAGGTGAAGGGTGGGAGATATAAGGGGGATGTCAGGGGAAGGTTCTTTACCCAGAGAGTGGTCGGGGCATGGAATGCCTTGCCTGGGGAAGTTGTTGAGTCAGAAACTTTAGGGACTTTCAAACGGCTTTTAGATAGGTATATGGATAAAGGAGAATGATGGGGTATAGATTAAATTGTCCTTGACAGAGGACAAAGGATCGGCACAACATCGTGGGCCGAAGGGCCTGTTCTGTGCTGTATTTTTCTATGTTCTATGTTCTATGTTCTATTCTGAAGGGGCTTGACAGGGTAGACACCGAGAGATTGTTTATCCTGGCTGGGGAATCTAGAACATGGGAGCACAGTCTCAGGATAAGGGTTTGATCATTTAGGACTGAGATGAGGAGAAATTTCTTTTCTCAGAGGGCTGTGAATCTTTGGAATTTTGTACCCCAGAGGGTTGTGGATGTTCCATCATTGAGTATATTCAAGTCTTTTTGTCAACATCCCACTCACGGCCCAGCTGCAGTTCCCTGCTGACAATGAGCTCAATAACATTTTACTGCAGATCAGTGGTGATGAAAGACCAAGGGTGGGCCTCATGCATCGCATTTAAGATGGCATCCATTGGTGAGGGTTTGCATGCACTCGTGCAATTAATACTCCATGCGGGTGACCACTCTTTCCATGAATTAAGCCAACGTTGCAAAGAATTCCAATATCATGTCACATAATTCAGACGGACTCCTCGAGCTCCCTGCAAACATGCACAGTGTGGCTGGAACGCCTGACAGTACATTGCAATTATCCTGTTTGTTGACAGCCCCTGAGGTAGAGTCTCCAGCTGAACAGAGTTTGGAAAGTTTATCACCCTCTGATGTGGGCTCTCCACTGTTGTCCTTGTCTCTACCATCTGCTCATGCTCACTTGTGATGTGTGAGCAACAGGGCAAAAACCCAACTATCTGTCTCACTGGTCCCACCGAAGTATCTGAGCTGGTACTTGGTCTGCATGAGTCCTGTGACGGTGCACTGTCAGAGGGAGTGACCTCCTCTAAGGCATCATTGTCGGCCAGCTAGACACCTATAAGACACATGAAGGCCTTGTAGGAATAAATGACTACTGTCAAGGTAAGAAAGTTGAATATTATCATTTATACACATGATCATATTTCACGCCCTGTTGACATTGTCAGTCAAACCCCCACCTGTCAAGACTGAGGCACACATTATTTCGCCACATGAACATTAAAACTTAAAATTGTAAGCCCTGACCAGAAAGACATTTCCATGATAACAGACAATGTTGAAACAATGGAGACTTTGCAGTTACTCTCCAATACACAGAAGTGGTCAGACTAGTTTTGGTCACATGGCTAGCTGGCTGGGGCAGAGAAATTTGAGCCTCCAACAAGGAATGAGATGAGAATGTTCCATAAAAGGAACTAGTCACATGACTAACCTGCTGAGCACCCTGGAAGCTTTTTGAATTTGAACTCTCAGACAAAGGAAGTGCCAGGCAGAACACTGTGTGCTTTCTTGGAACTAAGAACACCTCCTCCCTGCCTATCTCTCAGGGAACTGAAGTCATTGAGGACTTGAAACTCAAAGAGAGAAAGGTTTGCCACGTGAACAAAGTTTTAAAAAGATTACTGGCCCCCAACAAAACGCAAGAATATAACTTCAATTAAGGACTACAGCGAGCCCAAGAAACAGTAACAAGATATTGCCTCAAACTGTTATACTTATCTCTTCTACTCTTTTCTGTCCCTATCTTGCATTTTTATATTGTGTGTGCATGCTAGCGTGAGCACGTCGTATATCCGCAGGCATGAAACCGTATTAGAGTTAAGTTAAAGTTTAATAAATTTTATCTTTCTGCTTTAAACCAAAGAAAACCTGTTTGTGCTCAGTTATTTGCCTGATAATTGGAAACTGTGAACATGGATTCACAAAAAGGGGAGCTCAAAACACAGTCTGTTTAAAATTAAACCCTATTACAATAAGACCAGGTGAAGATAGCAAGAGACCCCCTAGACACCTTGCTCACCTGGTCATACCAACATCAAGTCAACATGAATGAGTGTTATATGCCATGTGACTGTCTGATATTTAGTTTTGTCACCAGGTGGAAGGCCTCTATCTTCCCATTTTTGGCCAGGCATACCGAGACTCCACTCATTTCCATCACCTGCTTCTCTACACATGAGAGTTGTGAGATGGCTGGAGGACCACCTCTGCTTCTCTGTCTCTCCCTTATGTTTGGTGCTCTTTTCTCTTGTAAGGAGGGAAAGAAGAGAGCTATGAGTGAGAATAAAAGCATCTGTGGAATGGATGGATGGAGAACATGGAGGGTGACTATGAGGGAGAGGAATGGCATTACATAGATGAAGGTGACTGTCAGTGCTTATGGACAGCTGGAGATGTGAGGAAGTGCAAAGCCACAGAGGATAGGTCTATACCTGCAAGATAAGTTGGCACGAGGAGTGATGTGCAGGAGTAAGTTTGAGAAGGCTGATTGAAGGGGTTCAGTTGATAAACACATAGGATGTAGGTAAATGGAGCATTGCTTTCACCTTTCCTGCCCTACATAGGTCATTGGACTGCTTCCTACATTGTATCAAGAGTGTGACACCATGTTCCTGCTGCTGACCCCCTCTCCTACCACCAATCACGTCTTCTTGGTGTCCCCAGCTGGCATCTTCCTGTCGTGACTAGAGAACCGTACAATCCTCTGCGACCTCAGAGGCAATGTTCCCCATAAGCTGCGCGACCCCGCAGCAGCCTAGAAGGTATTGCGCAGGCCTAGTTAGAGTCATAGTCATTTACAGGATAGAAGGAGGCTTTTCAGCCTATTGAGTCCATGCTGGCCCACCAGGGAGCTGCCCAGTCAGTCCCACTCATCTGCACGATCCCCTTGCATATTTATTTCCTTCAAGTGCCCATCCAATTTCCTTTGGAAGTCATTGATCTCTGCTTCCACCACCCTTGTGAGTAACGAATTCCAGGTCACTACCACTCGCTGTATAAAACGGTTTTTCCTAACATTCCCCAGCACCTCTTGCCCAGAACCTTCAATCTGTGTTCCCTAGTCCTTGTACCATCAATTAACGGGATCAGATTTTCCTTGTCTAACTTATCTAAGCCTGTCATAGTCTTGTACACCTTTATCAAATCTCCTTTGCTCCAGGGAGAACAACCCCAGCTTTTCCAACCTAACATTGTAATTAAAACCCCCCATCCTTGGTATCATTCTGGTAAATCTCCTCTGCACCCTCTCAAGGACCCTCACGTCCTTCCTAAAGTATGGTGACCAAAACTGGACGCAGTACTTTAGTTGTGGCCTAACCAGAGCTTTATAAAGGTTTAGCATAACTTCCCTGCTTTTGTACTCCATGCCTCTATTTATGAAGCCCAAGATCCCATATGCTTTGCTAACCACTTTCTCAGTATGTCCTGCCACCTTCAAAGATCGATGCATATGCACCCCCCAGATCCCTCTGTTCCTGCACATTCTTTAGAACTGCGCCATTAAGTCTATATTGCCTCCCCCTATCCCTTCTGCCAAAATTCACCGCCTCAGACTTGTCTGTATTAAATTCCATTTGCCACTTGCCTGCCCATTCTTCCTGTCTATGTCCTGTTGCAGGCAGTTTGTATCATCCTGACTGTTTGCCATACATCCAAGTTTGGTATGATGGGGAAAAATTTTGAAATTCTACTCTGTATTCCAGAATCCAAGTCATTTATATGTAGCAGAAAAAGCCATGGTCCAAGCACTGACCCTTGTGGAACACTACTGTCTACCATCCTCCAGTCTGAAAAATAACCATTTACCATGACTCATGCTTTCGTGCCTGAGCCAATTTTTTTTATCCAATTGGACACTGATCCTCTTATTCTATGAGCCTCAGTTTTGTTAATCAGCCTTTCATGTGGTACTTTTTCAAAAGCTTTCTTAAAATCCAAATTGACAACATCCACCTCATATAACATCTACCTCATTCTCTTCATCAACCTTCTCTGTTACTTCATCAAAAATTCAATTGGATTAGTCAAGCATGATCTGCTTTTAACAAATCTGTGCTGGATATCCTGAATTCACTCAAATGTCTCCAAGTGCCAGTTGATTTTTTTCCCTGATTATTGTTTTAAAACCTTACCCATGACTGATAAACTAACTGACCTGTAGTTGCTCGGACTGTCCTTGCATCCTTTCCTGAGTAAAGGTGCCACCTTTGCCACCCTCCGATCCACTGGCAGCTTCCCCATACTACGGGAGGTTGGTAGATTATGGCAAGCCCTTATGTTATCTCACCCCACTTTTAGTTCTCGGATACATACTGTGCTTGTGCAACTGTGCAATAAAATTTAAAGTATCGTGCATTGAAAAAACTGGCAGTGCAGAACATCAGCATTTTACAGGGAAGATTGCCCACAGCAATACATCTGGCAGCGGGTGGTGGGGCGGGGTGGGAGGGCGCAGCTTTTGACCTTCTTGACTGTATTCTGCCAGTTCCTTCCCTTGGCTGCCAACTCCAAACTACTCCAATTTGTTTTGAATTTATACATTCTTGGGAAGGCCGGCATTTATTACTCATCTCTATTGCCATCTTGAACCGCTGCATTTCATGTGGTGTAGGTACACCCATAGTACCTTGCTCTATGGCAGTGAGGCCTGGACAACGTATGTCAGCCAAGAGCGACGTCTCAATTCATTCCATCTTCGCTACCTCCGGAGAATCCTTGGCATCAGGTGGCCGGACCGTATCTCCAACACAGAAGTCCTCGAGGCGGCCAACATCCCCAGCTTATACACCCTACTGAGTCAGCGGCACTTGAGATGGTTTGGCCATGTGAGCCGCATGGAAGATGGCAGGATCCCCAAAGACACATTGTACAGCGAGTTCGCCACTGGTATCAGACCCACCGGCCGTCCATGTCTCCGCTTTAAAGACGTCTGCAAACGCGACATGAAGTCCTGTGACATTGATCACAAGTCGTGGGAGTCAGTTGCCAGCGATCGCCAGAGCTGGTGGGCAGCCATAAAGGCGGGGCTAAAGTGTGGCGAGCCGAAGAGACTTAGCAGTTGGCAGGAAAAAAGACAGAAGCGCAAGGGGAGAGCCAACTGTGTAACAGCCCCGACAACCAATTTTATCTGCAGCACCTGTGGAAGAATGTGTCACTCTAATATTGGCCTTTATAGCCACTCCAGGCGCTGCTCCACAAACCACTGACCACCTCCAGACGTTTACTCTCGAGTCAAGGAGGCCAAAGAGAGAGAGGTACACCCATAGCACTGTTAGGGAGGGAGTTCCAGGATTTTTACCTAGCGACAATGAAAGAACGGCAATATATTACCAAGTCAGGATAGCGAGCGACTTGGAGGGGAACTTGTGGTGATGTTCTTGTGCATCTGCTGCCCTTGTCCTTCTAGGTGGTAGAGGTCGTGGGTTTGGAAGATGCTGTCGAAGGAGCCGTGGCAAGCTGCTGCAGTGCATCTGGTAGATGGTACACACTGCTGCCACTGTGTGCCTGTGGTGGAGGGAGTGAATATTTAAGGTGGTGGATGGGGTGCCCATCAAGTGGGCTGCTATGTCCTGGAATGTGTCGAGTTTCTTGAGTGTTGTTGGAGCCGGACTCTTCCAGCCAAGTGGAGAGTTCCATCACACTCCTGACTTGTGCCTTGTAGATGGTGGACAGGCTTTGGGGACACAGGAGGTGAGTTACTCGCCTAAGAATTTTCAGCCTCTGACCTGGTCTTGTAGCCACATTATTTATATGGTTGGTCAGTTAAGTTTAAGTCAATGGTAACCCTCATGATTTTGATGGTGGGGGATTCAGTGATGGTATTGCCATTGAACGTCAAGGTGTCATGGTTAGAGTCTCTCTTGTTGGAGATGGCCATTGCCTGGCACTTGTGCCGCGTGAATGTCACTTGCAACTTATCAACCCAAGCCTGACTGTTGTCCAGGTTTTGCTGCATGCAGGCACGGACTGCATTATATGAGGAGTTGTCAATAGTACTGGACAATCTGCAATCATTAGCGAACATTCCCACTTATGAACTTATGATGGAGGGAAGGTGTTTGTTGAAGCAGCTGAAGATGGTTGGGCCTAGGATGCTCCCCCTGAAGAATTTTTGCAGTGATGTCCTGGGCTGAGGTGATTGACCTCCAACAAACTCAAACATCTTGCTTTGTGCTGGGTATAACTCCAACCATTGGAGAGTTTTCCCACTGATTCCCATTGACTTCAGTTTTGCTAGAGTTCCTTGATGCAACACTCAGTGAATTGTTGCCTTGATGTTTAGGGCAATCACTCTCACCTCACCTCTTGAATTCAGCTCTTTAGTCCATGTTTGGAGCAAGGCTGTAATGAGGTCTGGAGCTAAGTGGTCCTGATGGAACAGAAACTGAGCATTGGTGAGCAGGTTGTTGCTGCGTAAGTGCCATTTGCTGGCACTGTCAGTGCCACCTTCCATCATGTTGCTGATGATTGAAGTATACTGATGGGACCATATTTGGTCGGATTAGCTTTGTCCTACATCTTGTGGACAGAACATACCTGGGCAATTTTCCACATTGTTGGATAAATGCCAGAGTTGTAGCTGTACTGGAACAGCTTGGCGAGGGGTGTGGCTATTTCTGGAGCATCAGCCTTCAGTACTACAGCTATATATTTGGAGTGTCCCTTTAAATACAGGAGTTGAAATAGCAGCTTGCTGATTGTCATCATACCTGCTGGCACTAAATGGTCTGGAAACCCTGAAATAATATGGTAATCTCGTGGCTGGAATAAAAACCCATTGACAGACACACTGTACTGACTTCTGGGTTTCCGATATGCTACCAGACTCCCTCGCTTCAGTGTGTCACGAGCTGAAAATCCAGCCCTATATTTCTAAATTATCGAATTCCTGTTAATTCAGTATTCCTACTAAATGAATGTACATTTTGTGTCAGCACTCTCCCTGTGGTACAGTGGCTGTATTTCCCTTTGGTGGGACAGTGATTTAACTGTTCTTTTACATCTTTCGTAAATTCTAGCAACAGCTTGCTGTTCTTAACTTGGAATGGTCCACTCTTGACTGGAGCTTGTTTTTCGTTTTTGTACCAAATATGTGTTTCTAGCTCGACAAACTGAACAGGATGCAAGATAATTTTGGCAACTGATAGGTGATACTTTCCTTGTCAGCGCAGTGCTGAGTCGGTGCTCTGTTAGAGACGCCGTCTTTTTGATGAGGTATTAAACTGAGGCCCTATTCACAGAATGAGAGAATGGCACAAAAGGAGGCCATTTGGCCCATCGTGTTCATACAGTCACTCTGCAAGAGCAACTCGCCTAGTCACACTCACTTGCCTTTTCCCCGCAGCCCTGCAAATTTTTATCTCCTCAGGTAATTATCCAATCCCTTCTTTAAGGCCACGATTGAAATGCCTCCATCACACTTTCAGGCAGCGCATTCCAATCCTAATCACTCGCTGCATAAAAAGTTTTTCCTCATGTCACCGTTGCTTTTTTTGCCAATCGTCTTAAATCAGTGAGCTCAGGTTCTGGAGTCTTCTGCCAATGGGAACACTTTCTCGCTTTCCAGACCCCTCATGATTTTGAATATCTCTATCAAAGCTCCTCTTAATTTTCTCCTAGGAGAGCAGCCCTAGCTTCTCCACCCTATCCACATAACTGAAGTTCCTCATTCCTGGACCTACTCACATGAATCTTTTCTGCACCGTCTCCAATGTCTTCACATCCTTCCTAATCTGTGGTGCCCAGAACTGGACACAACATTCCAGTTGAGACCAAACCAGTGTTTTAAACATGTTTATCATAACTCCCTTGCTTTTGTACTCTATGTCTCTGTTTATAAAGCCCTGGATCCCGCATGCTTTATTAACCACTTTATCAATCTGTCTTACCACTTTCAATGATTTGTGCACATACACCCTCAGGTCCCTCTGTTTCTGCACCCACTTCAGAATTGTACCCTTTAATTTATATTGCCTCTCCTTGTTCTTCCTACCAAAATGAATCACTTCACACTTCTCTGCATTAAATTTCATCTGCTACTTGTCCACCATCCTGTCTACGTCCTCATGAAATTTCTCATTATCTTTCTCACAGTTCACAATATTTCCAAGTTTTGTGTCATCTGCAAATTTTGAAATTGTGCCCTATACACCCAAGTTTTAGTTTAGTTTAGAGATACAGCACTGAAACAGGCCCTTCGGCCCACCGAGTCTGTGCCGACCATCAACCACCCACTTATACTAATCCTACACTAATTCCATTTTCCTACCACATCCCCACCTGTCCCTATATTTCCCTACCACCTACCTATACTAGGGGCAATTGCTAATGGCCAATTTACCTATCAACCTGCAAGAGTTTGGCATGTGGGAGGAAACCGGAGCACCCGGAGGAAACCCACGGAGACACAGGGAGAACTTGCAAACTCCACACAGGCAGTACCCAGAATTGAACCCGGGTCGCTGGAGCTGTGAGGCTGCGGTGCTAACCACTGCGCCACTGTGCCGCCAAGTCTAGGTCATTAATATATATCAAGAGAAGGAGGGGTCCTAACACCAATCTTTGGAAATCTCCACTATGTACGTTCCTCCAGTCTGAAAAACAACTGTTTACCACTACTCTCTGTTTCCAATCACTCAGCCAGTTTGATATCCACGCTGCTACTGTCCTTTTATTCTGTGGGCCCTAACTTAGTGGCAAGCCTGTTAAGTGGCACTTTATCAAATGCCTTTTGGAAGTCCATGTACACCACATCAACAGCATTACCCTCATCAACCCTTTCTGTTACTTCATCAAAAAATCTCAAGTAAGTTAGTTAAACACAATTTGCCCTGGACAAGTCTTTGCTGTCTTTCCTTAAGTAATCTATATTTGTTCAAGCGACTGTTAATGTTGTCCCAAATTATTGTTTCCCGAATTATTGTTTCCCACTACCAAGGTTAAACTGTAGTCTGTAGTTGCTAGGCTTATCCTTACATCCTTTTTTGAACAAGGGTGTAACGTTTGCAATTCTCCAGTCCTTTGGCACAACCCCTGTATCTAAGAAGGATTGGAAGCTTAGGACCAGTGCCTCTGCAATTTCCTCTCCTTGCTTCCCTCAGTGTCCTAGGATGCATCTCATCTGGTCCTGGTGACTTATCAACTTTAAGTACAGACAGTCCATCTAATACCTCCTTTTTTTTAAATCAATTTTTAGACTATCCTGTGTCTGAACTACCTCCTGCCTCCTCTTTCACTGTGACTTGAGTGGCATCTTCTTCCTTGGTGAAGACAAATGCAAAGTATTCATTTAGTACCAGTAACCTGACTACAAAAATGCAATCGCTTTTCATCGAAAAGAAATCACATAAATCACCTTTGCAATTTGCAGCATAAAGGGCAGAATTCTTTGCTGCAAATTTGCTTCAGGGGCTGTCAATGAACTAGTAATCCAGAGGCCGAGGCTAATACCCTGGGGACAGGGGTTCAAATCCCACCACGGCAGTTGGTGGAATTTAAATTCAATTAATAAGTAAAAAAAAATCTGGAATTAGAAGCCAGTCTCAGTAATGACGTCATGAAACTATCATCGATTGTCATAAAAACCCATCTGGTTCACTAATGTCCTTTAGGGAAGGAAATTTGCCATCCTTACCTGGTCTGGCCTACCTGTGACTCCAAATCCACAGCAATGTGGTTGACTCTTAACTGCCCTCTGAAATGGTCTAACAAGCCGTTCAATTGTCAAGGGCAATTAGGGGTAGGCAAAAAATGCTGGCCTTGCCAGCAATGCCCATATCTTGTGAAAGAATTTTTTTAAAAAGCCTCCGGCAGGCAGCAGAGGGATACACAGATGGCGAGTCTACGCATGATGTTGTGTTAATTTGTTTTTGTTTTTCTCTGCAATTGACTGACACCATCCCCTGGGTTCCAATAACTTGTAATTGAGGGCACACCAGTGAAGCAGCTTAATGGCTAGTAGGTGTGAAAAGAGGTCTCAACATTCTGCTCTTTAGCGAATAAGGGAGAAACGAGCTGGAAAAGAGCAGATCATAATATGGTGATGCGTGGCTGATTGGCAAACAGAAACCATGCAGATTGTGAGCCATTCAGCAATAAAGGAAGCTAATAACTTGATTGCAATATAATTTTTATGAAATGAATAACCCTATTTTAAATTGTAACAATATGTAATGTTACGACCAGGTGAGAAAGAGGTCTCGGGTTCCCTTTCAACCTTCACCTGGTCTTATTGTAACAGGGTTTCATTTTTAAACAGTGTTTTTAGTGAACCTTGGTGAATCCTTGTTTACCACTTTCCAATTATAAGGCAAAGAAACCAGCACAACCAGGTTTTCTTAGGTTTAAAGAAGAAAAGTTGACATTTATTAAACTTAAACTCTAATTCGGTTGATGCCTATGGATACACGATGCTCCCACGTTAGCATGCATACATGATACGCACATCCAAATAAGAGACAGAAAAAAATAAAGTGGAAAGGTTTGAGGCAATATCTGAAGAGTTTTTGTTACGGTTATTCGAGCTCACTGTAGAGTCCTTGATTGTAGGGAGATCTTGCTTTTATTTGGGTCCCAGTATTCTTCTTAAACCTTGTTTGCTGTAGGAGACTTTTCTCTCTTGGGTTTCATGTGTCTTTAGTGGATTCAGAGGCTTGTGAGAAAGGGATGGGATCAGACAGGAGAGATAGTCTCAGTCCACGAACAAAGAGATACTCTCAGTTCAAATAGTTTGTACAATTCAGAAAACCTCAGGTTGCCAGGCAGGGTAGATATGTGACTAAGTGGTTTGACCACATCTTGGATTGTATCACCTTAACAGTTTCTGGAATGCTCCTCTTACACACAATACCTGGAGATAAGGTCCATTGTGGGTTGAATGGTCAGGGAATGGTCCTTTGCCTTTCCAATCACTGTCTGTTAATATGCAAATGTCTTTTCCAGCTACAGCTGATCTGTTTAACAAGTCCTTTCTTCACTCCAATAACAGTTTAAAATCAATGTTCATGACAAAATTAATGTGCCTCATTTTTGGCAGGTGGGGGCCTAGCATGAGAGTAAATATTCAGAGTGAAGACTTATAGAATTAAATTTGTCGGATGTTTACACTGCACCATTGAATTAATTCCAGCTCCTCACTCATCAATCATCCATTTATTGAACCCAACAGTGCAGTTAGGGTCAAGATGGGGGACAATTAGTCGGATCTTATGTAAAAGCTAGATGTGTTTTATTATGTCATAATTTATTTATGACGTACATTTATATTTTTGGGAAACTTGTTATTTTGATATGCTGCCATCAAAAAAATGATCCGTTGCAGTAGTTTTAATTGATCTGTGAAAGAACCTAACACTGGTGTTATTTACTCTCATGCTAGGCCCCCACCTGCCAAAAATGAGGCACATTAATTTTGTCATGAACATTGATTTTAAGCTGTTATTGGAATGAAGAAAGGACTTGTTAAACAGATCAGCCGTGGCTGGAAAATACATTTGCATATTAACTGCGTGTGTCCCTTAACTCATTTGATTTTAACATAAAGGGATGAAAATGTACCTAAGTGTTAATAAGGTAAACTAAAACTCTGTGTTTATTTGTGGGACTTGTTCATTTTTAAACATGGTGAAGTTAATTTGTGTACAAAAGAATACTATTGTAATAGTGGCAGTGATCAAGCTAATATGCGCCTGTCTGAAGGTGAGGGTCTGATTGTGTGAAAGGCAGTTAGTTTGAGAGAAGTAGCAGGAGAACTCCAGTAAAAGTCATTTGTGCGGGAAATTGAGATTATAAGATTCTTGCAGGATTCAGTTGCCAAGATAAAAGGTAACTCTTTCTCAAACATGCCTATACACACGGTAAGCGTGTGCATGGGGAATGCCTCATGTTGGTGGTCATCGATCTTTATCCCCTTTTCTTTTCTCCACTGCTGAAAGCACTGATTCATGCTGCGGTGTGTTCTATGGGTGGATGAAGCCCTTCAGTGCCCCTCTTTAAGTGTTCCCTCTTTTGTGTGTGAGCCTTGGCAGTGAATGTCAGCTATTTTTCAACCATAGATGGCCTCACAGCCAAAGTTGACTTTGCCCTCAACTAACATCAGCCAGTAAAGGGATCCCGAATAGCAATAAGTGCCAATTACAGAAACACGGATGGGATGCTGAAGTCAGTTGCAGGATCCCAGCTGAGGGCAGCTACCTCAACACAGACAAGGTTTGGAACTTGAAACCTTCTGGTCTTTATTGCTTAGCACACTTGGAATCATAGAATCTTACAGCACAGAAGGAGGTTGGTTTGCTGATCGTGCCTAAAGAGCTATTGAATTAATCCAACTCCCCTGCTCTTGCCCCATAACCCTGCATGTTTTTCAAGTTTGTATCCAATTCTTTTTTGGAAGTTGCTGTTGAATCTGCTTCCACCATACTTTCAGGCGGTGCATTCCAGATAGTAACAACTGACTGCGTAAACAAAAATTCTCCTCATCTCCCGTCTGGTCCTTTTGCCAATTATATGAAGTCTGTGACCTCTGGTTATTAGCACTCCTGCCAGTGGAACAGTTTCTCCCTATATACTCTCTCATAATTTTGAATATATACTAACTATTCACTTAACCTCCTCTGCTCTGCTCTAAGGAAAACAACCCCAGCTTCTCTAGCCTCGCCACATAGCTGAAGTGCCTCATCCCTGGTATCATTCTAGTAAATCTGATCTGCAACCTCTCCATGCTGTTCACATCCTTCCTAAAGTGTGATGCCCAGAATTGGACACAATACTCCAGCTGAGGCCTAACCAGAAATTTAGTATAACTTGCTAGCTTTTGTACCAATGCCTCTACTTATAAAACAATGACCAAGGATCTTCATCCAGGAGAGCCCAGACATGCACTAGTCTAGAGCCCGTTGACACATGTTTATGCTGTAACTATTAGAGAAACGTTGCTACAAATGATAATATGTTGGCCTGAATTTTATGAATGCGCCGAAAATCGCGGCGGTTCACTTTGAAGTTGGCGGTCCACCTGCACAGATCGTCCGTCACTGAGCCCCAGCTATATTATGTGCGGGGGCTCATTAGCATCACAGCGACGCGCCGTTCCCCCCCATAATAAGTGGGGGGAGGTGGGACTTCTGGAGCCATGGTGGACATTGGCTCAGCTGTGTAGCAGGTGCTGGGGCCCTATTTAAAGCGCCCCAGCACCTGATTCCTGAAAGCTTCCCAGTAAATACTTACCTCACTATTGAAGAGTGGGGATCCTGTCAATCTGGCGGCAAAGCAGAAAGTTCTGGATAAACTCAGCAGGTCTGGCAGCGTCTGTGGAGAGAGAAGCAGAGTCACATCACATACCAGTTGTAGCTAGATTGAGAGGAATCCCTTAATGGTAACATCTGCAACTGGTAGCCTGGCGGGACCCCTGATGGCCACATGGGTGCAGTCTATGACCCGTTGCAGCTTTGGTTATCCAGCGATGGTGCTGAAACCGATGACCCTCTGGGCCTGGCTGGTACCTACCGTCCTGAAGCGGACATACTCCCTGGCCCTCCGTAACAGGGCATCGGTGACCTCCCTGATGCAGCGGTGCACTGCTGACTGTGTGACCCCACAAAGATCTCCGGTGGACCCCTGAAATGATGCATCGGTGTAAAGATTTAGAGCCGCTGTCACTATGAGGGCCACAGGCATAGGATATCCACTGAAGCCCCTGGGCTGCAGGTCATTGTTGAGCAGGGCACAGAGATGTGTCACGACCTCTCTCTACATGCGCAGTCACCTCTGACACCGGTGCTCTGACATCTGCTGGTATGTCATGTGGGACCTGTAGATGCGCGGCGTTCGATAGTGGCGAGCTCCCCTTGGGGACTGCTGCTCACGACCGGGGGCCTCTACGTGGGCTGCACCTGCCTGTTGGTTTTGCCTGCGGCGCATATGGATCCTCAAGAGACACAGATCACACAATCTAGGATGAGCCATACCCATCTCCACGTGACAAATATAGTTGTATATTCACTTATTCAGAGGTTTCTAACAAGATAGGCATTGTTGACGAGTACATCAGGTGCTTTCATGGATCAACTATGTGGCATGGCATTGCCCATCTTAGCTCACATTAAGAGGGGCACAGCATGACCACATACAGATTCTACCAGCTGCATTGATTGTCCCCACCAACCAGATAACGTTTACGTTTCTACCATTTCTGGCACCCTTCCCACACACGGTTACTGGAGTGCCATTGCTCCTTCACAAACAAACAATGGCGCAGAGCGGACACCGTTTATAGAGGGAGGGTACGCAGTACCTCCCTTCATGCCTGCAGATCTTTGCACCCAGTAATACCATACCCCCTCCCACCTCCCTTCAAGTATGCAGAGCTGTGCACCCAGTAATTCCACCCCCCTCCCCTCCCTTCCAGTATGCAGAGTTGAGATCGCCATTTACAGAGACTTACCTGCACTGTCTGTGATTGCCCCCTCTTCTGCTGCCCTGCCGGCTTCTCTCATTCGTGAACGGGACAGCATGTGACAGTCACCCGTTCAGCGAAAAATGCGGAACTGAGGAGCAACGAGCAGCGGGATGCATAATCAGAAAAGGTAAACAGAGAATATTCAGGGCCCCCTGCTATGACCCCTGATGTCAGAGGACTGGTTCAATTCAGCCCGTTGTATCTATAATAAATTAGAAAATAGGAGGTTTATGTCAGTTGGGAAATAAAATTTAGCAGCAGTATAAAAATCCATTACAGTTATGGATTACAGGGGCGGCGCAGTGGTTAGCACCGCAGCCTCACAGCTCCAGCGACCCGGGTTCAATTCTGGGTACTGCCTGTGTGGAGTTTGCAAGTTCTCCCTGTGTCTGCGTGGGTTTCCTCCGGGTGCTCCGGTTTCCTCCCACAGCCAAAAGACTTGCAGGTTGATAGGTGAATTGGCCATTATAAATTGTCACTAGTATAGGTAGGTGGTAGGGGAATATAGGGACAGGTGAGGATGTGGTAGGAATATGGGATTAGTGTTAGATTAGTATAAATGGGTGATTAATGGTCGGCACAGACTCGGTGGGCCGAAGGGCCTGTTTCAGTGCTGTATCTCTAAATCTAAAATCTTATATATGTTCACTGAAACAGTATTACTGATTGGCTGAAGAACATAAGCTTTTCCTGTTGCCTGGTGATTGGAATCAGTGGGGTACAATTGGTTTTGTATGTGTTGGTGGGTGGAAGCATGGAGATCTTTACAAAGCACAAAAAATTTAACTTGTGGGGAACCACTGAAAGAACTCATGCATTGTTTCGGTGCCGTGAACTGCTGCACAGTAAATGTGAACCACCACATGGTAAAATCAACCGTGCGCATTTTGGAGTGCATCTTGCTGCTCAGCAGTCAGACACCCAAGCACAAACTGCATTTTCTATTTTATAAATTTTATTTCGCACAGCAAGGCCGCCATTAAAGGGGAAGGGTGTTGATGAGGGGGAATTGGTCACATTTGATTGGGTCCTTATCAGTCTTTTCTCTTATTTGCATTTAAGGTTCAACAAGCCAAATATTGTTCGACCTTTCAAAAGTAAAGCGCACAAAGCTCTCAGTTATTAACTTATTGCTTTGATCTCAACTGTAGTCAGTATTTGTGCATTATAATTTGGTGTCTCATCTATAAAGGCGGGCAAATCAGCTAAGAGAAGAGGAATGGACAGTTCCAAGCTAATTAAAAAAGATGTGGTTGTTAATGTGATAAAATGCAGGGCTGATTAGGTGTAGTGGGTGCCTGCTGTGTACTGAGCTGATCTCAGACTGTAATTTGAAGTGAGTGCCACAGGTATTCTCCCACTGAATAGATCTCAGTGTCACATTATAGGGGATTCTGTTGTCTGGTGCACAGAGTGTCACAGACACTGAACATTACATTATTGTCCCTTGTGTATGCATGAGATTGTCTGTATTTTAGCATTTAATGTGCTTAGTAGGATGGTTGTGTAAATGAGCATGTCCAGAAAGAAAGGCTTGCATTCATACATCTTTCGTGACCTCAGGATATTCAAAAGCACTTAACAGCCAATAAAGTATTTTTGAAATGGTAATCACTGTTATAATGTAGAAAGCCAATTTATGCCCATAAGATCCCACAAACAGTGATGTGATAATCATCAGAATGATTCCTTTTAGTAATGTTGGTAAAGGAATAAATAATTCCCTTGCTTTTGTTCAAAGTAGCGCATTGGATCTTGTGCATCCATCTGAGAGGGCGGACGGGCTTCAGTTTAATCCTTCAACTACATTCAGTACTTCCTAAGGGTCCAAGTATAGAAATCACCAAAAGCCAGTGGACAGCTATGAAAAATAACACAAAAGGCTAATGGCATGCAGGCTTTTATCTCAAGGGAGCTGGAATACAAAGGGGTTGAAGTTATGTTACAGTTATATAAAGCTCTGGTTAGATTCTATTTAGAGTATGCATTCAGTTCTGGGATCCACAGCTCAGGAAGGATATATTGGCCTTGGAGGGGGTGCAGTGCAGAATGATACCAAGTTTAAAAGGGTTAAATTATGTGAACAGGTTGCACAGACTAGGCTTGTATTCCCTTGAGTATAGAAGATTAAGTGATGATCTAATTCAGGCGTTTAAGGTGATTAAAAGGTAGATAACGAGCAACTATTTCCTCTGGTGGGAGAGTTCAGAACAAGGGAATATAATAACATTAGAGCTAAGGCCATTCAGAGGGGATGTCAGGAAGCACTTCTTCACACAAAGGGTATTGGAAATCTGAATTCCCTCCCAAAAAACTGTTGAGGCTGGGGGTCAATTGAAAGGTTCAAGACGGAGATTGGCAAGTTTTTGTTAGGCAAGGGTATTAAAGGTTATGGAACTAAGGTAAGTAGATGGAATTATGATACAGATCAGCCATGATCTAATTGAATAGTGGTACAGGCTTAAGGGGCTGAATGGCCTCATCCTGTTCCTATGTTCCTGTGCAGTATTCCATCAGTAATACACTGGAGGGTTGTCCTCGATTTTGTGCTGAAGTCTCTGGAGTCCAAGCAGAAATATTAATCATCTTCCTTCTTTGGATGCTGATTGAACTGCAGTGTAGACAAGGGATCGAATCCCACTATGGCAGTTGGTGGAATTTAAATTCAATTAATTAATAAAAATCTGGAATTGAAAGCTAGTCGCAGTAATGATGCCATGAAACTATCATCGATTGTCGTAAAATCCTATCTGGTTCACTAATGTTCTTTAGGGAAGGAAATCTGTCACCCTTACCTGGTCTGGCTTACATGTGACTCTAGACCCACAGCAATGTAGTTGACTTTTTTTGTTCTTTCATGGAATGTGGGCATCGTTGGCAAGGCCAGCATTTGTTGCCCATCCCTGATTGTGCTTGACAACTGAGTGGCTTGCTAGACCATTTCAGATGGCAATTCAGAGTCAACCACAGCTGCTGTGTTGGGATTTGAACCCATATCCCGAGGATATTAGCCCGGGCCTCTGGATTACTAGCTCAGTAACATTACCACTGTGCCACAGTCTCCCTATGAAATGGCCTCGCAAGACACTCAGTTCAAGGGCAGTTAGGGATGGGTAACAAATGCTGGCCTGCCAGTGACACCCACATCCCATGAAAGAATTTAAAAAAACTCTTTTAATTTCATTATGGCTATACTGTTGTCGGATTGACATCTTGGAAGATCCTACTCCCTTTAGGTTCTTTTTTCAGAGCTGCTGTAGATTCCACTGCTGTACTAAAGGCCTGCTACCCGACCCAAACCTGATGGGACCTGACGACGTGTCAGGTTTTTGTCGGGTCGCTCTTCCGGGTCTGGCTTTCGGGCTCAGGTCGGGCCGGGTCCGGGTCGGATACACAAAGTAAGTATTGCTGGTAAGTGTTAAAAGTAAAAAACCTACCTGAACCGCGAGTCTGGGACGTCAAGGAGGGAAACTCTGAGTCTGCACGAGTGAGCGTCTCTATGACACCATCACGCTCATGCTGCAGCTTCCTGCAGATTGGGAGTCGCAAAGTAGGTAAAGGGAACATGCCGGTGGTCGGGTCGGGGTCTGGTCAGGCGGGGGTCTGGTCGGGGGCAGGAAAAAATGGAGGCACTTGGGCCGGGTCGGGCTCGGGTCCGATGTGGTTCTGTCAGGTTCGGGTCGGGTTTTTCTTCCCTGACCTGAGCAGGCCTTTATGCTGTACCTTCACTGCAAGTGCTGCGGAAACTTGTTTACATGTGTAAGCAAGGCCTCTGCCACACTGCCGACAAAGTCATGGCGATAGAGTGGGAACAGCAGCGGGTGAAGTTCTGGCCTATGCCTCTTGTATGTTTAGGAGGAGCTGTATGTTAGAGAGTTATTTTTCTGTCATACACCGTTAACCAGTGCAGTAAACATGCAGTCAGCTTGCTCCCTAGACTACTTGAATTTTGCCCTCTAAATGGCAATATATGTAGATGAGAGTGTGCAGGGTGCCTTATCTCCCAGTTCAACTCCTTTACTTGTGCGATCATTTTATCTATATACTTAATGTCAGCAAAAAAATAATACATTAAAAAAATGAGTTCTTGCCAGAAGACAGTGCAAGTATGACTTTAATAACTTAATCACTGTTGTATCATTGTACATTGCTGGGCTACAATTCCAGCATAGCACATTGAGAGGCCATGTGAACACATAGTAAGTACAATTAATCTGGAAACTGATTGTTTCATAGAGTCATAGAGTTGTACAGCATAGAAACAGGCCCTTCGGCCCACCGCGTCCATGCCGACCATAATGCCTATCTATACTAATCCCACCTGCCTGCATTAATTCCATATCCCTCTATGCCTTTCTCATTCAAGTACCTGTCCAGATGCCTCTTAAATGTTGCTACTGTTCCTGCCTCCACCACCTCCTCTGGCAGCTCATTCCAGATACCCACTATTCTTTGTGTGAAAAATTTACCCCTTTGATCCCCTTTAAACCTCCTCCCTCTCACCTTAAATCTATACCCTCTAGTTTTAGTCACCCCTACCGGGGGAAACAAACTCTGGCTATCTACCCTATCTATGCCTCTCATAATTTTATATACCTCTATCATGTCCCCTCTCAGCCTCCTTCGCTCCAGGGAAAACAGACCCAGCCTATCCAATCTCTCTTTATAACTCAAGCCCTCCAAACCAGGCAACATCCTTATGAATCTTTTCTGTACCCTCTCTAGCTTAATCACATCTTTCCTGTAGTGTGCCGACCAGAACTGCACACAGTACTCCAAGTGCGGCCTAACCAACGTTATGTACAACTGTAACATGTCATTGAGTCTGATACCCTGAAGGACAGAGGAAATCAGTGTAAAGCAACAATCAACTGCCTTCATTATTATTGAGCTATTTGCCAATGACCACATAATTCTTTATAGATTTTGCAGCGGATTTGTTGTACCTACAAGAAAAAAGTAATGTAGATAAGGCCACCAAGGAATAGAACAAGAAACAGACCCTGGTTGCTTAAGGCTACACAGTTGACATATGGAATGTTAATATGGTAAACACATTAATTCCAAGCGCTGCTGTTCTCATCCTAACCTTGAATACTTAAAGTTGAAGTGCTCTTTTTTCATAATGACTTGCTTGTCATTTCCAGGTCAGTTTCATAAATGGAAAATTAATCAACTAGTGATCTTGTAGTACTTGTGTCAATTTTATAGCAGAGTTGACCATATCAAGAATAGTGCTATAAAATGCCAATTTTTTTCCATTTTATTCTTCTCCTATCCTGAAGGCGTTGACTCAGGCTAAGATATAGTTTCATGTGTGCTGACAACCATTGTTCCTTCACTCAAGTGGGCACTGACTGTGTGTGTTGGCAGGCTGTTCAGGCATCAAGTTGCACCTTGATGATCTTGCATGCACTTTGCAGCATTAGTCACTAGATAGCGAACAGGGGAACATTAGCCCACAGTTGCTGAGGCCCAGGCCGATTGTAACATCCGGACTGTTGCCCTGGCTCAGATGAGCTAACTCAGTGCAGACCAGGAATTGAACTTGGTACCTTTCTGGTCTGTATGACTTAGCAGTACCATCAAACTGAAGTATTCAGTCAAGACTTGGTACTTGCCTGCTGGGAAGGATGGATTCCGTCCGGCTTGCTCCCATGAAAATTTTGGCAACATAGTTTGAATGATGTAGACAGAAGGATGAGTTGGTTACATGCCCACCCTGTGAGCCCAGACATAAAAGGGCTTAAATGAAGAGCAGAATGGCTCTTTGGTACTGAACCATGCAGAAATTACACTCTCTGCCCTTGAAATCAAGAGAAGCATTTAAACAGTGAAAATCTGACTCACCGTGAGCAATGTCACAGCAGGTCCACTAATGCTTCATCAGAATTGTACAGTCCTGGACACTATGAATTTACAAATTTACTGCATGCCAGAAAGTAAATCAAACACATTGGACCAACCCTGACTCTCATTTATTTTAATTAGTTGCCAATATATGAAATAACATACAGAACTCACTTTAAAAAAAAATAGCTTCCTGTACATTAATAATTCATGATCCACCTCTAGCCTATATTTTAATCTTAGGAAACAACTCATGTGAATGCAGTTGATTGTTAAAATGGAACCTGAATTCAATTCCTGTTGAAATCTTTACCACATCTGTTTAATATATTGCAAACAAATTAAACTATAAAGAATTTGTCTCATTTTATTTTTACTTTGTCACAGAAAACTATGAAAAATCAAACTGCGGCTTCTTTGATATTGAGTAAATATTAAGCAATTAAAATCTGGATGGCCTGACTTTCATCCAGTAAAAAGATTCATAAATTGATGGTCCTCTTCGTAGTAGTATTTTAACCAAATAATATTTGCGTCATACATTAGAAGTTCCCAAATCAATTTGTGTTTTTTTTTTTCATAATTACATATTTATATCATAAATTTACCTTCACATTACATATTTTAAATCTATTCATTTGAGACCTGCTTTACTTAACAATTTCATTGTTTATTAATAAGTTCATTGTTCGTATGATTGATTCGTAGCTTACTTGTAATCTTATGAAACTATTTGCAAACATAAAAAATGGATCCAGTCGGAGAATAATTGAAAATTGTTTTTTTAATTAAAAATTTAAGCACAGGAAACCGTAAAGCATAAAGTCTTCATGATTAATTCATTCTGATTAATAAACCGATTGAGTTTTTGATCTTTCCTTTTTTTTTTATCCTGTGCAACATGTGTCTCACAGCCTTGCCACCAACCAGTGTTGGAGCAACACCCACACTGTGGTTGCCACAGTGAATATGCCACCTCCCTATCATTTGGAAGTGTGAAAACACCACTGAATTATTAGCAATGTACAAAATATCTGTATTTTAGCAATTTATCCACCCACTGTTTCCAGAAATGAATAAAACCCACTGCTGATAGGCTTTCATTCGGCTGCTAGCAAAGGCTGCTGAGCTTGTCCAGGGAGCAGTTGCTAATTGCACACATTCATATTCTAATGTCGTTGGGACAAGCTGCATATCTTAAATCCTGTCTGTTTAAAATTAAACAACAAGCTTTTTTAAACTCATTCCTTCTGTGGTGTATGCATATACCAACTTGCCAATGGGAAAAGTTTCTTTTTAAGAAGAATATTATCGACGGGTTCGCATAAAGGACAAAGTTGGTCTTCAACAGGAGTGCAAAATGGGCTCAGCAGTCTGCTTTACGCCTCATTCGAATTGCTGTTCCATTGGGTGTAAAACAGGTTTGCAATTCACTATCGCTTATTTAGCCCTATTGCCAAAGACCAATTTCACCCTTGTTGAGTTCTTTGATATACTTCCTATTCCCTCATAATGATTTAGTTGTTAAAATATGCCTGATAAATTATGTGGTCAATCGTACTCTTGTATCCTATATCAAGCTAAATTGTTTAAAAATGTAAATCCAAACTTCATCCCATTTTAAATTACTTTCCTTGAGATGTTTAGACCCCCTTCTTGCACATAACATAATCCGTGAGAGGAAAAGCAGTCAACTGTCACTAGATCTCTCTCAGGTAATATAAAAGCAATATACTGCGGATGCTGGAAATCTGAAATAAAAACAAGAAATGCTGGAACCACTCGGCAGGTCTGGCAGCATCTGTGGAAAGAGAAGCAGAGTTAACGTTTCGGGTCAGTGACCCTTCTTCGGAACTGAAACGTTAACTCTGCTTCTCTTTCCACAGGTGCTGCCAGATCTGTTGAGTGGTTCCAGCATTTTTTGTTTTTATTTCAGATCTCTCTCAGGATTGCTCTTGAACTGGCCTCCTGAAAGTGCCCAAAGGCAGATTAAGCCAACCCCTGTATTCCCTCCCCTGTGAGGTGGTGAGAAAAGACTTGCTTTGAATGCATGCTAAAGCCTTTCTGAGTCCAGCCGAGCAGCATGTTTCAAATGGTGATGAAACCCTCCTCTGATCTCTGTATGTACTGTAGTGTGATGTACCAAAATACTGCACCCACTGCTTTTATATTTCTATCTTAAATCTGTTGAAAATAGGGCCAGTAGGCAAAAATATTTAGCAAACCTCTTGAAGAGCTGCCATTACTACTGGAATTATTCAGAAATTGATTTGCATAACAGAATGAAGACGCCACGATGTCATGACAGTCCACGAAACTGGAGAAACTTCTTTGCTCAGAGTGGTTAAAATGTGGAACTCACTACCGGAAAGAGCGAACAGCACAGATGTAGTTAAGGGGAAGTTATATAAACATACAAGGGAGAAAGGAATAGAAGGCTAGGTTAGGTTAGGTGAAGTGGGGTGGGAGGAGGCTTGTGTTGTGCATAAACACCGACATGGAACAATTGTGCTAAATGGTCTGTTTCTGTGCTGTGCATTCAACGTAACATAATAATTATTACAAAGAAACAGCTTAATTAGAAACCACTCTATTGTTGCATAACTGCAGTTTGATCTGATTGAGATTTTATCTTACAGAACACTTGTACATCAGTATGCTGCCCCATTAAAATTACAGCTGTATCATTCTAATGATGGGTATGCAGAGCAATATGATACTTGAACTCTGCGGGAGCCTTCAGTTCCACGTTCCAAGATTCTAAAATGCTTGATCCACAGAGCAGGGTGCAATGAGGAGGACTTTTATGTGCCACTTAATAATTCAGATGTAGAAGATCGCAAAAGAGGAAAATGAGGGATAGAAAATCACAGCAGAATGGAGCAGTGCACGTCTGTACATCTCACATAAGTTGCTTTAATATGGTTGAAATGATAGTACTGCACTGAAACCAACAAACATTGTGGGAAGTATCGTTTGTGATATAATGGAAACACATGGAAGTGACGCATTGTTGATTGCTTGATTCAGTAAAGCATTTTAATGTGATCTGTGCTTTTTCAATATACTTTGGCAAAAAAATTATTGATAAATACTTTCCAACAATGGTGGTACTTCCCTGATATTGATAATGTTGCTGTGAAACGCCTTGGGACGTTTTACTGTATTAAAGGTGCTATATAAGTGCAAGATATTGTTGTTGACATAGACTGATTGATGATGAACTCCTTATTGTGTTTCCCTGAAGAAACAAATGTATCTGTTCACAGTTGTCGTCTTCTACCATTTCCTTGGACAACACTGCGTACATGCAAACACTACGGTGGGCTGTTTGGAATCCGTTCTTGGAAGCTTATACCTCTGACGTAACGGTACCACTTCAGGGTGGACCTTCACCCAACCCGAGCAATTTGCTGGTTTATAAAACTCCCTCCACTGAAATGAGCTCGGATGAGGTAAGGGGTTTCTGATCAGTAATACGAAGTCATCCATGCCGAATGTACTTAATAACAAAGTTCAACCTGCCATGTGTTGAAAGGGTGGAGCTTGAGTCATCTCTTGGAGTGGTACTGTGATTTACTGCTGAACTGGCACATCGGTTTTTGTGCTGGTGTAGTTAGTTTTCCTGCTACAACTTCTTAATTTACATTTATATAGCTCCTTTCATAACCTTAGGAGGTCCTAAAGTGCTTTACAGCCAGTAAAGTATTTTTGAACTGTAGTCACTATTGTAATCTATGAAATACAGCAGCCAATTTGCGCACAGCAAGCTCCCGCAAACAGCAATGTGATAATGTCAGGTAATCTGTTTTAGTGATGTCAGTTGAGGGATGAATATTGGCCTGGACACCTGGGAGAACTTCCCTTCGGTTCCTTGAGATAGTGCCATGGGATCTCTTACGCCCACCTGAGAGGACAGACGGGGCCTCGGATTAATGACTCAGCCAAAACACAGTACCTCAGACAGTGTAGTGTTGGGGATGCCGTCCCTCCAATCGGAGGGCCAGCAGCTCTGCAGTACTGGCAGCGCTACTGGGAACAATGGCCACTGCCGGTATTGTAGCAAACCCCCAGTGGCGAAGATGTCTAAGGCTTCGGGACACAGATAAGTGGGGCTGGGGTCACCAGGGCCAGTCAGGAAGATCCTGGCGAGGGGATGAGAGTCTGAGGTTCTTGCCAAGGGGACAGCCACCGGCCATGGATTGCGGCCAGAGGAGGGGCGTCCCCCCGAGCCTGCTAGGAGGCCGCCAGGTCTCACCTAACAGCATCTTCACGCAGTGGCGGGCCCCTGTTACGACTGAAGTGGGAAGATTGCACTGTTTTCTCTAATCCCACTTCTCCGAAGGTCACAACATATATATTTAAAATGTTTACCCAGTTACCAATTCCTTAATAAACAACAAAATTATCATTTTATTATTAAACAAAACGTATCCAGTAAGGAAGCAAAACATTAACTCACAGATTGAAATATGAAAGTTCCTTTTTTAAATTCCACCCCCCCACCCCTGACACACACGCACACTAAAAAAAATACAGAAATTCTCTCTGCAGATATCTGTTACAAAAGAAAAGACAAAAAAAAATACTTTGGCCAAATACTTGCTAATTCTTGAAGGAAAAAAGAGTAGATATGGAAGGATATCAGATGTCCCTTTTGTCTTGGATCCGGGTATATGGAGATGGGTCGCTGGAATCTTTTCCGAAGCAATTTGTTCTGGAGGTGTTGAGAAATCGTCTGGTAGGCTTTCCAGGACATGTGGCATCAGGAGTTTCAGTCAACGCACACTCGAATCTCAGGGTTTTTCAGCTTCTCAGGGGACATGCAGCACCTGGGATTTTAGCTCTCCCACACTGGATCTTTGCAGGGTTTCTTCATAGAGGTAGAGAAAGAGGTGAGCTGGGTGGTTCCTTTTTCCTTGGCAGGCAAAACCAACTTTCTTCAAAATAGTTCACACCCCAACACACAAAGTTCTGTGACCTCCATAAACCTTGTCATGTGGCTTCTCTGTAAACATTTGTCCCACTTCAAGGTTTCTGTTGTTTATTGTTTAAAGCACATGACTTCCAACAAGGTTTTTAAACATCTCAGTATTCTTTCAATGAATTGTCAACAACAAAGCAAAGTCCAGCTTCTATGAAATCTTCAACCTTCCAATGAATCCATCTCCACAATTTAAAGGTATCCTCAAAAAAAAACTTAACAAAAAATATAGAAGCATCTTCATAACACTCCTCTGACATTGGTAAAATTTGAGCAGAGGTGGGTAACTGCCCTTAAGTGGCCATTAAATGGCCGCTTAAGGGCCTCAATTGGCCCCAGATGGGAAGGCTGTCCTTGGCCTTCCCAACCACGGACAAAATGGTATTTTGTGTGCCCCCTGCCTCCATTCCCATCTCTAATGGCAGGATAGAATCCTGCCATGAATTGCAGTTTATCTGTGTTGAATGATTTCAGCAGTGGCAAGCATTGAAAGTGCTTGAGTTAGTATCAGCTTCCCAGGTAATGGAGGTGTTATGAAGGTGCTTCTAGTTTAATATATTTTGAGGACAGTTCAAAAGACTGTCAAAATACCTGAGGAGATGCTGGACTTGTTTTTTTTTAAAAAGGGTGACTGGAAGGGCACTTGGGACTTTGTTTAAAAACAAACGCTTACTGGAAGTCACATGTCTTAAGATAAGTAAACAGTAGGAGCCTTGCTGACTATCGGACTTGTTTACACACCAGTGGCATGTCTAGATTTATGGTAGGCACAAGTTGGTTTCATTTTTGAACTGCTTGTTTCGAGTTCATTTGGGGAGGGGGCAAGCCTGCTAAGAGAAAGAGGCTGCCAGCTCATCCTGTTCCACCTCTCTGAGAAACCCTGAGAATCCAGTGTGAGAACTGGAGAAACTGATGCAGCATTTCTCCTGAGAAGCTTGTAGAAGACTTTCTCTCGACATCTCCTGAACAAACTGTTTCTGAAAAGCTCCCAGTGACAACCGCATGTGTCTTGTGACACCCATCTACGTGTATCCGGATACCAGACCAACCTTTTTCTTCAAGAATTAACGAGTGCTCGGCCAAAGTAATTTTTGAATTTTTTTGGAAAGTTGATCTCAGCAGGGAAAGCTTCTTTATTTTTCCTTTAACCTGTGTGTGCGTGTATGTCGGGTTATTTAGAAGGGAATATATTTATACTTTCATATTTCAACCTGTGTGATAATAAGCTTTGCATCTTTATGAATGAGTCATGTTCTTTAATAAATTAATAATTTTGTTATTCTAGAAACCTGGTTGGTGGAGTTTTATTCTGAAACTAGCATAAAGTATATAATTGGCTGTATCGGTAACTGGGTAAAACATATAAATATACATTTTGACCGGTGGAGAAGTGGAACTAGAGAAAGACAGTGCACTCCTCCATCCTCTGTCATGACAGAGGAGAAATCCCCCCAACTTTCCCATGCCTGGTCCCTCTTGGAAATGATCGAGTGTGGATTTGTGTTGAGAACAGGATCAGGCTCGGCTATTGTTGTTCTCCATGTTTGATCAGTCCAACAAAACACTCTGTTTGGATGCACGCATGCAGATTAGCCTCAAAGGCAAGGCTTTGGATGGCTGTTGTTATTCATGTAACTGTATCAGGAGATAGATAGAAGGCAGATAGTTCATAAGCTAAGATTGAAGAATTCAGGAGAAGCTTCCTTCCTCAAATTGGTGAGAATGTAGAACTTGTTACTACATGGAGTGGTTGAGGTGAATATTACAGATGCTTTTAAGGGGAAGTTAAGTAGGTACATGAGGGAGAAAGGAATAGAAAGGTATTTTGTTAGGCAGAGATGAAGTAAGGTGGGAGGAGGCTCATGTGGAACATACACCAGCATGAACTGAATGGCCTGTTTCTGTGCTGTAAATTCTATGTCATTCTGTGTACTCCAGCATTTGTTACTGTCTTCAGGAGCAAAGGAGAGAAAGTTGGAGGAGAAAAGTGAGAAGGGCCTTCGTCTGGAATGATTTTGAGCACAGACCCAGTGCTGCAACAAACTGCAGCATCAAGACTGCTTTTTAGACAACCTTTATTGTTGAATTGGAAACCAGATTAAAATCTGTGAAGAACTGTCTTCATTTGCAAGAATTTTGTTTAGTAAAATGGTAACTTTTTGTTGAAAGATTTGTCGTCCTCAAAGAAAGTTTTGAAAGTCCTTGGTGTACTTCACACGCTCTGCAACCAAAGAAATGTCACAAGCTGCTTTTAACTTTGCAAGTATGTCCATTTTCTAAAGAATTTACGGCTTAGAATCATAGAAACGTTACAGCTCAGAAGGAGATCATTTGGCCCATCGAGCCCATGCTGGCTCTCTGCAAGAGGAATTTAGCTGGTACCACTTTCCTGCTCTTTCCCCATAGCACCGCAAATTTTTTCCCTTCGGATGCTTTTCTAATTCCTGTTTGAAAGCCACAATTGTAGTTCCTCCACCATAGGGTGAGTTACGCTGTTTCTTGCATCAGTATAACATCTTGGTACCCTACTTTCTTTAGTTATTTGCATAAGATGCATAGATTTGATAGACACTGACGCCCCATCGATAGGAATTAAAAACAATGATATTTTTAGTCATGGCACTATTTCAAAAAAAGCAGGACGGTTCTCCCCAGTGTCTAGGTCAATGCTTATCCCTCACTGATCATCTCTAAAACAGATTATCATTACTTCATTTCTGTTTTGTGGGCTTACAATGGTGACTGCACTTCGAAAGTACTTAATTGGTTATCAAGTGCTTTGGGAAATTCTGAGGCCATGGAAGGTGCTATATAAATGCAAATCTTTCTTTTTGTATGTTTCAGTACTGGCAGGTGACCCGAAAGTATAGAGTGTGGATGTATCTGTAGTACCAACTGGTGCCATAGAACAGTTGGAAATTACTTTGCATTTACAGATCAGGTCTAATAGGGTTGGATGAAAAGTAAAGCCCCCTCCACTCTACCCTAACAATGTGCCTGATCTCTACACTCAGAAGCCAATCCTGGTCTGCACCAGGCTGAGATGTTTAGTTTCCCAAATCAGCAAAAAATAGAAGGCTGTTACAAAACAAACCTGCAATATGACAGAAACTGCTTCAGCATTTTTAATAAGATTCCTGTATCTCTTTAAAGTAAGAACATACCAGGCCTTATCACTAGTATGTGCTGTTGCTGTAGATGTAGCAGTGACTTCTGAATATTTTTGTGTCATTTAAGTTCCTCGACTCAAGATTCACTGCACACTTGACTGATGAACCCATGAACAGTTATAGCCAAGTCAGATTTCTTCTTGACTGAAAAGACTCAGAAAGCTATTTCTTTATATTCAGGTAAAGCAGGTGGAATCAGGCACCATCAGCTTCCGTTTCTCATGCCGTACAGATAGGCACTCAGGCAGCAACACCGAACAATCAAGGAATGTGTCTGAGAAATCGAACCAAACACTAGGATCAGGAACTTCTTTCCGTAAGTCACTTGCAAGCTGCTTTGGAAGCAGTCGTCTTACATGCATTTTGAACAAGCAGATATTAGCCTTTTGTATTCGTGTGTGTCGCAGAAGTTGTGTAATGCAGTTTTCCAACCTGGGAATTTGTTATGTTGCACCGTTGAAAAGAAAAATTACAAATCTCTTAGAGGAAATGAGAAGTATTTTGACCAACTAGAAGTAAACTAAAAGAGGAAATTGAAGTGCATTCAACATTTTAATTTTTTTTAAAGTTGTAATTAATGCTGGAGTGCAATCTTAATGAGGGACAAATCTATTCAGGTTAAATCCTTTTTTGGAAAGAAATGGATTATTTCAATCAAAGTTACCTGAAAGCTAGTTTACTAGTGAGAAGTTTATGCATTCAAATCCCTCTACACACTTGAGCGTATAATCTAGACTGACACTTCAGTGTCTGTATTGAGCATGCTGTACTGTCCAGGGTTTTTTTTAAGATTAGAGATACAGCACTGAAACAGGCCCTTCGGCCCACCGAGTCTGTGCCGACCATCAACCACCCATTTATACTAATCCTACACTAATCCCATATTCCTACCAAACAGCCCCACCTGTCCCTATATTTCCCTACCACCTACCTATACTAGTGACAATTTATAATGGCCAATTTACCTATCAACCTGCAAGTCTTTTGGCTTGTGGGAGGAAATCGGAGCACCCGGAGAAAACCCACGCAGACACAGGGAGAACTTGCAAACTCCACACAGGCAGTACCCGGAATCGAACCCGGGTCCCTGGAGCTGTGAGGCTGCGGTGCTAACCACTGCGCCACTGTGCCGCCTTTTGGATGACACGTTAAACCCCAAGACCTCATCTGCCTGTTCATATAGGCACAAAAGATCCAATGGCATTATTCAAACAAAAGCAGGGAGTTTTCCCAGTGTCCTGGCCTGCGTTCATTGCTCTGCTAGCACCATCAAAAATAGATTATCTGATCGTTCATTCATTTGCTGTGTGCAATTTGGCCGATTGCTTATGGAAAAACAGTGACTACACTTCAAAAGCAAATTCATTGGTTGCAGACACTTTGAGATGTCCAGAGGATGTGATAAGATGCAATATAAATGCAAGCTCTTTTTAGAAATTTGTTACTGACTGAAATTGATAAATCGCTTCCTCCCGTTCATACTCTCACTGTATTGAACGTAAGATTCAATACATAGTTTCACACTTTCCTAGGACTGTAAAACATGCACCTAATCTCTCCCTGCTACCCTTGACTGCTGCGGCTGAGATTGGGAACTCAACAATGTGGGGAAATCAAGCCACATCATTTATTTTCAACATTTTAAATACAGTAAAATCTTAATTTTTGCTAAACAATTTTATTTATTTTGAAATTTTCACCAGTGCTTTCCTGAAGGCACTGTCGCTTGCTGGGATCTAGTTTCCCAGGGGCCAGCTTGCCAGTCTGTTATATTGACCAAATGGGCATTCTTTATGTGCCAACCTGGGCAGTGGATGTCAGCAAATTTAACAACCACGTAACAGCATATCAGCCAAATTCGATCTTGTCTTCAGCCAATCATTTAAATTAAAAAAGGGAGAAATATTAAATGAACTAATCAACCTCAAGGAGGGTAAAACCCCTGGTCTGGATGGATTGCATTCACATATTTTAGAAGAGTCTAGGGAAGAGATAGCAGAGGCACTATTACACATATTTAATAATTCATTAGAAAAGATGTAGTGCTAGAGGAATAGTGGATAGCTAGCATTATACCTCCATTTAAGACACGAGATAGAAAGTGTCCAAGGAGCTATAGTGAGGTCAGTTTAACATCAGTAGTTCCTGACTCAAGGAAAAAATAGAGAAACATCAAGAAACTAAAAAGATAATCATGAATATTCAACATAGTCCCATGTCAAAAGGGAAAGTCTTACCAAACCAACTTCACTGAATTCTTTGAAGAGGTAACAGAGAGAGTAGGCAAGGGTAATATTATAGATGTAATATATCTAGATTTCCAAAAGGCCTTTGATAGGTACCATATAATAGACTAATATAGACAAAATAGACTCAGTTCAGAGCAAGTGGAGTCAAGGGACAAGTAGCAGAATGAATAGTTGGTGGACTGAAAGACAGAAAGCAGAGACTAAGGGTTAAGGGTAGCTATTCAGAGTGGCAGAAGGTGAGAAGTGGGGTCCCACAAGGACCAGTACTGGGACTACTGTTATTCACAACTTATATCAACGATTTAGACTTTGGAATCAAAAACACAATCTCTAAATTTGAGGACAACACACTGAGGAGGATTGCAACAAATTATAAGAAGACATTAATAAAACTTGTGCAATGGGCATATAATTGGCAAATGAATTTTAATATAGACAAGCGTGAGGTATTACATTTTTCTAAGAATAATAAGGAGGTCACATATTACTCAGAAAATAAGAATCTAAATGGGATAGAGAAGCAAAGGGACCTGGAAGCACAAGTACACTAACTACAATAAAGTTGCAACACAGATCAATAAGGCCATAATAAACGCTATCCAAGCTCTGGGGTTTATTGCTAGAGAGATAGAATTGAAAAGTAGAGAAGTTATGCAAAACATGTATCGAACCTTGTTTTGACCACACACTGAGTGCTGTGTACAGTTCTGCTTGCCATATTATAGAAAGAATATAGAGGCACTGGAGAGGGTGCAAAATAGATTTCGAAGGATGATACCAGAACTGCGAGGTTATACCTAACAGGAAAAGATGATTAAGCCTGGTCCTCTTTTGCCTTGAAAAGAGAAGGCTGAATGTTAACTTAATAAAGGTCCTTAAAATTATGGAAAGTTTTGATAGACTAGACACATGAAGTGCCTTTCCATTTGTGGAGAAGAGCAAAACCAGGGGCCATCAATATAAAATAATAATCACCAAGAAATCAAATAGGAAATTCAGGAGAAACTTATTTACCCAGAGAGTGGTGAGAATGTGGAACTCGTTATCACAGGGAGTAGTTGAGGTGAATAGTATCAATGCATTTAGGGGAAGCTAGATAAGCTTGTGAGGGTGAAGAGAATAGAGGGTTATGGTGGTAGAGTTGCATGAGTTGGAAGGATGGGAAGAAGCTTGAGTGGAGCAGTAATGTCAGCATGGACTGTCTAGGCCGAATAGCCCATTTCTGTGCTGCATATTCTGTGTAATCCTATGTAATGCCCACAGAAAGGCACTTTCTTGCATGATTGTCTGCGTACTGATCAGGAACTTGGCGGCACAGTGGCGCAGTGGTTAGCACCGCAGCCTCACAGCTCCAGGGACCCGGGTTCGATTCTGGGTACTGCCTGTGCGGAGTTTGCAAGTTCTCCCTGTGTCTGCGTGGGTTTCCTCCGGGTGCTCCGGTTTCCTCCCACATGCCAAAGACTTGCAGGTTGATAGGTTAATTGGCCATTATAAATTGCCCCTAGTATAGGTAGGTGGTAGGGAAATATATAGGGACAGGTGGGGATGTGATAGGAATATGGGATTAGTGTAGGATTAGTATAAATGGGTGGTTGATGGTCGGCACAGACTCGGTGGGCCGAAGGGCCTGTTTCAGTGCTGTATCTCTAAACTAAACTAAACTTGATGAAAGAAAGTGGTAGCAATCCCACCTTGGAATTAGAAGGTTGTGGGTTCAAGTCCCACTGCAGGAACTTGAGCGCAAAATATAAGCTGACACTCCAATGCAGTACAGAGGGAATGCTGCACTGTCGAAGGTGCTGTTTACTAGATGAGATGTTAAACTGAAGACCCGTCTATCCTCAGGTGGATAGAAAAGATCCCGTGGCATTACTTTAAAGAAGAGCTGGTGAATTTTCCCTGTTGTCAACCAACATCACTAAGACAGATCATCTGATCGTTATCACATTGCTGTTTATGCGACCTTGCTGTGCGCAAATTGGCTGCTGCGTTTCCTGCATAGTAACAGTGACTACACTTCAAAAAAACGTACTTAAATGGCTTGGGACTTCCTGAGGTTGTGAAAGGTGCTATAAATGCAAATATTTTATTTATTTTCCCCCGAGTCAGTACAGTTACTATCAGAAAAACTCAACACAGAACAGCTGAACCAGTAAATTTCCTAATCTGTATGGTTTACTATTATGAAGGGTGGATTTTGTGAACTTATTCTAAAGCTACTAATAAATTGTATAAAACCAATAAAATAGTCATTATTTAGTTTCAGATGTTAGATATTTACACCCTCATGATGGGCAGGAGAGGGTCAGGGGGTGGGGGCAGTTAAAAATTTTAAATTGCAAAACAGCGCCTCAACCTGCCGCAAATGCATTTGCTGCTATTTTTATGGCAGAGGGTTGTTTGGAGTGCAAATGTGCCGTCTTGGATTGGCAGAGCAATTCATTAGAATATTTAAATCAGTCTCCCGAAGTGTAGTTGGGCGCCTGATTTAAATTTTAGTGGTTGCTGGCCAGGTTTTCCAGGGTTTGGGAAACTGGCAGTGAAATAGAAACAGGAACAGTCAGATCAAGCAGGTGAGTGCTCACTCCTTGTGGGCCACAAGAAGGAGCATGAGTGTTCTCCCCAGCCCCTTCAGCAAGCCTTCTGATTGTAGCCTCTCCTCACTGTCCCGATCAGCCAACACCCACACCGCCACCCCCACAACCCCTTATCCTGAGCTGTCTGCCTCACGATCTGTGGACCAAACCTCACCGTCCCCATCCTCTAAATCCTGACCTTTTTCTCCCTCTTGATTATTGGACTCTAATCCCCCACCCCTGCACCAGCCCCCGATTTTTCTCTCTTGCCAGGGACTATCCCCAGGGATCCTTGGCTGTGCCCTCTGATTTTCCCACTTGGCAGCCAGCCAGCCTATCAATCTGTCCAGCTGCCAGGAGGGAAACGAGATTTTAAAAAATGATAATGAGATCCTGCCAATAAATTTGCATCCCTGGGATATCTGGGTTTCACCACCCCTCTGCAACCATGCTCCCTCCTGCCTCTCCATTAATATTAGGGCCTATATATAGCTGTTGTATAACTAGATTGATATGAAGCCAATATGCATCCTTTTATGGTATGGGATACAAATAATTCTTTTATCTGTTGATCATAAATCATTACCTTTCTGTAGTGCTTTACTGCAAATACAAATGGCATCATTAATATGTGTATATGTCAGTCACTTTGGCTGGAGCTAGTCTCAGTAAAAACAAACGATAAGATTTGTATTTGGCTACCTTGCAGACATCTAATAAGTAATTTAGTCCTTTTACTTTTGGTGGATTCAGTGAAACATTTGTAGCTCTGGACTAACCAGTGTTTTTTCTTCGTTTCAGCTTGTTCGCTGCTACTCAGACATCAGGAGTAACATTATTATTGTAATAACAATCCTAAGCAACTAACTTAAATACCAAAAACACCATGGGCTGGATTTTCAGTCCGTGATCAGGAACTGGAAATTGGGACCAGTTTTGGGTCCTGACCCTATACGGTGTGTTCCAGATGTGCTCAACCAGATTTTTAAAGGGACAGACCGATTAATGGCCAGGGAGCAGGCTCAACGTCCAATTAATAATGGGTGGGTGGGCTCCCGTGGCTGGAGGGCCAATGGGAGGCTCCCCAGCACTTACACATCGACAGCCCCACTGGCCGAGGTGGGAACTGCTGATTTATGATGGGGAGAGAGAGAGCGCCTCAAAATGGATGTGCCCTCAGTCTGTGATTGTGAAGGGGTTACCCTTCCAGCTGTGGCCTGGCAGCCTTGACTGGTATGGGTGGGGGTGGTTTCTCGCGGGATGAAGCACGGTCGCTACCCACCGCCCCCCACCTTTCCTGACGTGAGCCCACCATGGTTGCCTGACCATGGTCCAGGCTGATGTCTCATGCCCACATTGCCAACTGGAAGTCCAAGTCAGCACAGGAACACCTGTAATTGGCCCCAGTTGGCGACCCACTGCTTGCGGGCAGTTAGCCATTCCGACCCCACCCCATCTCTCCAAAAATGGCTCGGGGTCAGGATCATGGCTGTAAACCGGCACGACGACTGGTGGCACCGAATTGCGGGCCTGCCTGCCTCCAATTCCATCCCCGAGCTGCTTTCAAAATCTAGCCCAATGTGACATTGAAATAAATAAACACCAACTGTTTTCACCCTGTTGTCTCTTTTCCTTTGTCTCTATTTTCTCCTTTTTTAATTTTCTTATTTCTTGATTTAAATTTTTTTTTACATTGTCTGCCTCTATCCTAACTTTTGTAACTTGTTTCTCCCTACTTTTTAAAGCTTTAAATCTTTCAGTTACCTTTATCTTGATGACTGCCTGGAGATTGCTGTCAAGGGAGTTTCAATGACTGAAAATTAGTTTTAAAGACCATTTTACCAACTAGCCTAAAAGGGCCCAAAGGGTGAACAGTGACGGGATTACATCATAGCCACAATGGGGATCATTTTTAATGGGTAAATCCTATCCAAACCAGTAAATGTTACTACAGACCCTGCAACCTGACAGTACCCAGACCACCAATGATGCACAGTCATTTTTAAAAATTAATTTTTCCAGGATTGAGTGTGTCTGCCATATTTTATTGTGCTTTGCAAGTTGTTTGCAAAGGGAACATTCTTCACCCTCAAGTCGGAGTGTAATGATTTAATAGGGGTCCCCTGTGAGATGGCATGGTAGACGAGATTGATTTCTGGAGTGTAGGTTGTCTGGGAAAATTGAATTTTCAGGCATTTGGAGAGACTTGTTTATTGTATGAATCTAATTCCTTTCATCTCAAGCAGTTCATGTAAAATCAGGTGTTTCTGAATCAAAGCCCTATTCCCTTTCTGCTTGTTAGAAGGCCTTCTAACTCCCATTGCAGTTTAAAGGAATGATTGTGTAGTGTTGCCAGAAGTGTTGGATATTGGGAAGTGAATCTCCTCGCTGTTTTGGTGTATAAGTGGGACAAGAAAATATTTATGGCAGGAAAATTGGGCAGAAGCTGTGTCTGCCCATCTTCCACCATAAACTTGTATCCCTCTGATTCCCTTGTGCTTTTTGGCCCTTCCTGAATCCTCTATCAGATTGGTCAGTGAGTGAACATCGGGGCACACTTTAGCTGCCTGGACAGATCACGCCACATGAATAGTTATAGCCTGCTGTGCCCTTCATAAATTTCTCATTTAAAAAGTGCTGCACTTTGACATTCCTGGTGAGGATGCCCTGGCACGATTGGAATTATTTGGTGGACACCATCAATCAGGGGAGTCCTCAATCACTCCTGCAAGGAATAGTAGAGCACATCGCATCACTGAGGGCTTCTCTTCTGAGCAACATTGTCAATCTTCATTGGCACCACCTTATTGCCCTCAGTCCCACTTTCAAATAAAGTGATGTTCCCTCAGCCCACTCCTCATCCTTCAACATGCCCCTGCATGAATGTGCTAATAATCATCACTGGAGTGACTAAGTCTGCATCAAATAAGTGCACCTTTTCCTGACTGACTGTAACCGCTAATCACAAAGAACAATGTCAATGTGCATTCACTTTTACTACAGTCAGATTCAAAGTACACACAAACCAACCTACTTTTTCCAAATACCAGGCTTCCCTTTGGTGTGTAAACCTGCTTTTCTTTCTAGTGCTTCTTCTAGCTGCAAGCTGAGGGCCAGTATGGCAGGAGGTGATTGGTTGCTGAAGCTCTACAAAATGCTCATGGAACTGTGATAGAGACACCAGCTTTCCCTGGCTGCTTCTTAGGTGGGGAATCTACTGCAGATTTTGTTGGAGTAAAGGAACAGGTCAACTAATGAAAGCAACCATGGTAGAACCCCACTTGAGCCACCAGCTGAAGCCAGCTCTTGACTTCAAAAGATTCACTGCATGCCATGTTTGTTCTGGATGATGAACAGTATCTGGAAAGTGTGGTATTGTTCTGCAGGCTGCTCTCATGTGCCTGATACTGAGCGAGTTAATGTCAGAACCTATGATTTGCTCTGAGCTTGGGTATCCTTCTCTCAACTGAAAGACACTGAAAAGCTGTCACACAGTTTAGCAGCAGGCTCACTCTTTCTCAGGAGGCATGTGGATAAGGGAACTCTGACCCTTTTTTCCTTTTTGCCTAAGATTGTTTCTCAGCCTCACTTGTCTCAGAAAATCAGGGTGTTGAAGATTGATCCACACTTAGAGTGTACACTGTAGACTGACCTTTTATAATGACACAATAAAAAACTTTGTTAACCTAACCTAGCGTTAGTTTTTTTTCATGTAAGCAAGACAGAACTTAGTAAATTGAGCAGTGGATGGTATCCTGTACAGATCTTTATTAGGGTGGGATCTCTTGGGTCTTAGGGAAAGTCAGAGCTCATGTTCAGCGACTAATGTTGGTCCAATATAGGCAGGTTCATCTTGAGTTGTTAGCATGGCAGCGACCTGAAGTGACCTCTGTGCTTCTATGAAGCATCTCAGTTTTGATGTAACAGTGCTGGTGTGCTGCAACCTGACCTGAAAATATTGACCCTGAAAATCCCACTGGCAATTTCCATACTACTCCAGGATCCTCCCGTTTGTATGTGGAGGTTGAATGAATATAAAAGGTAATTACCTACTACAGATGTAGTCTCCCTTATTTATGACAAGTTCAACCTCCATATAAAAAACCTCATATAAAGATAGAAAGACTTGCATTTATATAGCGCCTTTTACTACCTCAGGACATCCCAAAGTGCTTTATAGCCAATGAAGTACGTTTGAAGTGTTGTTGCTGTGATGTAGAAAAGGTCTGTTGGTTTTCTCTCCCTGACTTTGTGTAACTTGGAGCTACTTGACTGTTTTTCTTGAGGTAATCTTCAGAGCTTCTGCTGTTTCCTAGAGTAGGATTTTCACTCCAGGGGTTGGAAACCGAGGTCGGGACTGTTTCCGGGTCCCAAACCCATCCCCGGGTGGGAACAGCCACTGGCCCCAATTTTCATGGGGGTAACCCCTTAATTGGCCTGGAGACGGCTTTAAGATTGGTGGGTGGGCTCTTGAAGCTGGAGTACCAATCAGAGCCTTCCAGCTTGAAAGGAGCAGCAGACTGCAATAGAGGGTAAGTAAGGGAGAGGGTGCTTCAAAATGGAGGCGCCTTCTCTCCAACCTTTTTAAATTTAAATTAAAAAAAAGATCTTGCAGCCAGGCCACCACTGTTGTTGGGGAGGAACCCCTCAACAGGGTGGCCTGTGGCTGCTGCTGCACCCAGACAGGCAGGGAGGGCCCCTAGGCCTGCCTGGAGTGCCGCCTCCAAGCAACTAAACTGACCCAGCTGCCTGTGTGGACCTGGAGACTGACCGGAAAATCCCAGTCAGCGTCCTTTAATCGACCTCAGTAGGCTGTTAATAAGCCATGCCTGAGGGCAGGTAGCCCTGCCATCACCCCAACCTCCCCAGCCATCCTGCCTGCGCAAAAATGGCCGGGAGGCAGGATGGAGCAGAGGAACTGGCATGCCGGCAACTATTTTTAGTTCCCGCCCACCTCCGTTCCCGGCCCCTGCTGGTGCTCAAAATACTGCCCCTGGTGTCTGGATGCTATTTCCTCCTGACAAAGAACTGAGAGTGTCATCTTGGACATGTAGCAGAGAAAAGGCTTAAAGGGGGTGGAATTCTTAAAGTGCATCCAGGAGAGTTTTTTGACTCAGCACTTAGAAAGTCCTAGAAGAGAAGGGGTGGCACTGGACCTAATCTTAGGGAATGAAGCTGGTCAAGTGGTAGAAATATCAGTGGGGAAGCATTTCGGGGATAGTGACCATAACTTTGTAAGGTTTAAGGTAGTTGTGGAAAAGGACAAAGATGGACCGGAAATAAATGGGGGAAGGCTGATTTCAATATGATAAAACAGGATCTGGCCAAAGTGGACTGGGAACAGCTACTTGTAGGAAAGTCTACATCAGACCAGTGGGTGTCATTCAAAAAGGAAATTGTGAGAGTTCAGGCACAACATGTTCCCGTAAAGGTGAAGGGTAGGACCAACAAGTCCAGGGAACCCTGGATGTCAAGGCATATAGAGGATTGGATCAGGGAAAAAAAGGAGGCTTATGGCAGATTCAGAGCGCTGAAAACAGCGGAGGCCCTAGAGGAGTATAGAAAGTGTAGGGGGGTACTTAAAAAAGTAATTAGGAGAGCGAAGAGGGGGCATGATAAAACACTGACAGGCAAGATCAAGGAACATCCCAAGGCATTTGTCAATCTGTGTGAAGCTGGAGGACGTAGGTGAGGCTTTAAATGATTACTTTTCATTTGTGTTCATGTGGAGAAGGACGATGTAGGTGTAGAGATCAGGGAGGGGGATTGTTATATACTTGAACAAATTAGCATTGAAAGGGAGGAGGTATTAGCGGTTTTAGCGGGTTTAAAAGTGGATAAATCCCCAGACCCAGATGAGATGTATCCCAGGCTGCTAAGTGAGGCAAGGGAGGAGACAGCAGGGGCTCTGACATAAATTTTCAAGTCCTCTCTGGCCACGGGAGAGGTGCCAGAGGACTGGAGGACAGCGAATGTGGTACCATTATTCAAGAAGGGTAGTAGGGATAAACCAGGTAATTACAGGCCAGTGAGTCTAACATCAGTGGTGGGGAAACTATTAGAAAAAGTTCTGAGGGACAGGATTAATTTCCACTTGGAGAGGCAGGGGTTAATCAAGGATAGTCAGCATGGCTTTCTCAGGGGGAGATCAGGTCTAACAAGTTTGATTGAATTTTTCGAGGAGGTGACCAGGTATGTAGATGAGGGTAAAGCAGTTGATGTAGTCAACATGGACTTCAGTAAGGCTTTTGATAAGATCCCACATGGGAGATTGATCAAGAAGGTAAGAGCCCATGGGATCCAGGGCAATTTGGCAAATTGGATCCAAAATTGGCTTAGTGGCAGGAGGCAGAGGGTGATGATCGAGGGTTGTTTTTGCGTTTGGAAGCCTGTGACCAGTGGTGTACCGCAGGGATCGGTGCTGGGACCCTTGCTGTTTGTAGTGTGAATGAACGATTTAGATGTGAATATAGGAGGTATGATCAGTAAGTTCGCAGATGACACAAAAATTGGTGGTGTCGTAAATAGTGAGGAGGAAAGCCTTAGATTACAGGACGATATAGATGGGCTGGTAAGATGGGCGGAGTAGTGGCAAATGGAATTTAATCCTGAGAGGTGTGAGGTGATGCATTTTGGGAGGACTAACAAGGCAAGGGAATATACAATGGATGGTAGGACCCTAGGAAGTACAGAGGGTTGGAGGGACCTTGGTGTACTTGTACATAGATCACTGAAGGCAGCAGCACAGGTAGATAAGGTGGTTAGGAATAGCTGAGGCATAGAATATAAGAGCAGGGAAGTTATAGATGGAGCTGTATAGAACGCTAGTTAAGCCACAGCTGGAGTACTGTGTACAGTTCTGGTCGCCACACTATAGGAAGGATGTGATTGCACTGGAGAGGGTGTAGAGGAGATTCACCAGGATGTTGCCTGGGCTGGAGCATTTCAGCTATGAAGAGAGACTGGATATGCTAGGGTTTTCCTTAGATCAGAGAAGGCTGAGGGGGGACCTGATTGAGGTATACAAAATTATGAGGGGCATAGATAGGTTAGATAGGAAGAAACTTTTTCCCTTAGCGGAGGTGTCAATAACGAGGGGGCATAGATTTAAGGTAAGGGGCAGGAGGTTTAGAGGGGATTTGAGGAAAAAAATTTTCACCCAGAGGGTGGTTGGAATCTGGAATGCACTGCCTGAAGGGTGGTAGAGGCGGGAACCCTCACAACATTTAAGAAGTATTTAGATGAGCACTTGAAATGCCATAGCATACAAGGCTACGGGCCATGTGCTGGAAAATAGGATTAGAATAGATAGTTGCTTGATGGCTGGCACGGACACGATGGGCCAAAGGGCCTGTTTCTGTGCTGTATAACTCTATGACTCTGAGTCTAACTGGGGAAAGCCTCTGAATGTTCGGGGTGTGGTTTCTTGAAGGGGAGATTGTCTACAGTTGGCTCACGAAGAAGTGACAGCAGTATCCTACTTATACATAGGCATTAAATTTCTGTCAGAGAATCACTTATGATTGTAATCTAACAATTGCATCCAACCCACAATGTAGCCTGATAACATCAACTCATCCTCAAAATGAATATTTTCACTAAGACACCAGCATAGTTCAAATATAACTTTATCGCCAATGACTAAGTGGGCTAAATTTTCCATGCATTCATAGTCAATGGCCTGAGAATCTAGCCCACCACTGTTTATCCAGGGAGTAACTGAGCTATAGACCACAAAGGTCCCTGGTACATGTCCTTTGTTGAGTTAGGGCAGAGATGGAGCAGCTACAATTAGCTTTAATGGCCCTAGGTTCGGATGGGGGAATCTTGAGCCAGAACATCTGTTGTTGATCACTGGTTAGTGATCAGTGCTACGAATGTCTGTGCTGAGTGAGGACAGGATTGGTTTAAGCTGTGTAATGTTAATTGAATAGCCTTTCGGCATTCACTGTTAAAGCCTCACACATGAGCAGTGGCCGCTTGGGCATGGTATTGGAGAGCTCCTAACAGGTGTGGAACTGTAACCGAGGAAGGTTACAGGAGAGAAGAGGAGGAAAAATACCTTCTTGTGGGTCTGTAGGGCACTTGATCAGTGATGGATGCCAATTTCTTTTTTGTCCTTTTGTTTGTTTGAGACATCCTAAATGATTGTACATGTGTTATTTTTTATCTTTAGAGAGGAAAGTCGCAGAAGCTTTTGTATTTCAACAATGGCCAGGGGTAAGTGGGTTTTTATGTTCATTTTTGAATCCTTTTATTTCCTCCATCGCTACCCAAGTTTTAAATTTTTAAACTCGCTCTGTACCATAACCATTTCCCAGCCAAGGCAGCAGGCTGATTCACACCAGGTCCATCTGTATCTGTTCAACCGAGGGAGACTGTCTCTCTGAATTAGTTTGTTTTGGGAAAGTGCCAAGCTTCCATTCAACAGCTTGTCCCAGAATCACAGTAGAGAGCAAGAAGGTGGGGAATGGGCAATCTCAGCTCTGAACACCATATTCCATTGCTACATAGCGTAATGCATTGGAACATCAGCTTCTGCAGCATCTTGAAGCCATGTTTCCCTCTCGTGATTGCATTTTAATATTAGCCTCGAATAATGTTTCTGTTAGTTCCACAGTAGCTTTTGTCCTATGTTGGGGTGATTCTTGATAATGTGGTACTGTTGGAGATGTGTGTGGTAGACAATATGAACTTTTCCTGATTAACTGAGTAAAGTATGTATGGGTGATCCTGACTGCAACCAACTGTACAGGAGCCCAACACAGAGACTGCAGTATGTAATTCACATTTTTTTAGGCACAGCCGAGGAAACACATCTCAGTTGACTATAAATACTGTACTGATGGTGTTGTCTGTAGAGCAGCCTGATGGAGAGACATGACCATAATGAGTGAGGAAGACTATTTGGCCCATCTTGGTTCACCTATCTAGAGATCCTAATGCCCCAATCGCTTCTGAAATAACATTTTTTTTTTTGCCTTCACTTCTCTATCTGGCTGTTAATTTCCCACATTAATCACTCTGTTTATTGATATCAGTCCTAAACTATCATTTACTATTTGAACCTGTATCTTCTAGTTCTACTTTTACAATTCAACTTAAAGTAATATTCCAGATAAAACTTTCTCCATATAATATTGTAGCTAGATGCTTATTGTGCTGGACTAACAGCCCAAAGGTCATGAGTTCAAATTCCACCATGGCACGTTGTGAAATACCAGTTTATATCTGGTAATTTATGGGCTAGTACCAGAACATGACCATGCAAGCTGCTCTGCATTGGTTAGACATATTTACTGTTAAATCTACTAGGATTTGTCCTGAGCTATTTTAAACACCATTCATGCTTTTTGTTTTCCTTCCTATGTGTGTTACTTTACACTTTTGGCACTGTTTCTTATCATTAGCCAACTTCTGATCCAATTCCAAGGTTTACCTGAATCTTGACAGCATTTGGTACAAAATGTAATTAAAAAAGTTAATGTGATGTCTGCCTTTCACTCAAGGGGGCTGGAATACAACGAGACAAAGAGGTAGAAGTTATGTCACAGTTATATAAAACTCTGGTTAGACCCCATTTAGAGTACTGCGTTCAGTCCTGGGCAGCATACCTCAGGAAAGATATATCAGAGGAGGGTGCAGCACAGATTCACCAGAATGAAACCAGGGCTAAAAGGATTAAATTTTGAGGACAGTTTGCACAGACAAGGCTTGTATTCTGTTGCATACAGGAGAATAAGAGGTAATCTAATTGAGGGGTCTCAGATGAATAAATGAGTTGATATGGTAGATATAGAGAAACTATTTCCACTGGTGAGGAGTCTGGACTGTTCATGGGTGATATCAGGAAGTTCCTCTTCAGACAAAGGGTAGTAGAAATCCAGAGCTCTCTTCCCAAAAAGCTGTAATGGTCCACTGGGGTGAAAATTTCCAAACTCCGATTGATAGATTTTTTTGGGGCAACAATATCGAGGGTTATGAAATGAATGTGGGTAGATGGAGTTAAGATATATTTCAGCCAAGATCCACCTGAATGACGTAACCGGCTTGAGGGGCTGAATGGCCTACTTCTGTTCCTATGTTCCCTTGAATTTAATTGAGTCTTTTTGAAACTTTATCGGAAACCTTTTGGAAGTCAAGGTAAACATCGTGATGGGGGTTTCCCTGTCTTCTTGGGTTGCGTTTTCTTTAAAAACAAGTCCAAGAATTATGGAATAGTTACAGCACAGAAGGAAGCTTTTCGGCCCATTGAGTTCATGCCGTAACCCTGAAATTTTTTTCTCTTCATATATTTATCCAATTTGCTTTAGAAGGCCTTGATTGAATCTGCCTCCACCACATTCTTAGGCAGTGCATTCCAGATCCTAACCACTCCTTGTGTTAAAAACGATTTTCCTCATGTCGCTGTTGCTTCTTTTCCCAATCACGTTAAATCATTGACCTCTGGTTCTTGATCCTTCCAATAAGGGGAACAGTTTCTCGCTATCTACTCTGTCCAGACTCCTCGTGATTTTGAATACTTCGACTAAATCTCCTCTTAATCTTCTCTTCTCCGAGGACAACAGCCCCCAGCTTCTCCAATCTATCCACATAAATGAAGTTCCTCATCCCTGGAACCATTCTTGTAAATCCTTTCTGCACCTAGGCACAGTGCCTGATCGAGGGACCCGGCATCGGGAAGGGGGGGGCCCCGCTGAGAGCCACCCCCCCTGCCCTTGCTGCCGTGTGCACCCCCCCCCAGACCTCCTCCCCTGCGACACCACCCCACAAAACCCCTCCTGCCATGATGTCACTTGCGACATTTGCCCCTCGACGTTGCTAGGCCATGGATGGGTGCTCTACCGACAGCAGCCACCACTTCCACAGTGGCGCTGCTCAGTAAAAAAAAGCTGCTGGCCTCCGATTGGCTATCAGCTCTCAGCAGGCGGGACTTCTGTTGCCGGGGTCCTTAATCCCAGGGAAGACCTGCTGCTGTCCACTTATGTGCCTAATTGGCACGTACTCGTCTTCCCCAAAGGAGGCGACGTGGGGCTCTCGCCAGTTCTTCAGCCAATGGCCGAGACCCGCGTCGCTTACATAAAATCTCCCCCTTAGTGTGTAAATCCCCATTTAGGTACCTAATCGGCCCCACTCCTCCTTTTACCACCTTTTTACTATTTATATGCCTATAGAAGACTTTTGGATTCCCTTGATATTGCCAGGAGATTGATCAGGCAGGACTTTCCTCTTCTGAATTGATGCAGACTGCTGCTGAGTACAATATTGCTTACTCATGATAATCAATTCCAAGATTTTACATGGAACAGAGGTGATTGCAATGATTTGGAAGTTGCCTGTGTCTGTTTTTTTGTCCTTTTTGAATGTGGGCCTGTTTCCAATTCACTAGTTCCTCTCCAGTGCACCACTGGTTCCCTTATGATGATTGTCGGGTTCATCAACAGATCTTTAAAATGTCATGAACAGGTACAAAAAGGCTAGTGAAATGCTGGCCTTTATATCTAGAGGACCAGAATACAAGGGGGTAGAAGTTATCCGCTAGCTATACAAAGCCTTGGATAGACCACACCTGGAGCGGTTCTGGGTACCCCACCTAAGGAAAGATATATTGGCCTTGGAGTGCAATGTAGAATTATAGAATTATACCTGGACTCCAGGGGTTAAATTATGAGGAGAGATTGCACACACTAGGGTTGTGGTCCCTTGAATTTAGACGGTTAAGCGGTGATTTGATCAATGTTTTAGAGACGGTAAGGGGAACAGATAGGGTATATAGAGGGAAGCTATTTCCACTGGTTGGAGAATCTAAGTTTAGGGGGCATGGTCTAATAATTAAAGCCAAACCTTTTAGAAGTGAAATTAGGAAACAGTCTATACACCAAGAGTGGTGGAAGTCATCTGAGATTGATAGATTTTTGTTAACCAAAGGTATTAAGTGATATGGGGCAAAGGCAGGTATATGGAGTTGGGTTGCAGATCAGCCATGAACTTACTGAATGGTGGAATAGGCTCGAGGGGCTAAATGGCCTGACTCCTGTTCCTATGCTCCTGTCACATCTTACTTGGCACTTGAGATAATACCATAAGTCCCTGAGGATTTATTTGTTTTGATCACGTTTAATCTGTCGAGGATTTTGATCTGCTTTATGATGAAGTCATTGACTTGACTTGGCACATATTAGTTTGGTGAAGACATGTTGCTTGGAGGAAGTAGGCATTCAGGATATTTACTGTATTGTGCTGATCCTCAATTTCAAGCCCATTTGTGTCTTTTATTGGTTTTCTCTCCGACCCTGACTGACTTGCTGCTGCTGTGGTATAGGAAGGAGATATCTGTTTGATAGAGAAACACATTAGTTTTTGAACATCTTTGATATACTTCCCTGCTTCAGTGTTCTGCTTAGTAGCTGCACCATCAGGCAAAAGGCAGTCTGATGGCACGAAAAGGTCTCATGAACAAAGGCACTGTTCTGTGTTGCACTTAAGTCATACAGGCCGGAAGATCCTAGGTTTGGTTCCTTGTCTATGTCGAGTTAGCTTACCTTGATTGAGGCAGAAGCTGGGGTGTTGCAAATGGTCTTGCTGCCCCTTAGCTGGGAAGGGAAGTTCCTACTCCCGATCACTCTAGTGACCCCTGCCAGAAAGTGTGTAAGTGTCGATATCGAGTTAGAATAAGATTGCCGTCAGTGTCTTCCACAGACCCTGCTGATGCTGTCTAGGTGCACAAATGAAAAATGGCCACGACTTGGGATACTTTAAGGTTGCCGAGACTTCAGCAATGATACTTGGTAAGAGTTTACGCCTTCACAAGGTGGGGCAGTGGGGAGAGAAAATTGCAGGTGGAGGCTTGCAGAACTAAGATTAGACAGTCCCATTGTAGGAGAAAGTCTTTATTTTTTTTTAATTTATAGATACAGCACTGAAACAGGCCCTTCGGCCCACCAAGTCTGTGCTGACCAACAACCACCCATTTATACTAATCCTACGTTAATCCCATATTCCCTACCACATCCCCACCATTCTCCTACCTACACTAGGGGCAATTTACCTATCAACCTGCAAGTGTTTGGCTGTGGGAGAAAACCAGAGCACCCGGCAGAAACCCACCCGGTCACAGGGAGAACTTGCAAACTCCGCACAGACAGTGCCCAGAACTGAACCCGGGTCACTGGAGCTGTGAGGCTGCAGTGCTAACCACTATGCCGCCCCTTCTGCAGGGAGTTGTAGGGAAACACGTTTTCTGAATCAGAGCTGAGCTTATTTTGTTCTTCTGCAGTTATCCCATTCCCAGCTGACCACTGTATCACCTTGGTACTCACCCACAAGTCTTTCAAGGAGGGGAACACTGCAGCACCAGCTTAGTGCCCAGGACTTACCCCTCTCTCGGACTTCAATGCAACAGGTAGGAGCTTCAGTGAATAATAGAGAAAGTTTGCTATTTACTAATCTTTTAGCTGGTTCAAGTTACTAGGTAGAATTAGGAATTTGCTTTGTTACATTATTATTGGCTTATCCACTTCAGGCATATTCTCCTGTGCAATTACATTTAGAGCTCCATAAGCTCCAAATATTCTTCTTCTTTTGGGCCTCCTTATCTCGAGAGACAATGGATACGCGCCTGGAGGTGGTCAGTGGTTTGTGAAGCAGCGCCTGGAGTGGCTATAAAGGCCAATTCTGGAGTGACAGGCTCTTCCACAGGTGCTGCAGAGAAATTTGTTTGTTGGGGCTGTTGCACAGTTGGCTCTCCCCTTGCGCCTCTGTCTTTTTTCCTGCCAACTACTAAGTCTCTTCGACTCGCCACAATTTAGCCCTGCTGAAATGGTAATATCTACCTGAATGGGAAATCTTATTGTTACAACCAGGTGAGCGAGGGGTCTAGGGCTCCCTCTCAGCCTTTTCCTGGTTTGGCCGTAACAGGGTTTAACTTTTAAAAACAGCTTACCCTCAGTGAGTCCTTGCTCACTGCTCTCTAATTGTAATTGTAAAGAAATCAACCAGACAGATTTTCTTAGGATTAGAAAAGAAAGATGTAAGTTTATTAACCTTAAAACTCTAACTCCGTTAAAACTACTAAGAGTACGCAATGTGACCGCGCTAACATGCATACGTGATAAACACACATGTAAACAGATACAGAAGAGGAGAAAGAATTAAAAAGGGAGAAAGGTTTGAAGTAGTAGATGGAAATTCAGTTACTGGTTTTGGGATGGATGTAAAGTCTTTGATTGAAGTTAAGTCTTGCAGTCCTCATTGGGGCCCAGTGCACACTTCAACCTTGTTTCGCTGGTCTTCTCTCATGAGGCTTAGGTTACTTCTATGGGTCCCTGGAACTTTGTGTGAGAGAGAGAGAGAGGGAGTGCTCACTTCTTGAAGTTCAATTGCAGTCTCTTCCAAAAACTGTTCTGTGAGCACAATTCAATTAACTCCAGGTTGGCCAGCAGGTTAGTCATGTGACTAGCTTTTTATTTGAGACAGCCTTGCCTGCAAGGTTTGTGGATTCCTCACAGCTTACCAGACACTCTCAGTGGTGGGGGTGGGGGGTGAATGCTGGCTTTTACACATTCAATTACTTTCAATGTCTCTTGATCATCACTATTGACAAAACCCGTCTGGCTAATTGGATCAGGGAGTACTCCCATTGTCTCTCCATGCAGCTGTATTTTAGAATGCAAATGTGCAGCCATATTTTCAGCCACTGTTGTGGTCTTTTTAAACAAGTTATTTCAATGTCCAGTAACAGTTCAAAAATAATAATGTTCCATATGATGAAATTAATATGGCAGGTGTGGTTTCCATCAATTATTGTGTTAGTTTATTATCTGAAAATTAAATTCAACATTCCTCAATAAGACTGTCGTTATAATAACATTTATTGTATTTGTTATGTACGTCAGGAACATTGAGCATATGCTCAAATCTCTGTTTATTTCAGCCTTCTAATTTATCTTCTATTTTTGTTATTCACCAATTCACTTTTCTCTGCAGATTCCACCAAAATAATTTGCAGTTACATTCTTCTCAAAGACAATTCACCAAGATACAGTCACAATGACAGTTGCCCAGCCCCTTCTAAAAATAAAATTCACAAAAATGTAAAATATAACTTTTTTATCCATTCCATCTTCCAATTACTGTAATGACTGCCCCACTTCCATGCATGACCCAGTGTACCTATTGGCCCCCATGCATATCCCTAACTTTATGTAGATCCTCCCCTGATAGTTCATGGGTCACTTCACTCAGCTGAGGCCCAATATTCTGAGTTGAATCCTAATGTCACTACTTACTGTTTTTTGGGCCTTTTGCCATTCCTGTGTCCGAGCTGCTGTAGCCTCAGGCCCTGGACTCTCTTCCATTTCCCTCATCCCGGTCCTATGCAAGACTTAAGCTTTGTTAATCATATCCTTCCCTCCTTCTGAGCCCCACATCTGCACCGGAATTGAGAACCTGCTCCCTTCAATCTCCTTTTGAGAAAAGATACCATAGATTTGTTGATTCCTTTAAGAAAAATTCACTTTTAAAAAAGAAACAACTTATGCACTTAAAATGTAAACATATCATTTAAAATGTACAGCAGGTTAATGTAATTTTACTGATGTAAAAATTTTAACCAATGAAAGGAATCACCAAAATAACTGGGTGTAATTGGAGGAATGCAAGTCAAATATTAAATGCAGAAATTTTAAAAGCAAGTTGTATGGAATCAAATACAATTCATTTTAATATTCTGTTTAATGCTTTAAAATGACATTTTCTCTTTTTTGTCCATAAGTAAGGCCACAGCATATTAACTAGTAAATTATAATCTTAATGGGAGCCATCTATAACTGTCAAGAAAATCACAAGGGTACATAGGGTATGCTTGAACCAGAATGATAACATATAATTTGAGCTTTATAAACCGTTTGAGCCCTGTGCATTTTGAAGCCAACCTTGTTAAAGCTCAGTAGGCGTGAAAACTGATATTTACTATTATGGAGAGAACTGATCTGACGTCTAGTGTGGCACAACAGACTTGACTGTGTGAGCACTGATTCCCACAGGCCAGGCTCACTTTAAATAGTGCTGTACAGTGGAAGCTGACATCAGAGCAGAGCTCAGAGGCAATATGACAGTCTGAACAAACAAAGAAGACCTGCAATGACATATATCTTGAAGGAGAGAAATGACAGTGTAAAGCTTGTGAAGAAGTCAAGGGAAGTATTGTATGACAACTATTGCGAAAGGAGGATCAGAGGCAGTGATATTGAATGATGTGGTCAAGAAGAGGAAAAAAACAGGAGGAAACCTTTAAAAGCAGATATCAAGAAGCGGGGGAAGATACTGAAGGTCAGAGATCAGAGAGGGTTGAAAGTGAGAAAGAAGGATGGTGGCACTGTTGGGTCGAAACAAATCGACCAGCTTAGTTCAAAAGGGAGAAAGAGAAAAAGGAAGACAGAATCTGAATAAATGAAAGTGAGAAATGCTGGGAGAGAGAAACTCTGATAGAAAATTAGAGCAAGGGAGCAATTCAGGCAAGTGCAAGCACTATGATAATGCAGGGTAAATATTCCACATCTGTGCTTCTGACGTGGATCTTCGCCATTGAAACCATGTATCAAATCCGTGCTGACACTGCTCTTAATTTTTCATCTGTTCGTATAAACAGTGATAGACAGGGTAAGACCCTCTCGCCCATCCAGCCTGACCCCCACAATTATGATACCTTGTGCATCACAATATATACACTCCTACCCCACACCATGTGATCATTTATTTCAATGGACACAAACTCGAGGGCTGCAACTGCACAATTTTCCACTTGTGCTCCTGTCAGGTGAGGCCTTGTGGTGGGGGTGGGGAGTGTAGAGTAGTGATCGGACACAAATATAGTCATCGAGCTGTAGAGTCGTACAGCATAGAAACAGGCCCTTCGGCCCGCTGCGTCCATGCGGACCATAATGCCTATCTATACTGATCCCACCTGCCTGCATTAATTCCATATCCCTCTATGCCTTGCTCATTCAAGTACCTGTCCAGATGCCTCTTAAATGTTGCTACTGTTCCTGCCTCCATCACCTCCTCAGGCAGCTCATTCCAGATACCCACTATTCTTTGTGTGAAAAATTACCCCTTTGATCCCCTTTAAACCTCCTCCCTCTCCCCTTAAATCTATGTCCTCTAGTTTTAGTCACCCCTATCCATGGGAAACAGACTCTGGCTAGCTACCCTATCTATGCCTCTCATAATTTTATATACTTCTATCATGTCCCCTCTCAGCCTCCTTCGCTCCAGGGTAAAGTAAACAGACCCAGCCCTTCCAATCTTTCTTTATAACTCAAGCCCTCCAAACCAGGCAGCACCCTTGTGAATCTTTTCTGCGCCCTCTCTAGCTTAATCATAACTTTCCTGTAGTGCGGCGACCAGAACTGCACACAGTACTCCAAATGCGGCCTAACCAACGTTATGTACAACTGTAACATGACGTCCCAACTCTTGTACTCAATGCCTCGGCCGATGAAGGCAAGCATGCCATATGCCGCCTTCACCACCCTGTCTACCTGTGTTGCCACTTTCAGGGAACTATGTACTTGCACCCCAAGGTCTCTCTGCTCAACAACACTCCCCAGGGCCCTGCCATTCACTGTATATGTCCTGCCCTGGTTTAACTTCCCAAAATGCATCACTTCACACTTGTCTGCATAAATTCCATTTCCCAATCCCTTGCCCACTTTCCCAGTTGATCTATATCCTGTTGTAACCTTAGACAACCTTCTTCACTGTCCACTATACCACCAATTTTGGTGTCATCTGCAAATTTACTAATCATGCCCCCTACATTCGCATCCAAGTCATTAATATATATGACAAACAACAGAGAGCCCAGCACCGATCCCTGCGGCACACCACTGGTCACCGGCCTCCGATCTGAAAAACAACCTTCCACTACCACCCTCTGCCTCCTATCACGAAGCCAATTTTGTATCCAATTTGCTAGTTCACCCTGGATCCCATGTGTTCGAACCTTCTGGACCAGCCTACCATGCAGGACCTTGTCAAAGGCCTTGCTAAAGTCCATGTAGACAAAGTCCATCGCCCTGCCCTCGTCAATCCTCTTGGTCACCTCCTCGAAAAACTCAATCAAATTCGTGAGACATGATTTCCCATGCACAAAGCCATGCTGACTATCCCTAATCAGACCATGCCTTTCTAAATGCATATAAATAAAATATGTGGGATTAATCTTTATGGCACTTGATTCAACAGGGGAAAATTGTCACATTTAGGGAATGCTGCTTTGTGAATGGAGTATGAAAAAGAATAATCTATTGGCCTGATTATGTCGACGGTTATGGATGAACCCTTAAAGCAGATATTTAAAGCATACATTTATGGAACAAGTGACATGACTAAAATAGTCTTTGCCTTGTGTGTCTGGGTGCTACAATGAACAGAGCAAACCTGATTGAGATCGCACTTAAATACGAATCAGGCTGCAAATGAACTATATCACTTTGAATACTCTGGAAACAAAGCTCCCCAACGGATAAATTAGTAAAAGTAGCATGTGACTGAGCCATATAGCCCAGGGTTAATCAGCAGTTTGCACTGGCTGGGCTAAACCAGGGTAGCTTAAGGGGTGCAAAAGCTGGTTTCATCACTTGGGCTGAGACAGGGGAAGCATCTAAGCAGAGTTCCTCCTGCTGTTCACTACTTATTGACCCATGTTAGCAAAAGCTGATTTGCGGACTTTGGACGAGAAAAAACAGGAACCGGCTTGGCTACAGTGCCCCTACAGTCAAATAGTCCATGGATGCTAGGTCTAGACTCCTCTGAATGAGGCACTGGAGAGCAGCTGGCATGATGTGCATCAATGTCTTCAGGTGAAGAGAAGAGAAAATTGAATATAAAAGTATTCACTTCAAAAATACTTCATTGGCTGTAAAGCACTTTTAGATGTCTGGTGGTCACAAAAGACGCTATGTAAATGCAAGTCTTTTTTAATTCTCTGGCAACAGTCATGCAGTGAGTTTATGCTGAAAATACAGAGATACTACAAAGCCACATCTACTTTGCATAAATGCTAAAGTTGCAGCGGAAAACCTGGGGTTGGGTCTGACGTGACCTATTTGGAAGCAGTAAAGGACGTTACATTTTCACGTAACTTGGGTTTGACACCGCTTCAGGGTTTAATGCCAGTCAAATCTGATTTAAAATATGCTCAGTGAGTCTCTTGAATCCCTTGGGCACTTTTAAAACTTATCCAGAGTTGACATAAAAGTTTAGAGAGTACCGATGTTCCCAGTCTTTAAACATTAACATTTGAATGTTAGGAAGATAGCTCTATACACAGATTTAGGCAAGCATTCGCACAGCTGTCTCCTGTGTAGGGGTCAGGCAGTAAAAAGGAGGTATAACCTGGTGGAACTGACAATGCAGCCTCAAGTATCAGACTGATAGCAGTATTATAAATTCAGCCGCTCAAAGAGCCCAGCCTTTCGAAGATTGAGGTTCAGCTATATCTAGTAGAGTGGTCATTGATCATTCTCTACTACCACATTGGGCGTAATACACAGTACCACAGCATATAACAGTTCTATTCCAAACTAAGGACTTATTTCTTTTAAAAAAGCATGATTTTTATTCAAGATAATGAAGAAAGAAGATACTCAACTGTATTTTCAATAAATAAAAATAATGAAGATTCTGTTTCACTCATTCAAAATGGTCAAATCCCATGTGCTAGTGTGGACATCACAATGGTGATGCAGAGTATCTATGATTAATGAGCTCAGAGTTGAATATGTTTTGCACCATTTATCATCATCATGCAGTAGAACTGTTCAGTTGGAAAACTGTTTGCAAACAGCACACAGGGAACTGTTAATCGCTCAGTTTCCTTCATACAAATGTAACCTCTTTCTCGACAGAAATAGATATGGTAAGAGCTAGGTTGTGTAAGTGAATCCTGAATGTGCACTTTGATGGGTGATTAGTTGCAGTGACATGTACATCAGCACAACAATGTCATTAAGTTATTTGTTGGAAAATTTAAAAGGGGCACCATCACACAGAAATGCTGTACTGGACTAAAGTCAGAATTTCCGAATGCAAACTAATCATAGAACCACCAGCATCCAACATGATTATGGTCTATTGGTGTGGCAAGGCCACATTGCCTCGACTCTAAAAATAGCACTGCTTTAAAGACCCCAGTGAAGCTGCACTCTGCTCCTGTGCTACCTGAGTATGTCAGGTATTTAAAGTTCAGATTCTCTTGGTGACAGAGCCTCTTGAGCTGTGAAGCATAGTTACCAGAAATATGGAGCTGGTGATCTTTGATTCAGTCTGACGTAACACTTCCCTGTTCAGAGTTGACTGTGCATAAAGATGAATGGGTCATTCCAGAATACAATTCCAGGTACCAGTGAGGTGGCACAGCATGATTGCACTGTGTCCTTGCTGTTTGGTTGTATTCCCAAATCATAATCAGGCTTGATTATATTTTTCCTGGTGATCCACGTTCCTAAATTATTTCTGTAAATGTCCATCAGAACATCATGGAAATATTTTTATGATGCCACTTTGCTGAAGATTTGCTAAGTAAAAACTTGAAGAAGAAAGATGACGTGGAGAAAGACCTTTCAATGTAAAGTACTTTCTTGAATATGGAGCATCAAAAATCAAGCAATGATCTTTTACCTTGTGGAAGATAGTGTAATTTAGAGTTGATTTCCCTTCATTTGACTTGTCTTTACAGGGTTCCCTTGCATCAGGGAACCTGATCCAGTGATTACTAATGTATCTTAAAACTGCTCTGAAGAGAACCCTTGGGTTTGTATTTGGGGCCAGATTGGTAATTGATCTGGGGTGCTTGATTTTGGGAAAGTTGGTACTGATTGGGCACGCAGTAGTTGGAAGGTGATCCTGACTTTCCAAGGTTAGAATGGCAATCAGGTCTCTTACAGTATCTTATCAGCAGATACCCCATGGAGCTGCTCCTTCATTTGTCTGTAATTGATGTCATCAGTGCAGTATCCTGATGTGAATAGAGGTTGACAATGGAGGTTGTTATAGAATGGACAGAAGTAGGAAGAAGATGCTGTGACAGATTGGCCCAGGTGTCCCTGCACTGGCAAGCTCAGCTTAGACTTATCCTGTAAAATGTTATCCAGCTAGCATGCCAGTCTCAGCGGCAGTAAGCTCTTCCATATTTTCCTGCATTTGTAATTAAAATAGACCAAAATGAGACTGGTAGCGAACCAGAAGTGGTGTGGCCATTTTTACTCCTGGTGACTCCACAGTTACATCAACAGGGTTTTTTTTTTTCAAAAATAACCTTTATTCATGAAAATCTGCAGAAGAAATACATTACAAAACAGTTCAAAGCAGTTCCATGTTGACATTCCAGAAAATGCAAATGAAATCAGTTTTCTTCAATACAGAATGTGAGTTGCCTCACAACCCTTCCATTCCACTTTACATGCAATGTACATTTGCATTACACAGCAAAATCATATTTTGGTGTATACAGCCCAAGGGGTTTTACACATTCTCCAGCCCCTCAGTTCACAATGGTGGCAGGACCTTACACAGTGGCCTTTCCCCATTGAGCCGTTGCGGCAGCTGCCCCAAGCTTTAGTGTGTCCCTCAACATGTAGTCCTGGACCTTGGAATGTGTCAGTTTGCAATACGCGGTTGTGGACAACTCTTTGCACTGGAAGACCAGCAAGTTTCGGGCAGACCAAAGAGCGTCTTTCACTGAGTTGATAGTTCTCCAGCAACAGTTGATGTTTGTCTCGGTGTAAGTCCCTGGGAACAGCCCAAAGAGAATGTGTTACGGAGCTGCTCGGGATGAACCTCAACAAAAACCACTGCATCTCTTTCCACACCTGCTTTGCAAAGGCACATTCCAGAAGGAAGTGGGTAACAGTCTCTTTCCCACCACAGCCACCTCAGGGCAGGCAGTGAGATTCCACGCGTGCAGGAAGGATCTGACGGGGAGGGCCCTTCTCACCACCAGCCAAGCTACGTCTTGGTGATTGTTTGAAAGTTCTGGTGATGAGGCATTCTGTCAAATGACTTTGGCAATCTGCTCGGGGAACCATCCGACAGGGCTTTGAGGAGATTCCTTGCAGACCACTGCCTGATGAATTGGTGGTCAAAGGTGTTTTTCTGCACAAACTTTTCCACGAAGGATAGGTGGTATGGCACAGTCCAACTGGATGAAGCTTTTTGTGGCAATGTGGTCAGACCCATCCTTCGCAACATCGGGGACAGATAGAACCTCAGCACATAGTGACACTTGGTGTTTGCGTTCTGGGGTTCTACGTACAGCGTGATGTAACTGCACACAAAGGTGGCCATCAGGATGAGGGCGACGTTGGCTATGTTTTTTCCCCCTTTATCCGGAGGTTTGAAGATCGTATCCGTCAGGACACGGTCCATTTTGGATCTCCAGATAAAGCGGAAGATGGCTCGGGTGAGCGCCACGGCGCAGGAGTTGGGTACTGATTTGATTGAGTTTTTTAAGGAAGTGACGAAGATGATTGATGAAGGAAGGGCAGTGGATGTTATCTATATGGACTTCAGTAAAGCCTTTGACAAGGTCCCGCATGGCAGACTGGTACAAAGGGTGAAGTCACACAGGATCAGAGGGGAGCTGGCAAGATGGATACAGAACTGGCTCGGTCATAGAAGACAGAGGGTAGCAGTGGAAGGGTGCTTTTCTGAATGGAGGGATGTGACTAGTGGTGTTCCGCAGGGATCAGTGCTGAGACCTTTGCTGTTTGTAGTATTTATAAATGATTTGGAGGAAAATGTAGCTGGTCTGATTAGTAAGTTTGCAAGCGACACAAAGGTTGGTGGAGTTGCGGACAGTGATGAGGATTGTCAGAGGATGCAGCAGGATGTAGATCGGTTGGAGACTTGGGCGGAGAAATGGCAGATGGAGTTTAATCCAGACAAATGTGAGGTAATGCATTTTGGAAGGTCTAATGCAGGTGGGAAGTATACAGTAAATGGCAGAACCCTTGGGAGTATTGACAGGCAGAGAGATCTGGGCGGACAGGTCAACAGGTCACTGAAAGTGGCAATGCAGGTGGATAAGGTAGTCAAGCAGACATATGGCATGCTTGCCTTCATCGGTCGGGGCATAGAGTATAAAAATAGGCAAGTCATGCTGCAGCTGTACAGAACTTTAGTTAGGCCACACTTGGAATATTGTGTGCAATTCTGGTCGCCACACTACCAGAAGGACGTGGAGGCTTTGGAGAGGGTACAGAAGAGGTTTACCAGGATGTTGCCTGCTCTGGAGGGCATTAGCTATGAGGAGAGGTTGGATAAACTCGGATTGTTTTCACTGGAACGATGGAGGTGGAGGGGCGACATGATAGAGGTTTACAAAGTTATGAGCGGCATGGACAGAGTGGATAGTCAGAAGCTTTTTCCCAGGGTGGAAGAGTCAGTTACTAGGGGACATAGGTTTAAGGTGAGAGGGGCAAAGTTTAGAGGGGATGTGTGAGGCAAGTTCTTTACACAGAGGGTGGTGAGTGCCTGGAATTTGTTGCCGGGGGAGGTGGTGGAAGCAGGTACCATAGCGACGTTTAAGAGGCATCTTGACAAATACATGAATAGGATGGGAATAGAGGGATACGGACCCCGGAAGTGCAGAAGGTTTTAGTTTAGGCAGGCATCAAGATCGGCGCAGGCTTGGAGGGCCGAATGGCCTGTTCTTGTGCTGTACTGTTCTTTGTTCTTTTGTTATGGGCCAGTCCTACACCACATACAGTAACACCGTGAGCACTTTGCACTTGATGACCAAGTTCTTACCCGCAATGGAGAGAGAACACTGCTGTCACATGCTCAGTTTATGGTTTACCATGGCTACTCGCTCCTTCCAGGTTTTGGCGCATGTCCTGGCCCCTCCAAACCATATCCCCAGCACCTTCCGACCTGACGGTGAAGGGGACAAAGGATTGGTCAGCCCAGTTCCCAACGAACATGGCTTCACTCTTGCTGCAATTTACTTTGGCTCCCGAGTGCAATTCGAACTGGTCGCAGATGCTCATCAGCCTGCAAATGGACGGCGGATCCGAGCGGAATATAGCGAATATACAGGGAGGCTTTGACCTGAGTGCCTCCACTGCCTGGGATTGTTGCCCCTCTTATGCCCGCATCCTTCCCAATGGACTCAGCAAAAGGTTTGATTCAACAAACAAACAAGACGGGTGAGAGGACAGCCCTGTCTGACTCCAGATTGGATCGGGAAACTTTCTGATTCCCACCCATTAATCGAGACTGCGCTACTGATGTTTGTGTAGAGCAGTTTGATCCAATTGTAGATTCCCTCCCCAAACCCTATTTTGGAGAGCACCATCATGTATGTGAGTGATATCCTGTCAAAAGCCTTCTCCTGGTCCAAGCTGATGAGGCAGGTGTCCTGTACATAGGTGATAGCCTCGTGCTACTCAGGGATACAATCAGAGATCTTGCTGCCAGGTACAGTACAGGTCTGATCAGGGTGAATCACCAACTCCAGAGCAGACTTGACCTGATTGATGATGACTTTGGATAGAATTTTGTAGTCTACATTAAGCAGTGAGATGAGCCGCCAATTTCTGATTTCCGCCCTCTCCCCCTTCTGCTAGTAGAGGAGGGTGATGATGCCTTTCCTCATGGATTCTGTCATGTTGCTGGCCTGAAGCATACTCTCGTGTACTTCCAGCAGGTCTGGGCCGATCCAGTCCGACAGAGTCGAGATGGAAAGAAAAGGTTAATGAAGCATGTATTTAATTTTTCTTAAATCTCCAACAATAATTAAAACCTGTAGGAATGAGACTCCACACTTGTTGAAGTTAATTTTCAGTGCCAGAGAAGTTGTTTGGCAGTAATTAAGACTTACCATGCTGTTAAAAGAGTTCTTAGACAGGAATGACTTGACATACATTTTGTGGTGAGTTTAGTCTGTATCTGTGCCATCAGTACAGAAACATTATATTGTTCAATACATTTGAATGAGGAGTCAGACAGCAAGGTGCCATTTTAGCACAGTTTATGGAGAGGCAGGACATCTTGGACAGAAACTTATGGATTTTTACATTTACCTTTAAAATGTTCTACATGTGCGCTTGCTGGCAGTTGTTGACTGCCTCACTATCATTTTCACAGAAAAATCCAACCCATTGTAATGAGCTGTCCTGCCTATGGAGAGCAGAACACAGACATGACACTAAACTGATTGCTGCAGAAATGGCCCCCTGATGTATTTGCTATTACATGTTGCTGCCAGGAAACCAACCCCATTGTTTTTGGGCTAAAAAATTGGATTGTGCTAGTTTTTGGGCCTGGGGGTCATAATTCACAACCTGCCCACGATCATTCAGATCAAGGTGGGGATTACACAATATTTGTGTATTCGCCTCATCTGAGTGATTGTAGCATTGGAGAATGGAGGAGTCCAGCTCCAACTTGGCAGAGGGCATCGCACAGCGCTTGCAGCTGCCGTTTCATCACCCAGTTATGCTGCAGACCTAGAGGCGCTGCCCCTGCTGCCGCAACCTTTGTTTGGACAGGTCACCTACTCTTCTGCCCTCCCTGTGAGCACGTGGCAACACTCTCTGGCAAATGCAGGAACTCATCAGAACACTTCCAAAAACACTCCAGAGTACTTACAGATATTTGCAATAGAAAAATTTCAAAAATTACCTTCAATTAGGGTGCCTGGCCTTTTAAATGACACGCATGTGGGACCCATCTTGCAGCTTTATGTTTGTTTTGTCTTGAGTGAACATCGAATTCAATACCCTACACTTACGTTGCCCAAATTTGGGATCCTGACTTTGCATCAGCTATTTGGACTGTATGACATCAGGATAGCACTAAATCAACAGGGACACACCATTGTGCACCTTATCGTCAAAGAACGCCATGTGGACCATGCAGGAAGCAGTCGTGGTGCAGGCCACATATGAAAAGCATTGCAAGGCCTTGGCACTATGTGAACCAAAATAGCGCCTTTTACGAGTCAGTGGCAGCAGTGAGAAAACTGGTGAGAATCTAGTCAAATTGTAATCACCAATGTTTGCAGAGAGTGTGAGGCAATGCAAATTAGTTTCCAGCTGTTATTGATGTGGGGTAATGGCGGAAAGATGCAGAAGGCACAAGAGAGTATCGATCACCATCAGGAATGTCATAATTCACTTACTCCATGACTTCCTCTTTCCTTTGAGCTATTTAAGGGGCCCGATCATATAGCTGAGCCAACATAACGATGCAAGTCTCTTGGAAAATCTAAGCCATTGTATATCCTACATTTTTTAAATGTTGAAAATTCTTTTCATTTGGACCTATTTCTTTTGTATTTCTAGGAACATAGAGGCCAGATTATTAATATGGACTTCAGTGCTGCTCCAGAGTCTCATGTAGTTGAACAGTTGCAAGAATTGCCTTTCACACCAGTGCAGGTGCCATTCGTCACCCTGGGAACAAAGCTTAGAGGGTAAGATTCTTTTTATTTCTTCCATGGGATGTGGGCATTGCTGCAAAGGCCTGCGTTTGTTGCCCATCCCTAACTGCCCTTGAGAAGGTGGTGGTGAACCGCCTTCTTGCCTTCTTGAACCGCTGAAGTCCATCTGATGTGGGTACACCTGATGCTACTAGGAAGGGAGTTCCAGGATTTTGGTCCAGCGACTGTGAAGGAACGGTGATATATTTCCAAGTTAGGATGGTGTGTGACTTGGAGGGGAACTTTCAGGTAGTGGTGTCCCCATGTATCTGCTGTCCTTGCCCTTCTAGGTGGAAGAGGTTGTGGGTTTGGAAGGTGCTATTGAAAAAGGCGTGGTGAGTTTCTGCAGTGCATTTTGTATATGGTACACACCGCTGTCACTGTGCATCGGTGGTGGAGGGAGTGAATGTTTAAGGTGGTGTCTGGAGTGATGATCAAGCAGGCTGCTTTATCCTGAATGGTGTCGAGGTTCTTGAGTGTTGTTGGAGCCGCACTTATCCAGGCAAGCGGAGAGTATTCCATCACACTCCTGACTTCTGCCTTGTAGATGGTGGACAGGCTTTGGGGAGTATGAGGTGGGTTACTCGCCACAGAACTCCCAGTCTCTGACCTGCTGTTGTCGCCATAGTATTTATGTGGCTGGTCCAGTTCAGTTTCTGGTCAATGGTAACCCCCAGGATGTTGTTAGTGGAGGATTCAGCGATGGTATGCCATTGAATGTCAAGGGGAGATGGTTAGATTCTCTCTTATTGGAGATGGCCATTGCCTGGCACTTGTGTGGTGCGAATGTTACTTGCCACTTATCAGTCCAAGCCTGAATGCTGTCCAGGACTCTCTGCATATGGACATGGACTGCTTACGTATCTGAGGAGTCGTGAATGATGCTGAACATTGTGCAATCATCAGCAAACATCCCCACTTTTGACCTTATGATGGAGGGAAGGCCATTGATGAAGCAGCTGAAGATGGTAATTCATATTGAAATCAATCTGAATCTTTGGAGACTATACCTCCAGAAAAAAATGCAACCTAAAATTTTGAAATATTTCATGACATTTTGACTGGGCTGACTAACGTGGAGTCCTTTAGCCACGATGGTCCAATAAGTTTTGTGGAACATGCTCTCAGCGATGGTTGTTGATCCAGAGTCAGTTGCTGCCTTTAAAAGCAAGCTGTGCTGATATTTATTGAGACGAGGATTGAGGGCTGCAAAGGTTTTAACAATGCCACTTGGATCTCATTAGGTGAGATGGGTGACAAATAAAAAGTGTTGGAGAAATGTCCTTGATGGATTTATCGATGGAGTGAGCTTTCTTATGTTCTTACATTTGTTACCCCATTTTTAAAAAAACCAAAAGTTTGGCATTACGAATGTACAGTTGGAAGAAAGATCATCAGACTGGCTGCCCTACTCCACTTATTTAACAATTCTTTATTCAAATGAAAACTGGCTCTCAATTACAAAAGTCAGTCAAACGGGGCGGCACAGTTGCCCAGTGGTTAGCACCGCAGCCTCACAGCTCCAGCGACCCGGGTTCAATTCGGGGTACTGCCTGTGTGGAGTTTGCAAGTTCCCCCTGTGACCGCGTGGGTTTTTGCCAGGTGCTCCGGTTTCCTCCCAAAGCCAAAGACTTGCAGGTTGATAGGTAAATTGTCCGTTATAAATTGCCCCTAGTATAGGTAGGTGGTTGGGGAATTGAGGGAAGTTGGGGATGTGGTAGGAATATGGGATTAATGTAGGATTACTGTAAATGGGTAGTTGATGGTCGGCACAGACTCGGTGGGCCGAAGGGCCAGTTTCAGTGCTGTTAAAAAAAAATGGACTGTAGAGCAGGACTGCTGCTGATCAACTGGACATGTTAATGATTTCTGTTTTATGCTAATAACTGTGAAAGATCTGCATCACCATTTCCAGCTGCCCAGAATTTTATATTGGCATTGTTTGCTAAAATGGTGAGTTAACTAAGACCATATGAGTCAGATTTAATGCAGAGATAGGTACAATTGTATAATAATTCTCTTTATTTGTATAAGGAAAGAAAAGATGCCCAGGGGTTTAAATTAATGTCTGTCTAGCTTTCTTGAGGAAGAACCAGAGACAGAGTCCATAAAACATTCACAATACTTTTCCAGACTAATGCAAATCTTCCATTACGTTTAAAAAGTTATATTTTCACATATGCTTCCCTAATTGACACAATGGTGTCACATACCAAAGCAAATTAATATCTTTAAATGTTTTGCTGTGTACTGTCTGGCTTTGTAGTTTGGTAAAACTTACTTTGAGTCAATATCATCCCACCCAAAGGTTCTACTACGGTGCAGATAACACTCAAGGGAAATCATCAGTTTCTGCACTTAGGTAATTTGTTCAAAGCTCAATTTCTCAGGATTTCTTAGATATCAAGTTTCTCTGAGGCCCACAACATTAGAACAATGTAATGTCACTGTTTACGAGCAAGTTCCTTGCAATATATTTACAGTGTGATGCAAGTTGGTGCTTGGCACTCCATAAATAGAAAAGGTGGAAGATTATCAAAGTTTTAGGTACATCAGACCATGCTGAAATCTGGAAAAAGCTGGAGATAAGGATGCAAAATTTAGTATCAGTTTTTTAAATGGAATATTTTAGAGTGCATTGTTTCAGTGAGTAACTTTTTCTAAAATGGTAAACTGCAAATCTGAGAATTAATTTCCAGGTTATCTGTTCAAAGACTATTACTATCTTAAAGCACAATATAAAACTCGCAATCTTAACATTTCCTTTGAATTTGAAAATGTGCACTGTTTAATAATGATCACAAGGAATGACCCAGGAGTCGTATGCTTGGGTTAGAGAATCTCAGCTAATTAGGGCACTGATATGTCACCATGCTTTAATTAGCCTGGGAGATAACATATTCTGATGGATGGTCCATGATAGCTAAGTACTGTATTCATTTTTAATGAAGAAGTAGGGCGGCACGGTGGCGCAGTGGTTAGCACCGCAGCCTCACAGCTCCAGGGACCCGGGTTCGATTCTGGGTACTGCCTGTGTGGAGTTTGTAAGTTCTCCCTGTGTCTGCGTGGGTTTTCTCCGGGTGCTCCGGTTTCCTCCCACAAGCCAAAAGACTTGCAGGTTGACAGGTAAATTGGCCATTATAAATTGTCACCAGTATAGGTCGGTGGTAGGGAAATATAGGGACAGGTGGGGATGTTTGTTGGGAATATGGGATTAGTGTAGGATTAGTATAAATGGGTGGTTGATGTTCGGCACAGACTCGGTGGGCCGAAGGGCCTGTTTCAGTGCTGTATCTCTAATCTAATCTAAAGTGACCAGACAAAATTTTTTGCACGTTTTGCTTACACGAGAGAGCAGTAGGACCCTCGTTAAATTAGTGGTGAAGTAAGGCTAATTAGTTAGTCTATGATGTTGCAGATGGATTATGTGATCTCACTCGTGACTGAAAAAACCCATTGTTCCATTGTTTAATCTTACATGGCAAAATATTAAAAAACAAAGTCTAAAAATATCCATTTCCCATTGTATTTCCTTTGCTCTTTGCTTAGAAATAAATTGTAGCATATTCACAGTGTAGGGTATGCACAGTGCAGTGTACGGTTTATAGCCTTGAAAGCAAGCGGACCATATGCTATGGTTTGACTTACGGATGCCCCTGGGATTGACTCTGGGCAGTCGCAGTATTGGTGAGGGTGTGCCTCTGTGTTTAGATCCTTTTTGTGAAAATGATTTTAGGTGATTGCAATGTTAAGGCTCTGCAGATTATGCCTGTTTAGTCTGACAGTAATTTGGGGCATTGTAAGACTGGAATTCATTGAACCATACCTGAGAAGGAAGAGTGTCTTGTGTGGTACTGGCTAGTTGAAAAGGGGCGATTAAAGATTGGTGTTGGGTTGATCAATTGTTATTTGATTGGAGCAAGGCACAACATGAACAGTGTCTTATGATCTCTAATTTTCTTTTGTACAGTACTTTATAGGGATTCTGAATCATTAACAATTTTTGTAATATGCTCAATAAAATAAACCAAAATCTATTACTTTTGGATACCGGGGTGCTGTGGGAACAAAAACATCATTGATTTATAGAAGGAAAAGCCTGGTTGTTCCATCAGGGAGAGATGTGTTTTATGCTCAGTGGAATGGTTGCCCAAGGTATCAAAGTATCTCCTAGAGGGAGCAGGAGTGAAATAGGAAGACAGGTAGAGATGACATGTTGGGAGTGATTAAAATACTAATTAAGGAGGCCTGCAGAGATGTAATTTGGTCCATATGTTATTAATAATTCTACGAGTATAATAACAATGGATTTTTACTCACCCCATTCATGGAACAAATGTACAAAGCATATTATGGCCAGTGTTACAACCAGGTGAGAAAGGTGTCTAGGGGTCCCTTTTAGCCTTCACCTGGTCTTATTGTAACAGGGTTTTGTTTTTAAACACATGGTGTTTTGAGCTCCCCCTTGGTGAATCCTTGTTCACCGCTTTCAAATTATAAGGCACAGAAATGAGCACAACCAGGCTTTCTTAGGTTTAAAGGAGAAAAGTGAAGTTTATTAAAACTTAAACTTAAACTCTAATTCGGTTAATGGCTAAGGATACATGACATGCCCATGCTAACATGCATACACGATACGCACATGCAAATAGAGACAGAAAAGAGCAGAATCACAGAATACTACAGCGCAGAAGAGACCCTTCGGCCCATCGAGTCTGCACCGATGCATTAAAGACACCTGACCTGTCTACCTAATCCCATTTGCCAGCACTTGGCTCATAGCCTTGAATGTTATGATGTGCCAAGTGCTCATCCAGGTACTTTTTAAAGGATGTGAGGCAACCCGCCTCTACCACCCTCCTAAGCAGTGCATTCCAGACTATCACCACCCTCTGGGTAAAAAAAGTTCTTTCTCAAACCCCCCTTAAATCTCCTGCCCCTCACCTTGAAACTTGTGTCCCCTAGTAACTGACCCTTCAACTAAGGGGAACAGCTGCTCCCTATCCACCCTGTCCATGCCCCTCATAATCTTGTACCCCTCGATCAGGTCACCCCTCAGTCTTCTCTGCTCCAGCGAAAACAACCCAAGTCTATCCAATCCAACCTCTCTTCATAGCTTAAATGTTCCATCCCAGGCACCATCCTGGTGAATCGCCTCTGCACCCCCTCCAGTGCAATCACATCCTTCCTATAATGTGGCGACCAGAATTGCACACAGTACTCCAGCTGTAGCCTTACCAAAGTTCTATACAACATGACCTCCCTGCTTTTGTAATCTATGCCTCGATTGATAAAGGCAAGTGTCCCATATGCCTTTTTCAACACCCTATTAACCTGCCCTTCTGCCTTCAGGGATCTATGGACAAAAACGCCAAGGTCCCTTTGTTCCTCGGAACTTTCCAGTGTCAGGCCATTCATTGAATACTTCCATGTCACATTACTCCTTCCAAAGTGTATAAGCTCACACTTTTCAGGGTTAAATCCCATCTGCCACTTTTCTGCCCATTTGACCATCCCGTCTATATCTTCCTGTAACCCAAGACACTCAACCTCACTGTTAACCACTCGGCCAATCTTTGTGTCATCCGCGAACTTACTGATCCTACCCCCCACATAGCCATCTGTGTCGCTTATATAAATGACAAACAATAGGGGACCCAGCACAGATCCCTGTGGTACGCCACTGGACACTGGCTTCCAGTCACTAAAACAGCTATCTTTCATCACTGTCTTGTCTCCTACAGCTAAGCCAATTTTGAATCCACCTTATCAAGTTACCCTGTATCCCATGTGCATTTGTGTTCTTGATAAGTCTCCCATGTGGGACCTTGTCAAAGGCTTTGCTGAAATCCATGTAAACTACATCAACTGCACTACTCTCATCTACACACCTGGTTACATGCTCAAAAAATTAAATCAAATTTGTTAGGCATGACCTCCCTCTGACAAAGCCATGCTGACTATTCCTAATCAAATTTTGCTTCTCCAAGTGGAGATAGATTCTCTCCTTCAGAATTTTCTCCAATAGTTTCCCTACCACTGACGTGAGACTCACTGGTCTGTAGTTCCCTGGCTTATCTCTACAACCTTTCTTCAATAGTGGGACCACATTAGCTGTTCTCCAGTCCTCTGGCACCTCCCCCGTGGCCAGAGAGGAATTAAAAATTTGGGTCAGAGCCCCTGCAGTCTCCACCCTCGCCTCCCACAGCATCCTGGGACACAAATCGTCTGGACCTGGAGGTTTGTCCACTTTTAAGTATGCCAAAACCTCCAATACCTTGTCACTCCCTATGACAATTTGCTCAAGAACCTCACAGTCTCTCTCTCTGAGTTCCATATCTGCATCCTCATTCTGTTGGGTGAAGACAGATGTGAAGTATTCGTTCAACACCCTACCAATGTCCTCTGGCTGCACCCACAGATTTCTCCCTTGGTCCCTAATGGGTCCTACTCTTTCCTTGGTTATCCTCTTCCCATTGATATACTTGCAGAATATCTTGGGATTTTCCCTACCTTTACCAACCAGAGCTTTCTCATGTCCCCTCTTTGCTCTCCTAATTGCTTTCTTAAGCTCCATCCTACACTTTCTGTACTCCACTAATGCTTCCATTGATTTGCTCTCTTTGTATTTGCTAAAAGCCTCTCTTTTCCTATTCATCGTACCCTCAATGTTTCTGGTCATCCATGGTTCTCTGGGCTTGTTGCTGCTCCCCATTACCTTAGAGGGAACATGTTGGGCCTGTACCCTCCCCATTTCCTTTTTGACTGCCCCCACTCCTCTTCTGTAGATTTCCCAACAAGTAACTCTTTCCAGTTTACCTTGGCCAGATCCTGCCTTATTTTACTAAAATTCGCTCTCCCCCAATCCAAAATCTTTTTTTGCAACTTGTCTATTTCTTTCTCCATAACAAGCTTAAATTGCAAGCAGGAGAAAAATAAAGTAGAGAGGTTTGAGACAATATCAGAAGAGTTTCTTGTTACTGTGCTTCGAGCTCACTAGTCCTTGTGTAGGTAGTTCTTGCTTGTAGGTAATTCTTGCTTTTTGTTGGGGCCTAGTATTCTTCTTAAACTTTGTTCACTGTAGGAGACTTTTCTCTCTTAAGGTTCTTGTGTCTTCAATGGATTCCAAAATTGGTGAGAAAGAGATGAGAACAGGCAGGAGAGAGATCTTTTCCAGTCCAGGAGCCAACAGCTTTCAGAGTTTTAAAACTCTGTGTCAAGTTCAAATTCAAAAAACTCCAACAGCCAGTTAGTCATGTGACTAAACTGGTTTGAGAACATTTGTTTGTGCATTCAGCCATCTTAGCAATTAACCTGGAATGCTAGCTTCTCCACCATCAATGTCTGGTAATCAAAAGTCCATTGTGGATTAAATTGGAGTAGGGAGTGGCCCTTTGTCCTTTCCAAGTACTGTCTGTTAGTGTGCAAATGTTTTTCCAGTCAAGGGTGTGTTTTTTTTTAAAGCAAGTTATTTCTTTACTCCAGTAACAGCTTAAAAATCAATGTTCATGTGGCGCAATTAATGTATCTCATTCTTGGCAGATGGGGGCCTGCATGACACCAGCGACACCTACATCCCATGAATGAATACAAGAAAAAATACAGTATTTCACTCTGGGATATAACAGTGATTTTTAGTTTGTACAGTATTAGTTGGTAGTACACTTACCTCTTGAGTCAGAAAGTTATGCGTTCAAACTCCATTCCAGAACTTGAATACATAAAATAGACTGAAAGTTCAGTGCATACTAAGGGAGTGCAGTCCGACAGATGAAATGTTCAACCAAGGACTCATCCACCTGTAACAGTGGATGTGAAAATCTCACAATGCCTGTTTGAATCAGAGCAGAGTGTTCTGTTGATGGGCAACATTTACCCCTCAACTTATACCAGCAAAAGCTGATTAAGTGAGCTGTGGCTGTTTGCGAGACTTTGCTGTATGAAAAATGGTCATCATGTTACATAGTAATTTATAGCAATGTCTTGGACAGAGGAAAGCTATAGGTCCAACTAGCTGACCCCTCCAAACTCCCATTAACATGATCCTGGAACTAATAGCCCCTGATCTCCTTTCTGAAAATGGATTCATTCAGTTCTTTTTATGTTCACCAACATAGCAACTATACTTCATAGTAATTCCTTGTGTGACACACACTTTGGGATGTCCTGAGAGACATGGTAAAGTTCTATAAAAATCACAGAGAAACTGGCATTTTTACTGTCTCTGCATACTTTTGTACAAGATTGTACACATTGTAAAAACTCATGTGACTTTTTGTGGAATTTTGCCAAATCACCTGCAATAAGGAACACTAGTTCTCAAAACATAGCTCAGCATGAATCTTCTGCTGCAGCTGCAGGAATAACTTATTGATCAAGCTGGGATAATTGACAGTCTTATCGAAAAATCCCACATTAATCTCAAAGTCTTGACAAATTGTCAGCAACGCCTTTGAGGTACTTAATCAATCACAACTCAATGAAGTGAGCCAGTATCCTTGTATCACCAATATTCCCAGTGTATTTATTTGATGTTGTAATCTTTTAATAGACTTTTCTACTGCTTGCTATCTGTCCACTGTGAGAGTGAAAGCTGTAAGTGCAGAGACTTTATAGTCTTGTCCAGCTAGAGTCACTTCTTCACCTCTAGTTGGAAGATTGTAGTCTGTTAAATATAAATACTGATGTTTGCCTCAAACAGACTTATGCATTGCTAAAACTATGCATTTTGTGAAATTGAAACAAATTTTTAGTTGCAGCCTTTGTTGGCAGTAGTATTCTGATTTCACATACAGAGCGAAAAGAGGTGCACATGAAGCAAAGAGTTAATAAAAAGATCCAGTAATTTTAAATGTTTTTTTCTCAATCGCATCAAAAACCACTCCTGCAAAGACACACAAATCATCAGAGTTGCCAGTGTGTAATATTTCAAACACTAGAAAGCCTATTAGTCGAAATTGTAAACCGAAACTTCTATCAATGCCTGCTTTTTGCACAGTCAGTGCAAGAGCATTTACAGTTGCCTTTAGGGTCTCTGCTACATGGTTCTGTTGTACAACTTGATTATAGTCAAATCAGCAGTGAAGAAGCATATGTCACGTTTTCTATTTTTATATTACAGCTTGTTTATTCACCAGTCTTTCATCCTCGGGAATAGCCAAACAAACATACCTGATTCATTTGCTATATAAAGCTGAGTGTATGCAAAACATTTTGTTTAAAAAGGCTGTAAAATTGATACTTGAGTGTTTCGATAGTTCTTTAATCCTTCAGAGTGCTTTGATAATACCTCTCCAATAGCTGAAGTATATTCACGACTACTCTTGTCAGTACAAAAGGACATTTAAAGTAAAACTTCCATAATAGATAAGAAGGGGGAGAAAAGAGATAACACCTTTCTGTTATTGATCATGAATTTTTTTTCACCTCTGTACAATTGGTCTCTTCAATGAAATGAGCGAAAAGTGATTGAATTGCTCGCATCTTGAAACATCCTGTTCGTGGGAATTTTTAATGTTATTAACCTTTACCTGTGTTTAAGGTTAAAAATGGTGTTAAATGTTAAGGTTTTCACCAAAAACATGCGACAGTCTATAACTTGCAACCTTCAGTGCAGCAAAAGGGACCAAAGCACTTAATATATCAGTGGCAGGGAAAGAATTGTGGGAGACCTGTGAATGGTCTTCCCACCCCACCGTCAATTGAGGTCCTTAAGTGGGCAGTTATGGGCCTCATCCTACCGTCGCCGCAATTAGTCCAGCGACGGGCGGTCCTGTCGCCGCACGGAGAGCATAACAAGATAAATTGTGTGCGTTGCTTGCCAACTCTGGGGGAGGTGGTGACGGGGTGGTTGGTGTTCCTCGTTAAAAGGCACAGTGCCTGAAGCATCTGGAAGGGGGGGCCCACAGACAGCCCCTCTCCCCTCTCTGCCCTGGCTTCTGATCCTCTACACCCCCTCCCCCACACGAGACCCCTCCCGCCCTGACCTACCTGTGGGCTGGGTCCAACGTCGCTCCTAGGCCTTGGGTGGCTGCTCCCCCGGCAGCAGCCAACGTCTCTGCGGTGGCACTGCTCAGTTAAAGAGCTGCTAGCCTCTGATTGGCCGGCAGCTCTCAGAGGGTGGGATTTCCAGTGCGGGGTCCTTGATCCTGTGGAAGGCCCACCGCTGTCCGGTTAAGTGCTTGGCACTTGATTCAGCAGTTCTCCCACAGAAGGGACAACATGGGGTTATCGATTGTGCATTTGCCTGAGGTCGAGACTGCCATCGCCCGAATAAAATCCTGGCCATGGTCAGAGACAGGTTTTAAGGAGGTTTTTGAAGCAGGGTGGAGAGGTATCAAGGTTTCTCTATCTTTTCAAACTACTCCAGATCCACATGCTCTTCCAAGCAGTCACATCCTCTGAGTCCAGATTTTGTCTTCCTTTATCTCTTTGCCTCATAAGTGTCAGAACCTTTAGCTGCCTGCCTTCTACTCTCTGGAATTCCTGTCTTAAACTTCTCCACAGACCTCTTCCTTTAAAATCCTTCTAAAAATATATCTCTTCAACCAAGCATTCAGTCACCTCTCCTACTCTCTCCTTTACAAGTGCGGCATTTATTTTTCTTAAGCCTGCTTATGATGCACTTTGGAATGTTTGTTATCTTAAAGTTGCTGTTAAATTACGAAGGGCAAATGTTCCTTTGTTCGCAAATTTAAAGAAATGTTCTGATCCTAAACTGCAATTATAGATAAATCTGTTTAGTCAGTCGAAGTTTAATGCATAGAAATTTGCAATAATAAATTTTGGGAGGAAGAATAAGGAAAGGACATATACAATAAATAATAAAACTTTAACAGGAATGGCAGAACAGCAAGATGAAGAGGTTCAGATCCACAAATCTTTAAAAGAGGGAAGGCAAGTTGATTTTAAAAAAAGTTTTGAAAAAGCATATGGGTGTCTAGCTTTATTTATTAGTGGTGTTCCATATTTGGATCTTGCCTCAGTCAATTTCTTGGGCACAGTGGGACTGTTTACTCTCATAATTGGAATTAGCATCTTCTGTCAGGCCTTAGCCACAGACTCTATCCCCATCCATGACCACTGCCTGAGACTGAGCCACCTCGGCGTTCTATATGACACGAAGCTAAGCATTCAACCCCAAATACTGTCCAACGTCAAGACCACGTACTCCGCCCATTCACCAATCATTGACTTACATTGGCATCTGGCCTGGCAATGCCTCGATTTTAAAATTCTCATCCCGATGTTCAAATCCCTCCATGCCTTACCCTCTATATCTTTGTAATCACCTCCAGCCTTACAATCAGCTGAGATCACTCTGCTCCTCCAATTGTGCCCACTTGCACATGCTATGATCCCGCTGGAGTTCACCAGGAAGCGGAAAGAATCGAACCTACAGATTTATTCCAACGAGAAAGAAAATTTCCAAGGGGAGGACCCACCATTTGCGGTTAACTAAAAACGTTAAAGATAGTATCAATTTTTTTTTTAAAAAGCATATAATTGTGCAAAAATGGGTGGCTGGTCAGAAGATTGGGCAGAATATAAAATTAACAACAAGAAATGACTAAAAGATTGATAAGGAGGGAAAAGTTAGAGTACGAGAGAAAGCTAGCTAGAAATATAAAAACAGGTAGTAAGAGTTTCTAGAGATATTTAAAAAAGAAAAGAATTAGCAAAGTGAGTGTTGGTCCGATAGAAAGTGAGTCTGGGGAATTAATAAGGGAAAATAAGGAAATGCAGATGAATTCCCTAGATTTGGGGAAGGTTCCATTAGATTGAAAAGTAGCAAATGTAACTCCTTTATTCACAAAGGGAGGGAGACAGAAAGCGGGAAACTATAGGCCAGTTAGCTTGACATCTGTCTTGGGGAAATGTTAGAAGCTATTATTAAAGACATTATAGCAGGGCAATTAGAAAAATTCAAGGTAATCAGGCAGAGTCAACATGGTTTTGTGAAAGGGAAATCATGTTTAACCAATTTATTCGAGATCTTTGAAGAAGTAACATGTGCTGTGGATAAAGGGGAACCGGTGGATGCATTGTACTTAGATTTCCAGATGGCATTTGATAAGATGCCACATCAAAGGTTATTGCGGAAAATAAAAGCTCATGGTGTAGGGGATAACATATTGGCATGGATAGAAGATTGGCTAGCTAACAGGAAACAGAGTAGGCATAAATGGATCTTTTTCTGGTTGGCAAGATGTAACAAGTGACGTGCCGCAGGGATCTGTGCTGGGGCCTCAACTTTTTACAATTTATATAAATGACTTGGATGAAGGGACCAAAGGTATGGTTGCTAAATTTGCTGATGACACAAAGATAGGTAGGAAAGTAAGTTGTGAAGAGGAAATAAGGAGGCTTCAAAGGGATATAGATAGGTTAAGTGAGTGGGCAAAGATCTGGCAAATGGAGTATAATGTGGAAAAATGTGAAATTGTCCATTTTGACAGGAAGAATAACAAAGAAGCATATTATCTAAATGGTGAGAGATTGCAGAGCTCTGAGATGGAGAGGGATTTGGGTGTCCTAGTGCAGGAATAGCAAAAGGTTAGTATGCACGTTAAAGTAATTAGGAAAGCTAATAGAATGTTATTGTTTATTGCGGGGGAATCAAATTCAAAAGTAGGGAGGTTATGTTTCAGTTATACAGGGCATTGGTGAGACCACATCTGGAGTACTGTATACAGTATTGAACTCCTTATTAAAGGAAGGACGTAAATGTGTTGGAAGCAGTTCAGAGAAGGTTTACTGGACTAATACCTGGAATGGGCAGGCTGTCTTATGAGGAAAGGTTGTACAGGCTAGGCTTGTGTTTGCTGCAGTTTAGAAGAGTAAGAGGCGACTTGATTGAAACATATAAGATCCTGAGGGGTCTTGACAGGGTGGATGTGGTCACTGTTTAAAAATATGGGGTCGCCCATTTAAGGCAGAGATGAGGAGAAACTTTTTCTCTTAGAGGGTCTTTGGAACTGTTCCACAAAAGACAGTGGAAGCAGAGTCTTTAAATACTTTTAAGGCAGAGGTAGATAGATTCTTGATAAGCAAGGGGGTGAAAGGTTATCGGGGGTAGGCGGGAATGTGGAGTTGAGGTTACAATCAGATCAGCCATGATCTTGTTGGATGACGGAGCTGCCTCGAGGGGTTGAGTGGCCTACTCCTGCTCCTAATTCGTATGTTCGTAAAAGAAAAACAAGCTTTTCAACCACGGATTCCTTAACACACACCTCCTATTTGACCCTGCCACAGTACCAAAACAGCTATTATCAAAGTTGCAAATGACATCCTATATGACTGTGACTGGTAACCCCAGTTTCAATCTTATCTAGCAAATCATAGCAGAGAATCACCTGTAATGTCTTCTCCTCCCACTCCCACATTGTCACCCCTGGTATCCCCACAAGTATCTATCCTTGGCCTCCTCCTATTTCTCATCTGCAAGCTGCCTCCTTGTGACATCTGAAAACACAGCATCAGTTTCCACATGAATGATAACAATGTCCAGCTCTACCTCACCACCACCTCTCTTGATTATTCCACTGAATTGTTAGTCTGCTTGTCCAACATCCTGTACTGAATTAGGAGCAATTTCTTGCAACTATATATTGGGAAGACCAAAGCTGTTGTCTTTGGTCCCCTCTACAAACTCTGTTCCCATGCCACCGACTCCATCCACTCTCTGGCAACTGTCTGAGGCTGAACATGCCTTATTGACCTCGTGGTGAACCTCCGACTACATATCCGCACCGTCACAAGACTGCCTATTTTCATCTTAGTAACATCGCATGACTCAGCCCCTGCCTCAGCCATCTGCTGCTGAAACTCTTTTCCCTGCCGTTGTTACCTCAACCTTTGTTATTTTCAAAGCACTCCTGCCTGGCCACCCATCTTCCACCCTCCAAAAACATAAGGCCAACAAAAACTCCTTTCCTCAGATACTGTCCCCCTACCCTCCTTCAAATTTGCTGTCATCACCCTCTCATCAAGAAACCCACCCTTGATCCCTCTGTCCTTTCAAACTACCACCACATCTGCAACCTCCCTTTCCGTCCAAAGTCCTTGAACGTGTTGTCACCTTCTAAATCTGTGCTCGTCTTTCCTGCTATTCCATGCTTGGATTCCACTAATCAGATTTCTGGACCATCACAGTATTTAAATGGTCCTTATCAAATGCTCAAATGATTTTCTATATGACTCTGACTGCAGTAAACTATCTCTCCTCATCCCTCTCGATCTTTCTGCAGACTTTGACACAGTTGACCACACTATCCTCCTCCAGCATCTCTCCTCCATCAACCAGCTGGTTAGAACTGTCCTTGTCTGGTTCCATTCATATGTCTTAAATCATAGCTGGTGAAGTACCTGCCAAGGCTGCTTTTCACTCCTGCACTGTTATCTCTGAAGTCCCTTGAAGATCTATCCTTGGCCCCCTTCTTTTTCTCTGCTGCAAGCTGCCTCTCAGCAATTTCACCTGAAAGCACATCAAGTTCCACGTATATACTGATGACACTCAGATTTACATAGAACATAGAACATACAGCACAGAACAGGCCCTTCGGCCCACAATGTTGTGCCGATCCTTTGTCCTCTGTCAAGGACAATTTAATCTATACCCCATCATTCTCCTTTATCCATATACCTATCCAAAAGCCTTTTGAAAGTCCCTAAAGTTTCTGACTCAACAACTTCCCCGGGCAAGGCATTCCATGCCTCGACCACTCTCTGGGTAAAGAACCTTCCCCTGACATCCCCCTTATATCTCCCACCCTTCACCTTAAATTTATGACCCCTTGTAACGCTTTGCTCCACCCGGGGAAAAAGTTTCTGACTGTCTACCCTATCTATTCCCCTGATCATCTTATAAACCTCTATCATGTCACCCCTCATCCTTCTCCGTTCTAATGAGAAGAGGCCTAGAATGTTCAGCCTTTCCTCGTAAGACTTATTCTCCATTCCAGGCAACATCCTGGTAAATCTCCTCTGCACCCTCTCCAAGGCTTCCACATCCTTCCTAAAATGAGGCGACCAGAACTGCACACAGTACTCCAAATGAGGCCTTACCAAGGTCCTGTACAGCTGCATCATCACCTCACGGCTCTTAAATTCAATCCCTCTGCTAATGAACGCTAACACCCCATATGCCTTCTTCACAGCCCTATCCACTTGAGTTGCAACTTTCAATGATCTATGCACATAGACCCCAAGGTCTCTCTGCTCCTCCACATGCCCAAGAACCCTACCGTTAACCCAGTATTTTGCATTCATGTTTGTCCTTCCAAAATGGACGACCTCACACTTTTCAGGGTTAAACTCCATCTGCCACTTTTCAGCCCAGCACTGCAACCTATCCAAGTCCCTTTGCAGACGACAATAGCCCTCCTCGGTATCCACAACTCCACCAACCTTTGTATCATCTGCAAATTTACTGACCCACCCTTCGACTTCCTCATCCAAGTCGTTAATAAAAATCACAAACAGGAGAGGACCCAGAACTGATCCCTGCGGCACGCCACTGGTAACTGGGCTCCAGGCTGAGTATTTACCATCTAAGACCACTCTCTGCCTTCTATCAGTTAGCCAATTCTTAATCCAACTGGCCACATTCCCCACTATCCCATGCCTCCTGACTTTCTCCATAAGTCTACCATGGGGGACCTTATCAAATGCCTTACTAAAATCCATGTACACCACATCCACTGGTTTACCCTCATCCACTTGCTTGGTCACCTGCTCAAAGAATTCAATCAGGCTTGTGAGGCAAGACCTACCCCTCACAAAACCGTGCTGACTGTCCCGAATCAAGCAGTGTCTTTCCAGATGCTCAGAAATCCTATCCCTCAGCACCTTTTCCATCAACTTGCCTACCACCGAAGTAAGACTAACTGGCCTGTAATTCCCAGGGTTGTTCCTATTCCCTTTCTTGAACAGGGGCACAACATTTGCCACCCTCCAATCACCTGGTACCACCCCCGTCAGCAGAGAAGATGAAAAGATCATTGCCAGCGGCTCTGCAATTTCATCCCTTGCTTCCCATAACATCCTTGGATATACCCCGTCAGGCCCGGGAGACTTGTCTATCTTCAAGTTATTCAAAAACCCCAACACATCTTCCCTCCTAACGAGCACTTCCTCGAGCTTACCAGTCTGCTTCCCACCGTCCTCTTCAGTAATACACCCCTTCTCATTCGTAAATACCGAAGAGAAGTACTCATTCAAAACCTCACTTATCTCTTCCGGCTCAACACACAGTCTCCCGCTATTGTCCTTGACCGGACCTACGGTCCCCCTAGTCATCCTCATATTTCTGACATACGCGTAAAAGGCCTTGGGGTTTTCTTTTATCCTACCCGCCAAGCATTTTTCATGCCCTCTCTTAGCTCTCCTAATCCCTTTCTTCAGATCCTTCCTGGCCATCTTGTATCCCTCCAGAGCTATGCCTGTGCCCTTTTTCCTCAACTTTATATACGCATCCTTCTTCTTCCTAACAAGACTCTCAACCTCTCTTGTCAACCACGGTTCCCTCACATGACCATCCCTTCCCTGTCTGACAGGGACATGCTTATCAATGGCCCCTACTATCTGCTCCTTGAAAAAGTTCCACATTTCGACCGTGCCCTTCCCTGCCAGCATATGCTCCCAACTTATGCTCCTCAGTTCCTGCCTGACAGCATCATATCTACCCTTCCCCCAATTGTAAACCTTGCCCTGTTGCACATTTATCTCACTTCCAACTCTTTCGAACCCCCCCCCCCCCCCCACTGTCTCTGATTTGCCACACTGCTGTCCGACATCCAGTTTTGGCGGAGCTGAGATTTCTTTTAACTGAATTATAGGAAGACTGAAGCCATTGTCTTTGGCCCCCACCACAATCTCCATTCCCTGACCACTGTTTCTGTCCCTGGCAACTGTCTGAAGCTGAGCCTTGCAACCTTGGTGTTGTGTATGATCCCCAGATGAGATTCCTACCATGTAAGTCTCCATCAATAAGACTGCCAACTTTCATTTCTGTAACATGACACGACTCGGAACCTCCCTCAGCTCATACGCTGCTGTAACCCTCATCCATGTCTTTGTTACCTCTAGACATGATTATTCCAATGCTCTCCTGGCCAATCTCCCATCTTCCATCCAACGTAACAACAACAACTTACATTTTTATAGAGCATTCAACACAGTAAAACATCCTTAGGCACGTAACAAGAGCAATATCAAATAAAAGATTTTTGACATTTACGTGACACTGAGCCATAAAAGGAGAATCAGGAAAGATGACCAAAAACTGAATTAAGGAGTTGGGTTTTTGAGCATCTTAAGTGAGGAGAGTGAGGTAGAGAAGAAACGAGGTTTAGGGAGGGAATTCCTGAGTTGAGGACTAAACATGGCCACCAATGGTGGAGCATATAAAATTGGAGATGTGCAAGAGGCCAGAATTCAAGGGGTGAACAAATCCTGAAGATTTGGAGGGCTGAGGAGGTTACAGGGATATGGAGGGGTGAGGCCATGAGGGATTTGAAAGCAAGGATGAAGATTTTAAAATTGAGACGTTGTTGGTCCGGGAGCCAGTGAAGGTTGGCATGCATAGGGGTGATGAGTGAATGAGATTTGGCGTGAGTTATGATACGGACAGCAGAGTTTTGGATGAGTGCAAGTTTATGTTGTGTGGAAGATGGAAAGCTGGCCAGGAGAGGATTGGAATACTCAAATCTAGAGGTAACAAAGGCATGGATGAGGGTTTCAGCAGTTGATGAGCTAAGGGAGGTTCAGAGTCAATGGGGTGGCTATGTGTGTTTGTGTTAGAGTTTATATGGAGAGAGTTTTTAGGGAGGAGAAAAGTGCGGTAAACTCCGAGGTGACAGAACAAGAGAGTTGAGAGATTGGAATCACTGAGGATGAGAAGCTGCTTAGTACAGAGACTGAGGGAGGAAAGCAGAGAAGATATATCAGTGAAAAAATTGGAGTGATATTTGGGTGGGCCGTACAGAACAAGGATTTTAAAGGAGGGGCATGAAGAGTGGAACAGGATGAGATGCTTTAGAGTTAAGGGCTTATAACACTGCTGCAACAGTTTGAGCAGGGCAACTGGTGGAAGGTATAGTTAGGCAGGGAAGTTTCATGAAGAGGAAAGGTGTCATCACCCCTTAGTCTTATCTCTGCGAAGGCCATTATGTCAGCGTGATTGTCCACAATAAGCTCATGGATGGCAAGGGATAATCTTGTGTTCATCCAAAACCCTGCTGCCCATATCTTAACTTGCATCAATTCTTGTTCACTCATCAGCCCTGTGCATGCTAATCTTTGTTTTGCTATGTTAAAGATGCTATATAAATGTAAGTTTTTGCTGTTATCAACCGTAAGAGATTGTTGTAATAATTTTCAGATGATACTAAAATAGAAGGCATAATAAATAATTTGATTACCTGCAAGAAAGCTGCTACGAGAATTAGTCTTCTTTCTTCTTTGGCCTCCTTGTCTCGAGAGACAATGGGTAAGCGCCTAGAGGTGGTCAGTGGTTTGTGGTGCAGCGCCTGGAGTGGCTATAAAGGCCAATTCTAGAGTGACAGACTCTTCCACAGGCGCTGCAGATAAAATTGGTTGTCGGGACTGTTACACAGTTGGCTCTCTCCTTGCACTTCTGTCTTTTTTTCCTGCCAACTGCTAAGTCTCTTTGACTCGCCACTCTTTAGCCCCGCCTTTATAGCTGTCAGCCAGCTCTGGCGATCGCTGGCAACTGACTCCCACGACTTGTGGTCAATGTCGCAGGACTTCATGCCACGTTTGCAGACGTCTTTAAAGCGGAGACATGGACGGTCGGTGGGTCTGATACCAGTGACAAGCTCGTTGTACAATGCGTCCTTGGGGATCCTGCCATCTTCCATGCAGCTCACATGGCCAAGCCATCTCAAGCACTGCTGGCTCAATGGGGTGTATATGCTGGGGATGTTGGCTGCCCTGAGGACTTCTGTGTTGGAGATACGGTCCTGCCACCTGATGCCAAGGATTCTCTGGAGGCAGCAAAGATGGAATGAGTTGAGACGTCGCTCTTGGCTGACATACATTATCCAGGCCTCGCTGCCGTAGAGCAACGTACTGAGGACACAAGCTTGAAACACTCGGACTTTTGTGTTCCTTGTCAGTGCGCCATTTTCCCACACCCTCTTGGCCAGTCTGGACATAGCAGCAGACGCCTTTCCTATGCGCTTGTTGTTGATTTCTGCATCGAGAGACAAGTTACTGGTGATAGTTGAGCCTAAGTAGGTGAACTCTTGAACCACTTCCAGAGCGTGGTCACCGATATTAATGGATGGAGCATTTTTGACGTCCTGTCCCGTGATGTTCGTTTTCTTGAGGCTGATAGTTAGGCCATTTTCGTTGCAGGCAGCCGCAATCCTGTTGATAAGTCTCTGCAGACACTCTTCTGTGTGGGATGTTAATGCAGCATCGTCGGCAAAGAGGAGTTCCCTGATGATGACTTTCCCGACTCAGGTCTTCGCTCTAAGACGGGCAAGGTTGAACAACCTGCCATCTGATCTTGTGTGGAGGAAAATTCCATCTTCTGAAGACTTGAACGCATGTGAGAGCAGCAGTGAGAAGAAGATCCCAAACAGTGTCGGTGCGAGAACACAGCCCTGTTTCACGCCACTCAGGATAGGAAAGGGGTCTGGTGAGGCACCGCTATGCTGAATTGTGCCTTTCATATTGTCATAGAATGAGCTGATGATACTTAGTAGCTTTGGTGGACATCCAATCTTTGCTAGTAGTCTGAAGAGACCACATCTGCTGACTAGGTCAAAGGCTTTGGTGAGATCTATGAAAGCAACGTAGAGGGGCATCTGTTGTTCGCGGCATTTCTCCTGTAGCTGGCGAATGGAGAACAGCATGTCAATGGTGGATCTCTCTGCTCGAAATCCGCACTGTGCCTCAGGGTAGACACGCTCAGCCAGCTTCTGGAGTCTGTTTAAAATGACTCGAGCGAAGACTTTCCCCACTATGCTGAGCAGGGATATTCCACGGTATTTGTTACAGTCACCGCAGTCACCCTTGTTCTTATAGAGGGTGATGATATTGGCATCGCACAGGTCCTTTGGTACTGCTCCCTCATTCCAGCAGAGGCAAAGCAGTTCATGGAGTGCTGAGAGTAAAGCAGGCTTGGCACTCTTGATTATTTCAGGGGTAATGCCGTCCTTTCCAGGGGCTTTTACACTGGCTAGAGAATCAATGGCATCACTGAGTTCCGATTTTGTTGGCTGTACGTCCAGCTCATCCATGACTGGCAGAGACTGGGCTGCATAGAGGGCGGTATCAGTGACAACATTTCCCTGGAGTACAGTTCTAGGTGGTGCTCCGCCAAGCGATCCATTTGCTTGCATTGGTTAGTGATTGTGTCCCCTGATTTAGACTTGAGGGGGTGCGATCTTCTTCATGGTTGGCCCAAAAGCTCTCTTAATGCCATCATACATTCCTCTGATGTTTCCGATGTCAGAGGCCAACTGAATACGACTGCATAGGTGTTGCCAGTAGTCATTTGCACAGCGCCTGGCTGTTCATTGTGCAGCACTTCTGGCTACTTTAGGTGTTACGGATGTTAACTCACTGGGGGTTTTCTTGTAGTTCAACAGTGCAGTGTGCTTAGCGGCTATGACAGGTTCCAGCTCTTTAAAGTGAGATTGAAACCAGTCTGCATTCTGCTTCTCACGTTTGCCAAAGGTGGTCGTTGCTGCGTCATAGATGGCTTCTCTGATGTGGGTCCACTTGGTCTCTGCATCCCCTGCAGGAGTGTTTTGAAGGGCTTTTTCAAGTGAATTTGGAAACTTATGTAACAGCTGTGGATAAGAAATTCTGTTAGTGTTGATGCGTGGGCTGCCCTTCTGCTTGGCGTGATGTAGCTTCTTTGGTTTAAGTGTAACTTTGCTGCACACCAGGGAGTGGTCAGTGTCGCAGTCCGCACTGTGGAAGCTGCGTGTGACTTGGACACTTTTTAGAGGCTCACCTTGTGACTATGAGGTCCAGCTGGTGCCAACGACGTGATCTTGGGTGTCTCCATGAAACCTGGTTACAGGGTTTAGTTTGAAAGAACGAGTTGGTGATGCAGAGGTTGTGATAGGTACACAACTCCAGCAGGTAGTAAATTAGTAAGATGGTGAAATGGGCAAAAAAAATCACAGATGAAATTCACTGTCAGTAAGTGTGATACATTTTGGTTAAAAAAATGTAATAATTATACTTTAACCACAGTAGGTTGGAGCAATTTGGTCTTTCAATTTCACAAGACTTAAAACATTTTACCTTAAAAGCATAGGGCCATTAAAAAGTTAATGGAATACTGAGTTTTAGGAAGAATTTCAAGTACCATTATTAACTTGGGGTAGTAATCAGGGGTGATTGAGGCTGAAGTGGGCAGTGTTCAATCAGTTCTCCAAAGCGTAAGGTTAGGAAATTTTAACTCCTGCCCTCTTTTGACCTTATCTCCAAAGCGGGGGTTGGATGAAGTGTTGTGGATGGCGGGGTGCGGCGTTGGGAGCGCAGTGCAAAGGAGGCTCAAGCTATCCTTGTGTGGTAAGAGGAGTACTCCTGCTCCTTATGTGCCATAAAGAATCATTAATAATTTTTTTTTTTAATAGTCACTTCACTGGGCCTCCTGTGTCTAGGAGGCTGCCTGGTGCCCATTTTTACTGATGGGTCATAAACTGCAAAGGCCGTAATCACCCACAGTTAAAATTGCGGATCTAATTTTACCATTTCAATTAGGTCCCGCTCCTCTAGGCCAGATGGCCTTGCTATGCCTGATTTCAAAAAAGTTAACATAGTGGGATGTGGGAATTATTGAGAAGTCTAAAACAAGGGGGCAGAGATACAAGATTAAGGCTACAAAATTTGGCTTTGTAGCAGCTATAATTTTGGCGGTAAAGGTGCCATTTTGGTTCTGAAATAGTATCTGCGCTATGCACACACTTCCGCCGCACAGTTTGCCAAATACTGTTTTAGTGAGGGCAATAGCATAGACATTAAAAGTGTGCACTGGAAGTAGGCAGATCATGACTTCAGTCAGCGTGAAATGCTGATTTGAGGCCAGTGCTGCCATTTTCGGACTCACCTCTCCAGCTAGCACTGTCTCTTAAACAAGCACAGCTGAACATGCGACCAGCGCTATTTAGGGTATCATCATTTGCTTACAGGTTAATTGCTCATTGATTTCTACCAGTTCTGTCTGAGTTTGCAGAAGTGTTGTGAGTTTTCTATGGCTGTTTAAAGTTGGCGAAGTTGACAGGAATGGTGCTGCACGTGCTGACTTCAAGGGTTATAGTCAGGCCGCTTGCCCCCAGTCATGGGTGCTGCAGTTACCAACACCCTTGATGTGCAGCTGGAGAGGGAGACTGAGCAGAGGCAGCAGAGAGGAGGGCAAACTGTTTCATCCCAAGCAGCTGTGTAACACAGCAGTCTACGGGCTGTTCCCAGGGACGCACACCGAGATAAACATCAACTGCTGCTGGAGGACTATCAGTTCGGTGAAAGACACCCTTTCGTCTGCCCGAAACTTGCTGGTCTTCCAGCGCAAAGAGTTGTCCATGACCGAATGTTGCAGACTGGCACATTCCAAGGTCCAGGACTACGTGCTGATGGACGCACTAAGCTTGGGGGAGCCACAGCAAAGGCTCAATGGGGAAAGACCATTGTGTAAGGTCCCCCCACCAAGGTGAACTGAGGGGCTGGATCCATGGAAAACCCCTCGAACTGTATCCGGAAAATATTTGTTTGCTGTAAAATGTACATGGCATGTAAAATGAAATGGAAGGGTTGTGAGGAAACTCACTCCTGTATTGAAGGAAACTGATCTCCTTTGCACTCTTTGTATTGTTTAACTTGGTGCTGTTTTGGAACTGTTTTGTAATGTATTTTTTTACAGATTTTTATGAATAAAGTATATTTTGGAAATAAAAAATAATTAAATTGGCAGCCAACACAAAGTTTGCACACTGCCTTTGTCTGAAAGAATGGGCGTGGATTAATCACACATTGTGATCCTTGCACCCATTTTTGTGCCTTATCCAATTTCCCCCCCACCCCTAAATCTGAGACATTTATGACAGAGCAGGAAAAGCTTTTATATACAGAGGATTATGAGGCTGTGGAATGCACTACTAGAGCTGGTGATGGAGACAAAGTGCATTGTTTAAATATCAACATTTAGGAATCCACTTAACAGTTAAAAACTGTGGACAGTTTTTGCATCTTGCTTTGGCTCATGAGTTTATGAGATTAGTAAATCATGTGTTTTGAAGAGATTCAAGTTGTTGAGTGTTATCAGGGCATGTGACCAAATGTGATCTATCCTGGAATCCTGAAGAAAATGAATGAGGAAATGGTGTGGCATTGGTTAATATTTTTAAGAGTTCCATACATACAGGAGCAAATGTTAATTGGATATTCTGAAAGGAAATGAGGCATGAACTGGAAAGTATAGATTAGTTAGCCACACGCTGGTTGTAACGTAAAGATCATTTCACAGGATTGTCGCAATGTTCATTTAAAGATTGGTGAGGTCATAGGGAAGCGTAAGAACTGATTTAGATGCAGCAGACCCTTTTTCTTGGTAATGTTATGAAGCGGCAATTGAACTCGTGAACAAGGATTATCTAGTGGATAAAATTAGTTTTGGGAAAACACTTGATTAAAGTTTCACACTTAAGTCTTTTTGAGAAGATTAAGGCTTCGGAAGCAAATGATACATCAGCTTGCTGGATTGAAAAGTGGTTTGGCTGGAGAAAGCAGAAGGTGATAAATGGATGAAACTCTGTCGGGGGTCAACTTGGATTAATGGAGTTCCACAGTTGTGGACTTGTCACTGAGACCTCAATGCAGCCCAGCCTCTGCCAGTCATGGATGAGCTGGACGTACAGCCAACAAAATCGGAACTCAGTAATGCCATTGATACTCTAGCCAGTGGAAAAGCCCCTGGGATGGACGGCATTACCCCTGAAATAATTAAGAGTGTCAAGCCTGCTATACTCTCAGCACTCTACGAACTGCTTTGCCTGTGCTGGGATGAGGGAGCAGTACCACACGACATGCGCGATGCTAATATCATCACCCTCTATAAAAACAAAGGTGACTGCGGTGACTGCAACAGCTACTGTGGAATCTCCCTGCTCGGCATAGTGGGGAAAGTCTTCACTCGAGTTGCTTCAAACAGGCTGCAGAAGCTATTTGTGATATTTATAAATGATATGTAGGAAGCTGCTTCTAGTATTTACTGTTGGCACCAAACTATGTGACCTGGTGATGAGTTTAAGAATGACTGATAGCAGTCAAGGGGTCATGAACCAGTTAAGTGGATGGGGTAATTAATGGTAGATGAATTTTAATGTGTATAATTTAAATTGGAGTGGAACAAGAAGCATGAAATATGTGTATGACAAAGAAGTGCCCATTACAAAGGGATTTGAGTGTGATGATGTGAAGTCAGTGCAATTCCAAGTAGTGTGTTGTATATGAAACACTTTGGAATGTTCCTGGGAACAATGATAAATTGCTACATTGATGCAAGTCTTTCAAGTATTTCTTTTCATTTGCTCAAAGTATCCAGCCAGGATAACACCACCATTAAGACTAATCATGTACTTTGATGTATCTCAAGGGCATTTGATTAAAATTACAACAGGCCACCCGAACCTTTTATCAATCATTCATGAAGACAAGCCATTTCTCTTGTTTCTTTGAGTTACCTTTAGGCCAGTTATTTAGGGGAGACATTTTTGCAGGGTGTAGACGATATTTCTGCTGACCCCGTGGACACACCACTGACCTGGTCCTGAATCTTGGGTCATGATCATTTACATATTAGTGTTTCCCATGCCACTTCAGATGGGGTAGGGATATTGGCAGTGGGGTTAGGCTGCAGTGTTAGAGAACCAGATGGAGATTTTTAAAAGTTAAAAATACATGCAGCTATTTCTAAATAGCCTACTGTCATCAATCACTCTGTGAATGATACCTGCAGAAAAACCCCGGCTGCATAAATTGTAAATCCTCCAATAACTTGAGCAACCTGGGTGCCAGTGACACACAGATATCCCGTACTTCCAGTTATGCTAGAGCACAGATAATAGAATTGTTTTATATAATGTAATATGTGCATCTGTATAGCAAGATAATACGCTTGCCCGATTCGGCACCATCCAAGTCACTTGAAAACTTTGGAATGCAGTTAAAAAAAATGGGGCTGTAGCATAATCTGATCTTGTCTTGATTTCTGAGTGCACCACCCCGCCCCCCCCCAACACGACTTAGATTCCACTTCTTATATGGCCACATATCCCTGAAAATTTGTCCCCTTATCTTGAAAAAGACTTGAATGGCTTTCCAAAGGATCAGAGAAGAGTGCCAACTTATTGGCATCATTTTAAGTTGGATTCCAGGAGACTGCTGTTCATGACCTGGCTCCCTGCGTTTCTATTGGTAAGTCTCCCTCCTGACTTTTGGGTAGCACACTCGTCGGCTCTTAGGAACAAGAGTAGGCCATTCAACTCCTCAAGCCTGTTCTGCCATTCAGTTAGATCATGGCTGATCTGTATCTCAATTTCATCTGCCCACCTTGGTTCTGTAACTCTTAATACCCCTGCCTTACAAAAATCTAACAATCTCAATTTTGAAATTTTCAATTAACTCCCAGCTTCAACAGCTTTTTGGAGGCGAGCATTCCTGATTGCCCACTAACCTTTATATGGAGAAGTGTTTCCTGATATCATCCCTGAACGGGCTAACTCTGATGTTCAGGTTATAGCCCCTTGTCTGGACACCCTCACCAGAGGGAGCAGTTTCTATCTATGTACATCTTAATCATCTTAAGCACTCAGGGAAAAAATTCTTCCTAAATCTGCCACCAGGATAAGGTAATCATATATAGCAATGTAAGTGGAAACAGTCAGCTCGCAGATGCTTGTCTCCCAGAATCCCAATTAAATGCAGTAATATAAAGCAGCTAGATGATCTCAGGACGTAAAGTGCACCAAATGGAAAGATTGATCAGGGTCATGATTCAGGTCTTTTAAGACTCTGCGAGGCATGAATGATGTGGATGCTTTATTGGCTATACAAATTGGACAGTAAGAGCCAGACTAGATATTAGAAAAAATGATTTTCTGACAAAGTAGTGGATATGTTTAGCATACTCCCATCAATAGCAATGAATGCAGCAGCAATTAACTTCTTTAAAAGGAGGTGGATGTATGTCTGGCTAGAAGTGGATTGAATGCTTTAAGTCTAGATGGTGATGATTTACTGCACAATGGGACACAATGGTTCCTGAGTTGCAGGGACCATGGAAATATCATCCCTTGGAAAGCCACCAGGCATAGCTAGATAATATGGCTATTAAAGCTAGTTAGATATTATGAAATTTCTCTTAATTATCTTTTGGGAATGTAAAGAACCTCCCCAGAAAAGATTAAAGGGAAAATTTATCTTTTAGCAAAACAATGAGAATACCTGTTCCTCTGTAATTAAAGACCTGCTAGTGAATCGTGCCAGTGTGCAGCCTGGAAATGTTCAGTCTCTGAGAATGTGCTTTTTTTAGCAGGCTAATAATTACAGCGCAAAAGGAACATTCCTCTGTTTGAATACATGAGCTGAGTGGCCTTTCCTTGTGCTTCTGCACATTGGAGCCACAGAAATTACGCGCTTGGCACTGTGGAATTTGCCCAATTTTCTTGTGACCCTTAATGTAAATAGTGACATTTTGAATAGATATAATGACAGTCCTGAACTCTCCTCCTTTTCCAGTTTCTTCACTTCCTTTCCTCATACTGTCAGAGGCCTTCAGATAGGACCTGGGAGAGGGAGGAAAACAATCAGGAAAGAGGGCATCTGCAAGAGGGGAGCATGATTGGGAGGGACTGGGCAATCAGGAAGGTTGGGGGGGGGGGTGGTGGACAGTGATCAGGAGAGGGAGGAAGGGTGACTGGGAGAGGGCGAGGACAATTAAGAGAGGGGCAAGCAGTGTCCAGCAGCAGCCTGCGTAGTTTTAATATGGAGCTGGGTGGAGAGCTCCTGCATCTTTTTTTTTCCCAAAAATATACTTTATTCCTAAAAATCCATAAAAAAATACATTACAACACAGTTCAAATCAGCACCAAGTTGACATTCCAAAAACTGCAAAGGAAATCAGTTTTCTTCAATACAGGAGTGAGTTTCCTCACAACTCTTTCATTCCATTTCACATGCCATGTACATTTTACAGCAAACCTGCATTTGATGTTTACAGTCCAAGGGGTTTCCCATGGGTCCAGCCCCTCAGCTCACTTTGGTGGGAGGACCTTACGCAGTGGTCTTTCCCCATTGAGCCGTTGCAGCGGCTGCCCCAAGCTTTAGTGCATCCTTCAGCACATAGTCCTGGACCTTGGAATGTGCCAGTCTGCAACACTCGGTCGTGGACAACTCTTTGCACTGGAAGACCAGCAAGTTTCGGGCAGACCAAAGAGCGTCTTTCACCGAAACCTTCCTTTATTTTCCCAAAATATACTTTATTCATAAAAATCCTGCATTATTTTTATTTCCAAACTATACTTTATTCATAAAAATCTGTAAAAAAAAAAGTTACAAAACAGTTCCAAACAGCACCAAGACAAAAAATACAAACAGTGCAAAGGAGATCAGCTTCCTTCAATACAGGTTCAATGAGTTGCCTCACCACCCTTCCATTTCAATTTTCCTGCCATATACATTTTATAGCAAACAAAGATTTTCCGGATTCAGTTCGAGGGGTTTTCCATAGATCCAGCCCCTCAGTTCAGCTTGGTTGGGGGACCTTACGCAGTGGTCTTTCCCCATTGAGCCTTTGCTGCGGCTGCCCCAAGCTTTTGTGCGTCCCTCAGCACGTAGTCCTGGACCTTGGAATGTGCCAGTCTGCAACATTCGTTCGTGGACAACTCTTTGCGCTGGAAGACCAGAAAGTTTCGGGCAGACCAAAGGGCGTCTTTCACTGAATTGATAGTCCTCCAGCAGCAGTTGATGTTTATCTCGGTATGCGTCCCTGGAACAGCCCTTAGAGCACAGACTCCTGTGTTACACAGAGCCGCTTGTGATGAACCCCGACAAAAACCACTGCGTCTCTTTCCACACCTGCTTTGCAAAGACACATTCCAGAAGGAGGTGGGCAACCGTCTCCCCACCACAGCCACCTCGAGGGCATTGTGCAGAGGGGGTGAGACTTTGGGCGTACAGGAAGGGGAGGGCTCTTCTCACCACCAGCCAAGCTACATCTTGGTGCTTGTTTGAAAGTTCCAGTGATGAGGCATTCCGCCAAATGACTTTGGCAGTCTGCTCGGGGAACCATCCGACAGAATCCACCATCTCCTTTTCCTGTAGGGTCTTGAGGACATTCCGTGCAGACCACTGCCTGATGGATTGGTGGTCAAAGGTGTTTTTCTGCAGAAACTTTTCCATGAAGGATAGGTGGTACGGCACAGTCCAACTGGATAGAGCGTTCCGCGGCAATTATTCATAAAAATCCTGCATCTCCCACTCCACATTCAGGCAAGTTTTTTAAAACAATATGGCAGTCTGCAGAGAACACTTTAAGGGACCACATTTACCTCAATGTAGCTGTCCCAGCACTGTTAACCACTTTTCTTGCATTCACCAATATGGTGGGCAGAGTAGTTCTGGTGCGTAATGAGCGTGCACATGCCGCCTGCCATATTAAATGCTTTGGGCACTATTTTGCGACTGAAAAATAGGTCCCATATATTTCTATTTTCACGAATTAATTGAGAACACTGTAATGCAGCTATACACATTGAACAATCTGTCCTAATCCATATTATTTTAATTTGAGAATTAGATTTCTACAATGTTTACAAATAATAGATTTGTGTATATATGTTCTCTTGACTATTACGCTAAACCAAGTCTTTAATGGATAATCAATAGTGTCATTAGACAAGCACTTCAAATTTATCATTTCTTCAAAAATTAGTTCTTGGAAAACACAACAGTTTTTAGTTTTAGTTTTTTTAGAGATACAGCACTGAAACAGGCCCTTCAGCCCACCAAGTCTGTGCTGACCATCAACCACCCATTTATACTAATCCTACACTAATCCCATATTCCTACCACATCCCCACCTGTCCCTATATTTCCCTACCACCTACCTATACTAGGGGCAATTTATAATGGCCAATTTACCTACCAACCTGCAAGTCTTTTGGCTTGTGGGAGGAAACCGGAGCACCCGGAGGAAACCCACGCAGACGCAGGGAGAACTTGCAAACTCCACACAGGCAGTACCCAGAATTGAACCCGGGTCACTGGAGCTGTGAGGCTGCAGTGCTAACCACTGTGCCAGACAAGTAATGATTGCGTTTGTACAGAACCCAAGACAGGAGTCAGGTAACACAGATGTCTGCAGTTTTGGAGGCATAGATAGGGCGAGGAAAGAGGTTTTGCATAAAGAGTATGAGCAGCTAGGGGATTAAATTAAAAAGCAGAACCTCAAAGGTGGTAATCTCTGGGTTATTACCTGAGCCATGAGCAAATTGGCGTAGTGTAAATAAGATTAGACAGTTAAATGCGTGGCTCAAAGATTGGTGTGAGAGAAATGGGTTTAGATTCATGGGGCATTAGTACCAATACTGGGGAAAGTGGGAGCTGTACCATTGGGACGTTCTACACCTGAACCGTGCTGGGACCAGTGTTCTGGCGAGTTGTATAACGAGGGCAGTAGAGAGGGCTTTGAACTAAATAGTGGGGACGAGGGATCAAGTGAAGGAAGATGTGATAATTTAAAGACAGAGGAGAAGGCAAGGGAGCAAGATAGCAATAAGGATAATGATAATCAGGGTGTGACAGGAAGGGACAGTGCATACAAGCTCAAGAGTGAGCCAGCAGATAAGATTAGAGGTTATGAACTGAGTGGGGGGAGGGGGAGGGAGAGATGCGATTTAGAAATCCAAAGAGAAAGGCCAAGGCATCGGAACAGTATATCGTTGTGTGTAAAGACCAGCAGAATGGGACAGGAAGGGTCAGAGAGTTTAACAGATATTGTACATCAGCAAATAAGGTCATTGAAGGAAATAGAAGCAAAAAAATGAAATTAAAACTTCTATATCTAAATGCGTGAAGCATTTGCAATCAGATAGATGAACTAGTGACACAAATAGAGGTACATGATTTAGATCTAATCGCCGTCACAAAGACATGGTTACATGGTGATCAAGGTTGGGAAATAAATATTCCAGGAAGAAAGACAGAATAGCAAAGGAGGAGGGGTAGCACTTATGATTAAAGATGATATAGGGGCATTAGTGAGAAAGGATCTGGCCTCAGAAGATCATGAAGTAGAATCAGTATGGGTAGAAATAAGGAACAGCATGAATCAGAAAACACTGGTGGGAGTAGTTTATAGGCCCCTAACAGTAGTTATACCATTGGACAGAGCATTAAACAAGACATTATTGGAGCTTGTAACAAAGGCATTGTAATAATTGTGAGGGGACTTTAATCTTCATATAGACTGGGACAATGACGTTTGCAGGAGTAGTCTAGAAGATGAGTTTGTAGAATGCTTTCGGGACAGTTTCTGGGAGCAACTCGTTGTGGAGCCAACTAGAGATAAAGCTATCATAGATCTAGTATTATGTAATGAAGCAGGGTTAATAAGCAATGTCATAGGAAAAGATCCACTGGGTAACAGTGATCATAGTACCTTTGAATGCTATGTTAAGTTTGAAAGTGACAGGCTCCAATCACAAATAAGAATCTTAAACTTAAAGCCAATTACGTAGGCATGAGGGGAGAACTGGCTAAGGTAAATAGACTAAAAGATAGGGCAGTAAATTAACAGTGGGAAACCTTTAAAGAAACAATTCAAAATGTTCAACAAAAATATATTCCTTTGAAAAACAAAAACTCGGCCAGAAAGACCCATCCGTGGCTCATCAGGAAGTTAAGGATAGTATTAGATTAAAAGAAAAGGCATATAAAGTTGCAAAAAAAAGAGAAGCAAGTCTGTCGATTGGGAGTGTTTTAGAAACCAGCATAGGGCCACCAAAAAGTTGATAAAAAAGGAAAAAAATTAGAATATGAGAGTAAACTAGCCAGTAACATAAAAACGGATTGTATGAGCTTTTATAGGTATATCAAAAGGAAGAGAGTAGTAAATTTTGGTCTCTTGGAAGCAGAAACAGGAGAAATTATCATGGGGAATGAGCTAATGGCAGAGGCAATGAACAAATATTTTGCAATGAATTTTAAAAGCTCGGCGGCAAACATCAAAAAAGGCACGGCACGCGCACGACTTGTGCGTTGCTGAGCCGATGCAATATTTCACGCGGCAGCTCATTTACATGGAGAGGGTGCAACGACTACCCCCAATGACGTAGAGGGGGCAGCCGTTCCATCCCTGGCAACGTTGTCCGGCGCCATCGGGCAGGCACCGGCGCCTTTTTTAAAGGGCATCAAGCCCTTCAGTGACATTTAAATTTTCTCGCTCCCAGTCTCCGGGAAATAAAAATAAAATGTTATTACAACTGTCATGGTCCTGTAGTTTTTTTCTCGGAATATGCGGTTTGCCTTTAAGGCTTGCAAGGGATCAGTATTGCTTTAAGAACCAGAAAGCCTCAGGAGTTATAGGAAGGTGCATTTTCGTTGCCTTAGAAATAGCCATTGAAGACGGCGATTCAAAGGTGCATTCTCGTTACCATAGATACAGCCACTGGGAGTGAGTCTCATGCGATACATTTGTTACAATTCAGTTTTGAACTGGCTTTTAGTTGAAGACAGTTTGTTCTAACAGAACACACAGACACAGCTGTGGTGTCAGCACCTGGAAAAAGAGCTGTCAGCCATTTAAACTGAAGGAATAGGAATTTAGTCTGTTTAATTATTATCTCAAAATTCTAAAAAAAGTCAAGCCAAAACATAGATCTCTGGTAATTTAAACTGAAGGGAGGGAAGTTAGACTGTGACAATCTTTTATTCCTCAAAAACTCTAAAGTCAGTTTGATTCTGTTGAAAGTCGTTAATTGTTGAAATTCGCTGGAGAAGGAAAGCAACATTCTGTGAGGACTTCAAGCAACATTGGACTGTAAATTTGCAAGGACTCATTTTTTCTATTTTAAATGTTGTTTATATCTTCATAGTGTTTAAGAATTTAGTTTTTTTAATTAAACAGTTAATTTGTTGATTGAAAGACACCTGGTTTGGTTAGCCTCATTAGGGGGTTAATAGATGGAACAATTTGGCTGTGTCTTTCTTTAATTTGGAAAGTTTTATATGATATGTTAGGCAATCTGTGGAGTGACGGGATTGAATTATCAGTGCGTTTCTCCCACCACAATCAGAATCGTATATTTTAATTCGGGGCTTTGACTGGGGCGGTCGATTGTAACACAATTTTGACTCCCATCTCTCCCCACCTTCCCCAATGAGTGATCTAGATATAAATTGCCCTCTTCCCCCGGAAAGAACTTTTATTCATATCTCGAACTTTCCCCCCCGAAGTTTATTCCCTTTGACCCCCAACCGCTTAACACCATCCACGCAATCAATCACGTTCATTTTTGCCAGTTCCCCCTGCCCTGAAAAATTCACTTCTCCCCCATCCCCACCAGTGCCAAGCATCAGATCTCCGAATGGAGATCCGAAGGCGCGGGAGTTCCGGCCACCAACCGGAATATTGTTGTGGGACAACTGTCGGAACAAGATAAGTGCTTTTGCATATTTAAATGAAGGCTCCACCGCTGATCACAGAGTGGCGGCTGCCCCGAGGCCTCGCCACTGTCGCAGGTAAAATGTGGCGGGGCCTTTCTGGCATTGAGGCCCGTAGCGGGTCTCTCCCAGAAGTTTTTTCCGGGCTCCCCCGCCACGACCCCGATGTCGGCGGACTTATAAAATTCAGCCCTTTGTGTCTGTCTTCACATTAGAAGACACAAGTTCCATACCAGAAATAGACAGTAACTGAGGGGCTAAAAAAGAGTGATGAAATTAAGGAAATTCGTATCAGTAGAGAAGAAGTATTAGAGAAACTTAAGGGACTAAAATCTGACAAATCTCCAGGACTTGATGGCCTGCATCCTAGGGTAAAAAAGAGATAGCTGCAGAAAATAGTGGATGCGCTAGCTATGATTTTCCAAAATTCCTCGGGTTCGGGAACGGTCCCATCAGATTGGAAGTTGGCAAATGCTACACCGCTTTTCAAAAAAGGAGGGAGAGAAAACAGGGAACTACAGGCCAGTTAGAAAAAATCAGTCATTGGGAAAATACTCGAATCTATTATTAGGGATGCACTTGGGAAAGCACAGTATAGTTTGAGCAAGTCAACATGGTTTTACTAAAGGGAACTCCTGTTTGACAAATTTATTAGAGTTTTTTTTGGGTATAACTAGTAGGGTAAATAAAGGAACCAGTAGACGTAGTATACCTGGATTTCCAAAAGGCATTTGATAAGGCACCACACAAAAGGTTAGTTGGCAAGATAAGGGCTCATGGAGTTGGGGATAATATTAGCATGGATAGATGATTGGTTAACAAACGGGAAGCAACGAGTGGGCATAAACGGGGCATTTTCAAGTTGGCAAGCTGTAAATAGTGGATAGCCACAAGGATCATTTCTGGGGCCTCAGCTATTTGCAATCTATAGTAATAATTCAGATGAAGAGACAGAGAGTAATGTATCTAAGTTTGCTGATGATACAAAGCTTGGTGGAAAGGTAATCTGTGGGGAGGACACATAGAGGCTGCAAAGAGATATAGACAGGTTAAGTGAATGGGCAACAAGACAGCAGATTGAGTATTATGTAGGGAAGTATGAAGTTATGCACTTTGGTCGTAAGAATAGAAAAGCAGAATTTTTAAAAAAGGTATGCAACTTTTAAGTGTTGATGTTCAAAGAGACGGGTGTGCTGGTACAAAAACACAGTAAGTTAACATGCAGGTACAACAAGCAATTAGGAAGGCAAATAGCATGTTGGCCTTTATTGCAAGAGGATTGGAGTACAGGAATAAGGGAGTATTGCTACTGCTATACAGGGATTTGTTGAGACCACATCTGGAATACCGTGTGCAGTTTTGGTCTCCACATTTAAGAAAGGATATACTCGCATTGGAGGCAGTGCAGTGAAGGTTCACTAGATTGGTCCCTGGGATGAGGGGCTTGTCCAATGATGAGAGACTAAGTAAATTGGGCCTGTATTCTCTGGAGTTTAGGAGAATGAGAGGTGATCTCATTGAAACATATAAGATTATATAAGGGCTGTATAGGATCGACATTGAGATTGTTTCTACTGGTCAGGGAATCTAAAACATGGGGCACAATCTCAGAATAAGGGGCCAATCATTTAGGACTGAGATGAGGAGAAATTACTTCACTCAAAGGGTTGTGAATCTTTGGAATTGTCTACCCCAGAGGGTTATGGATGCTCCATCGTTGAATACATTTAAGGCTGCGATAGACAGGTTTTTGGTCTCTCAGGGAATCAAGGGGTATAGTGAGCGGGAGGAAAAGTGGAGTTGAATCCTAAGATCAGCCGTGATAGCAGGCTCGATGGGCCATATGGTGGTCTACTGCTGCTATTTCTTGTGTTCTTGGACTCAATCAGAAAAACAGGGCCTGAAAACATCTCCAATTTATTGAGATCTATGGCTGGATTTTATGGGCCCCCCTGAGGCAAGGGGGCACAAAGGATCCTGGTGGGGGCGGAGGGCCCGTTGCCAAGCAATCTTACTGGGGGCGGGATCGACTGTCGACGGCCTTCCCGCCCAGAGGCCACTTGAGGCCCTTAAATAGCCTGTTCACGGCCAATTAAGGGCCTCTTCCTGCTGCTGCCGGGATTTTACCAGCGGGAATGTGTGTGGGGAGGTGCTTCTGCCACGTGGGGAGAGCGCCTTGTAAAATGAGACAGCCTTCCTGCAGGCTTGGGGGGTCGGTTGAGTGGTTCCTTGTCCGGGGCAATCTGTTGTAGTTGGCAGAAGGACAGTTCACTTCGTTATCACTACTGGCGCAGTGAGCAGCTGAGCCCTCCCATACAGGCGACTGTTGCAGTGTTCCAATTCATAAAGTGAATTTGCATGATTTGACTTCAAAAAGAACTGTGCAAACAGGCCTCCCAGCCAGCTTAGCCAATAGTGGTTGAGTCTGGCATATCAGGAAGATCCCTGGATTGATCCCTGGCCTGTGCTGCATTAACTAATCTCATCCAAGGCCACATTAGGGCACAATTGTCCTCAATACCTCCAATTATGGGGGTGTACCGTAGCCAAGGTTCTCATTTGTAATCGATATACATGGACTTCTGCTGGAAGTGCACTTGTATGGAGTTCTCTGAGGAGAAGGTTGGGCTCAGATCCTCTGATATAATAACCTGCTTACACTGACTGTCAAGACTCACACATGAATAATGGTCATTTGGATGAAGTAACATATCTCAGCACAAAGTCACTACCGTCAGGAATCATCGAGTCACAGAAGTTTACGGCACAGAAGGAAGCTATTCAGCCCATCGTGTTTGTGCTGGAAAGGAAAAGAACATTTGCAAGAAACCAATTGCACACAAATACACACCTGTTCGTGCAGCAGAATTGTTTTTTCTTGTTTCTCTTGTATACTTAGTATGTTGTGTGATCTAATTATAAAACTCTAGTAAAATAAATCTTTAGATGCGAAAGAGCGAGTACTTTTTAAAGAATGCTGTATAAACCAGGTTATGCTAACATTTTAACCAACTGTTGCACTTAAAAACTGCAAATCAACTTCAAGAAACAAAAATATACATAACAACCAGTACAATTAATAGGGATTAATTTTTTTTGTTGATTTTGATAATGATCGCTAAATGGTTCCCTCTTCCAAATCAGTGCCACCTCCGAATTGTGGATGAATGCTTTGAATTAGATCCTGGCTGCAATCTTAGGTGTCACTTTGTTATCTTTGTTGGTTTACAGTTCCTGCTTAGTCCTCATTGTGTTTTCAAGTCTCCATTGTACCAGAATCGGTCAGTCACAAAGAATTAGGTTTTTCAGTTTGTTTTTACACTGCATCAAATACTCTGAAAGTATGCTTGACACAGCAGTTGTACTTCGAGCTGTCCCTCAGTGTTGCCCTGTGAACTACACTCCAACCTTCCACGCACATTTCTGTTCCAGTCTGTGGTTGCAATCCTTTTGAGCAGGTTGCCAGCTCAGTGCCAGTTAAACTGCTGAACTCACAAGTCTATTTTATATAGTTTGCTCATCCTTGAACTCATTTCACTGAAGATTCTTAAAAGGAGAACTTTGCATATCTAGCTGGCATGGATTTAAACTCAGGTGCTAGGGAGGAAAGGGTATTGTTCCTAACATTGCCTGAATTGCAGCTATCTTTGTGCTTAATAATTGTTGTGTTTTTGGTTCCTAGGACTTCCACTGTGACTTCAAGAGCAGCTTTAGCGCAGATGCATGCTATTGGCTTCCCTGAGATCCTAGATGATAACAATGAGCTGGCAACAGTGATTGACCCTGATGAACTTTCAAACTTTAATCTGCAGAAGGAAAAAGCAGACCATTTTCAGTGCAATGAGATAATTCTGCAATTTCTGGCTTTCAGCAGGTAACATTCGGAGCAATGGGACGAGCAATGGGACTCTAACCATTATTTTGGGTAGATGATGTGTGTTGACTTACAAAAACTATAACTGCCAGGTGCATGTATCAAACATGTTGCTTGGAATTTCTATAAGACCTTTATGGGGCAAGTGTCACAACACTGGACCTTGGTGTCGAAGGGAAAGAACTGTTGTGAGTGACAGGAAGAGAGTGCGGATTCAAAGATTTCTTCTTAATATTTTATGAAACCATTAATATTCCTTTAGGTTTGGTATGAAATAAACACTAAAGTTGCAGGCTATGGGAAATCTAACTTATGTAGGCCACTGTTACATAGAATTACATAGCATGTACAACACAGAAACATTTGCCCCAATTGGTCTGCGCCGTTGTTTATGCCTTCATGAGCCTCCTCCAGCCCCTCTTTAACTAAAAGCAAAATACTGCGGATGCTGGAAATCTGAAACAAAAACAAGAAGGGTTCCGAAGAAGGGTCACTGACCCGAAACGTTAACTCTGCTTCTCTTTCCACAGATGCTGCCAGACCTGCTGAGTGACTCCAGCATTTCTTGTTTTTGTCCCTCTTTAACTAACCCTATTTGCATATTCCTTTCTCCCTCATGCATTTATCTAGCTTCTCCTTGAATGCATCTATGCTGTTTGCTTCAACTACTCCTTGTGGTAGCGAGTTCCACATTCTAACCCCTCTCTGGGTAAAGAAGTTTCCCCTGAATTCCCTATTGGATTTATTAGTGCCTAACTTATATTTATGGTCCCTAGTTTTAGTCGTCTCCACAAGTGGAAGTATCTTCTCGACATCTACCCTATCCAACCCTTCCATAATCTTAAAGACTTCTATCAGGCCAACTCTCAGCCTTTCTCTTTTCTAGAGAAATTATCCACAGCCTGTTCAGCAAAGGGCAAACTATATATGCCCACTTCTCGTTCTATAAAGACTAAAGTGTGAATGAGAATTCAGCATTTATGTTATCTCTTTTCCTGAGCAAGATATTTTTCACATACCTATACACTATTTAATCATCACATCCCTTTTTTCATTATATATACCATGTATAACCCACACTCACATACAGTCTCCATTACATATAGTCCATAAAATTTATTGATTTTATGTCATATCTTGCAACAGAAAATGTTTTGTCCTCAAGAACTTAATGAACCATGAAAGGAGCTGATAAATCTCTGGATCCTATAAGATAAATCCAATATATTATGTACACTGGACCTGCTTCTAAACATTTCCACACCACCACTGGGCAGAGGAAAAATAAATTCTTAAACGTTTTGGAATAAAAGAACAGTTGCACCCCCAACTATCGACTGAAAAGATGAAAGTTACGCACTTCTTTGCCTGAAGAATGACTTTATTCCCTGCCGCATTTTCTCTGACGTTTATACTAATAAAACCATAGCTAACCTGCCTTTTATTTTGTTTTGGTTGCTTTGGTTTACATTTCATCTCACCTGCGTTATGCAGAATTAACCTCAGTTGATTTTTTGTGTTTTTATTCATATTAAAACAGATGGAAATTATTAAATTGGTTTAATGCTGGTTTTGCAAGACAGTGGACATTCAGGGTGGAAGGTTTGTACTTTTAACTCTTACTTTGTAATCGATACGTTTCACTTTCAGAAGGGTTATAAACAAAACAATGTATGACATGATAAAGTACCAATTAACTGGAAAAGGGCACAATGGGAGTGAGAATTTTGATGGAAAGACATAAAGACACCCCAGGTAGAGGGCAAAAACGACAATTTCCTCTACCTGAGTGCTGGTTAATGGAAATGTTGTGAACTGCGGGACATCCACGATCTTCAAATTATACATGTTATCATTCAGAATGACTGAAGGTCTGTGAACATACAAAGGAAAAGATCAGTGCTGTAGTGAGAAACGATATAGGCACTGGAGATCAAGACGTAGAATCAGTCTGGGTAGAAATAAGAAACAGCAAGGGAAAGAAGTCCCTAGTGGAAGTAATCTATAGGTCCCCAGGAAGTGGTTCCACAGTGGGGCACCGTATACACCAGGAAATACTGGGGCCTTGTAAGAAAGGAATGGCAAAATCATGGGTGATTTTAATATGCATATAGACTGGATTAATCAAATTGTCAAGGGTAGCCACGAGGGAGAGTTCATTGAATGTATTAGAGAGAGTTTTTTGGAGCAATATGTTGTGGAACCAACCAGGGAGCAAGCTATTCTAGATTTGGTATTGTGCAATGAGGTGGGATTAATTAATGATCTCATAGTTAAGGGTCCTCTAGAGAAGAGTGATCATAGCATGCTAGAATTTCAGTTTGAGAGCGAGAAACTGGAGCATGACACTAGCATTCTGGAGTTAAACAAAGGTAATTACATAGGCATGAGGACAGATTTGGCCCTAGTGGACTGGGCAGGAAGACTAAAAGGTAGGATAGTTGATGAGCAGTGGCAGATGTTTAAGGAGATATTCAATTCCTCCAAACTAAAATATATTCCAGAGAGGAGGAAAGATTGTAAGAGGGGGAAAAAACATCCATGGCTAAGCAAGGAAGTTAAGGATAACATAAAGACAAAAACTAAGGCATGCCATATTGCAAAGGTCAGTGACAGGCTGGAAGATTGGGAAACTTTAAAGATCAACAAAGGGTTACTAAAAAAAGTAATAAAAAGAGCAAAGGTAAATTATGAAAGAAAACTAGTGCAAAATATAAAAATGGATAGCAAAATCTTCTATTTGATAAGGTGCCACACAAAAGGTTAATACACAAGGTAAGATCACATGGGGTTGGGCAATTTATTAGTTTGGATAGAGGATTGGCTAACCAACAGAAAAGAGAGAATCAGGATAAAGGCTGCATTTGCTGACAATGCTACTGCTAGATGGCGCTGCTGTGCCACATGCGCAAATGCAGCATGTGCCACTAAAACGTCACCGACTGTGATTTTAGGCAGCTGCCAGGACTAAAGATGGCGCTGCTCAAATAATCACACTGAGGCAACCTAACAAACACGTCAGCACACAATGGCGGAGCGAACGAGCGGGCCGGGGAGCGGGCTGGAGCTGGGGCCGAGGAGTGGAGTGGAGTGGGGAGCGGGCCGTGGAGGGGAGCGGGCCGGGGAGTGGGGTGGAGCGGGCCGGGGAGGTGGGGGTGGAGTGGAGCGGGCCTGGTAGGAGCGGAGCGGTGGGCGAGCAAACGGGCCAGTGATGGAGGGGAGCGGAGCGGAGTGGGCGAGCGAACGGGCCAGTGACGGACGGAAGCGGAGCGGCTGGAGACAGCAGCAAGTGGGGGAGGGAAGAGGAGTGCGTTTCTCTGTGCATGCGCCATAAACGCAACGGCAAAAGTCGCACTGGCCGGTCCCCACACCCGGCGACACCAAGGTCTTCGGCCACTTGCTCTGCGCGGCCCTCTCCATCCAGCCGTTCCCTCCAGCTGCAGATCCCCTATCCAGCCGCTTTCTACCCTACTTCTCAACTGTACTTCACGCATTGCAGCTGTCTGGTCCCTGCCTTTTGTATCCCCCTCTTCAGGAAGTTCTGAATTTAACTCCCTCCCACTACACCCCCTCTCCCCCCACCCCCTCTCTACCTCTCCCCCCACCCCCTCTCTACCTCTCCCCCCATCCCCTCTCTACCTCTCCCCCATCCCCTCTCTCCCCCCACCCCCCTCTACCTCTCCCCCTCCCCCCCACCTCCCCCTCACAACCCCACCCCCCCTCTCCCCCACCCCCAAGGGCCACACCACAGTTAAATATCTGAAGTGCAGTTGCAAAGTCGGGAAAATTGCATCAAAAACCTCAACAATTCCAGGTTTAATTATTGAGAAATTTTATTAAGTACATTAAGCATTCGAGGCACTGCTGTGCATGGATACATGAGTGTTCTGTCACCAGCATTCCCGTGAGACAGACAGGCTGAGTCTCTGCTATGCAGAACTAAAGAGATTGTTCCTGGAGAGACTTGTGGTGATGAACGCTTGGCTCTCTGTCCACTACTTTTAATTTTAATTTAGAGATACAGCACTGAAACAGGCCCTTCGGCCCACTGAGTCTGTGCCGACCATCAACCACCCGTTTATATTAATCCTACACTAATCCCATATTCCTACCACATCCCCACCTGTCCCTATATTCCCCTACCACCTACCTATACTAGGGGCAATTTACAATGGCTAATTTACCTATCAACCTGCAAGTCTTTGGCTGTGGGAGGAAATCGGAGCACCCAGCGAAAACCCACGCAGACACAGGGAGAACTTGCAAACTCCACACAGGCAGTACCCAGAATTGAACCCGGGCCGCTGGAGCTGTGAGGCTGCAGTGCTAACCACTGCACCACTATACCGTCCCACGCTGTATTGTCCATGTGAAGAAGGCAAAGTCACAAGAGTCTGAGCTCAGTCTATTCTTGGTCTCAAGGATTGTTTTCTCGACAGCATGTTTTACATGAAAAGAAATAAGGAAAGAACATCAGTGTCAGAGCTTCCACCCTCCAATGAAATTACTGTTGAGCATGCTTTATGTTCTGCAGTAAAGGCATGTACTGATAACACCGCCAATGAATCACTTAGTACCCACCTCAGCTGTTGGAGTCAGGATGATGTTACTGCCCCTATCTCGTGATGGTTCAATGCTGCTCTCAGGGAAAACATGAATGATGTGAGGGTGCTGGAAAAAGAAGCACATTTCTTTTGGACTATGTACATAAGCAGGCCATTTAGCCCAGCTGTTCCCTGCTAGTGGTTCTGCTACTGCTGCGCCTTCCGATCCGCTCCCATTTAATCCTGCCTGCTACTATCAGCATCACCTTCCATTTCTTTTGCTCTTATCTACCTTTGCCTTAAAGAAACATTGAGGATGGAGAACTGTGTGGCTGCACACTCACCTCACCAATTATGTACACAGCAAGAGCATTCGCATTTGTGCTACCACTGGACACGGCATGCTTGTTTCTTTTAGTGCTCAGTCTCTTCTTGCTGAATGTTCCCCAAGTGCTTGACGGCTTTGGACGCCCTCTCTGCTTGACAGGCAGCAGCTGGCAATTGCACAGTCTCACAAGGCTCTGCATGGTTGTTTCAAGGGCGGATGGAGAAACAGGTGGCTGTGTGTCCATGTGCACTGCTCTGATGGGTGCAGGAACAGAGCAATTTACAACAGGGACTGGAGCACATGTACTGCCTGCACACAGCCCCAGACAATGGAAAGAATTTTAGTGCAGTGCAGTGGACTGGAGCAAATGCAGTGCCCCAGACAATGGAAATGTTTTCAGAGCAACTTACAACAGGGACTGGGGCACATGCAGTGGCCCAGACAATGGAAATGTTTTCAGAGCAATCTCCTCTTTCTGATAAAAATGAAGCTGACTGAAATCTTCAAAACGACTAAATAATTGCGAGAAAATACCCGACAAAACCTTTCCTCCTTCCACTTTCAGAAACTCGCGCTGAAGCTTGACGCATGCGTGAATACCCGTTGGCGTTGCATAAAGTGCATGCGCAGAGGCTGACCAGGCGCGTTGCCCGAAGATGCACACGTCACGCGATGACATCATCGGTGCATGCGCAGACCAGTCCTGGCAAGCCGGAACGCAGCGCATGCACACAAAGCAGGAGACCGTCTGCGCATGTGCATACCGTGGCGCAGCCTGATGACGTCAGTGGCGGCCAGCGTTGTCAGGAATCACTTTGCAGGATAAATGGGTCTTTTTCTGGTTGGCAAGATGTAACTAATGGGGTGCCACAGGGTTCAGTCCTCGGGCCCCAACTATTTACAATCTATATTAATGACTTGGATGCAGGGATGGAAGGTATGATAGCCAAATTTGTAAATGTCACTAAAATAGGTTGGATAGGAAGTTGCAATAAAGAAATAAGAAATTTACAAATGGATATGGACAGGTTAGGTGAATGGGTCAAAATTTGGCAGATGGAGTTTTAACGTTGGTAAGTGTGAGGTTATCCATTTTGGTCGTAAGAATAGAAAGGCAAATTATTATCTAAATGGAGAGAAACTTCAGAGTGCTTCAGTGCAGAGGGATCTGGGTGTCCTCGTGCATGAATCTCAGAAAACTAATATGCAGGTACAGCAGGTAATAAGGAAGGCAAATGGAATTTTGCATTTATTGCTAAAGGAATAGAGTATAAAAGTAGGGAAGTGTTGCTGCAACTGGACAAGGCATTAGTGAGACCGCACCAGGAGTATTGCGTACAGTTTTTGTCCCCTTACTTGAGGAGGGATGTAGTTGCATTGGAGGCAGTTCAGAGGAGGTTCACTAGATTGATTCCAGAAATGAGGGGTTTGTCTTATGAAGAGAGCTTGAGCAATTTAGGCCTTTACTCTCTGGAGTTTAGAAGAATGAGAGGAGATCTAATTGAGGTATATGAGATGATTAAGGGGATTGACAAAGTAGACGTAGAGAGGGTGTTTCCTCTTGTGAGGCAATCTAGAAGGAGAGGTCATTGTTTAAAATCTGCTACCCCTATCTTAAAACTGAGATGAGGAGAAATTACTTCTCTCAAAGAGTTGTGAGTCTGTGGAATTCACTACCCCAGAGTGCGGTGGATGCCGCGACATTGAGTAAATTTAAGGAGATAGACAGATTTTTAATTAGTAATGGGTTGAAGGGTTATGGAGAACGGGCAGGAAAGTGGAGTTGAGGCTGAGATGAGATTAGCCATGATCGTATTGAATGGCGAGCAGTCTCGAGGGGCTGAATTGCCTACTCCTGCTCCTGCTCCTAGTTATTATGTTCTGGTTTGGGTGTGCACGTGGCTGAAGTCATTGTAAAGAAACTGGTGGACTTTAGCTGTTTCAATCACTCCAGAAGATCCAAGCATGGCGATTGTAAAGGTGCTGACCATTGTCCCTAATATTTGTCTCAAGATAGATGTTGGTGATCAGATAGAGAGAATCATAGAACCATAGAATTGTTCCTGCACAGAAGGAGGCATTTGGCTCATCGAGTCCATGCTGGCTTTCTGCAAGAACAATTTAGCTAATCCCACTCACCCACCTTGTCCCCTAGCCCTGCAAATTTTTTCTCTTCAGGTGCTTATCCAATTCCCTTTTGAAAGCCACAATTGAATCTACCTCCACCACACTCTCAGGCAGTGCATTCCCGATCTTAACCACTCGTTGCATAAAAAAGATTTTCCTTTTGTTGCTTTTTTGGTTCTTTTGCCAATCACCTTAAATTGGTGTCCTCTGGTTCTCGACCCTTCCGCCATTGGTAACAATTTCTCTCTATCTGCTCTGATTAGACCTCTCATGAATTTGAACATCTCTATCAAATCTCTTCTCAACCTTCTCTTCTCTCAGGAGAACAACTCCAGCTTTTCCAATCTATCCACCTAACTGATGTCCCTCATCCCTGGAACCATTCTTGTAAATCTTTTCTGAATTCTCTCTAAAGCCTTCACATCCTTCCTAAAATGCAGTGCCCACAATTGAACACGCTACTCCAGTTGAGGTTGAAACAGTGTTTTATCAAAGTTCTTCATGACTTCCTTGTTTTTGTACTCTTGTGTTCCTGTTTATAAAGGCCAGGGTCCCATATGCCTTTTTAACCACTTTCTCAACTTGCCCTTCCACCTTCAACAATTTATGCACATGTACCCTCTCTCTGTTCCTGCATCCCGTTTAGAATTGTACCCTTTAGTTTATATTTGCCTTTTCTCGTTCTTCCTGCCAGAATGTATGATTTCACACTTCTCTGCATTAAATTTCATCTGCCACATGTACATGTCTGCTTATCGAAACCTTAACTTAAAAATCACCAAAATTTAATTTATTTGCCTGGTGACCTAACTCAAATTTTGTTTTTGTGTCCTGCCTATGGACTTTGTCCCTTTACCTTAGTTTCTCATTGTAAAATGTACCGGTACCTTTAAGCATCAGCTAACTCCTAAACCAGGCTTTGCACTAAGCCAGGAGACTGTATGAAACAGCAAGGTTCAAGGAGTTCCTACATATTTAGAGTATCAACTTATGCAACAGACTATGATTTAACACACTGGATGTTAATGTTGCAGCCTTCAAAAGAGAAATAAATGCTTACCTAATGTGACTAAATAGTGGAAGAAGTAGATGTAAATTTTCTTTGTTAGCCGTGAACATGAACCTATGCTGAAAGAGCAGCAAGATGCCCCGGATGGCTGTTTTTCATTCCTGTCTTCTCACTTGCTGTAGTATTTTGTTAAATAATTATTGCTTTTAACATGCAGTTGCATGCTGTTGCACTATTGTGTCCTTTGCTGATTAGTAACAATGTCGTGGTCATAATTTCTAGTGGTCTAACATTTTATTGACAGCCGATAGCTGCACAACAATCCTGAGCAAATGTTCTGTGATGAAAACATCAGGAGCTGCTGAATCTTATAGTGTTAAATGGGCTTTTCAACCCTTCATTACCAAAATACTCTTCAAATGGTCATGTTTTTGTTGAAAGAAAACATGTTATTTTATAGTGATTTAGAATTGCAGATTGGAACTCAGGATATTGGTAAGTATATTTTAATAATCTCCAGCAAACCAAAAAGAAATGCCTCCTTGGGCCTAGTAAAATTTTTCATGGCTGAGAACATATTGAGATGGTAACCACAGGAGCTGGGGAAGGTCTTGTTACAGTGAATGCCAAACTATAGCTCTCTGCTGGACATACACTCAAAGTGGTTTCTTAGCAGAGATCAAACATACACCGGTATACCAGTTTTGATTGTCAAGTAGCCTGCTGTTTAAAGCAGAGAATAACACATTCAAAACTTACAGTTCAGGACGTTGGAGAAAATAAATTGAGCCAGCATGGAGCTAAGAAGCCAAACAGCAGCAATTGTGAGATACACCTTGAGATATTTCAATTTAATATTCTTATAGGGGCAAGTGGCACAAATGACTCAATTTGGAGTGTTTCTTCAAGGCCAGATCGATGATACATGAAGGAGACCTGAAACTGAGGAGCAGTGGACCTTCAATTTAAGCCATAAAGCACCTTCTGACAGGATTCGCTAATACAACTGCAGGAATGTATTATCACAACTGATAAGCAACCAAATTAGGTTCACTGTTGCATTTGTCACTGTAGCTGACCTTAAAACCTCATGGAGGCTAGAGAAACAGAGTGGAAAGATGATGCACAGCATGAATGATTTTTAACTTTAAATAAAGTAGAGCTGGACTAACATAGTGGGCTATGGAGTGATATGATGTGGGTTCACCACCATGATTGCCAACAGAGGAGAGGAATTACTAAAAACACTTGAATGAGTCTAAAGGAAAGGAACCGCTGAGAATATTACCATCCTCCAGATAGCCTTTTTAACAAGTTTCAGCCAGATTATAATAACCGCCCACTCACCTCCTTCCCCCCCCATCTCTTCCCCCCCCTCGCATCCCCTACCCCCCACCCCCCTCACACCCCCTTCCTCCCACCCCCCTCACACCCCCACCCCCCTCACACCCCCTTCCCCCCCAACTGCACCCCCTTTCCCCAACCTCTCGCACCCTCTTTTCCCTCCCCCTCCCCCTCGCAACCCCCCGCACCCCCTCCCCCCTCGCACAACCTCTCCCTCCATCAAATTGCACAGTTTACTTGTTAGGGCCTATGCTCAGGCAGACAAGCTAACAACCCCACTGCCTTGTGTGTGTCTCAGGAGAGACTAAGGCTAAGGCAGTGATCCCGAACAGAACATATGGAACGGAACCCCTAAGGCGGTCGGCATGTTTCTAGCAGTTCCTGCAGTCAATCTGGTGTCAAACGTCATGCTCTGCACCCCTTTGGACCCCACCAGGAAGGCCGAGAGGGGGATTTTGACGCTTGGGCAACTTACAACCTCCATACATTTCGCCTAGGCGTGCGCCATGGAAAGGTCACTCCATAGTCTCCTCGCAGCGACCAAAACAACATGGAGGGCAGCAGTTACGGGTTTTAAGTCCAGCTCAATTGGCGTAGAGATTGGGCGCCACGGGTTGCCTTTGTCGGTGGGAGAGGTCATTGCATCTCACTGGACAGCTACTGCCCACGTCAAACCGGGCAGCACCCGGTCAGAAAAGCTCTGTCCCGCTACAGTCCACCTGCTTCAATGGGTACTTGGAGCTGAGAGTCATTGCCTGACAAGTGAACTGTAATACCGCACCAAACAGCACGACAAAAAAAGGAAAGAAGGTACCAGCCCTTTGTTTCGCAAGCTGGAACGTCAGAGCTATGTGTACTGGCCTGTTGGAAGAGCTTACACAAATCAACGACTCTCGGAAGACCACCATCATTAACAACGAGCTCAGTGGACTCAATGTGGACATTGCAGCACTTCAGGAGACACACCTCCCTGTGAGCAGATCACTAAGAGAGCAAGACTGCACCTTCTACTGGCAGGGTAGGGATCCAGAAGAACCAAGACAGCATGGAGTGGGCTTCGCCATCAGAAACTCTTTGCTCAGCATGATAGAGCCACCTACAAATGGCTCGGAACACATACTGTCCATCTCACTGCTCACCGCCTCTGGTCCAGTACACTGACTCAGCATCTCTGCTCCAACACTCTGCTCCCCACCTGAAGTTAAAGACAAGCTCTACGAGGAACTCCATAATATCATTAGTAGCATTCCTAATACCGAACATTTGTTCCTGCTGGGGGACTTTAACGCCAGGGTTGGAGCCGATCATGACTCATGGCCCTCCTGCCTTGGGCGCTATGGCATTGGAAAGATGAATGAGAATGGACAGACACTGCTGGAGTTGTATACCTACCACAACCTCTGCATCACCAACTCGGGGTTCTTTCAAAATAAACCCTGTCAGCAGGTTTTATGGAGACACCCAAGATCACGTCGTTGGAACCAGCTGGACCTCATCGTCACAAGGCGAGCCTCTATGAACAATGTCCAAACCACATGCAGCTTCCACAGTGTGGACTGTGACACCGACAACTCCCTGGTGTGCAGCAAAGTTAGACTCAAACCAAATAAGCAGAAGGGCCGCCCACGCGTTAACACTAACAGAATTTCTTGCCCACAGCTGTCACAAAAGTTTCTCAATTCACTTGAAAAAGCCCTTCAAAACATTCCTGCAGGGGATGCAGAGACGCCATCTATGATTCAGCAATGACCACCTTTGGCAAACGTAAGAAGCAGAATGCAGACTGGTTTCAATCTCACGCTGAAGAGATGGAACCAGTCATAGCCGCTAAGCACACTGCACTGTTGAACTACAAGAAATCTACAAGAACATCCTTAGCACTTAAAGCTACCAGAAACACCACGCAAAGAACAGCCAGGCGCTGTGCAAATGACTACTGGCAACACCTATGCAGTCGTAGTCAGTTGGCCTGCGACACCGGAAATATCAGAGGAATGTATGATGGCATTAACAGAGCTTTTGGGCCAACCATCAAGAAGATCGCCCCCCTCAAATCTAAATCAGGGAACACGATCACTGACCAACGCAAGCAAATGGACCGCTGGGTGCAGCACTACCTAGAACTGTACTCCAGGGAAAATGATGTCGCTGATACCGCCCTCAATGCAGCCCAGCCTCTGCCAGTCATGGATGAGCTGGACGTACAGCCAACAAAATCGGAACTCAGTAATGCGATTGATTCTGTAGCCAGTGGAAAAGCCCCTGGAAAGGACGGCATTACCCCTGAAATAATCAAGAGTGCCAAGCCTGCTATACTCTCAGCACTCCATGAACTGCTTTGCATGTGCTGGGATGAGGGAGCAGTACCACAGGACATGTGCGATGCAAATATCATCACCCTCTATAAGAACAAGGGTGACCGTGGTGACTGCAACAACTACTGTGGAATCTCCCTGCTCAGCATAGTGGGGAAAGTCTTCGCTCAAGTTGTTGTAAACAGACTCCAGAAGCTTACTGAGCATGTCTACCCTGAGGCACAGTGCAGCTTTCGAGCAGAGAGATCCACCATTGACATGCTGTTCTCCCTTCACCAGCTACAGGAGAAATGCCACGAACAACGGATGCCCCTCTACGTTGCCTTCATAGATCCTACCAAAGTCTTTGACCTTGTCAGCAGACGTGGTCTCTTCAGACTACTAGCAAAGATTGGATGTCCACCAAAGCTATTAAGTATCATCAGCTCATTCCATGACAATATGAAAGGCACAATTCAGCATAGTGGTGCCTCATCAGACCCCTTTCTTATCCTGAGTGGCGTGAAACGGGGCAGTATTCTTGCATCTACACTGTTTGGGATCTTCTTCTCACTGCTGTTCTCACATGTGTTTAAGTCTTCAGAAGAAGAAATTTTCCTCCACACAAGATCAGACAGCAGGTTGTTCAACCTTGCCCGTCTTAGAGCGAAGACTAAAGTATGGAAAGTCCTCATCTGGGAACGTTCCACACAGAAGAGTGTCTGCAGAGACTCATTGACAGGATTGCGGCTGCCTGCAACAAATTTGGCCTAACCATCAGCCTCAAGAAAACGAACATCATGGGACAGGACGTCAGAAATGCTCCATCCATTAATATCGGCGACCACGCTCTGGAAGTGGTTCAAGAGTTCACCTACCGAGGCTCAACTATCACCAGTAACCTGTCTCTCGATGCAGAAATCAACAAGCGCATGGGAAAGGCGTCTGCTGCTATGTCCAGACTGGCCAAGAGGGAAAATGGCGCACCAACACGGAACACAAAAGTCCGAGTGTTTCAAGCCTGTGTCCTCAGCACCTTGCTCTATGGCAGTGAGGCATGGACAACATATGTCAGCCAAGAGCGACATCTCAACGCATTCCATCTTCGTTGTTTCCGGAGAATCCTTGGCATCAGGTGGCAGGACCATATCTCCAACGCAGAAGTCCTCTAGACAGTCAACATCCCCAGCATATATGCCCTACTGAGCCAGTGGCGCTTGAGATGGCTTGGCCATGTGAGCCGCATGGAAGGTGGCAGGATCCCCAGGGACGCATTGTACAGTGAGCTCGTCACCAGTATCAGACCCACCGGCCGTCCATGTCTCCGCTTTAAAGACGTCTGCAAATGCGACATGAAGTCCTGCGACATTGACCACAAGTCGTGGGAGTCAGTTGCCAGCGATCGCCAGAGCTGGCAGACTGTTATAAAGGCGGGGCTAAAGAGAGGCGAGTCGAAGAGACTCAGCAGTTGGCAGGAAAAGAGTCAGAAGTGTAAGGAGAGAGCCAACTGTGTAACAGCCCTGACAACCAATGTTATCTGCAGCACCTGTGGAAGGGTCTGTCATTCTAGAATTGGCCTCTATAGCCACTCCAAGCGCTGCTCCACAAACCGCTAACGACCTCTAGGCGCTTACCCATTGTCTCTCGAGACAAGGAGGCCAAAGAAGAAGATAATAACCCAGATATTATAAGGGTCTGGGAATCTCTCCTCAGTAATATACCTCTCCACCAGAGAGTGTACGGAGACGTGTTCACAAGTTAGGATACAGAAGGCTATGTGAGACTATATAATTCCTCAATTATATAAAAGTTTATTAGAAAAACCAAACATGCAATTCACAATTGGTGAGACAGTCAATCACAACGTTAATAGTTCTCGGAAAAGAAAGTATAATGGTATTTCTAGTAGAGAATACAATTTTTAAATCTAAATGTTGTTACAGTAAAATATTTAAGGTATCTGTCAATTGCTAAGGTAACTTTTACCTTTATTCCCCAAGTAGAAGGCTACAGAGTTTAGTGCGATACCTCTGTTCCAGTTAAGGGGAGCTCTATCGTCGCCTCATCCCAATACATTTACCGTGAGACATGTTGCAGCGAGTCCAATGAATCTAAAAATCTACTGAATGATATTTAGGAATATACGAATTAGGAGCAGGAGTAGGCCACTTGGCCCTTCGAGCCTGATCTGCCATTCAGTAAGTTCATGACTGAACTGATTACTACACATTTCCACCTACCCCATATAACCTTCCACCCCCTTGCTTATCAAAAATCTACCTACCTGTGCCTTAAAAATATTCAAAGACTCTGCTTCCAACGCCTTTTAAGAAAGAGAATTCCAAAGTCTCACGACCCTCTGAGAGAAAAAATTTCTCCTCATCTCTGACTTAAATGTGCAACCCCTTATTTTTAAACAGCGAACCCCTAGTTCTAGATTTTCCCACAAGGGGAAACATCCTTTCCACATCCACCCTGTCAAGATCCCTCAGGATCTTATATGTTTCAGTCTAATCACATCTTACTCTTCTAAATTCCAGCGGGTACAAGCCTAGCCTGTCCAATCTTACCTCGTAAGACAGCGCGCCCATTCCAGGTGTTACTCAAGTAAACCTTCTCTGTACTGCCTCCAATGTATTTACATCCTTCCATAAATAAGGAGATGAGTACTGTACACAATACTCCAGATGTGGTCTCACCAATGCCCTGTATAGCTGAAGCATAACCTCCCTGCTTTTCTATTGAATTCCCCTCACGATAAACGATCACATTCTATTAGCTTTCCTAATTACATGCTGTACCTGCATACTAATCTTTTGCACTAGGACACCCAAATCCCTCTGCATCTCAGAGCTCTGCAATCTCTTGCCATTTAGATAATATGCTTTTTAATTCTTCCTGCCAAAGTGGACAATTTCCCACTTTCACACATTATACTCCATTTGCCAGGTCTTTGCCCACTCACTTAACCTATCTATATCCCCTGGTAGCCCCCTTATTTCCTCTTCACAAGTTACTTTCCTACCTATCTTTGTGGCGTCAGCAAATTTAGCAACAATACCTTCGGTCCCTTCATCTAAGTCATTTATATAAATTGTGAAAAGTTGAGGCCCCAGCACAGATCCCTGTGGCACACCACATGTTGCATCTTGCCAACCAATAAATGACCCATTTATGCCTACTCTGTTTCCTGTTAGCTAGTCAAGCTTCTATCCATGCCCATATGTTACCCCCTACACCATGAGCTTTTATTTTCTGCAATAACCATTGATGTGGCAGCTTATCAAATGCCTTCTGGAAATCTAAGTACAACACATCCACCGGTTCCCCTTCATCCACAGCACATGTAACTCCCTCAAAGAACTCCAATAAATTAGTTAAACATGATTTCCCTTTCACAAAACCATGTTGACTCTGCCTGATTACCTTGAATTTTTCTAAATGCCCTGCTATAACTTCTTTAATAATAGCTTCTAACATTTTCCCTAAGACAGATGTTAAGCTAATTGGCCTGTAGTTTCCTGCTTTCCATCTCCCTCCCTTTTTGAATAAAGGAGTTACATTTGCTATTTTCCAATCTAGGGAATTTTGGAAAATTAAAACTAATGCATCAGCTATCTCGCTAGCTGCTACTTTTAACACCTTAGGATGAAGTCCATCAGGACCTGGGGACTTGTCAGCCCGCAGCTCCAACAATTTTTTCAGTACCACTTCCCTGGTGATTGTAATTTTCTTGAGTTCCTCCCTCCTTCCCATTTCCTGACTTGCCGCTAATACTGGGATGTTACTTGTATCCTCAATAGTGAAGACCGATGCAAAATAACTGTTCAATTCATCTGCTATCTCCTTATTATCCATTATTAATTCCCCAGTTTCACTTTCTATAGGACCAACGCACACTTTGTTAACTCTTTTCTTTTTTAAATATCTATGGAAACTCTTCCTATTTGTCTCTATATTTCTAGATAGCTTATTCTCATACTCTAACTTTACCTTCCTAATCAATATTTTAGTCATTCTTTGCTGTGTTTTATATTCTGCCCAATCTTCTGAACTGCCTCCCATCTTTGCGCAATTATAGGCTTTTTTTTTAATGTTTGATACTATATTTAACTGTTTTAGTTAACTATGGCTGGCGGATCTCACCCTTGGAATTTTACTTTCTCGTTGAAATGTATCTATTCTGTGTGTTCTGAAATATCCCCTTAAATGTCTGCCACTGCATCTCTTTTGACCTATCTCTTAACCTGATTTGCCAGTTCACTTTAGCTAGCTCTGCTTTCATGCCCTCATAATTGCCCTTATTTAAGTTTAAAATAGTAGTCTTGGACCCAGTCTTCTCTCCCTCAAACTGAATGTAAAATTCAATCATATTATGATTGCTGCTACCTCGGACTGCCTTAGCTATGAGGTCATTAATTAATCCTATCTCGTTGCACAATACCAGGTCTAGTATAGCCTGCTGTCTGGTTGGCTCCAGAACGTATTGTTCCAAGAAATTATCCCGAAAACATTCTAAGTACTCTCATCTAGGCTACCTCTGCCCATCTGATTTTTCCAGTCTATACGTAGGTTAAAATCCCCCATAATTATTGCTGTACCTTTCTGACAAGCTGCCATTATTTCTTCCTTTATACCCCATCCTACAGTGTGTTCAATGTTCGGTGGCCTGTACGCCACTCCCACAAGTGACTTGCCTTTATGATTTCTCATCGCGATCCAAATTGTTTCTACATCCTGGTCTCCTGAATTTAGGTCATCCCTCTCTATTACGCTAATACCATCATTAATTAACAGAGCTATCCCTCCACCTTTTCCTAGCTTCCTGTCCTTCCTAAATGCCATGTACCCTTCAATATTCAGGTCCCAATATATGTTGTCCTGCAGCCATGTCTCTGTAATGGCTATCAGATCGTACTTATTTATTTCTATTTGCGCACTCAGTTCATCTGTTTTGTTTCGAATGCTACGTGCCTTTAGTTTTGTCCTTTTATTATTTTTGTAACCTCTATCCTTATCTGTTGATTTACTCTTAGATTTGTACGCTCCGTCCCTTCCTATCACAGTCTATCATTTCCCATATTAATACCTTTCTCTCTTGCCTTGTTTCTACTCCTTGATTTATCATATTTTCCCAAATTTAATCCCTTGCCCTCACTATTCAGTTTAAAACCCTCGCTACTTCCCTAGTTATGCAGCTTGCTAGAACACCAGCCCCAGCACGGTTCGGGTGTAGACTGTCCCGACGATGCAGCCACCAGTTTCTCCAGTTCTGGTGCCAGTGCCTCACGCACCGTATCCCACTTCTACCACACCATTCTTTGAGCCACGCATTAATTTCTCTAATCTTATTTGCCCTATGCCAATTTGCATGTGGCTCAAGTAATAATCCAGAGATTATTACCTTTGAGGTTCTACTTCTTAATGTGGCGTCTAGTTCCTCATACTGACTATGCAGAACCCCTTTCCTTGTCCTGTACCTACATGGACCACGACGACTGGATCCTCCCCCTCCCACTGTCAGTTCCTCTCCAGCCCTGAGCAGATGTCCCGAACCCTGGCACTGGGCAGGCAACACTGTCGTCTGGACTCTCGCTGTTTGCTGCAGAGAACAGTGTCAATCCCCCTAACTATACTGTCCCCTACTACCACTACATTCCTTTTTCTCCCTCCACTTGAATGGCATCCTGTACCATGGTGTCATGGTCAGGTTGCTCATCCACCCTGCAGACCCCACTCTCATCCAAACAAGCTGAAAAAACTTCAAACCTGTTGGACAATCGCAAAGGCTGAGGCTCCTGCACTCCTGCCCTCTGGGTCCCCTTACCTGCCTCAGCTGCAGCCACACTCTCCTGTCCCTGACCACTGACCAAATCCGAAGACCCTATCCTAAGGGGTGTGACCGTCTCCTGGTACAAAATTTCCAACTAACCTTCCCCCTCCCTGATGTGTCGCAGTGTCTGCAGCTCAGACTCCAGTTCAATGACTCTGAGCCAAAGGTCTTCAAACCGCAAACACGTGTTTGTCCTGGATCACACTGGCATCCAGGAGCTCCCGCATGCTGCAGCCGTAACACATCACCTGTCCTGCCATCCTTCATGTGTTTAAATTAACTACTTAATTATTTTATTCAACTATTTATTTTATTTTCCTTTTTTAATATATTTTATTAAGCTCACCACTAGTTCCTTTACTATCTTAAATGTCAGGATTAGAATGGACCTTAATCAATTACCAGATACTCACCAAACTGGTAGTTTCTTCCCAAACCAATCACCTACCTGCTTGATGTGATGTTTGATGCAATGTTTGATTTAAATTAAATTAAAAGCTTACCTGTATATTCACCCCAGCGGCTCTCTGTTTCTCTGCTCTCTCTGTTGATTGTGACGTCACTATTTATACTGTTTCTAAGTTGCATAACTGATTATTTTTACATATGGGGGTGTTACCTCTTTTGCAAATAGGCTCGTCCCCATTTATTTCCCAAATAAGGCTGTATAACTGTTAATTTCTAGTTAAGATCCACCTTCTTAATTCCTAAGAAAGGCTAAGCTCGCAGCAAGCTGTGGGTCTCTCAAGGTGGTCAATTTTTGATTAACCTAACTGTGTTTCAGGATTACAATTCAGTTTTTTGAGTAGGTCAATTTTGTCAAAAATTCAGTTGACTGTGGTTTAGGGCTGTCTGCATAAAACCATATTATCAACTATTGCACTGTGGTAGCTTATGTGACCATTTGTAAAACTATAGTTATGGACAGGTGGGAAGTGGTGTGGGTGCCTTCCACTTTTCGTCTCTCAATTGACCGCAAATAGTATTTTAAAAATAGTGTTTTAGTCCCTGAATGTTTTAAGCGTCAAATAAATAGACAAACGGTAGGTTTTCTTGTAGGTAAAAAAAAATATATTTTTTACATAATAACCGAAAAATGTTCTCAACGTCACCCACTCATGCATTCGTGTGCACACACACACACAAAAGATAAGACAGAGAGTAGAGGGTAGCATGCAATTAGAGTCTTACTGTTTTAAAAGAGTTCGGTGTTCTTTAGAAGCTTGTCAGGAGGAAATCTTTCAGGGGTGCAGACCTGAATTTTTGTTGTCTTGAAAAGGATGTAGTGTCGCAGGCTCATTATGGTTAAGCCTCAATCCAAAGTCGATGGTGGAAATCCTGGTTCATTTTCGCAGATGGGGAGTTCCAATGTCACCTTGCAATTTCTCTGCTGCTGTAATTAAAATATGTTATCGGCAGGGTTCCTGCTTAGCTGGAACTGTCTCACAGCTGTTCTAGTTGGAAAAGGCCTGCTCTCAGTTCTCTGGCTGTTATTGCTCTGCTTCTCCAGAGAGATACCTTTTAAGGTAGAAACTTGTCAGGTTGGGGTTTCGATCAGGTTACTAATGCGCTCTCCTCTGGGGTGATTCATACAATGTTCCAGAATATGGGAACCATTCTTACATGATGGTGTCTGAATGTGGTCCATTTTGATAAATAGGTGTTATTTCACACCTATTATTTTGGCTTTGGCATCGGAGTCAGTCTGACTGCAAACGTATTTTTTAGGTCTATTCCTGCAGATAGGAGTTGTTAGCATTGAATGGATTGTTTTCTGTTTCAGTGTGCTTTCCTTAAAGCTAATTCAGACGTGGATAATTGGTTTCATCTTCAACGGACAAACCTGTTTATTGACAGTTCAAGAGGGGTCACCTGACCTCTACTCCATCTTGCCTCTAGCACAAATGTGTCCATTTTCTTGTAGTTCAGTTCAACAGTTGACTTTTATTTCATAATTCCTCCAGTTCATTTCATATTTCATCACTGTTCCTTCCGTGATCATGACACTATGTTACCAATGTTTTACTGTGTGGTGAGTTTTGTGACATGAGGGAGTGAATCCTTCTTATTAGAAGCTGCTTCTATGTTTTAAGATGAGGCAAGCCCTTCAACACAGAGGCGCATGCCTTAGGAAGATGAACCCTGCCTTAATTTTTTAATCCCTAGTTCGTGGGAAAATAACTCTTTTTAACCTTATAACCCTTCATTATGGAAGGGTTCCTTCGCACTGTGTCTGTACCAACTGCAAGATGCAGTGCAGCCACTCACCAAGGCTTCTTCAACAGCACTTTTCAAACCTGTGACCTCTGCTGCCTAGAAGAACAAGGGCAGCAGATGCACGGAAACACCACCACCTGGAAGCTCCCTCCAAGACACAAACAATCCTGACTCGGAACTATATCATCATTCCTTTGCTGTCGCTGGTTGAAAAACCTGGAACTCCCTTCCTATCAGCACTACACTACACTGATTGCAGCAGTTCAAGAAGGTGACTCACCAAAACCTTCTCAAGGGCATTTAGGGATGGTCAATAAATGCTGGCCTTGCCAGCGGCACTCACATCCCATGGATGAATAAAGAAATTAATTGTGACCAGAGGGATTCTCAGCCTTGTTTTAGTTCCTGATCTCATCTCGATTAGTCGTGGATCTTTGTTATTTCTCCACAGGAACGGAGGGAACATTGAAGGGTGTGTCACTGTGGTTGGCTCATGTACCTCCCAGCACCTATTTGATGAGTGGGAGATGCCTGTGTGGAGGTCCCCAGTAAACCTGCAATTGGAGAGTAGCATGCAGGGAAATAAGAGAAAGGGCAGACAATGCACTCACCCAGTCAACTATTGAAGTTTCATTTTTAAGTCTGCCATGAGAAATGGTAAGAAGCTTTCAAATAGAGACACTGTTGATGAAACCATTGAGGCTTCTGTATCAGTCAGTGTGCAGTGCTGTAGACACTGCAGCAAAAATAATGAGAACAATGGTCAATTTTTAGAGGCAGCTCTGGATTGTCTACTTAGCTAAAAATTGAAAGCGAGACTTTTAGTTGTGCCCAACCAATTACATACATGGTACAAGACTTGTAGACTTCTCTCAGATACAGACCAAAGCTCACATGGTTTCATTCAACATTGAGGAACTACTTCCTCAACCTTGAGCCCCAACTCTAAAATATCAGGACAAAACAGCAGAGGAGAGATACCAGAACGTTAAATTCAATCAGTGAGCATCCCCCAGGAAGTAGTATTACTTTCTTAACATTTTATGAATGCACAATTTTAAACAAAAAAGCCCTCTCCTGTCTAGAAGGAATTGATAAGGTGCAATTTGTGTCAGTAATTAATATAGCTGTCTCTGTTGAATTGATGATAATGTATTCTCCCACAAAGATCTGTTTGCTTGTTATTCAGTGGTACTTAGCAGACAAATTGATCAATAATTCAGCACAGTAATGAACATCTAAAGTCGGAGCACTTAAATGAGCCATAAATCATCTTAAACACCGGTTTCTTCATTTATTGAAATCTTTTCTGGACTTCATTGAACAGTATTAAAGAGCTTTGAAAAAAAAATTGTTACCTTGCAACTATGTAATATTAGATTGCAATAATCTAACAGTAAATGTTTGTTATATTTCACTCTGCCTGCCTTGGTTCAGTGTTGGCATTCTCACCTCTGAGTCAGAAAGTCATAAGACTTGAGCACACAATCTAGGTTGACACTTTAATGCTTACCGAGGGTGTGCTGGACTGTCCTGAGGGTTGTCTTTCTTGAGAGATTAATCCAAGACCCTGTCTGTCCTCTCGGGGACGTGAAAGGTTCCTTGGCACTATTTTACAAACAGCAGGGGAGTTTTCCTCGTTTTCTGGGAAGCACTTACCGCCATCCAACACCACCAAAAGCAGATTATTTGGTCATTAATTTCATTGCTGTTTGTGGCACCTTGCTGTGCGCAAATAATTGCCTGCTGCGCTTCCCTACATTATAACTGTGACTACACTTCAAAAGTGCTACATTTGTTGTGAAGCACTTTGGGATGTCCTGAAGTCATTATAGGAGTTACATAAATGCATTTTTTTCATTCTTATTTTAACTTTGGAGTACTCTGCAAAAAAGGAACAGAGGTCATGTTCAATGTATAACAAGTCTGTTTTGCTGCAATTATCCTGTAGATACTGAGAGCAGCACACGCTGGCAGCACCTGAATTATACTTTGGAGATGAGAAACAAAACTGTAAATGCTGCAACTATGCAACAACTGTTAGCAACTGAAAAGGTTAACATCTTGGGGTGGACACGTCAGTATATATGTGATACTACTCGTTCAGCAGCGCTGTCTCATCAGAGAAAAGCAGCGCACAAAACAGACATACCTAAAATGCATGCCCATTGCTTTACTAATCAATGGCTTCATGCCAGGAATTTTTTTAATGTTAGAGAGCAGGCTGTCATATAAGCCCTAGTGAGCATTAATGTGTGAAAGTATCTGGGAATTGTGGACAGAATGGAATTTTTTTTTCCCAAAAGCAAAATACTGTGGATGTTAGAATCTAAAATAAAAAAAGAAAATGCTGGAAATACTCAGCAGATCTGGCAGCATCTGTGGCGAGAGAAGCAGAGTTAATGGGCTGAGTAAAGGCCCCACTGGGAGCAGAAACAGGTGGGTGGCTGATGAAAATAGTGGTGCTGGCTGCCTTGCCGGTTTCTTTTTCTGGTACCCACTGCCAACGAATTTCATCAGGGCAGGGGGAGGCTGGCCCTGAGAACCTGCCTGATTCCCAAATGAGTCCAATTAAGATATTTAAAGAGCTCATAGAAGGCCATGCTGAGATTTTAGTGTGGGCGCATGAGCAGCACACTGGGTCTGGGACAGACCAGTTGCATAGAGGTGGCTACACAGCAGGGAGCCAGTCACAGCCGCCCCAGGAAATTAGGTGGGTGTATAAAAGGGAGAGCAACTGAGAGGGGCACTCAGTCATTTGCACACAGGTGTCATCGAATATGCAAAATCTGCAGGGAGAGTATTCTGTACACGCCCGGGCAGTGCTGGGGGTGAGGGTTGTCACTCTCCTGGGGACATAATAGGAGTGGGCAGGTCTTCCAGAAACTATTGGGAGACCACTTGCGTGCAAGGAAGGCAGCAGTTGGCAATGGGAGCATGACTCTCAGATTTCAGGTCTAGTGGCGATGAGGAGCAACATCATCTGGGCACCAGGAGGGCAGTGGAGAGGGATGAGGGGCAGGAAGACATTGGAGGCCATACCCTCAGCATAGGCTGTACTGCCAAAGACATAACTACCTTGAGTTGTTAAAGAACCAGTGCAGTAGGAATTTGCGACTCTCGAAGCAGATGGTCACAGAGATTTGTACCCTTGTTGTGGAAGACTTCACACCTCACAGCACTGCTTGCCACAACCTGCCAGTAGCTGTCAAAGTCACTGTGGCCTTGAACGTTTTTGCCTCTGGCTCCTTCGAAGGATCAGCTGCGGACCTTCGTGGTATCTTGCAAATGGCTCCATGTTATGGAGAGCGCAGCAAGAGCAAGTGACCGAAGTTGCAAGGCGAAGAGCGAGCAGCCGAGGTGGGGAAGAGGTGAGGGTGGGAGCAAGTGGCTGAGGGAAGGCTGCGGCGAGACAGCCGAGGGGAGGCAGTGGTGAGCAGACGAGCGCGGGAGAGAAGCGCGATGGCAGGAGGGAGAGGGATAGTAATAAAAACAAGAAATGCTGGAACCACTCAGCAGGTCAGGCAGCATCTGTGGAAAGAGAAGCAGAGTTAACATTTCGGGTCAGTGACCCTTCTTTGGAACGGTCACTGACCCGAAACGTTAACTCTGCTTCTCTTTCCACAGATGCTGCCAGACCTGCTGAGTGGTTCCAGCATTTCTTGTTTTTATTTCAGATTTCCAGCATCTGCAGTATTTTGCTTTTATTTTAGGGAGAGGGATAGTGTTGGTGTGGGATGGAGGTGGCAATCACAGCTGTTGAAGAAGTCTGAGTTTAATTTGTTTTTTGTTGCAAATTTGAACAGCGTCATCTTCATTACTGGCAGCTGCCTGAGACATCGCAGACAGTTACCTTTCGGTGGATGAGGCTGCATTTCCACATTGCTAAAACTGCACCACCTAGTGGTTGTGTTGTCAGCAAACGCAGCCATTCTGAAATGCTCCCAATCCTCAGGCTTATTACTTTTTTTGGCAACTTGATAAGTCTCTTCCTTTGATCTAATGCAATCTTTAACTTCTCTTGTTAGCTATTGTTGGATTACCTTTCCTGTTCGGTTTTTGTGACTCAAAAGAATGTATATTTGTTTTACCATGCATTAATTCTTTAAATGCCAGCCATTGCCTGTCTACTGTCATACCTTTTAATGTAGCTTCTCAATCTGCCCCAGCCAACTTGCCCTTCATGCCTTCATAGTTTCCTTTATTTAGATTTAAGACCCTAGTTTTGGATTGAACTACATCACTTTCAGACTTAATGTAAAATTCTATCATATTATGGTCACTTGTTCCGAGAGGCTTCTTTACAATGATATTATTAATTAGCCCTTTCTCACTGCACAACACTAGATCTAAAATAGCCTGTTCTCCATTTGATTCCTCAACATACTGTTCTAGAAAACCATTTTGTATACATTCCAGGAATTCATACTCCACAGCACTAGTGCTTATTTGGTTTACCCAGTCTATATGTAGGTTGTAGCGCCTCTGTGGCTTTGTCTCCAGGTCTTGTAAATGGGTAAGTAACCACCTGTTCATTGGATAACAGTTGTCCCCTAGAATCCAACCATGTAGTTTGGGGAATGGAATGAAGAGCTGGGGCAGTCTGAACTGTTAGAAGATGAAGGAGCCAGGAAAGCAAGTGCACAAATGAAGGCTCTCCATAACATGACCCTGCAGAGAGATGTGGACCATGAAGTGATCGAGACTCTGGAACCACACAGCTTGGTGGAGGAAGAGGAGAAGCAGGAGATAGAAAATGCAGAACACAGAGGTGCCAAGGCTGCACAGGAAGGTGGCCAGGTAGGTGTGGGACTCGAAGGTCTCTGCAGGATGCTGTCAACGCCAGGGATCCTCTGATCCAGGCACGTTTCAGCTTTGCGCTTCTAACCCAGAAGGATGGTATGCTTTGGAACTCACTTTGAGCTGCCTATGAGAGCATTTCCATTGAAGACCAGCATGGAATAGATCCACTCTTACCACCAATGAAGGATGCAGATATATCCAGAGGTTTCACTGTCACTATTCAAAGGCCCTTGCTCCCCTTCACCACTTTATTCCTCTTCTCCGTCCATTAAAGAATGGAAGCTCACATGTTTGTCATCCTGTGTCAATATTTACATGTCGAAAAATAGGAAAAGTGCACAGTTACAGGCGGAAAAAAACCCCCAGTGACCCACTGAGTGCTCTGCCTGACACAGTGGCCTCTGCTTTCATAGTGGTGCTCCCCTTGTGGTATCGGTTGAGGTGAGTCAGCCTGCTTACTTGGCTCTGCTTGCGGCTGAGATGGATGTGGTGTTTGTCCTCATTGTGGAGGTGTCAGCAGAGGCATCAGTGTCATTGCAGAGGCAGCCTCCGTCACTGGACCCTATTACACAGATAGTCCCTCAGTCAGAGGAGCCAAGGAGATCGATGATGATGATGGTGCCCCATGAGGGGTGGTACTCTCATCATCCTTGGTGACAGTCTCGGCCCTTGACTAGCGCTCTGGATGGCCGGAGGGGAGTGCATCTTCTGGGGTACAACTGGCATCCGCTGTAAGTATCTCTGCACCATCAGTGCCACTGACTGTCAAGGATACATAGTGTGGCATGCGTTCTGTAAACTTCAGTGCACACTTCCTGCATGCACTCCAAGTGCTGCCACATATGGCCCTCCATGAGGTTGTCAACTCTCTCAATGGAGCAGCTCTTGCATTCAAAGCCTTGAGCCATGGTGGCACACATGAGCTGAATGGATTCCTCTTTTCTCAGCCGATCATCCTGCACTGCCTCAGGAAACTCTGAAATGTGGGTACACGTCTGCTGCTGCTGATCTAAGTAGGCCCTCATTTCTTGCAACTCGCGCAACCCTGCTTCTGTGCCCAGCTGAGCAGGGCTGTGTCTGTCCTCCATCCTCCGAGGGGGACTGCCCAAGCTACCTCTGCCTCCTCCTGCTCACTCATGACGTGCTCATCACCGAGTGCCACCCTATCAATGCGCACGCGAGGACCCACTGAGGTGACTGTATCTGGGCTGGCGGAGCGTACGCTTGTAAGGTGCTCTAAAGTTTCTTCCGGCAGTACTTGGCCTGTTGCAAACATACGAATCTGTCCTTCTGCCTCTGGTTGATCCTGTGGGAGACACAAAAAGGAAATCATGATAACTAGCCTTGGAGAGCAGAAGCCTCTGCAGTGCTGAAGCGTCCCAATACAGCTGAGTCTTTGTCATGTTGTTGGATGGACTGGAATGCACTGCACCCTTGTAATTTCTGCATCACTGTTTCTATTCACCCTCTGCACCAGGGATGCCCATCTTGCCTTTCCCAACTTGCTCGTGGTCAGCCACCTGGTGATCTCCATGGCTGTCTCTTCCATGGTGGTGATGAAATGTAGGATGGGAACCCCAGCTCCAGTCTGCATCCTTTAATGGACATTATGAGCCCTTTCCTCCTGCAAGGATAAAAGAGAGGGAGATAAGGCACTGATGGCCTCTATGGCCTATGCCAATGGCTCATTGTCATAAGAAGCTACATATATCAGTGCTGGCAGGTCCTCCAGTTCAGCATCTCCACAGCGAGAGCAGCCCTCTCCTGCGTTCCACCCCTCTGCCTTTCCTGCAGCATGAGTAATACAGCTGTTGAATGAATGAAACCACAGCCACAGTAATGGTTGCTGTGGTCTATTTAAATTGGGCCCATGCTCTTTCAGTCCCACCTCCATTCTCAGCCCCTCAGCCACTAATTGGCTGCCCAACATCCCTCTCCAGCCAATTAACAGGCCGTCCCTGTGAAAATCGGGGCCTGCGACTGTTTTCCCCCGAGGACGGGAGTGGGACTGCGATGTCCTTTCATCAGAATATTTTTATTCATTGCTTATAGATCTTCTCCTGTGTACTGTTTTAGGTAGCTTAAAAAACAAATTCTGCTAAGAGAGGTGCCATCCTCAAGATAGCGACTGCTTTGTTTATGGCTCTGCCTGAAGCATATTAGGAGGAAGTCTGTCAGGTTGCTGTTGACGAACATACATAACGCCTGAGGAAAGCAATGACCCGAGAGCTAGAAACATTTAGTAGGAGTGAAATTGGACTTGGGTGGGAATGCAAGACAGGTGGAATTGCTTTTGCTGCTCGTTAAACGACACACTGGATATTTAGTTCTGTTGCAGTCAATGAGCGAGGCGTATAACGGGCGACCGATGCAACCCCACCAATGTCTTAATTCACACCCCACATATCACTGGGCAGCTCACCAACATCACAGTCTGTTGAAGATAACTGCATTTTCAGCATCCCTCCTCAACCCTTCAGGTGGCCTTCACTTGTCTAAGTGTTATTTTCCTTGGCTGCACATTGTCATAATAATTGTTTTAGTCTTGCATATTGGCTTTGTGGTGTCTGAGCTGTGTTTCAAAGCATGCAGAATATATTATGCTGCTCAATAAAGCATGGAAAAGATTTCAACACTTTACCTTTGGGTAGCTGTCACAGTTTTGAATTCTGAATTACTCAGCTATCCACAGTGATGCTTATTAAAATTTCAAGGAAAGGTTCAAATTCTAAAATCCATTGCACTGTTTTTCTTCTTACTCATTAATTCAGGATTCTGTTGCCACATGAGTAGTAGTTGTTGAACAAAAGGTTTTTTGATATTCGATATTTTGTCAGTTTTAGAAGTTGTCTCTGCTCAGTCACCTTCAAACAGTTGATTCCTGGAACATGTTTATTTAATCAGATTTAACGGGTATTGAAACTTTGTTGGTTGAGAGTTTTTTTGATTTCTTTTCTTGTTTTATATGTATAGTGTACCTCAAATCTAAAGGAGATATCCTGTTTATTTATTGTTATATATAGATTCCGTCATGTGAAATTTTACCACAAATTTGAGTTGAGACATTTTGTAGGCATGTATGTCCCAGAAAGAGTTGATACTGGTGCGTAGCTGGGGAGAGTATGGTGCCTGCTGGTCACAACTTCTAGGACAAAAGACCACAAAATGTAACATCAGTTGTTTTTAAGTGACCTTAAGAACCGCAATGGAGATCGATAGTTGGAAGGTTTCAATTGCTTGCAAAAATCTTGAGGGGAGGTGCAGTCCTAAAAAGAATGATGCGTGCTTATCTTCCTGTCTTCAGCCTGCCCCTGCTACCTGGAGAGCCATCGCAAATCCTCCAGTTGGTACGGGTTCAGGACCAGGTTTTGGCAGGAGTTACAGCCAGGAAAATAAATGTGAAGCTGGGAATGCCCTGTCCCATCTCATTAGTGTCTCAAATAGGCTTGCTCCTAATCCAGGCCTACTCCCTCGAGAAGCCATAGAAATCTCAGAGGTAACATGAAAGGGATGGCGACCTGGTGCAACAGGTCTCCGTCCACTTTTTCATGACTTTTTTCACCTGGGGAAATGGGTGTTCCCAAGGGAAAATGTTGTAAAAATTTCCAACAGACACCATGGCCAGGGCAAATGACTTGTTACTGCTCAGATTCACCCAGAATTATGCATTTTTCCTGCCTCTGGGATGTTTCATGCAAAATTGTGATACTTAAAATCAACAAAGTGTGCTCAATACTGGCCTTGTCAGTGATACAGACATCCATGAATGAATAAAAAAAGTTGTAGAAATTAGTGGCATTGCGTCGTGCTATACCCATTAGAGAGTGTATGTGCCTACATCTTTAAATATTTTGAAGTGGAAATTCACAATCATATGAGGTTGCTCTTTCCGTCAACGTCTTTTATAACTTAACTCACTATAGCTTAGGTTTACACTGAACAGTTAGCAACTGCCTCATTAGCCACCAAGGTGCAAAATGAATGGAGGCTGGCCATCTGATGTGTGCAAGAGATCACTGCTTTCGTAAAGATACTGCATCGTCAGTAAGTTCCTTCTCCTTTGATTTTTTTTTCCAGAGTACCTGAGGGTAGCAATCAGCCAGGATCAGTCTACTTCACCTTTCAGTTTTATCGCTTTCCACCAGTAACAACACAACAGCTGCAGCTTGTGAAGTTGCGCAACTCAGAAAAGGGAACTTCAAAGTCTACACCTTTCATCCTTGTGCCACTAAACAAAAATGGCACTGGTAATATAGGTAAGTATTACGACATATTTCCAGTGTAGAAGCAGGCCATTTGGCCAACAGGTGAATGGTGTGTTTGTGCTTCACATGAAGCTTCTCCCACCTTCCTTCTCTAACCCTATCAACATATCCTTCTGTTCCTTTCTTCCTCATGTGCTTATCTGGTTTCCCCTCAAGTCTATCTATGCTATTGGCCTTAACTCCTCCCTATGGTAGCCAGTACCACACTCACCACCTGGTTAACAGGAATTAATCCAGATGCCTTGATAATTGAATTGCTTATAAATTGCTTAATTTACTTTGTAAATTGAACTCACTTATCTAGCAGAATATGCCTTCATTAATTGAAAAGAGATTATTATTGATACCACTGTTGACTACAAGAAATATCAACTTCTGGTCCATTATGAGATGGATGACAGCTTAATTTGTCTCAATAAGATACCAATTTGATTTAGCAATTGGACCAAGGGTAGATTTTGCTATAGGACTGTTTTATTGTGCAACAAGTCCCACCCAAACCAAGAGATCCAAGGACTGATGGAAATTGGTCCACATAGTTGGCCTAAGTTACCAACATTGGTTACATCACCACATGCAGTGCCAAGAAAAGATAAGTACATAGTTACGATACAATGTTTTCTGCAGAGAATGGCAAGTAGGTAGCGTACCTATCCAAGGAGGCAGGGGACCTGGAGAATGTTATAAATCCTAAGATGATATTTTTGGCCGACAGAGCTGTTGAAGATTATCGGAGGTGAAGTGGGGTAAGAAGTATGTGAATATGGTACCAGTTCGATGGATAGAGATGCTTGCTTCCAATCCTGTATAGTTCTATATGTTGGGATGATCCTTATCCTTTTACAGGATTTAGAGGATCAAGAATTTATCTGATCAATATTCTTTGGCCAGGATTTTGTGGTCAGTAGCAAAACGATGGCATTTGCTGCTGACTGCACAAAAAAATATGAACTTACCTGGTTCATAGGCTGCAGCTGGAACTTGCATTCCTTGCTGCAGCATGGTCCAATGTTGAAAAGATCCGTGAGGCCTAATAGTGTGGTGCATTGCTGGCAAAACCACACCCCTAATGACATCAGGAGACAAGGGACATATGCCCCTTGAGTTCAGTCTTCAGTTGAAAGGCAGCTGAGTGTTTTATTATGGTTTTAAATACTTTTAAACACTTTGAGCACTTTTAACAACTTAATTTTTAAATACTTTTAAACATTTTTGACTATTTTTTAAACTCTTTGAACATTTTTTAAAATGTAAATACTTTTAAACAACTTTTATAAACATTAAAAAACTATTATAAACTTTTCAACACCTTTAAATACTCTTGAACACTTTTAAAATCTTTTATGCTCTTTTAAATACTTTTAAACACTTTTCCAATGCCCAGAAGGGTAATATTTGTAACAATACAATTTAATTTGAGACAGAAACCGCTCTTCAAACCTGCTGCAGAATATTGCATTGAAATTATGCTGGGCTTTTTATTAGAAGTTTAAAATGTTGATTTATAGATAAATAAAGATGTGTAAATTGATTATGGTATGGCACTAGCTGTTGTGGTGGGGGATTTATTGATGGTTTTAAAAAGCACTTTATTTTAAGGCTGCGTTTGCTCACAACGCAGCCACCAGGTGGCGCAGTACTTGCACATGCGCAAATGCAGCCTCATGTACTGAAACGTCACTGACTGTGACGTTTTTGGCAGCTGCCGGTAGTAAAGATGGCGCTGCTCAATTTATCACAAAAACAAGAACGAATGAAACCCACTGTGGCTATGATCGCCGCCTCCATCCCACCCCCAACAGTACCCCACTGCCTCCTGCCATCGCATCTCTTTGCCGCTGCCTCCCATGCCCGTCTGCTTGCTGTATGCCTTGGCACTTCTCACCCCCCTTGGCCACTTGTTCCCCGCTTCACCACCCGACCCCACACCCGTGAGCCACTTGCTACTGGCCTCGCCGCTTCATCCCCTCTGCCTCTGTTCCCCGCTCCCTCCCGCTTCTGCTCCCCAATCCATCCCGCTCGCAGTCTCCCGCCCCTCCTCTGCCTATCTTGTCAGTCTCTCTCTCTCCCCAGCTTTCCCTGTGCGGGAAAGAAAGGCAGCGATTGCAGGAGGGAGCGGGGACCAGAAATGGGAGGGAGCGGGGAGGAAGCGGCGAGGTGAGGAGCGAGTGGCCCACAGGTAGGTGGGAGGAGGAGCGGGGAGCGAGCGGCCGAGGGGGGAGAAGTGGCGAGGCAGGAAACGAGTGGCTGACAGGTAAGTGGGGGGGGTGATGCAGGGAGCGAGCAGCTGAGGGAAGGTGTGCAGCAAGCGGTGACCAGACGTTGAAGTACGCGATAATGTTTTTATGCGCATGTGCAAATTAGTTCTGGCAAGCTGGGTGCTGACGTAGGCTGTGCATGTGCAGCACCATACTGACAGCAAAGTCTGTTCTGCGCATGTGCGAAGCTGGGAGCGCTCTGATGACGTTGGCGCTGAGCTGTTTTGTCAGGAGTCACTTTGTTATTTTAAAAAGAAACACTGCTGCAATTACTGCTGGTAGAATTTAACACCTCATTAAGTATTTATACACCGGGCCCTGGTGATGTGGTTGGATTTTTCCCTTCTTCAGCAGAACATTAATTGTATCCTTAAGACTGGAATGGAATCTCTTCTGACACTAGCGTTCTGGAGTTAAACAAAGGTAATTACATAGGCATGAGGAGAGATTTGACCCTAGTGGACTGGGCAGGAAGACTAAAAGGTAGGACGGTTGATGAGCAGTGGCAGATGTTTAAGGAGATATTCAATTCCTCCCAACTAAAATATATTCCAGAGAGGAAGAAAGATTCTAAGAGGGGGAAAAACATCCATGGCTAAGCAAGGAAGTTAAGGATAACATAAAGACAAAAACTAAGGCATGCCATATTGCAAAGGCCAGTGGCAGGCTGGAAGATTGGGAAACTTTTAAAGATCAGCAAAGGGTTACTAAAAATGTAATAAGAAGAGCAAAGGTAAATTATGAAAGAAAACTAGCAAAAAATATAAAAACAGGTAGCAAAAGCTTCTATGAGTATATAGAAGGGAAGAGTGTAGCTAAAGTGAATGTTGGTCCCTTGGAGGATGAGACTGGGGAGTTAATAGAGAAGAACACAGAAATGGCGCAGATACTAAATCAGTACTTTGCCTCAGTTTTCACGGTAGAGGACACTAGTACCATCCCAATAGTAACAGGAAATGCAGAGGTTATAGAAAGGGAGGAACTTAGAACAATTATCATCACTAGGGAAGAAGTACTGAGCAAACTATTGGGATTGAAGGCAGACAAGTTCCCAGGGGCTGATGGCCTACATCCTAGGGTCTTAAAGGAAGTGGCAGCGGAGATAGTGGATCCATTGGTTATAATATTCCAGAATTCCCTGGATGCGGGAAAGGTTCCAGTGGATTGGAAAAAAGATAATATAACACCCTTATTCAAAAAGGGAGGGAGGCAGAAGGTAGGAAACTATAGATCATTTAGTTTAACATCTGTCATTGGGAAATTGTTAGAATCCATTATTAAGGAAGTAATAACAGGACATTTAGAAAGTCAAAACGCAATCCATCAGAGTCAGCATGGTTTTATGAAGAGAAAATCGTATTTGGCTAATTTGCTCGAGTTCTTCGAAGCTGTAACAAGCAAAGTGGATAATGGGGATCATATAGATGTAGTATATCTGGACTTCCAGAAGGCATTTGATAAGGCGCTGCACAAAAGGTTAATACACAAGGTAAGATCACATGGGGTTGGGGCAATTTATTAGCTTGGATAGAGGATTGGCTAACCAACAGAAAACAGAGAGTTGGGATAAATGGCTCTTTTCCTGGTTGGCAAGATGTAACTAGTGGGGTGCCACAGGGTTCGGTCCTCAGGACCCAACTATTTACAATCTATATTAATGACTTGGATTCAGGGATAGAAGGTACTATAGCCAAATTTGCAGATGACACTAAAATAGGTGGGACAGTAAGCTGCAATAAAGAAATAAGAAATTTATAAATGGATATGGACAGGTTAGGTGAATGGGCCAAAGTTTGGCAGATGGATTTTAACGTGGATAAGTGTGAGGTTATCCATTTTGGTCGGAAGAATAGAAAGGCAAATTATTATCCAAATGGAGAGAAACATCAGAGTGCTTCGGTACAGAGGGATCTGGGTGTCCTCATGCATGAATCTCAAAACTAGTATGCAGGTAATAAGGAAGTTAAATGGAATTTTGGCATTTATTGCTAAAGGAATAGAATATAAAAGTAGGGAAGTGTTGCTGCAACTGTACAAGGCATTAGTGAGACCTCGCCTGGAGTATTGCATACAGTTTTGGTCCCCTTACTTGAGGAGGGATGTAGTTGCATTGGAGGTAGTTCAGAGGAGGTTCACTGGATTGATTCCAGAGATGAGGGGTTTGTCTTATGAAGAGAGCTTGAGCAGTTTAGGCCTTTACTCTCTGGAGTTTAGAAGAATGAGAGGAGATCTAATTGGGGTAGATAAGATGATTAAGGGGATTGACAAAGTAGGCAGAGAGAGGATGTTTCCTCATGTGGGGCAATCTAGAACGAGTGGTCATAGTTTTAGGATAAGGGGTAGCAGATTTAAAACAGAGATGAGGAGAAATTACTTCTCTCAAAGGGTTGTGAGTCTGTGGAATTCACTACCCCAGAGTGCGGGGGAGGCCGCGACATTGAGTAAATTTAAGGAGGAGATAGACAGATTTTTAATTAGTAATGGATTAAAGAGTTATGGAGAATGGGAAGGTAAGTGAAGTTGAAGCCGAGATGAGATTAGCCATGATCGTATGGCATGGCGGAGCAGGCTCGAAGGGCTGAATTGCCTACTCCTGCTCCTAGTTCTTATTTCTTATGTTAAGGCAAATTTGTGAAAGAGTGCAGAATCAGACTTATCGTTAGCTGAGTAAGCAGGGATTGTATCAGCCCGCAGAGTGAGAGAAGAGTTGTTCAACTGAAGTCTATCAAATAAAATAGAAATGTTTCATAATTCCGATTATGGTAATTTGGATTTCCTAATTTATAAAATGATAATACATGGGTTTTCTTCACTCCCCTCTGTCACATCTGTCGTTTCGCCATCAAGGCCCGAACTGTCATCAAATCACCTATTTGGAGTTAAAAAGATTGATCTCCGATCTAATCATTACTGTTGGAATAAACACGAACTGTTGCCCCAAAACAAACATCAAACATTGAACAGGTGATTAATAATCACACTTTAATGCAAGTCTCTTAACAAATTACAGCAATCAGACTAGAGCAGATTCGATAAAAATGGGACAAAAATAACTTCTTCAAAAAAAGGTCTAACAACAGAATTGTTACCATGCAATAGGCAAGTTGTTTGGAAATTATGTTTACTTATAATTATCGGACCCTGCAGTAATTTCCGAACCAATTCTCAGTTACACCCAAATATAATAATTTGCATTATATATGTTCCAAATTTTCGGCTGCTGAGAAACCACAACAAACTAGAACTTGAAATTCCAATAAATAGATCTACATTGTTGTAGAGCGCTTTGCAATCCAGTCAGCAATTCTTCTGCAACTTTCCAGAGAGACAGGGTAGTAAATAGACATTAGTCACAATGGCTCTGGCATTTTCGATACTGATTCACAATTAATGGCACTTCTCATTGTTAAAGATTGCCAAAATAATTCCATATTCTTCATATCTCCCTCTCCCAAACATTACTCAACCTCCCTCTGGTTTTTATGCGCCAGTCTCCCTCTCTTGTACCCGTATATTACGCATTTCTATTGTGTTCTGAAGGATTTTTTAAATCTTGCATTTACATTTTGGAAAGCAGGAATCAAGCGAAGGCGCCATGTGCAAGTTAAACAGAAGCGGTATATTCCTTTCAATGGTGTTTACAGATGTGGATGTGTTCCCGAGCAGGCTCTGCGCCTGCTGATACCAGCCCTAAATAAATCTGCATAAAAATCAGCGAAACTGGCGAGCAATCAGCCCACATTTGGGGAATTACCAGTCCCTGCCACTTTTTAAAGCAGCCTGGTGTGCACTCCTCCGGAGCCTGCAACGCAAATGCGATTGCTGAAAGTTGCAGTGCTGACTCATCCCTCGATAGCGGCAAAAGTCTCAATGTTCACCACTATTAGGACCGCAAAATCTGGCCCGTTATTTATTAAATGAATATAAACCTAACAATAAACATAAGTTATAAAAACAAGAAATGCTGGAACCACTCAGCATCTGTGGAAAGAGAAGCAGAGTTAACGTTTCGGGTCAGCGACCCTTCATCGGAACAGGTTTCCAGCATCCGCAGTATTTTGCTTTTAATAAACATAAGTTACCAGATAGGCAATTTTAAACTCACAAGGAATGGACTCATCGAGGGTTCGCTGAACTAACTCTTCTGACCAATCACGATACTCACTTCAGGACTATTTAGAGTCCGTATGGTGTGCTGTGTCTTCAGTATGTAATGTTAACATAAGGTTAGTATGCAAACACACTTACTGTATCTAAGGTGAACATATAAGTATGCAGGAAGCACATAGACAGCTTCCCCTTGTGCATACGCATTGTGTTTATTGTGCAAGCTGTTTATTGCTGTTCTGACATTTCTTGAACTCAAGCAGTTAGGCTGGCATGATTGTGAACACATTCTTGTCTACCCAGGCATTTCTCACATGTGAACATCTGCTTGGCCTTGAATAGAGGATACAAGTAACATCCCAGAATTAGCTGCAAGTCAGGAAATGGAAGGGAGGGAGGAACTCAAGAAAATTACAATCACCAGGGAAGTGGTACTGAACAAATTGTTGGAGCTGTGGGCTGACAAGTTCCTGGGTCCTGATAGACTTCATCCTAAGGTCTTAAAAGAAGTGGTTAGTGAGATAAAAACAAGAAATGCTGGAATCACTCAGCAGGTCTGGCAGCATCTGTGAAAAGAGAAGCAGAGTTAACGTTTCGGGTCAGTGACCCTTCTTCGGAACTGAAAAATATTTGTCAGTTCCGAAGAAGGGTCACTGACCTGAAACGTTAACTCAGCTTCTCTTTTCACAGATGCTGCCAGACCTGCTGAGTGATTCCAGCATTTCTTGTTTTTATTTCAGATTTCCAGCATCCGCAATATTTTGCTTTTATTTTGGTTAGTGAGATAGTTGATGCATTAGTTTTGATTTTCCAAAATTCTCTAGACTAGGGAAGGTTCCAATAGATTGGAAAATAGTGAATGTAACTCCCTTATTCAAAAAGGGAGGGAGACAGAAAGCAGGAAACTACAGGCCAAACCAGGCACTTAGGAAAATTCAAGGTAATCAGACAGAGTCAACATGGTTTTACGAAAGGGAAACATGTTTAACCAGTTTATTGAAGTTCTTTGAGGGAGTTACATGTGCTGTGGCTAAAGGGGAACCGGTGGATGTATTGTACTTAGATTTCCAGAAGACATTTGATAAGGTGCCACATCAAAGGTTACTGCAAAAAATACAAGCTCATGGTGTAGGGGGTAACATATTGGCATGGTGAGAAGATTGGCTAGCTAACAGGAAATAAACATAAAGTAGACATAAAGGGGTCATTTTCTGGTTGGCAAGATGTAACGTGTGGTGTGCCACAGGGATCTGTGCTGGGGCCTCAACTTTTTACAATTTATATAAATGACTTAGATGAAGGGACCGAAGGTATTGTTGCTAAATTTGCTGATGTCACAAAGATAGGTAGGAAAATAACTTGTGAAGAGAACATAAGGGGGCTACAAAGGGATATAGATAGGTTAAGTGAGTGGGCAAAGACCTGGCAAATGGAGTATAATGTGGGAAAATGTGGAATTGTCCATTTTGGCAGGAAGAATAAAAAGAAGCATATTATTTAAATGGTGAGAGATTGCAGAGCTCTGAGATGGAGAGGGATCTGGATGTCTTAGTGCATGAATTGCAAAAGGTTAGTATACAGATGCAGCATGTAATTAGGAAAGCTAATAAAATGTTATTGTTTATCACAAGGGGAATTGAATACAAAAGTAGGGAGGTTATGCTTCAGCCATACAGGGCATTGGTGAGACCACATCTGGAGTGCTGTGTACAGTACTGGTCTCCTTATTTAAGGAAGGATGTAAATGCGTTGGAGGCAGTTCAGAGAAGGTTTACTAGACTAACACCGGAAATGGGCAGGCTGTCTTATGAGGAAAGATTGGACAGGCTAGGCTTGTATCTGCTGGAATTTAGAAGAGTAAGAGATTGAAACAGATAAAATCCTGAGGGGTTGTGACAGGGCGGATGTGGAAAGGATGTTTCCCCTTGTGGGTGAATCTAGAACTAGGGGTCACTGTTTAAAAATAAGGGGTCGCCCATTTAAGACAGAGATGAGGGTAAATTCTTTCTCTCAGAGGGTCATGAGTCTTTGGAATTCTCTTTCTGAAAAGACGGTGGAAGCAGAGGCTTTGAATATTTTTAAGGCAGAGGTAGATAGATTCTTGATAAGCAAGGGGGTGAAAGGTTATCGGGGGTAGGTAGAAATGTGTAGTAATCAGTTCAGCCATGAACTTATTGAATGGCGGATCAGGCTCAAGGGGCCGAGTGGCCTACTCCTGCTCCTAATTCGTATGTTCGTATGTACCATCACCTTTGCAGACATGCTGGTGCCTAGCCCTCAATATTTTGCTCCCAACCTTTTACTCTAGCACTCAACCCCACCCCTCCCCTTAACTCAATAATCACTACTATTCCTAACACTACATTCCTAAGGAAATTGGAGTAAGTGTGGGTATGGATTAGTTTAAATATATCTAATGCTGAGTCACAGGTGGCCAGGCTCTTGAGTTGAGGAGGAATGTACTAAAGGTCTTTTGAAATTGACCATAGGGTTTTTCTTCTGTTCTCCCACCTCCCATGGAGTTAACATTACTAGTGTTTGTGGAGGATGATACACATGGTTGCCATGGAGAGGCCTGATAGGTTTTTCTCAGTTTTCTTTTCAAATCTTTGACTGTAAAAGTCAGGAAAGCTGAGATATGCATTTTAAGGATCTGTCCTTACACTGGGAAAAAAACACTTCTTAAAAGTAATGAAAATTATTAGGTATTGTCCCATTTTCTTTGTTTTTTAATGATCATTTCCAGAGTAAATTTTCACAAGATTTCATTTAAAAACTGTTCATCCTTTATTGAACTGACCTTTTGAATTGATGCATACAACTTCAGCCTTTTCCTCACTTATTGCCATTTCCACGTGCTGTAGATTCTCCAGGGTTGGAGCTGAAATTCATGGTGGAGCCAAGTTACATGAAGGAAGGAGAACAGCGCTGGTTTATGCAATACCTGTCCATGCAGATATTGCAGATTGATGTCTGGGATGCAGAATCCTTGCTTCTGATTGGCACTGCTGCTGTGGAGCTAAAGGTAATGGTAACAAAGCACAATATGTGGAGGAGGTTAAAGGCACTATATAAATGCAAGTTGTTGCTATTAATTGAACAGTTGAGTGTCAGACTATGTCAAAATACTTCACCAAGTAACACCAAACTATATTAACCCATGAAATCTTGAGGCCCTTGAAATGGCAGATGTTCCATGTTGATGCTTCTATGTTGTGTATTGTAGTTAGGCCAAGACTTCGAAGATGAAGTATTTAACATACATGACAATTGGCTACACCTGGCCACTTCTGAACATTTCTTCCTATTCAAAACATCTGCTTCAGTGCCAAACATTGAAATTTTTTATTGAACAGGTAAAGTGAAGGCATAGGCCCATAGTAAAGGACACTGCCAAGGTTGTAAAGAGATGACGGATGTAAATCAGAAATAGTGGTTAAGTAGTATCAAGCTATGGTTTTAAAAGCCTAGGAGGAAGAAAAGAGGAAAGGTGGTAAAGAGTCCATAGTTGGGAGGTCCTGGAGAAAGTGAGTTAGAGGAGATGGGTCATGATTTCAGAACATGAAGATGTAAGTGGGAGGTAGTGCATGTAGGAATGGCGGTTTTGGAGACTGGAATGGGCATTTCCAGCACCAGCTCCCAATGTACAGGTATTAGTAGATGAATGTTACTGTAAAAATATGTAGGGATTTTCTAAAGAATTGCTTTATCAGTTGTATTGATCTTTCAAAAGGGGGGATGGAATTTTATGCTGGCGGCGGGGATTTCGACGTCGGGGGAATCCGATGCGAGATCCCTGCACTGACGTTTTTACAAGAGGCCCGCTGAACGTAGTGCCAGTCGGGCACTGAACTGGACAGCGGCAGGCCTTTTGCAGGATTTAGGACCCCGTCGCCGGAAGTCCCGGCAATACAGTGTTGCCGGCCAATCAGAGGCCAGCAGCTGCAGACCCACTGCACAGGCGGTGGCTGCTGCTGTAGCTGCAGCAATCAGACACTGAGGGGTGGTGCTGGAACCAGGCTTAAAATAGGTCAGGGCGGGGGGGGTCTTGTAGGGTGGGGGTCAGCATCAAGGCAGGGAGGTGGCCCTTTGCGGGACCCCCTTACCGATGCCAGGACCCACATTCAGGCACTAAGTGCCTTTGAACGAGTGATCCCCACCAACCCCCCCACCCCCCGCAGCTGAGAAGCAGCCCGCCCGGTTTTTCATGCCATTCTTTCTGTGCCACCTGCCACATGGTAATTGTCGCTGCAGTGGGAGGACCTTGATTAGGGATTAGTTACCGTTAAGGGCCTCAATGTGTGGTGGGGCGGGAAGGACGTTCACAGGCCTTCCTGCCTCAACTAAATTTCGGCGGAGATGGGATGGTGGCAGGGTCCCCCGCCCCCCCTCCCACTACCATCTCACCCAATTTTATGCTCTCCCCACCGCCAAACACGCCACGGGGGAGAGCAGAAAATTCGTCCTGCGTGTCTAAAGAGATTCGGCGCATGCTGATCAGTAGTATGCTTCAATCCTCCCACAGTTCCTGCACAGACCAAAAAATGTATTTTTAAATTTATTGAGTAGACCTTGATAGAATTATTTTAAAAAATACATAAATTAGACATCTTCAGTTACATATTGGCTTGGATTGGTGGTAAATGATGACTGAATGGTGCCTGTCATTCATCAGATTTACATTTTCCCACAGACTTTTGTGGGCTTTAGATTAGAGATACAGCACTGAAACAGGCCCTTCGGCCCACCGAGTCTGTGCCGAACATCAACCACCCATTTTATACTAATCCTACACTAATCCCATATTCCCAACAAACATCCCCACCTATCCCTATATTTCCCTACCACCTACCTATACTAGTGACAATTTATAATGGCCAATTTACCTATCAACCTGCAAGTCTTTTGGCTTGTGGGAGGAAACCGGAGCACCCGGAGAAAACCCACGCAGACACAGGGAGAACTTGCAAACTCCACACAGGCAGTACCCGGAACCGAACCCGGGTCCCTGGAGCTGTGAGGCTGCGGTGCTAACCACTGCGCTGGAACCTGTGCTAATCAGAAATTGATTTCAGTGCAGGACCCTCTACAGGGGATCTGGGACCCACGTGAATACAGAAACCAACAGCAAATCAAATACAATGAAGAATTCTTAATGACCAGTTCAGAGTATGAAGCAGGAAGTTTTAGTTAGAATAGTTAATTCAATGCCAAATCATATAGAGAAAGTGGTATAAGGAAAGGGAAGAAAGATGGGATTAAGAGAGAGAGGAAAAAAGACAAAGAAAATATTTTTTAAAATGTTTTTTAAAAAATATCTCCAGGGATAATTAATATCAGAAAGAATGACACTGCACACTTGTAAAAGTTAACTTTCAGTGCCAGAGAGATTTTTTGGCAGTAATTAAGATTTATCATAATGTTAAAAATCCACTTACACGAGAACGGGCAAGTCCGAACTTTTTATGGCTATTTTAGTGGATATCAACTGGATAAGTACCCCAACTTCACTCGTTCCCTGTATAGAAATCGTGAGTCTCTATGTGAGATGCCAGCATAGAGAAGCTTCTGGAGGGGTAGGGCAATGCAAACAGTAACTTCCAGATTTCCGTGTTTAACTGCGCCTGTCCTATCACTGTCCGATTTACTCTTTTATAACGGTTGGACAATAATGACCTCATCGTTATTTTTACCATAAAATCCCAGCCAACATTAATCCTAAGCTTTTAAGATTTCAAAAACCCTTCATCTACACAAATACAGAAATTGAAGCCATTTACTGTAAAATCTAAGGCATCATCTGCACCCTGAAGCATGTTTATATGTGCTTCCAATTAACAATTCAGCATAAGAAGATTATTTGGTCTTTAACTGAAAGAACACCTTAACAGTTTGGAGTGAATTATACACTAATGTGAGTTGTTGACATCATTTTACAGTTCAAACCTGAGTTAGAGCACAAATAATTGAAAATAATAACAGTAGGTAATGAAAAGCCTGATTTTAAAGTCATTTTTCCATAGAATGGTAAACAAATGTCAATATAATCATTACAACAATATTTTCACCATTACACAACAGGTAAGTCCTATCAAAGCCCCTTTGCATGTGTTTTATTGCAACAGTAGGTACAATATGGTAACAACGGCATCTTATTGTTACAGTATTTGCTACGCCAAGGTCGCACTGCAGTCCAGGTTTCTCATGAACTGGAGGTCATAAACACAGAATACGGCCCAGATGTACCTATGTCCTTGGCTGACATCACAAGGCATGGCACTGTTAAGCCTTATGGAGTGACGACAATAACAAAAGGAGGACTACATATGCGCTTAGGGAATGTTGGTGAGCAAACTTACACTTCTGACATCTTCATTTTGTGATGGAGAGTAGAAATAGAAATTTAATAAATCAGGACTGGAAATTATTCTTGCAAAGATTAACTACAGGCACTATAAACCAATTGAAACAACAGATTGAGGAATTCAATTAAAACACATTAAGGGGGGAATTTTATGCTCTCTCCCGCTACAGGTTTGGACTCGGGAAGAGCATAAAATGGGGTGGTATGGTGGCAGGTGGGGAGTGGTTCCTGCCACCATCCCACCACCAAAGTTTAGTCCGGCATGGGGAGGCCTTTGAATGGCCTTCCCGTTCCACCACCAATAGAGGCCCTTAACTGGGCAATTAATCCCCAACTATGGTCCTCATCCTGCTGCCGTCCTAATTAGACGTGCAGTGGGCGGACCTGTTGCCACCCGGGAAGCACGGCACGAAAAACCGTGTGGGCTGCTTCCCAGTTTTGGGGGTCTGGGACATCTCTCATTAAAAGGCAGTGCCTGAATGAGGGGTCTGGCATTGGGAAGGGTGGGGCCCACAGAGCACCCCTCCCCACCCCCACACACCCCTCTCCCGCAACACCCCCTCCATGAATCCCCTCCCACCCTGACCTATCTGTGGCCTGGGTCCAGCAACGCTTCTGGGCCTCTGGTAGGTGTTCCTCCGGCAGAGCCACCAACTTCGTGGTGCAGGCCTCTGTTTGGCCGGCAGCTCTCCAAGGGCTGGACGTCCGGCGCTGGGCTGCTTGATCCTGTGGAAGGCCTGCCACTCTCCACCTAAGTGCCTGATTAGCACGAGATTCGGCGGGCCTTTCAGAGAAGAGGTGACGCAGGTTCTCGGCGTCGCATCTTCTGACTTTGAGATCCCCATTGAAAGCATAAAATCCTGGCCTAAGTGTTTGTACATTAATCTTTTCACAGCATTAGTTTTGAGCCATAGCCCTCAGTTTCAAGATTTAAACATAAATAAGGATACAAGTAAAGTGGAGTAAAGGTTCAAGTCTGACGTTTATATCTTGGTGTTCGTGTTTTCAAGGCTTTGAACGATGCTTGCGCTCAGTCTACAGACATATGTAATAATGATGTCTGTAAGTCATTACAATTAAACTAATACTAATAACTGGTGATCTGAGTGAGCCAATCCAAGCTTTTCCAGGTTATTCATTGGTGTTACGGAGGAATAGTGATCCACACAAACTTGTGACCAAAGCGTAACATTTCTTAATAAACTTGCTTTAACTTTGTTGAGGTCTCAGCTGTCTTTGTTATTGGATTACTGTAGTGAAGCATAAGCAGAATTGCATTCGTTACTAGTACACAGGAATCACTGCAGCAAGTACTTGAACTGAAGGTAGAAATTTTACCAAGAGAATTTTTGGAATTGAAAGAAATAGGTGTAGTCACACAAGAGATTGGGTAATATCAGTCCAGCTATTGAGTTGCTTTGACCTTTGATATTTTCACTTGGCTTTTTTCAGGTACAATTAATGTTATTTTCCATTGTCTTCAGGAGTACTTTTATATTACAAACAATTTTGAAGGCACTGTTGGTGGCAATTACATATAGTATTTTCAAGTACTTTATATACAGGTCCTGAGGGGCTGCTTAATGCGGGGACAGCACATTTCTCTTTCATTTCTAAATCCAGGTTCGACTGACAGCATGATGGCCTACCTCTCTTTTGCTGGATGTTCAGGCCCTACATCACATGACACTACAGAGTATAAAACTCCTGTAAAGGGGGTAGGCAAAATCCTGATGATTTTCATTCAATTAGAAGGTCAGGCATATAGCAGATAAACTCTAAAGCAATATAAAAATGTACATTAATCAAATATCTTCAGTTGCTCCAAACATGCAGATACGTTTATCAGATCATGTAACTAACATCACAAGTCATAATATTGTGGAATTTTGCGACTGCCAGTAAAATGGTAACTCATTACAGTTTTCCTGTGGGTAATTTTGGGGAACCTGGATCAATTAATGGGAAGAACAGAAAACCAACCAATTGTGAGACACAGGTACGACTGATTAAAAAGTTCAGAAATGGCTCACAAAAATTGAGAAAATGACAACTTACTCCCAAGGCTGTGCACCTAGTAAGAATTGCACTCTCCTTCCCTTCCCCCTCATTATCTAATTGACCTGCCCTCTGCTCCCCTGGTTCTGCCAATTCAACCACTTCTGCTGTATTCAGGCATGCAAGCTTTGCAGCCATTTGCTCGCAGTTTAAACATGATCTGGATGGATTAGAACAACTGACACAATTAACATTATCGATTTACCTGTATGCTGGCAGTGAGGTCTTTGTGCTGGAAAAACGGTGTCCTTGGAAAAGGAACATATGGTGTAAATTAAAACATTCAATCAGAATTCAAACTGGATTTTATTTCCTCGTGTTCAATTGTCAAATGTACTCAAGCAAATATAACAGTAATTAATTTACACAGCATATGTCCAGTAGATGAATATCTCACTCGAGGAGAGATAGACACTGCGAAGGAAGAAAAGAAAAACAGAGAGCAGAGGCACTGAAGACATAGGTTTGAGGATTCTTTTAAAAGGAGGAAGAGAACATATATTGGCCTTGGAGGGGGTGACGTGCAGATTTACCACAATGATACAGAGATTGAAAGGGTTTGTTTTTATTTATTTGTTTCATGCGATGTGGGCGTCGCTGGCAAGG